>NC_084642.1:38983695-39583695 GCF_019802595.1 Syngnathoides biaculeatus
CCAAAAGGTGAGTGACCCAAGATTTATGCCTGAGAACTACCTACACCTGATAGATGCTTGATTAGTGAATGTGATTAGGATGTTAGAAGGAAGTGAAAGGGTGACACAGGAAAAGTTTTTCACTAACACTACCCAACTGAAAATCCAAGAAGATCATGTGCAGATCACAGATGACGCAGTACCTGACTGAGCTGGCGGTTCGGCTGGGCGGTATGATGAATTCTGGCCTAGAGAGACCAGCAGTGGTGGTGCTTGTTCCCCCAGAACTTTGTTGTAGGCTAGAGGCCTTGGAAGATAGGGAGCTGATGTCACCAAGGTCACCAGAGGTTAGGGAGCTGCTGATTGTACGGCACGGGGAACTGTCGCTGTCCAACACCTGACAGTCCACCACTGGGTCCTCGCTCTCCTAATAGCATTGACAAAACACTCATTTTGGATTTTAAATAAGACTGCCCATATATTGGCCACATGAGTGAATGTGAGTATGAATGGCTTCCTCTTACCACTTTTTGTTTTCATTAAAATGTGTCTTGTTTCTTTGGCCAACAGCCAAACCTCCTGAAAACGAGTATTTAAAACTTTTCCCCTCTACATGCTTCAGGAAGATATAGATAATCTACTGCTAGCTTTCATCAATGGATTGATAATAGCGCCGTAAATTACGTAAGATTATAACATGATGAAATAAAATGATTTATGAATATTTAGTTTTGAAATTGAATCTCTATTGACCTCTTTCAAAATGTCTGTCTCAGTCTGTGCAGTGTCAAATTATGATTATGGTATTGGGTAACAACTACATACTCTGGTATAACGACTCAGTAAGTTATTTTTAGGTCTTGAGTTTCCATCCATCATCACACTCGCAACTTTATATCTGCGGGCATGACTGCTGGACCACACTCGTACATTTTTCAAATGTGAGTGACTGCTGTCTGCTCACAGTCATCTGTCGATTGAGAAATTGTCTATTCAATAATTTGACAGTTTGAGTTTAAGTTTCTTTTCCTTTGCTGAATGATATTGACAGAAGTTTATTTTCTGATCAGCCTTTGTTCTGTGTTTTCCTCTCAAATGTGAAAATTTGGAGAGAGAGGTATGTCGGATTTATTTTTGCATTTATCGATACTTGTTTGAAGTAGACCTATCATGACATTTTGGGTACTACTGTAATGTATTGGCAGAAGGGCATGCTGTCAGGGGGGCGGAAATGTTCTTTGTGTGATGTTCTTTCACCCCTAAACTTTTCAGATAAAGATAAACACGCATTAGTAAACCACGAAGCCCTGTGCTCGATGGGGGCACAATTCAGTGCAATCTGTAGGCTGGTCCCAAGCCAGGATAGATGCACAGGGTTGGATCGGGAAGGGCATCCAGCGTAAAAACTGTGCCAAACAAATATTCGTTCATTAAAGATGACAAGTAATGTAATCTGAAGGAGGTTACCAAGTGTCACGTAGTGGTAGGGTAGAGTGGAGCTTGACAGCATAGGATGGTGGTGTGTAGGATGACTCTGGTGGTGGGAAGGAAGATTAAGAAGACAAAGGTAGAGCAGAGAACCATGTGGTGGAAGCTGAGAAACAAAGAATATGCAGCTTTACGGAAATATATGAGATAGGCTCTCGATGGATATGAGGAGGTCCCAGATGAGTGGACTACTACAGCCATGGTGATTAGAGAGACAGGCAGGAGAGTACATCATGTGTCTTCTGGTAGGAAAGGGGAGAAGGAGACTTGGTGGTGGAACCCCAAAATACAGCAAGTCATACAAGAAAAAGATTGGCAATGAAGAAGTGGGACACAGAGGACTGAGGAAAGGCAAAAGTAATACATGGAGATGCAACACAAGGTACAGGTAGAGGTAGCAAAGGCTAAACAAGAGGCATATGATGAGCGATACACCAGGTTGGACACGAAAAAAGGAAAAAAGAAAGGATCTCTACAGGTTGGCCAGACAGTGGGATAGATATGGGAAAGATGTGCAACAGATAAGGCGGATTAGGGATAGAGATGGAAATGTGTTGACTGGTGCCAGTAAAGTGCAAAATAGATGGAAAGAATACTTTGAGAAGTTGATGAATGGCAGAAGGAAGAGTAGAAGAGACATGTGATTGACCAGGAAGTCGAAATAATTGACCCCTCCGTAGAAATTGCGCAATCCGTGTCACTGACCAGAGGCCAGAGATCTGCATAAACCACGCCCCTTTTTTGGACCCGCAGTTTTCTCAGACAACGCTGGATCCTCCAGTATAGCTTCTGTTGGCGTTTTATCGCGTATTTGGGTTCTTTAACAATAGATATGGTTAAGAGGTGGAGTCACGGACTTTACAATAGTGACGACAGGTATCCTGAAAGGCTAGTTGGCGGAGTTCAATTCGTACCCTTTCAAAAACCGAAGACCCAGTACGAAAAATGTCTTTGATGGATCAAGCTTTGTGGAAGACCGCATCATCAACTGAATCCATCTAAAATCAACCGGAACAGAAGACCGAGTACGAAAAATGTCTTTGATGGATAAAACTTTGTGGAAGACCCTATGATCAAGTGAATCCATCAACCGGAACAGATATGTTTGCACGAAGGTAAGTCCTATATTTGATTTTCAATACATGTCTCATATAAATGAATTAGCAGTTCTTCGCTTCCATAATATCGCTACGTGTGACTGATTGACACACTTGATCTGTGTTGAGCGATATTTTGCAATGATCTGACTGCACAAACGTGTCCCATTGTTCGCGGCTACGGTAAACTGGACTGTGTTAGTACGAAGGTATGCCCTATATTTGATTTTCAATACATGTCTCATATAAATGAATTAGCAGTTCTTCACTTGCATAATATCTAAGTGTGAATGATTATCACACTTGATCTGTGTTGAGCGATATTTTGCGATGATCTGACTGCACAAAAGTGTCTCTGTTCGGCGGTGAGCAAAGCTAAACCGGACTAGCAGTCCTAAAAGCCTTCGACGTGCACTGAGACACCAAGACTGAAGGATGTTTGAGGACACTAAAGTAGTGATTGTCGTACTCGGTCGGGACTTACGTAGATTCGGCACTAATTCAGGAATAATTATTGAGGGGAGCGCGTGACGTTACACAAAGAAAACGAGAGAAACAACTCGTAGCCTTCTTTTCCTTCATACGGTGGTTCACAAACGGCTATACAGATTCTGCACACAAGTGTGATATGTAACACGAAAATAGGAAACTGCCAATGAAGAATTCGCCTTTGGGTTATAATATATTATATTATGTGGCTTCTCGGTCTTCCTCTGACTCTGGAAAGATCTCGCGCTAATATCAATGGTTTCTCCGTCGATATGCATGTAAATACCATTGAAATACCACTCGCTGAAATACTTGAAGCCCTGCTGTCTGCTTTTCAACGATATTTCACTGTTAGCTAAGAATGCGAGTGAGAAATCAGACGGTAAATTGGACAGTTTCGCTCTATTCTTTTCTTGCTGCGCCGATATTTTTGCTAATTGTTTGTCTGACGTCAGCGCACGTGGCGTGACTTCAGGAGGCGTGGTTAAGTGCCCTGTACGGAGGGGTCAATTGGTAAGGGGAAGTTAGAAAGGCAATAAAGAGGATGAAAAATGGAAAGGCAGTTGGTCCTGATGACATACCTCTCTGCAGGCATGGAAGCAATTCAAAGAGGTGGCTCTAAAGTTTTTGACCAACTTATTCAACAGAATAGTAGCAGGTGAGAAGATGTAAGAAGATTTAAATGTTCAAGTTTTTTTTTTAACTTTGCTTTCAAGTTGTTTTTATCATGTAAAGCACAATGGGTTATTCCTTGTGTATGAAATGTGCTTCTTTTCCTTTCGGCTTGTACCGGTCGGGGTCGCCACAGTGCATCATGCTTTTCCATGTGCACCTATCGCCTTCATCTTCCTCTCTTACACCAACTGCCTTCATGTCTTCCCTCACAACATCCATCAACCTTCTCTTTGGTCTTCCTCTTGTTCTTTTGGATGGCAGCTCCATCCTCAGCATCTTTCTACCAATATACTAACACTCTCTTGCCTCTCATGTGCAAACCACAGAAGTCTGCTCTCTTAATCCTTGTCTTCAAAACATCTAACTTTGACTTTCCCTTGAATGAGCTTATTAATTTTATCCTGCTCACTCCTAGAGAGAATCTCGATATCTTCATTTCTGCTACCTCGAGTTCTGCTTCCTGTTGTCTCTTCAGTGCCACCGTCTCTAATCCATACATCATGGCCATTCTCACCACTGTTTTATAAACATTGCCCTAGCGGAGACTCTTTTGTCACATAACACACCAGACACCTTCCAAAAGCTAGTCCAACCTGCTTGGACCAGTTACTTTACTTCCTTACCACACTCAACATAGCTCTCTATTGTTGAGCTCAAGTAGATGAAGCCATTAAAGGAAATGAAATGTATAGAAGTTAATCAACAAGGCGATGTATTTGTAATACTGCTTAATGTGTGAAAGTCTGTGGATGAAAAGTTGCAGTGTGAGAATGTGGCAAGAAAGTAATTACAGCAGATAGCGTGCTAAGAACGTAATGTTCTCGACGGTTGGGTGGTGATGACCACAATCAGCAGGTGTGACGCGACGCGACACTTGACCCATAACTAGAGGGAGACGGGAGCAACAAAACATCAACAACCGCAGGCGGGAGGAGTCAGCCCACCATCCTGCGGACCAAAAAAGACCAATGAGAGAGCGCTAAGGATAACTGCAGGAGACACATAACCAATAGTGAATTAGTAGATTGTACTGTTAAATTGTCCTGGGCAATTTTTTTAGCTTAAAGGAATTTAAATAAAGTGTTGGACTTAGCATTTTTCAAAATTGATGCCAATATTTTCATTTTTCCTGCAAACTTATAGGATTGGCTCCAAGTATCGGTTTTCGGCCTCTTTGACTAATAATCCATTTCGATAATGGCCTTGCAAAAAAGATGGGTCAATCATGAGAATAAATGGATAAAAATATGATCCAGAGCACTCTTTACCTCAGTCTGATGCAACAGTTTACCTTTCAATTGGAGAATGACCAAGTGGCTTTAGGTGAGAGGCTGCGTACACCACGAATTGGTTGACAGCCAATCCAGGGTACATTTCATACACCTTTTGAAGTGTTGGAAAGTCGCAGAATGTAAAGAAAACTCACACCAGCACGGGGAGAACATGCAAAGACCACATAGGATGGCTGTAGCAGAAATTTAAAGCCCACTCCTGAGAATAATGAAGCAGACGTAGCAACACCTCCACATTGCAACCAGCTGGGAGTTGAAGCAGTGAAAGACGGGGCACATATAGTTGTGTTGAAAAGTATTGGTACCCCATGAGCATAATGGGACCCCATGTTTTTAATAAGTCTTCTCACTCAGGCATTTATAAAATAGAAATAATTTTGGTAATCCTAATTGTCATAAAACAGGAAATATTTATTCTGATTTCACATGAGATAGTCAAGGGGGGAAAAAAAGCATACTGTTTTTTATGCATTCATGGTGAAAAAAAGTTGGCGTCCCTGGGGTGCTAATATATTCAAGCACAACTGTACAACCGATCACACTAACATTTACTCACTGAGCGAAAACATTGCCTCCACCAAAACCCGTGAGTGTGCCACTACAGGCACTAAAGTATGTGAAAGTTCCATTGAGCTAAAATATGAGTATAATCATTTACCTCAGTGACTTTGCGATGAACCTCTTTGCCATCCTCATAATAAACATCTGTAATGATCCGTGTGATGGTGGTCCGTACTTCCTGGATGGTTCGCACATGTCTGCAGTGGGAGGGGCCAGTTTTTCTTCGATAAGATGGAGTCTCTGGTTCACCCTATTAAAAATGAAAATTAGCGATTCAATTTGAGGAAATATAACTAAACAAAAAAATTAATAACAAATTTCGGCCACTTGTATCCAGGATCTTGTTCTTTCGGTCACAGCTTGTGCCCATAGGTGAAGGTAGGAACATAGATCGAATGGTAAATTGAGAGCGTCGCCTTTCAGCTTAGCTCCCTCTTTACCACAACGGACCGAAACAAAGTCCGCATCACTGCAGACGCTACACCAATCAGTCTGTCGATCCCTGCTCCATTCTTCCATCACTACTTGTGAACAAGACCCCAAGATACTTGTATTCCTCCAACTGGGGCAGGATATCATCCCCAACCCGGACAGGCAATGCGACCCTTTTCCGAGTGAGGACCATGGTCTCAGATTTGGAGGTGCTGATTCTCATCCCAGCTGCTTCACACTCAGCTGTGAACCGCTCCAGTGAAAGTTGGCGATCGCGCCTTGATGAAGCCAACAGAACTATATTATCGGCGAAGAGCACAAATGCAATGTTGAGGCCACCAAATCGGACACACACTACGCCTAGGCTGGACCTAGAGATTCTGTCCATAAAAGTTATGAAAAAAATCTTGACAAAGGACAGCCTTGGCGCAGTCCAACTCACTGGAAACAAGTCCAACTTATTCCTGGGAGTGAGGATCAAACTCTGACAGTGGTCGTACAGGGACCAGACAGCTCGTATCAGGGGGTTCAGTACCCCAAACTCCCAAAGAACCCCACACAAGACTCCCTGAGGGACACTGTCAAACACCTTCTCCAAGTCCACAAAACACATGTAGACTGGTTGGTGAACTCCAATGCACGCTTGAGAATCCTGCCGAGGGTGTAGAGATGGTGCACTATTCCACGGCCAGGATGGAAACCACATTGCTCTTTCTTGAACGAGATTCAACTTCCCGACGGACGCTGCTCCCCAGCACCCCTGAACAGACTTTACCAGGAAGGCTGAGGACTGTGATACCCCTTATAGTTGAACCACACCCTCCGGTCCACCTTCTTAAAAAGGGGGGCCACCACCCCGGTCTTTGAAGCCAAATGCACTGTCCCCGATGTCCACGTGATGTTGCAGAGGCGTGTCAACCAGCCCCACAACATCCAGAGCCTTTAGGAACTCCAGGCAAATCTCACTAACCCCCAGGGCCCTGCCACCAAGGAGCTTTTTAACCACGTCAGTGACCTTAACCACAGAGATAGAAGAGCCCGCCTCAGAGCACCTAGACTCAGCTTCCTCATGGGAAGGCGTGTTGGTGGAATTGAGGTGGTCTTCAAAGTATTCTAAACCAGCGACTCACAATATCCTGAGCTGAGGTCAGCAGTTCCTCATCCACACTATACAGTGTTGACAGTGCACTGCTTCCCCCTCCTGAGACACCGGACAATGGACCAGAATTTCGTCAAAGCAGTCTTGAAGTCGTTCTCCATGGCCTCACCGAACTCCTCCCACGCATGGGTTTTTGCCTCAGGGACCACCGAAGCTGCCTAGAGAGTACCACAGGCCAAGAATGCCAGATAGGACTCCTCCAACAGTTTGAAAAGATCCCTCACTGTTTGTGTCCTCCAACTTGTTCGGGGGTTGCGGCCACGGCAGGCACCGACCACCTTACGGCCACAGCTCCAGTGGGCCGCCTCAGGAATGGAGGCGGGGAACATCGTCCACTCAGACTCAATGTCCCCCACCTCCCCGTGACATGAGCAAAGTTCTTTTGGAGGTGAGAGTTGAAATTCCTTCTGTCAGAGGAATCTGCCAGCCGTTCCCAGCAGACCCTCACAACACATTTGGGCCTGCCACGTCGGACCGGCATCTTCCGCACCATCGGAGACAACTCACCACAAGGTCGTTATCAGTTGACAGCTCCGCCCCTCTCTTCACCTGAGTGTCCAAGACATGCGGTCACATGACCACAAAGTTGACAATCAAACTTGGTGCCAGGTGCATATGTGGACACCCTTATGCCGGAACATAGTGTTCATTATGGACAATCCGTGATGAGCAAGAAGTCCAGTAACAGAACAACACTCGAGTTCTGAACAGGGGGGCTGTTCTTCCATATCACTGTCATTGTCCACGTGGGCATTGAAGTCCCCAGGCAGAAAGATGGAGTCCTCAGAGAGGAAGTTCTCCAGCACTCCCTCTCATGACTCCAAAAAGGGTAGATACTCTGAACTGCTGTTTGGCGCAATACCCACACCTGCCACCTGCTCAGCGTCTTTCACCGTGGGCAACTCCAGAGTGGAACAGAGTCCAACCTCTCTTAAGAGGAGTGGTGCCAGAGCGGTGGGTAGAGGAGAGTCTGACTCCACCTAGTTGGAACCTCTCGACCTCACGCACCAACTCTGGCTCCTTCCCTGCCAGAGAGGTGATATTCCATGTCTCCAGAGCTAGTTTCTGTTTTGTATTAGTGCTTTGTCTGGTCAACTAACTGCGAGAAATGAGGGATTTCTGTATTTTTGTGAAAAAGGTGCATGACACAAGGTCTATACAGTCCCACGACAAAGTATACACAGCCCTTCACTTTTTCCATATTTTTCTGTTAAGACTTTTTGTAAAGCTGATTTGAGTATACAGAATTGTGTGAAGCCACAAGTCTGTGGAAGGATAAAAGAATTTTATTAACATCCTTAATGTCAGGTGGGTTTCCAGAGCCACTAAAAACAGCTTTAATTAAACCACTGCTGAAAAAGGACAATCTTGACAAGATGTAAAATGAAGAACTGCAGTCCAATCTCAAATCTCCCATTTTTAAGTAAGATCCATGAAAAAGTGGGTTTTGAACAGATTATTTGTTAACCCAAAATGACTGCTACAATGCTTTCCAGTCAGGTTTTAGACAGCACGAAAGCACTGACACTGCACTGACCTAAGTGATCAATGACATGTCTGAACAAAGAAGATGGGAAAACGTTAGTCTTAGTTGTACTATATTTCACTGTCGCATTTGATACAGTTGACCACAAAATACTCCTCAAACGACTGGCGAACTGGCAGGTCTATGCAGAACTCTACTAAACTGGTTCAAAACATACATGGAGAATAGGAAGTACTTTGTGACAATAGGTAACTTCACATCTGAGGAAACAAGAATGACGGGAAGTTCCCCAAGGTTCCATTCTGGTACCTCTTCTGTTTAACAACTACATGCTCCCACTAGCACACATTATAAAGAACAACAAAATAAATTAGCACATCTTTTCAGATGACACACATATATATTACAATGTCACCAGGAGACTGAGTATAAGCTCTTGGAAATGAGATTAATGACTGGATGTGTCACAACTTTCTCCAGCTAAGCAAAAACAAAACCGAGGTCGTTATTTTTGGAGCCAAAGAGACACGATAACAGGTCACCACAGAACTCTAATCTATAGACCTTAGTACTACCAACCAGGCCATAAATCTGGGTGTGGTGATGGACCTAGACCTAAATTTGGAAAACCACACCAATCACCTTAATAACATATCAAGGTTAAAAGACTTGATGTAAGAGCAGGACCTGGAATAACTAGTCCTTGTATCCATTTTCAGAAGGCTTGATTACTGTAACAGCATATTTACAAGTCTACCTATATATATAAGAAAATCAAACAACTGCAGCTCATTCAGAACTCCGCTGCTTGAGTCCTCACTCAGACCAAAAAAGTGGACCCCATTAGTCCAGGTCTTAGGTCAGGGGTACCCAGACTTTTTTTTACCCCAAGATCTACTTTTCAAGCAGCCACCCTCTCGCAATCAGGGGGAAAGGAACCTCTTGGGTGTCTTCTTTTTTTTGGAATGACCAATAATGAAATAGAATCACAAATCACAAAAGATCTACACACTACAAAAATGCAACATATTTATTTTATAGTATAGTAAGGATTCTTTATGTGTAAATGTATGTTTGTGTGCCTTGCATAACCACATGAGCCAATATTGCACAACACAACTGTGAACCTTTTTTGTAACTAAGTTCAGTGGATGATCATTAAACACCACACGAATGAAAATGCACATTTGGGCTGCGTCACTCACGTCAGTAGATTCGTCCAACTGCAGTGAGAAACACTCACAAGTTCCAATGTCCTTCCACACAACTGCCATGGCTTCACAGCGCCGTGTAACTGTACTCCTTGACAGTGGTAGAGCTTTTTTTGAAGATACTCTTTCCGTCTTATTTTTAAAAAGTCAGAACAATGAGTCAGCTCTGCCTCTTTGACCATCTCTCCATCTTACGAAGGACTTCTTGTTGTTAACCATGGTGTGACGAACCCAGAATGAATGGTGACTTTCGCTGATGAACTCTGTGTGAAAAGTGACTGCTGTGCGGCCACTTGGGATTTTGGTACGTTCACTTTTCACATTCTTAGCTCGCTTTGTGGGGGAATGTTGGTGTCGTATTTGACAAACTGTTCGAAAATGCCACTCCACATTTCACTACACTGGCAGATGAGGCAAACGCACTTCTAAAATGACCGTGAAAAAATACTCTGCCTGCCATTCTGTATAAAAGTGATACGTTTGTCATCTTCTTTGCTCTCGCGAGAGCTTAAAATAGTCGGGGGACTCGCTGACTAGTGTGTTTTACTGTACTCAGTGTCATCGTTTGCACACGCGCGGTGAGCTAAAGGGCAGAAAAATATGGCTGACTTCCCCCCCAGCTCACTGTCACAATTGACCAAGACTGCCTCGCGATCGATATTATAGTATTATTCAGGTTGGTCATTTTTAACTAAATAATTCTTAGTAATGTGTATGTGTGTGTGTGTGTGTGTGTGTGAGGGTGTGTGTGTACAATAACAGAAGAACCTTGTCAGATGTACTGGCAGCAGCAGTGTTGTCCAAGGTGTGCACAGATGTGTCCTTCTGATTTGGGACTCTTACAGTCCTCTCTTCAGATTGCTCAGCTTGCGTGTTCTGTGCACCCTCCTGTGAAACTTCCAACACTTCCAGTTGTAAAGTCTCTGACTGCCGAGTAGGTAGGCTACATCCAAATGGTGGAGTCTGGGAGCTTCTTTGTGGTGAGGTGAACAGTTCTCCCCTACAGAAGGGCAAAAAATGGCAGAGATATGTGCAGATGTACCCAAATGAGAGGTTAATGTACATTTCCAAATACATTGCGGTGAAAAAGTATGGCCCCCTTTTCAAAATCTTGTATTTTTGCAGTTTCCCCAGTTAGGATAATCAAAGAAAGTATACATCCAACCAAATTGAACTTAATATGCTGCTTTAAATGATTTCAATTAAAAAAAAAAATACTGAGTCACCTCTTTGTTCAATCATGAATTACCGTAACTTCCCATGTCGACAGGGTACCCTCGCTACTTCGCACTTCACTTTTTGAGTCTTCATTGCTTCGCGGGTTTTTGATTTAAAAAAAAAAAAAAAAAAAAAGAAAAATATAGCCAGATCGGCATCTTGTGGAAAAACGTGTTCATACTCAGTCTGACCAAAAAAAAATTTAAGGGCTTTTTTGGGGCATTCTTAGGGGCTGACACGAAAAATTTAGGGCCATCGTGTGAAATCAAGAGTAAGGAAAAAAGACTCAACAAATGGTGCCATCAACTGTTCTTGGTTCATCAAATGTTCCAGTATCTCAGTACCTGTGACAGTGATCACGTCGCCCCTTGTGGTAGTTCTCATTGATATGACCATTGTCAACGTCTTCACATAACAGTATACAGAAAAACAGATTCTAACTACAATTGCAAGTAGATACACAAATGTCTTCTACTGATGTCTGTTTCAGCACCCCTACTCTAGCTCTTTGAGCCTACCCAGTGCCTCCTCTATTTGTTGCTGCAGAGGTGCCAAAGTGGCTCTCTTGTCCTTTGCTCAGCCTCTGAGCACATTGGCCTCGGTGATAAACCTCAGATTCCTCTTTTCTTCTGCCTCCTCACACAGCCCGTCAGCCTTCTCAATAAGCGTTGATATGTCAGTCTCTATTCTGGCTTTTTTGGCTTTGAGGCAGTAGAGATGAAAAGTGGGCAGCGATGCCAAATGTACCCAGGTACGAAGTCTTCCTTTCCCCACAGTGGTAGTTTTTAGCAATGTCACTGTCTGGGAACATGACTGCAAACACTTTAGAATTATTTTCACAAGATTTGTAACTGTAATGGCTGCAGATCACTTTTAAAGTCCACACGATCTCTGCCTTTAACGAGTCCGTCTTCGTGTATTGAACTACGTTCATAAAGCCTGACTTCTGGCTGGACAACTGTGCGCATTAGGGATCGGAATCGGCTACAAATAACCGGTTTTCGTTTGTTTTTTGTTTTTTTAAACCGAAACAGTCTTCGGACTTTCGAAATCGATTAAAATTTCCAATCATTTCTTCCGGTTCCGGTACTCCACATTGCGCTATTTTTTTCAACATCATTTCCGATTTTTTCAAGTTTCGCTGTTAAAGTTGGACTCAAAAGAACATTCAGTTAAATCAAAGAAACATCAAACATGGCATCGAGGAAACGCTCCACAGTATGGGAGTAAACTTGTTTTATTGGCAGACATCAAAACACTACTCGCATAACGGGGGGGACTCTGTGAACTCGTTACTCCGGAAGAGCAACAACAAAAACAGTCCGTGCGGAACCTCGCACCCCAACTGAATTATGTAAACACCACGATGGTACCGTTTTTTTGCTACCGGTTATGAAAGTAAGCGTTTTTTTGTGATCCCTAGTGCACATGCACTGCTAGTACCACTGCCTGAAGTTGATGCTTCACTATCTTGATATTTTAGAAACAGATTCATACCAACGAAAGATGAGAGAGTCTTCACCAAATCAGCATGTCTCCTGTTTTTCCGGTGCGACTCCAGCGCTTTGACACCCATCTTTTCAAGCTGGTAACTCTGCTTGCACATATGGCAGTAAAACGTGCCGATCTTTTGGATCCCAAACTCCTTTGTTTCAACCCAAGGTTCTTGAAAAATGCACTTCCCCGTGATACAAGTCGGATCGATGAAAGAACTACGCTACGTCGTAACGAAGACGAAGTGAAATGCCTACTCACAGAAAGAAACAAACAATGGAATATCGACAAGATGGCGACTAGTTGTCAACACGGTGACTTCCGTTGACAATTTCCGGCTGATTTGGACGCCAGACGGATCGCTATTTTTTTTTTTTTACATAAAAGATTAATTTATTTTTTAGGGAGAATTTTGGCGGTAGAGTTCCTTTTGATATTTTTTTAATTTAAGGCCTCTTCAGGGGCTTGACCGGTTTTTGCGGATTTTAAGGACTTTTAGGAGCCCCTAAATGCACCTTTGAAAATTTAGGGGTTTTTAGGGACTTTTAGGGCCGCGTGCAAACCCTGTGATACTAGGCGGGTGATTGGTTCCCGGTGCAACATCCACCAATGAGAGGACAAGTGGCTTTATCCTGTGAGCTGATTGGTTGCACATCATCAAAGCCTCACCCAGCCACTTCGCCAGCTGCGAGCAAAAAATAAGACGGGAGGTGGGGGGGTGGAGGAGACAGCAAGAGACAGGCCAGACGGCGGCGAGCGAGCGAGCGACCGGCGGCTGGCTGGTCGGTCGCTGAAAGAAGGATTACGTCAACCCCCCCCAATTGTTATTTTTTTAGTAGCTCTATACACACCTACCTGTCATTTGGAACCCACAGAGCTCTCGTCCTTTGTACCTGTGCAATCCATTTTTCACGACAAACCAGGTTTTTGGAAAACTATGAAGAGCGAATCCATCCTCCCGAGTGTTCCAGCAATACAACGAGACAGAATTTTGGCTAAAACAAAGGAACAAAGAGCTACCTTTCCGCAGGTAAAACTGGTATAAACACACGAGGCCACCGGAGTGCGCTCCTGCTGATAACGTTGCTTCCTGCTTCTTCTCCAAAACAATCCCTTTAGAGGATTCTTGGAAATCACTGTCATTGTCCATGTGGACATTGAAGTCCCAAGGCATAATGATGGAGTCCTCAGAGGGGGAGCTCTCCAGCACTCCCTCTCAGGACTCCAAAAAGTGTGGTTACTCTTAACTGCTGTCTCGTGCATAGGGACAAACAACAGTCAGGACCCATCCCCCTCCCAAAGGCAGAGGGAGGCTACCCTCTCATCCACCGGGGTGAACCTCAATGAACAGGTACCGAGCTGGGTGGGGGAAGACAATAAATATGACAACACCTGCTCAGCGCCTCTCACCGTGGACAATTTCAGAGTGGAACAGAGTCCAACCCCTCGCAAGAGAACTGGTAACCAGAGTCCTCCGGATTACTACGCATTAGCTCGGCCTCCTTCCCTGACAGAGAGGTGATATATCTCCAGAGCTAGTTTCTGTAGCCGGGGAAAGGATCACCAAGCTCCCTGCCTTCGTCTACCACCTAGCTCAAATTACATCCAACCCCTATGGCCCCTCTCACAGGTGGTGAGTCTATGGGACGGGGGACCCATGTTATCCTTTCAGGCTGTGCCCGGCCAAGCCCCAAGGGTGCAGGCTCGGAACAAAAAAAGTTCATAAACAAGACCCTTCCTGGTTCTGCCCGTCTGACCAAGCTGAGTAACTAGGGAAGAATGATCTTCATCATTAGCTGAAAGACAACACAATGGTCATAAAGGCGGCGCTCCAGTGTTCCCTTGTAAGGACAGGAGAACCATCTGTGAGGTCAACCATTGTTAACGCTTTCAACCAATCAGGCCTTGACGGTAGAGTGCCTCGATGGAAACCACTTTACACAAAAGGGCACATATCGCAGCCTGCTTGGATTTTGCCAAAAGGGTTTTCAGACCTGCAAAAAAAAACTCTGGTCTGGTGAAATCAAAATTAATTTGGGGGTTTTTTGGTTTAGTTGGAAGCATCCTAACTGGAGAAGAAAAGGCAGTGCTCATCACCTAAGACCATCCATACTATGAAGCATGGTGGTGGCAGTATCATGCTGTGGGGCTGCTCTTCTACTGCAGGAACTGGGTAACTCGTCGACAAAGAGATTAAAATGACGGCTGCTAAATAGAGAAATGTTTCCAGAATATTTGTTTGCGAGTGCTCTGGAACTCAAGACTAGATAATCAATTCACCTTCCAACACAACAATGGCCCAAAGCACAACGCCACAATAAAGGAATGACTAGAGGAACAGCCTGTGTACAATGCTGTGAAAGTGTTTGCCCCCTCCTGATTTTTTTTTTGTTTGTTTTTCCATATCTATCACACACACAAAAATTTTAAATCATCCAACCAAGTTTAACATCACTCAGACAATCCAAGGAAATAGAAAATGCACAAATAAATCCAAAACTTTCAGACCCTATGTGAAAAAGTAATTGCCGCCTTGTTAAATCACTAAGACACTGCAACTAACCACAAATTTGGGAAAGGTGAGTCTGGGAGAAAAAAAAGGAAATCAGGATGGGGGCAAATACTTCTACCCACCCAACCTGACTGACCTTGGGAGAAGAAAGCAGAAAAAAATACTCAAAAATAGGTGAATACCTAGGTAGCTATTATGTTTAAATGTTTACATTTTCAATAAAGTGTTATTACTTTGCAATTGTGAGATATATGTATATTTTTTTTCCAACAAAACTAACATCAAGTAAGGGTTGAAAATGAGGGTTGCCCCGAACCAAATTTTTTACTTTGATACAATAGGAATATTGCAGTCTTAAATTTTGACTAACACTGGTCCGATCCTATGTCAACATGGCAGCAACACTATGATGGAATGTTATAAAAGGCATGATCAAGTTTCCTCAGAGAACAATAATCAGCAAGAGTAGGTCTTATTTTTCTTTCAGCTTGTCCTGTTAGGGGTCGCCACAGCGTGTCATCTTTTTCCCATCAAAGCCTATCCCGTGCATCCTCCTGTCTAACACTCACTGTCCTCATGTCCTCCCTCACAACATCCATCAACCTTTTCTTTGGTCTTCCTCTCGCTCTTTTGCCTGGCAGCTCCATCCTCAGCACCCTTCTACCAACATACTCACTCTCTGGCCTCTGAACATGTCCAAACAATGGAACCCTGCTCTCTCTAACCTTGTCTCCAAAACATCCAAATTTGGCTGTCCCTCTCATGAGCTCATTCCTAATCCTATCCAACCTGCTCTTTCCAAGCGAGAACCTCTACATCTTCATTTCTGCTACCTCAAGTTCTGCTTCTTGTTGTTTCTTCAGAGCCACAGTCTCTAATCTGTACATCATGGCCGGCCTCACCACTGTTTTATAAACTTTCCCCTTCATCCTGGCGGATACTCTTCTGTCACATAGAACACCACACACCTTCCGCCCACTGTTCCACCCCGCTTGGACCCATTTCTTCACTTCCTTACCACACTCCATTGCTCTGGATTGTTGACCCCGAGTATTTGAAGTCGTCCACCTTCTCTATCCTCTCCCTGGAGCTTCACTCTTTCTCCTCCGCCTCTGTCATTCACGCACATATATTCTGTTTTACTTCGGCTAATCTTCATTCCTCTCCTTTCCAGTGCATACCTTCATCTTTCTGTTCCTCCCCCTGTTCCCTGCTTTCACTGCAGCTCACAATATCATCTGCGAACATCATGGTCCAAGGGGAATCCAGTCTAACCTCATCTGTCAACCAATCCATTACTACCACAAACAGGAAGGGGCTCAACGCGGAACCCTGATGCAGCCCCACCTCCACCTTAAATTCTTCTATCACATCTACAGCACACCTCATCACTGTTCTGCTGCCCTCATACATGTCCTGTATTATTCTAACACAGTTCCTCTCTTGTTACTCTGTCATGGGCTTTATCTAGGTCTACAAAGATACAATGTAGCTCCTTCTCTGTACTTTTCCACGAGCAGCCTCAATGCAAATAGTGCATATGTGGTGCTGTTTCTAGGCATGAAACCATACTGGTGCAGATACTTACTTCCATCCTGTGTCTAGCCTCCACTACTCTTTCCCATAACTTCATTGTGTGGTTCATCATCTTTATTCCTCTGTAGTTTCCACAGTTCGGGACATCGCCTTTGTATTTAAAAATGGGGACTAGCAAACTTTTCCTCCATTCTTCGGGCATCTTCTCTCTCACTAGTATTCTAAAAAATAAGTTGGTCAAAAACTCCACAGCCAACTCATCAAATTGCTTCCATACCTCCACTGGTATGTCATCGGGACCAACTGTCTTTCCACTTTTCATTCTGTTCAGTGCAGTCAGTGTGAGAAAAAAATTACCCAATTATTAATATCCAATAGGTTACATATAGTAATGTTAAAAATGAAATTCCATTACAATTGAATTAAATAATTATATTGGGACGTCCTGAAAAATAACTAATAACGGCAATAAAATTTGTAAATTGCAACAGGTACGGTGGCGCAGCTGGAAAGCGTTGGCCTCACAGTTCAGAGGACCGAGGTTCAGTCCGAGCCCTCCCTGTGTGGAGTTTGCATGTTCTCCCCGTGCCTGCTTGGGTTTTCTCTGGGCACTCTGCTTCCTCCCACATCCCAAAAACATGCAACATCATTTGGACACTCTAAAATGCCCCTAGGTGTGTGTAGGTATAATTGTGAATATATTTATCAAACAACTGCTTCCAATTAAGAAATCCTTTGCTCTGCTCTATATAACATGGCAGCTGCTTAACAGGAGATAGACAGTGTGATCGTAAGTGCGGCTAGGGGTGATTGTGCGTGTGGTTGTTTGTCTCATTGTGCCTTGTGATTGGCTGGCAACCAGTTTAGGGTCTACCCTGCTACTGCCCATTGACAGCTGGGCTCGGCTATAGCAATCCCACAAGCCTTGTGAGGATAAGCGGCTAAGAAAATGGATGGGTGGATTAATTACAACGTAACCACTGCATAAATTAAACATAAGCATATTCTGTATTTGAATAGGTTAAAATTAAAAAAAAAAATTGAAAACAATGACATTCAATGAACAGAAAATACACTTTTATAGTTCAAAATTTAAAGTTTAATTCAGTTATTTATTTTTCAGTATACCGTGGGAACACCACTTGCTTTAACCACATGTAGCAAACTCTTCCTTTTACCTGATCTGCAGATCTTGGCCTCTTGGGGGCAGTATAATACTGATACATTGAGTATCAAAGTAGAAGTCATGATTGAATTTTGTTATTCTAACTAGATTTTCAGAGTCTGAAGAATACAAGCTAGATAGTATTATCTTAGCTGATTTTATGTGGTTATACAGTGTCTGCGTACCAAAATTTCTTATTTTGAGCGCTATAAGTGTAGGCAAGTAAATAAACTGTTTCTATTCCTCCTTCTCACTGAAACCACTCAAGTGATCTGGAGTAGACCATAAAACCAGTCACAATTCCTTTGACAAGCGGGCAAATTCATAAATAAATTGATAAGATGCTTACCGAATGGGCATGTGGTTGCCTCCTGGAACATGGCAGTCTACGTCTTCTGCCTCCTGTTGTCTGTGAACTTGCCTGACACAACTGAACACTGACAGACTGCTTGTACAGAAGAAAAGTTGTTTTTTTTCCCCCACAAAGGTATAACAACCCATTTGGCTATTCATAAAACTGAAAAAAATTGGAAATGAATGTAAAGATAAGGAATGTAATATTTTACCTTGTTTCCTCCTTGGCAACAGTGGTGACCGTGGCAACAGATTCATCCTCCTCTGATAGTCCTGGCTCTGCATGGAAAGAGTTGTTACTGAGGAAGTACTATGTGCATGTAGCACTTCCATGGTAACCATTTAGTTAGAATATGCTCAGCAGGCCAAACATCTCTTACTCTGCAAACTGAAGCGTTCTGAGCTTTCCTCTTCAATGGGGGTCACAAACCTCATTCTCAGACTCAGCCTATTGTCCCCCTTCTCTGATAAGTTGTCTCCACATTCTTCTGGAGCATTGCCTTTGGCTTCCATCACCACATCAGCATTAACACTCATCGCAACATCTGACTTCTCACTAAATGTTTCTAGATAAATAAAGAAACAATGATGTTTGGCTTTAAAATAATATTTCTACCTAATATTTAAAAATGACTTGGTTGCCACTGTCTTTCAGAGGAACACACCAATGGGAGTGCTGTGTCTAAGTGTCCCCTTCAGCTGGTTAATTAGAGGTGGCGTTGCTCCAACAACTGGACCAATGAGCTCCCCATCTTTTGGAAGTGTGAAATGGAAGGACATCTCTGGACATAAGCATAAGAATCAGCCCATCAGACACATACTCTCTAACCAGGTTTAGTAGCTTTTGACTCTTAAGGTCATCATACCTCCTGAGCTACCACTGAAGCTCTTGGCTCTGTACTCCTCTGGTTCTTGTTCCAAGGGCTCATGGCCAACAGTAAATGACACTTTGCCTGTGCTTGAATGGGGATCATTACCTTTTAAAAGTTGTGAGGGTATTTTGGGAGAATTCTGTGAGTCTCTGTTGCTCTCTGCAACTCTGACAATGCTTTCGTCTACAACTCCACCCTCGTCACCTGAAGAGGTCAGCTTACTTTGAGACTGGACTAGAGCTGTACTTGAAGCCTTGTCTCCCACTGTGTTGTCATCCTCCATCGCCACATCCTTTTCCTCTGAGGCAGAAGCGTTTTCATCTGCAAGTTTATCAATTTCAACTTTGCTCATCAGACTATTAATGGTTCCAGAGTTCTGTGACGGTGATTGTGAAGGACTCCCTACACTTGCTACTGCATTCATGCCACTCTTTGCCACCTGCATAAGAGATATATGGGTGATCGACTGAGAGTCTACACTGTGGGTTGTAATGTTTGAGGGACTATCAGGCATACAGGGGTTGACAATCATATCTGAAGATTCAACCTTTGATTGAGAACAAGCTAAAACATTTGGAGGGCTTTGGTCCTTAATATCAATCTCAAATCCTTTTGCATTTGTGTTAGGTACATTAAATAAAAGCATTGGCTCATTACAAGTTTTGGAACTAGTAGCACTTTGTGATTTCGTGGAGGTGCTGTTGCACCTACTCTGATCAGGGCATTGAAACACAGAGTCAGTAGTGTCTACTAAAGGCTGCTCTTCCAGTTTTTCTATCTGTGTGGCTTGGGTGTCCTCTATGATCTCTTCAGACAGCTTCTGGGCAAAGTTACTAAGGTCCATGTTCACAGAGAGCTGTAATGGCAACGTGAAAGCAGGAGCCAATTCCTGGCGAGGAGACCCTCGAGACATGTATTCAGTCTTATCTGATTGATTTGAAGCATCCTGACTCTGTGTTGGGATAAACACATCCTGAAAAAAAATCCCCAAAACCAATGTAAGGAAATATTTAACGGCTATGGTGCACATTTGGTAGAGTACAAGGCAATATAGTAAGAAATCTTAATCCAGAGAAGTTTTTCTCTGTAGTATTTTACATTGAGCACTGTGCATTATAAAATGAGTATTTTTTTTAAATACAAATCTTAGATGATGTAGACCTACAAATGTAAGTGTCGCATGCAACAAAGTAGAGACAAAGGCTGAATTTATGCATCAGCAAGGGAACTAAGTGATGAAAAGCAACAAATGTAGTACATACTGTAACATAATGGGCTGTTACAACTCAGAAAAAATGTGGTACATACATTAGATAATTCTGGCTGAGAGGGTAAAGAGAGCGGCTGCTCTATAACAAAACCAGGAGAGATCTGGGAGACATGGGTTGAGGTGGGTGGTTGCAGTTTCAAAGATGCCTCAGTTTCCATTGGCACTTGTCCCTTTAGGCCAGCTTGCTCTTCTGGGGGCTGGCAGATATCCATGGGTTCAACAGCACCTGACAAAGCAAATGTTTGTCTCAAAATAATTTGGGATTCCTTTTTTAAAATTTATGTTAAACCAAAAATGTTTTTCTACCACGTTGGCTGTCTGCTCCAGTTGTTAAGTCAGGGGTGTAGGGAAAGTTGCCTGGAGTTGTGGCAACATAATCAACAGAGCTTCTAGGGGGCAAATGAGAATTTCAGGTAATTTCTCTCTGTGTTGATTGTTTGTACTCAATGTGTATATACCGCATTTTCAGGACTACAGAGCACTGAATAATAAGCCGCACCCACTCTATGTTGCGATTTTTCCCCATACATTGCCCGCAGCAGACCAGACATTGCTGTGCATGCCGGTATGTTGTAAAATTAGATATTCACAAACAAAGACTGAAAATGTTTATTTATACATATCTTTTTTCCAAACACTGACTGTAACACGGCATTAAAATGGCTCAAACACAACAGAAAAGTCTGTTTCTATTCCTCCTCCTCACTGAGACCACTAAAGTGATCGTCTTCAATATCGGAGTTGAGTGTCAGGAAGCCTCCATCACAGATTTCAGTCTCTCTGTTGCTCTCAATGTAATTTTCATCTTGAGTTACTGCTGAAGTTGTATGTTCTCACACAGCAGTCCAGCCTTTCGAACTCCAGTGGTGATAGTTGATTCTTTCACACTGCTTCATGCTTTTAAGATATACTACCAAACCTCAGAAAAGGATGACTTTCCAATGCGCCAGTTTTTTAGAAGGATTTTAAATAAATAAAAATAAATATGTATTACGCATTAATGTGTGTTGTGCTTCCGTTTGGCTATGAGCGCACCAAAAACTTGAGTCATCATCTTCTACACACGCTCAAGGTAGCTTAGTTGTCTTCGACGCATAATTGAGGTAGATTCTTCTTCAATGCGCGCTTGAGGTAGATTCTTTTTATCCACACTGTGAAGGTAAAGTGTTCTTATACAAATTGGAGCCATTCACACATGCCCACACCAAAGTGCATTATAAGGAACGACCATGTTTTAAATATTATATTCAAACAAGTTTTTGTTGTACTTTTAAACTTAGAACCACAAGCACATTTTTTTATATATTTTAGCCCCATTATTAAATATACCAAAAAGTTGATACCGGCAGAAAAAACTAACAGCTTGTCGTCCACAAAATACGGTAATTATAATTTGACTTACTGGGATAAGCTCTGTTGTGCAAATGTTTCCTGTCCAGAAAGATGTAACAGCCGCAAGGTTTGGGCAGGTGTTGAAGGGTGACCTTGTTGCTCTGGCTCAGACACTGTAGTGTCTATTCCAGCATCTAAAAGAACCACAACAGCAACAAAACATTACCTTAGTATGGTAACTAAACCTAGCTGTATATTTAAACATACAGTAGAACCTGCGGTTATGAATTCCGTGTATGTTTGTATCTTTCAGTGACCCAGTTTGTTTTTGAAAAGTTCAGAAACTGAGTTAATGTTTCCCATTGAAATGAATCTAAATGCTCATTAGCCTAAACTAAGGAGGGAAAAGGGAAGAGGACAACAGCTCGTCATTCTATAATAACGATGAAATTCTGATTGAGGTGTTTTCTTTTGTATCTTTATTTTCTCATAAAATTGTTATTTTCGCACAAAAAAAAACATCCAGAGAAAGTCATCTTTTTCAGTTCAGGAAAATAATTAAATTGGGACATCACATTGCCATTTAAAATCTAAATTAGCCTCCCTGTATTCAGAGAAGATAATTTCCTTATGTATTCATTTTTTTTTTCTTTACTCTTTGATATGGATTCCCCCCAGGTCTGAAATAAATAGCTGCAAGACAAGGCCCGTTTACATTGAGCCTGCTATTACAATAATTGTTTTAGAAGCCCAAAACCAGGGGTACCCAGACTTTTTTACCCAAAGATCTACTTTTCAAACAGCCAGCCTCTCGCGATCGATTTTTTTCCTCTTTATAGAATGACCAATAATGAAATAGAATGACCAAGTCACAAAGATCTACCCACTACAAAAATGCAAAACATATTTATTTCAAAGTAAATTGAGGATTCTTTGTGTATGTATGTGTGTATGTTTGTGTGCCTTGCATAACTGCATGAGCCAATATTGCACAACACAACATAGATAAGAATCCTTTTTGTAACTAAGTTCACGTTGATGATCACTAAACACCACACGAATTAAAATGCCTACTTGGGCTGTGTCACTGATGTCAGTAGATTCGTCTAACTTCAGAGAGAAACACTCACAAGCTCCAATGTCCTTCCACACACCTGCCATGGCTTCACAGCGCCGTGTGACTGTACTCCTTGACAGCGGTAGAGCTTTTTTTGAGGATACTATTTCCACCTTATTTTTAAAAGGTCGGACCAATGAGTCAGCTCTGCGTCTTTGACCATCTCTCCGTCTTGGAAGGACTTAACGAATGATGGAACGAATGGCGGCTTTCGCTGTTGAACTCTGATGTGTGGAAAAGTGACTGCTGTGTGCCCAATTGGGATATTAGCTCGTTCACTTTTCTCATTCTCAGCTCGCTTTTTGGCAGAATGTCGGTGTCATATTTCCCATGAACAGTTCGAAAATGTCACTCCACATTTCACTACAATGGCAGATGAGGCAAACGCAGTTCAAAAATGACTGTGGAAAAAAAAGTCTGCCTGCCATTCCGTATGAAAGTGATACGTTTGTGTTCTTCTTTGCTCAAGCATCCATACCCATGTTTGATAAGCGAGAGCTTAAAATAGTGGGGTAACTTGCTGACTAGCCTGTTTTGCTGTAGTCAGTGTCATTGTTTGCACATGCGCAGTGAGCTAAAGGTCAGAAAAATACAGCTAATGTTTTTTTCCAAAAAGGAATTTTATTCAGTTTCACATTAGAATCAGAATCAGCTTTAATGGCCAAGTGTGAAACAACACACAACGAATTTTTCTCCGGTAGTCGGTGTCGCCCTGGTACGACATTCAGAACAAAGAACAACAAACTAACAAGAACAAAAGACATTAGGAACTATTCCTTATAAGAGTCAAGAAGAGGGTTAAAACCTTGGTGGATTTTATGGGCAAGGTAATGAAGAGTTCAGACAAAAGTACGGGTGTGGAGTTGAGGGACCAAGGCCCCTTTATAATACTGACCCAAAATGCAGGCTTGATAGAAAAGTGGGTAACTGAGCACATGAAACCTACAAGCAAAAAGACCAGTAAGTATGTGTTTAGTCTGTGTGCAGAGGCAACAGCAATGTGGTGTAATACATGTAACATCTCCTTGCATGCAGTTGTTTATGTGACCCCCAAAGAATTTTTAAGATGCAAGTTTGTAGTTGGCCATGAATGTACACACAAACGATGGACAGCCCCCCCCCTCCGTAAAAAGCTGCATATAAAAAGTCCATGCAATTTTTTTTGTAAACTCTGTTCAGTTACACATTTTTGTCAAAGGTTCTTTCTCACTGTTTTCTGTTCATGTCTTTGAACTTAGAAGCAAATCTATGTCTCCAAGTCATTGTTCTGTCCATTTTCACAAAAAGCATGAGGGGTTTTTTTTGTTTGTTTTTTTTTTTTTTTTTTCAGAAATTGATTTGGCAAAAGCTAGCCTATATGTGACTGCTGATTACTGAATAGTATAAGCTAAAGAAAAAAAAAATCCTCAAAAGTCTGGGTGCCTACAAGATCTCTGCCGCACCCCTGCATCGCGCGCGGTGTGGAAAAAGAAGCGGGCCAAACATGCAGGTATCTGAGAAAGGATAGTGGCTAATCCAAACAAGCCATCAATTCTCAGGCTCACGTCAGCCAATGTACTTTCTATGGACAAGGGGACTACTCTGCTGTACCTGCAAAACTGTGAGAATGTCGTCTTGCGTGATGAGCATGCACACAGGACATGCTGACTCACTGTTTTCCTTGTGCCAAAAGTATTTTGTAATTTTACGACAGGTGGTCCTTGGCTGTTGGGACAACTCTTCTGGTTACTCTGCACTTTCACAAATCTTGTGAGGAACAGCTGATAGAGGCAAAGCTATTGTGGTATAATTGCTGTTTGGGCAACGGGCAAGTCCTTTGGACTTGTACGGGTTAATGTTGGATTAATTGTACCTAAACTTCTCATATTTGCTCTTTTGCTAGGCTTAATATGCTTGAACAATATGATGAAACAAAGGCACAATGCATGTGAACCAGCGCTCTACTGTAAACAACATTGCAAAAGTGTAGCTGGAACATGCTGTCTGCATGCTACAGTGGATGACTTCACAAAGGTGATACGGAGAGGATATTCATGGGGTCCATCTGGCACGTTCAGCGCTCAACACGAGCCAGTGGAGGACATGCCAGGACTCGCGTTTGCTTTGCTTGTCACAGTTGCTTACGGTTGCTTTGTTGATCACATTTGCTGTGTTTATTACGTTGCAGATCGCCTGAAGGGAAAAAAAAAAAAAAAAAAAAAAGAGGGTTCACAGGGATGTGGGCAGAATGGGCTAGAGCTTGTGAGACATCTTGCATTCACCTGACGAGTTAAAAGTTCCTCTTGTCTTCCTTCCTTGTTAATCATATTTTTAATGCAGCGGGTTGCGTGAGCCTGGTTCTCACCGGAAGCCATCACTGATCCCATCATTGAAGCTGTCTCTGACTGCCATAGGCTGCGTGAACCTGAAAGTTAAACTGGACGTTCCCGCCCTCCACGAGTCCAGGGGAAGGAAAACCCCAATTTCAAACCTTGTGGCCTTGCTGTCACATTTACCCATGGAAAAGGCCTCAGGAGTAAACCTCGAGGTGAAATCCTGAGTCGGAGTCCCCAAGCCAGTTCGCAGATGTTTTCAGCTCCGTTCTGGCAGTTCCTGCGACAACACTGGTCTCAAATTGTAGCAACTTAGTTGTTTTTCTGGTCCCGTCAGTGTACCGAAGAGGAAGGACTTGCTGCATGGGGAACTTGTCTTCCATTCTATACCCCACCCAGGCTGACATCCACCACCACCACACACCACACCACACTCACCTAGAGAGGACACTCCTGCTTTGCCTCAAACCTCAAAGCACAGGGAACGTAAGTTACCAATTATAAGTCATTGCTCCATTGCCATACAGCATGGCGCCAGGGGTCGTTCTCGTCAGTAGGAAGGATTTTCTAATTCCACTGGACAGTTACTGCCCATCTCAAGATGGGTTGCCCCCAGCCAGTAAGGTGCCATTGCACCACGGTATGATTTCCTCATTGGGTGCCTGTGCATTAGAAGAAATACGACAGGCAATTTGCAACCACAGCATCATAAATCAAAGCATTAAGCGAGCCCAACTCCAAGACTGGGAAGCTGGATTGTACGGACAATTCTGACCTTTCTAACAACCAACAGGACGTCACTGACTCAAGAAAAACAGACTGTTTGCCGATGACTCTGCAGTAGTAACCCACACTCAGTGTGAACTCCAGTCCGACGGATTGTTTCTCCCAGGTCTGCAAGGAATTCGGACTAACAATTAGCCTCAAGAAAACCAGCGTCCTCTGACAAGGAACTGAGATACAGCCAACCATTTTTATAGCAGACTACAAGCTCGATGTGGTCCATGATTTCATCTACCTCAGCTCAACCATCAGCGACTACTTCTCCCTAGATGTGGAAATTGACAAGAGGATCGGGAAGGCAGTCGCAACACTTGTTTGCCTCATGTCTTGTGTGTGGGAAAACCCCAAGCTGTCAGTCAAGAACAGGATGAGGGTGTACCACGTCTGCGCAATGATAACGATGCTCTGCAGCAGCGAAAAATGGATCGTGCACACCAGGCAAGAGAGGAAATGGCACCGCCGCATCCGAGGTATCTCCTGGCAGGACAAGGTGACCAACACCGAGCTCCTGTCGCGTAGCGGTATACCCAGCATGTACACTGCTCCGACAGCGCCGACTCAGATGGCTTGGGCACATCTACCGAATGCAAGATAGTTACATCCCCAAAGACATCTTATACGGCTTCGTTCCTGGGGCCAGAGATACAGGACAACCGCAGCTACGCTAGTGCAGCATCGTCAAGCGGGACCAGAAGGTCACCAACGGGAACAGAGACCTCAGAGAGCCTGGCAGAAAACCGCTCAAAGTGGAGAAAGGCCTTGACTCAGCACCTTAAAACGGTCGAAGCAAAGTTTATGGAGGCTGTTCCAGAGAAGCGAGTCCATAAAAGGATCCTTCACGTGCGATCAGTGCAAAAGACACATTATAGAGGTTGTTATAAATGTCTCCTGTAGTTGTTCACCAGGTTTGCACGCACTACAGAGATCTTCTCTAGATCAGACAGGATTCTGACCTGTCATTAAGAAACACGGAGTTTCAGCTCACCTTGGCTTTCCTGGCTGTGTGGTTCAGGTCATTTTCATGTTGAAAGACGCGGCCACGACCCATCTTCAATGCTCTGACTGAGGGAAATAGGTTGTTCCCCAAAATCTCACAATACATGGCCGCGGTAATCCTCTCCTTAATACAGTGCAGTAAAACACCCCCAAAGCATGATGCTACCACCCCCCCATGCTTCACAGAAGGGATGGTGTTCTTGGGATGGAACTCAGTCGTCTTCCTCCAAACACGGTCAGTAGAATTATAACCAAAAGCTTCTATTTTGGTGTCATCTTACCACAAAACCTTCTCCAATGACTCCTCTGTCTCATCCAAATGGTCATTGGCAAACTTAAGACGGGCATTGACATGTGATGGTTTAAAGCAAGGGAACCTTCCACGCCATGCAGGATTTCAAACTTTGACGTCTTATTGTACGACCAGTCACATTGGACACGGTGGCCCCAGATCTTTTCAGGTCATTGACCAAGTCCTGTCACGTAGTCATGGGCTGATTCCTCACCTTTCTAAGGATCATTGAGACCCCACGAGGTGATATCTTGCATGGGGGGTCCACTCCGACTGAGATTGACCGTGATGTTTAGCTTCTTCCATTTTCTAATGATTGCTCCAACAGTGGACCTTCTTTCACTAAGCTGCTTGGCAATTTCTCCATAGCGCTTTCCAGCTCTGTGGAGTTGTACAATTTTGTCTCTGGTGTCTTTGGGCAGCTCTTTGGTCTTGGCCATGTTACAAGTTTGAGTCTTACTAATTGCATGGGGTGGACAGTTGTCTTTATGCAGCTAACAACCTCACACAGGTGCAGTGGAGGTGGACTTGAAGGTCAGAAATTCTCCCTGATAGACGGGTGTTCAAATACTTCTTTGCAGCTGTATCACACAAATCATTTAAAAATAAAAAAATTAAAAAAAATCATACACGGTGATTTCTGGATTTTTCTTTTAAGATTATCTCACAATGGACATGCACCTACGATGAATATTTCAGACTGATTTCTGTGGGAGAAATTGCAATATAGCAGGGTGTTCAGATACTTGTTTTCCTTTTCTCTATTGAAGAAAGTACATAAAGTACATAAATGATACTGCCACTAGTTTTATGGAGACCATAACTGTTTCAGAAACTGTGAATGTTGAGACGGTTAATGAACTTTTGGATAATTTCCCCTGGGAAAGCTAAATTAAAATGTCACAAATGGTAATGCTCCTACTAAAATTTAAGACAGTCCTGATGCAACCTATAACATGAAAGAGCACAATGATGGTCGACAGCTCTAAATCAAAGTGTAGGAACGCAGAAGACAAAATCTATGTAATTTTAACCAATAATTGGGGATGCACAGCAACAATTCAGAAATCATCACGAAGAACCTCAACAATACTCGCACACTGAAAAAGTGAAAAACTACATAAGCACAACCTGTGTTTTCTAATTTACTAAATAATAGGACTGGGGCAGCACAGTGGAACAGCTGGAAAGCGTTTGCCTCGGATTCAATCCCGGCTCTCCCTGTGTGGAGGATGCATGTTCTCCCAGTGCCTGGGTGGGTTTTCTCCAGGCAGTGCCGTTTCCTCCCACATCCCAAAAACATTCAACATTAATTGGACAGTCTAAATTGCCCCTAGGGGTGATTGTGAGTCTCTATGTCCCCTGAGATTGGCTGGCAGGCAGTTCAGGGCGTACCCCGCCTCCTGCCGATTGACACCTGGGATAGGCTGCAGCCCTCCCCCGACCCTTGTGAGGAAAAGCGGCCAAGAAAACGGATGGATGGATGGATAAAAGAACTATGAATTTTGAAATGATGAATGAATGTTGATAGAAGGGTTTTCTGGAAATTAGTGGTCAACTTTGGGGTACATGGATGTACATTATACATGAGAAATTATACTTGTTTTTTTCCTGTTTTAAATGTTTAGAAGCTGTTTTTTTTCCCTATATTTTGAATTGCTTTTAAATCATTTAAAGCACCGAGTTACCTTGTGTATGGAATACGCTGTATAAATTTCCTTTACTTTTCTAGCATCCCATTTACAAAGTCCAATAACGATGGCCCACGGCCACTATGCTGCTGTGTTGGCCACTGCTTACGCACAGACACTCGCCTACTCGAGCCAGTCCAATCTTCTAAGTCACCCAAAGGTTTCACCAGTCAGTAATGGCCCAGTATTAATGCAGCCCTATGGGGGTACAGGCCAGTGTAATCTGTAGGCCAGTCCCAAAAAAGTATAAATGCACAGGGTTGCATTCATCTAAAGAATACCATACGGGATCGGGCGTAGACTTAACAACGCCCGCCCCCGGCACTTTTAACCTGCAGGGCGTCGGTGGAAATTCAGCTACTGTGGGTTGTAGACAAAGAAGAGGAGGAAAGCGGATTCGTCGCCAGAAGAATGCACAGAGCATATAAGTGAGTGTAGGGTCTTTGAATGTTGGGACAATGACAGGAAAACCTCAGAAGTTGGTTGACATGATAATTAGGAGAAAGGTTGATATAAAGTGCATCCAAGAGAACAGGTGGAAAGGTAGTAAGGCTAGAAGTTTAGGAGCAGGGTTTAAATAACCATGGAGTATATGGGGTGAGAAGGTAAAAAGATTGGGTGATGGGGCTGAAACCCAAAATTGGGGTTGTTATGTACAAGGGGCATTCATTAAAGATTTCCCCTGACCTACTTCCAATGAGCCAGGAGAATTTAATCTTGGCACAAATCTTAGTCTTTACATAGGGTCATGCAAGGGAGACACACTTCTCCCATCGCTTTATGCAGTTTTGGAGACCTCTTCTTTAGAACTCATCAGGTTGTGCCTGAAGCCATGCCTTGACTTCAGAAATGAGGCTTTCATCGTTTTTGAATCGCTTTCCTTTTAAAAATGACTTCATGCATGGAAGTCCACACTTGAACCGACGATGCCAGTGTTTGACAACCTCATGATGGGGCATCTTCCCCATAAACTTTTCATCTCATCAAATGCCTCCGTCGGTGTGCGACCTTTCAAATACAGGAACCTGATGACTGTTCTGTACTCAACTTGCTCTACTCTACTTTACTTTTACTTCAGCACCTGAAAATAAGAAACGAATTATGTATCAGAGCTGCAAATTACCATGTGACCTATAGAGGTGTAAGGTAATGTCCGTGTGCAATTTCAACTTCCTACCTTAACCGAAAGTACGTCATGGGAAATCTTTAAGGAACGCCCGTCGTATTATGTAATTAGCGACTAAGCCCTACAGGTAAGGATGTGACCTAGAGTTGAAAAAAACTCTGGAAGGTACTAGATGAAGTAGTTCTAAACTTTCCAGACAAGAGGGAGAGTTTTGATAAAGTGCAGATTGTAATAAACGTGTTATTGAAGCAAACGGGGCCAATGAAATGAATAAGTACAGCATCCAGGAAAGGGACTTTGAGGGACAGATGGTGGTGGACTTTGCAAAAAGGATGGAAATGGAAAAAAAGTGAATTTTCTTTAGAAGAGGCAAGACCATAGAATGACCAACAAGAGCGGAGGTACAAGCACGCAGGTGGATTATATTTTGTGCAGACGATGAAATCTGAAAGTTACTGAGTGTAAGGTAGTGGTAGGGGATTGAGTAGCTCGAAGCATAGAATGGTACTGGAAGGGGATTGAGTAACTCAATAGCATAGGATGGCAGTGGGTAGGAAGATTAAGAAGTCAAAGGTAGAGCTGAGAACCATGTGATGGAAGCTGAGAAAGTTAGAATGTTGTGGGGCCTTTCAGAAAGAGGTGAGACAGGCTCTCAATGGACAGGAGGAGCTCACGGAAGACTGGACTACTACAGCCAAGGTGATCAGAAAGACAGCCGGGATAGTACTTGGTGTGTCTTCTGGTAGGAAAGGGGAGAAAGAGACTTGGTGGTGGAACCCCAAAATACAAGTCATACAAGGAAACAGGATAGCAAAGAAGTGGGACACTGAAGAGAGGTGAATACATTGAGATGTGATGGGCAGAGTTAGAGGTGGCGAAAAGCTAAACAAGAAGCATATGATATGTACAGCAGGTTGGACATGAAAGTAGAAAAGCATCTCTCCAGATGGCCAGACAGAGGGATAGAGATGGGAAGGATGTGCAGAATGTAAGGGTGATTAAAGATAGAGATGGTAATGTGTTGACTGGTGCCAGAAAAGTGCTAAATAGATGGAAAGAATACTTTGAGAAGTTGATGAATGACAGAAGAGTAGAAGAGACAAGTGTGATTGACTAGGAAGTGGCAATAATTGGTAAGTTAGAAACGAATGAGAATGAAAAATGGAAAGGCAGTTGGTCCTGATGACATATCTGTGGAGGTATGGAAGAAAGTGACTGTAGAGTTTTTGACCAACGTATTCAACAGAATACCAACGGGCGAGAAGATGCCTGAATAATGGAGGAAAAGTGTGCTGGTTCGCATTTTAAAGAACAAAGCAATTTGCACAACGAGGAATACAGTTGAAGAGCCACAAAATGAAATTATGGGAAAGAGAAAGCCTAAAACAAGAGTACCAAAACAGGAACTGTGGTACTGCATGCATAGGTCTGGTGTGGCGGAGAATAGAATAGATAGTACAGGACATGTATGAGGGCAGCAGAACAGAGTTGAGGTCTGCTGTAGGACAGAAGAATATAAGTTGGAGGTGGGACTGGATAAGGGATCAGCTCTGAGCCCCTTCCTGTTTGCTGTGGTAAAGGATAGGCTGACAGATGAGGTTAGAAAGGAATCCCGTTGGACCATGATGTTCGCAAATAATATTGTGATCTGCAGTGAAAGCAGGGAGCTGAGGAACAATTAGAAGATGGACTAAGACATGGTTTAAAATCATGCATGGCACGGAATGTTCGCCTGCTTAAATCAGCACAAGTCCAGGCCTCTCTAAAGTCCACCCATAACCATTTGTATGATCCAAAGGAGTCATGGGATGAAGTTATGTGGTCAGATGAGACCAAAATAGAACTTATTGGTCTTAATTCCACTCAGCGTTTGGAAGAGAAAGAATGATTAACACCATCCCAAAATTACCATCCCTAGTGTGAAACATGGGGGTGGAAGCATCAAGCTTTGGCGGTGATTTTCTGCATTTGGGACAAGACTGCAATGTATTAGGGTGAGGATGACGAGGGCCATCTACAGGGAAATTTTGGGAGAAAAACCTTCCCACATAGGATTGAAGATGGGTCATGGCTGGATCTTCCAATGTGACAATGGCCCAAAGCACACAGCCAGGATAACCAAGGAGTGACTCCATAAAAAGGTTTATATCAAGGTTCGAGAGTGACCTTGGCAGTCTTCAGACCTAAATCAAATCTTTTGCAGAAACTCAAACTGTGTGTTTCAGTGACAGCCAAGAAACTTGGCTGATCTGGAGAAGGATGTGGAGGAATGGGCCAAAATCCCTGCGACAGTGTCTGCAAACCTGGTGACAAACTACAGGAAACATTTGACCTCACCAATTGCAAACAAATGCGACTGTACCCAATACTAACATTGATTTTAACAGGTGATCTTATACTTATTTTGCAGCAGTAATATACAAATCAATTATTTAAAAAAAAAAAAAATTGTGATTTCTGGATTTTTTTTTTCAGATTATGTTTCTCACAGTGGACATGCACCAAAGATGAAAATTTCAAACCCCTCCATGATTTCAAAGTGTGAGAACCTTCAAAATCGCAGCGTGTTGAAATACTTACTTTCCTCACTTTAGGTCTAAGCATGGATCTTACCACACTGCTCCTAAGGGAACAAGCTGCACACCAGGAACATAAAATAACGTAATTTCTCGTGTATAATGTGCAAAAGTATTTTTAAAATGTCAATAGAGCGCAATATATTTCGGTAGAGGTTAAAAATAAAAGGGCATATACAGGTAGATAGGGAGGTAAAAAAGGTATGCATTTACATTTCAATATGATATTCAATGTCTTGTCACACGTTTACATCTATTACAGTATACGGTATATGCAGCGCCAACCTGAAATTACTGAGCTGTTCACGGGAGTTTGCCATTTTACGATCTTTAGCGTAGTATATTTGTGGCTACTGCACCAAACATGTTTTACCTTAAACTAAGACAAAAAATGTCAACTACGAGGGCTAGTTATGCAGCCGCTTTTAAAATAGAAGCGTCATCACTGCTGCCGAAAAAGTGGGCAACCGTCAAGCAACGCGGCAGTTCAAAGTGGCTGAATCGAATATGAGATTTTGGAGGAAGACAAAGCAGAAGATAATCCATCAAAAAGCACATGGAAGAGTTTGGGGATGTGGGAAAGTTGCAGTTCCTTGAGATGGAGGAAGAGCTGCTACAGATTGTAGCCAAACAGAGGGCAAGAGGCTGCGCTATGAAAACTGTGGAGCTTTGCCTCAAAGCCCTGACAATAATGAGGAATAAAGGGAACCAAGACTCTTTGGATTAAAAAAATGTTTCATCACAAATGCCATGGATGACAAAGAGGATGACATGCTGTGGAAGAAAAATGGCATCACTGTTCTTGATGCAATGCAGGAGGCCCCAGAACTGGACGAAGTCAATGATTTGAGTTCCACAGCGATGCACAAAAGGGAGCTACGAGGGAACTTTTCCAGAATGGAGATAAGTCAGGTGCTCCATTTGAAGGGTTAGGTTATGGCCGAGGATGTGTAATGCGGTGGATATACTGCACTAAGCACAAATATTTAATGCAAAAAAAAAAAAATTCCTGTTAAAAGTAATTTAAACAGTGTCAGTTTATTTATTTTAGACTGCAAAATGTGTTATCAACAGTATTAGTAAAACGTTATACCTTCATTGAGCACTTATTTTAGTTGGTTCGTCGGGAGAGGCTCTGTTCCGACAATTTTTGGGACCAGGAATAGCGTGTCCTGTGGCCTCTCCCGAGATATATATTACTGCTACATCAAAACGTGCAAAGATTATTGATTGTAGTACAGACAATTTTTTCAAAAATACAAGCACAATAAAAGTAAAAACCTAGCAAAATAGAAATACAGTAATCCCTCACTACTCCGCGGATCACCTTTCGCGGATTCAGTGCATCGCGTATACGCCAGCCCGAAAAAAAAAAAGCTGGATCACTACTAATGCGCCATCCCCAGTGTAACGACACACCCTGAACTGGTTGCCAGCCAATCGCAGGGTACATCGAGACAAACAGCCACACTCACAATCACACCAATCACAATCACTTTTTGGGATGTGGGAGGAAACCGGAGTGCCCGGAGAAAACCCACGCAGGCACGGTGAGAACATGCAAACTCCACACAGGCAGGTCTAGGATTGATCCAGGGACCACAGAAGTGTGAGTCCAATGATTTCCAGCTGATCCACTGTTCCGCGACATGGACCAATGAAGCAAAAAAAAAAAAAAAAAACACAAGGACGAGGGATTACTGTCCAGATAATTCCTAATATTTTGAGTACATGGATAGCAGCAAATTGGTGGTTCGTATTGTTCATTGGTAGAAGGGTTTTCCTGACTTGTTTTAGGTCAAATTTGGGGGTACACATTATACTTCAAGACGCATTATACATGAGAAATTATGGTAGTTATTGACAGTATCAAGACATTTTTTAAAACGAGAAATGAGACTAAATTTTTTAGGTCAACATTATATCCATTTCCTGTATGACAGAATAATCCTAGTTTTATGAGACAACTATAACAGACAATACAATCATTGGTAAAAGCTTTGGCATATTTTGGCCATTACTGTATTTATTTTTCTTTTTAATTAACATTTCTATTCATTTGTTATTTCATGTTAACAATTTATTTTTTGGTTGTACTTTTTATATAGGTTTGGTAGTTGAATAAAAAACAATTTGAAATGAATAATCGTGTTTATTAATCGTGACTTTAATATCAACCAAAATGATTGTTTTTTTTTTTCCCAATCACACTGTGATCGCTTTTCAAACCTTACAATTTTTACCAAGTGATGAGAAATTAACAGTTTTAAAATTTAAAAACATGCATCACATAATTTTAATTATGGGAAACTGAGAAATGCACCCTGGGATTGGCTGGCGACCAGTTCAGGGTGTACCCCGCCTCTCGCCCAAAGATTCCTGGGATAGGTTCCTGCAAGTCCGTGACTCGAGTGAGGATAAGCGCTACATAAATTGGATTGATGAATGAATTGAGAAATGAATCATGGAGACAAGGTTTGAGAGAGCAGACTTCAAGGGTTTGGACATGTCCAGAGGCAAGAGAGTGAATATATTGGTAGAATTGTACTGAGGATGGAGCTGCCAAGCAAAAGAGCAAGTGGAAGACCAAAGAGAAGGTTGATGGATGTTGTGAGGGATGACATGAGGGAAGTTGAAGTTGAGAGGAGCTTCAAAGAGCATGAAGATGCAGGAGATAGGCTTAGACGGAAAAAAATGACACACTGTGGGGACCCCTAACGGGACAAGATGAAAGGAAAAGACCACCAAATATCTCATTTTACATCACATTTTGTGACACAATACCAGATACTGTATTTCAGACTCCAGTTTGCAAGTACACGTACATTTTATCTGAAATTTTTGGACATAACCCAAATTAGTCATAACTGAGTCATTCACAACTCAAGGTATACATACCTGTCTTCTCAACATCAAACATGTCCTGCTGAGATATTATTTCATGGTCCTGCCGTTCCAGTTCACCAGAGTCCTGGAGGCACTGCGAGTGGAGTAGCACCTGAATATTCGGCATTTGACCCAAATGACTTTTGGAGCTCACCTCAGATCTAAAAAGATGAAATTTTTGAATTGACAAATTCATCGCAAATGAACAGAGAATTACAAAACAAAATTAGAATTATAAGGCTATACCTGACTTCTTTGGATAGAGAATCCTGTGAAGTCATGGTGTTCATGTTACGCTCTGGAGGAAAAAATAAGTATCAAAGATGGCAGAACTCTTAAGCTTAGACATGCCCTACTTCAATTTCATTTAGCTTCATTGGATAGCTTGATTTATGTTAAAAGTGATACACCTCAAATAGTGCTATGACAGAATGAGTGGCAATTCGGATTCACTAGCGTTTGCTTGGTTAAAGTCATTTTAATCTAAAAAGCATTTTCTGGAAGCAAAAGTGATAGAACACGCCAGCTAAAAATCCTCAGCTGTCTTCTGATATAGATAGGTTTCCGATTATGTCACCACAGTCCCAGGAGACCCTTATCCGTCATTTTGAGTGTCAGAAGCAAGTTAGCGCCTTTGTCAACAAAGCTACCAAGCCCCTTTCATCCGATAATAATGGGCCACACATGCCTAGTTCGGGGCTGTACACGTTCAAACAACGAGGTACTATTTTGATATTCCAAAGTTCGTTGTCAACCAGGGAAGTAAAACTAAGCGTCTACCACCGAGCAGGATTCCTTCCTGATCCAACAAATAGACACTATAAAGTTTGCTTTGATAATTTCGTAACGTAACGTTTTCAATTAAATACTTGAGGCAACAAATAATGAATTAGGTGTTCTACACAAAGGAATGACAGAATTTTTTATTATAAAAACTTGAAAGATTTATATTAATATTATTAAAAAAAATAAATCAACTAACATTTGTAACTGCAGAGGGCCAAAACCAGTAAGACCTCTCCTATAACTGTTTTGCTGTCCTGTAATTTTACTGAAGCCTCGACTTCAAAAAGGGGTAGCCACGTGCGAACACACTTCTCCAAGACCGGCCATACAAGTACAATGACCGGAGAGAACGCAGCCATCTTTTTGGGATATGACCCAGAGACGTAGTAGTGGATCGGTAGACCTCTGAGAATGTCTTACTCGAGCCGCCATTACACACTGATTACAGATTACCCGTTGCTGTACATCTTGAACCCACCCACTTACAAAATCATTGTAGGCTTGTAGAGATTAAGGGCATATGCGCTCACAAAATTAATGAAATAATTAATATTGGATATGTAACGTCAGGGTACCCTTCCACATCGTCACTCCAGTCGCTTGCTTGAAATTAATATGGATCTTTCCCGCCGATGTCCTTCAATTTCTCCAAGTATCCGGCTCTGCTTAAAGCATCAAACGTATTTTTGTCCATTACGTTTGCATTTGCTTTAAACGATGTCATAACTTTTACACTAAACGGAAAACTTAACAGAAAAAACTTCACACTTCACAATTCACCTATGGTCTCTGAACTCAGATACACAGGTCGCGAGACATGATGGGTAATCGGACACCTATCCATAGCGATAAAAAAAAGAGACGAGGACTAAACCAGGGATTGTGGCTATATTTTAAATATTCAAAATGGGTTTTTCATTCATTGGACAATGATTTCTTCATTTCAGGGTAGAATGACTTTCACTAATCATTCGCTTCAGTCAAATCGAATACCAATAGGGGATTTAGACATGTGCCAGTGCATGTAGATGCATTAGTTTGTTTTCCAAAATCCAATCATCTGTAACCCATTTTAGGGTTGTATTTTAAGAGGAACTTAAAATGATAAATTGCTTGGGGAATCATTGTTGGTGGTCTGTACATTTATGCTGTAAAACAATTTTCTGAACTTCTGAGAATAATGTACATATTTTCAATTAGAAAGGCGCAAAAGAGTATGCACAAGTTTATCTATTGGAAGTCTTGATTATTCACCCTGCCATGATGACCCTCTACTTTCTGCATCAGTACTCAATCTCTATTCCTCGCAAATAGCTGGATATTGCTGTTATTCTAAATCATTCATCCATCCATTCTCTGCCGCTTCTCCGGGTCGGGTCGCAGGGAAAACAGTTTCAGCAGGGATACCCAGACTTTCCTTTCCCCAGCCACTTCTTCCTGCTCTTCCGGAGGAATCTTGAGGCGTGCCCAGGTCAGCCAAGAGAGACAGTCTCTTCAGCGTGTCCTGGCTCGTCCCCGGGGTCTCTTTCCAGTGGGACATGCCCAGAACACCTCACCAGGGAGGGGTCTGGGAGGCATTTGGATCAGATGGCCCAGCTACCTCATCTGGGTCCTCTCAATGCGGAGGAGCAGCGGCTCGACATTGACCCCATCCTGGATGACCGAGCTTCTCACCCTATCTCTAAGGGAGAGCAAGGACACCCTGGCGAGGAAACTCATTTACTTGCTGGCCTTGGTGGAGTCCAACTCTCACCGGAAAAGAGTCTGACTTATTGCCTGCAATGCAGACCAAACTGACAGCGGTTGTACAGGGACCGAATAGCTCGTATAAGGGGGTTTGGTACCCCATACTCCCGAAGGACCCCCCCAAAGGGCTCCCGGAGGCACACAGTCGAATGCCATCTCCAAGTCCACAAAAAACATGTAGACTGGTTGGGTGAGCTCCCTTGCACCATTGAGGATCCTGCCGAGGTTGGAGAGCTGGTCCACTGTTCCACAGCCAGGACGAAAACCACACTGCTCCTCATGGATCTGAGACTCGACTTCCCGACGGACCCTCCTCTCCAACACCCCTGAATAGACCCTACCCCGGAGGCTGAGGTGTGTGATTCTCCTATAGTTGTAACACACTCCGGTCCCCCTTCTTAAAAAAGGGGGACCACCCCCCCAGTCTGCCAATGCAGAAGCACTGTCCCCAATGTCCACGCGATGTTGCAGAGAAGTGTCAACCAGGACAGCCCCACAACATCCACAGCCTTGAGGAACTCCAGGCGAATCTCATCCACCCCTGGGGCCCTGCCACCAAGGAGTGTTTTCACCACCTTGGTGACCTCAACCCCAGAGATAGAAGATCCCGCCTAAGAGAACTCACTCAGCTTCCTCGTGGGAAGGCATGTTGGTGGAGTTGAGGAGGTCTTCGAAGTATTCTCCCCATCGACTCACAACATTCCAAGTTGAGGTCAACAGTGCACCATCCCTACTATACACAGTGTTGACTGTGCACTGCTTCCCCCACCTGAGACGCCGGACGGTGGGCCAGAATTTCCTTGAAGCCACCCTGAAGTTGTTCTCCATGGCCTCCCTGACTCCTCCCACGCCCGGGTTCTTGCCTCAGAGACCACCGAAGCGGCATTCCGCTTTGCCAGCCGGTACTTATCAGCTCCCTCGGGAGTCCCGCAGGCTAAAAATGCCCGATAGGACTCGTGCTTCAGCTCGACAGCATCCCTCAGTGTTGGTGTCCACCAACGTGTTCAGAGGTTGCCGCCTCGACAGGCACCGACCACCTTACAGCCACAGCTCCAGTCGGCCGCCTCAGCAATAGAGGTGCAGAACAACGTCTACTCGGACTCAACGTGTCCCTTACCACCCCAGAAACATGACGTGGGAGTTGAAATTCCTTCTGACAGGGGAATCTGCCAGCCATTCCCAGCAGACAGTCACAATACGTTTGGACCTGCCATGTCGGACCGGCATCTTCCCCCACCATCGGAGCCAACTCACCACCAGGTGGTGATCAGTTGACAGCTCTGCACCTCTCTTCACCCGAGTTTCCAAGATATGTGGTCGCAAGTCCGATGACACAACTACAAAGTCGATCATCAAACCGCCCGCCTATGGTGTCCTGGTGCCAGGTGTGCTATGCCTGAACATGGTGTTCATTATGGACAATCCATGATGAGTCCAAAAACAGAACACCACTTGGTTCCGATCAAGGGAGCCATTCTTCCCAATCACACCCTTCCTTCCAGGTCTCACTGTCATTGCCCACATGAGCATTGAAGTTCCCCACAGAATGATGGGAGTCCTCAGAGGGAGCGCTCTCTTGCACTCCCTGTAAGTTACTCCAAAGAGGGTGGGTACTGTGAACTGCTGTTTGGTGCATAAGCACAAACAACAATCATGGGCCATCCACCCAACCTGAAGGCGGAGGGAGGCTATTCTCTCATCCACCAGGGTAAACTCAACGCACAGGCCCCGAGGCGGGGGCAATGAGAATACCCACACCTGCTCAGCATCTTTCACCGTGGGCGACTCCAGAGTGGAACAGAGTCCAACCTCTCTCAAGAGGAGTGGTACAAGTGCCCAAGCGGTGCGTAGAGGCAAGTCCGACTATATCTAGTCGGAGCTTCTCAACCTCACGGACCAACTCGGCCTGCCTGGCCGAGCCCCCAAAATCTTTTAACCTTGTTTGTAAGTAATCAAACTCTTTAAACCTAATCTGGTGTGTATCCCACTGACTGATGGAGGCTGGTCACACCCATCTCTGGTTTGGCTGTTAACTGCATCAACAATAAGATCCTGACTCTGAGAAAGCGCAAGGAAACCAAACTGCGAGTTTCCATCTAAAAAGACAAAAATCTCATCAAACAACTGTTTTCAGTAGTGTGCCTTCCAAGCTAAATGTGAAAAGAGTTCCAACCTTCAGACTGGTCACAGGGTGTGGTGGAATCAGAATCCATGGGTATGCTACTCCTGAAATATTAAGACAGGAATCAAAAATACTTGTCAGAATGAGCATGAGCAATATGTTATAACACGAGCCATGGGGTACTTTTGTTTGCTGGGAAGAGGCTTAATGTTGAGAACTCGACTCTCTTCTTCGCATTCTGAACTGTGGCTAGGGAGAGCAAGAATGCCTAGAGATAAACAAATATAACAAACATGTTTCTGTTAGGCTGTAAAATACAAAGTGGGTGGACGCTTACATTGTCCAAAAAAAAAAATTTGATCAGGACCAGCTTGGCTGTTATTACGGCAGCTCTGTGGTGGGATATCAGTCTGAGAGGCTCCAGTTCCTAATGGTGAGGATAACAGCTCCTGGTAAGATAAACTATTTGTTAGACAAAGACAAAAACACATAATACTGGCCTTATGATTTGGTAGTCTACAACAGTCACAAAATCGCATATCTTTTATGTGTATTTTTTCTAGAGGTGTGAACATTAAGTATTGATAGAACCTGGATGCCATGGGGGGGTGATGTTTTGCTTCACGTTTTGATCTTAATCATAAGATCCTAATGTTGATCAACTGACAGCGTGCTTTCAAAATTGTATGTTGCATTACAGCACTGAAGCAATCTATACTCAACTTGTGTTAACACCTTAAAAATGAAAATAGTAATTGTTCACTACACATCCACACAAGTGCTGCATTACAATTCTATTTTAGATGCAACAATGCTCTTTGTGACTGATACAAATGAGATGTTGTACAACTACAACATGAGCTCACACTCAGCAATGTACCTTTTATTTAGAAAGGCAGCATGTTTACTCTTACGGTCAGAATCGATTCTAAAGATGCAGGTATAGTTAGTTATGGCTGAATGGACGTTTGAATCTTGTCTGTGAAACCAAACCAAGACATCTTGCGGCCTAACAAGTCAACTGTGATTTCCTTTACTTCGTTTTGCGTCACTGTATACAACAGAGCATAGCAGCCATGCTGTCTAGTCAATGGTTGTGACGAGAAGGCGTATTGTTTCGCCATACACCGCTTACCAAGACCGGGCTACACGCGCTGGGCTGCAGGTTTGATAGACGCCGGACCAGCACCGCTCGGTAGCTACTATCTGGGTCGTCTTCCAAAGCGACGCTGTCTGGTTGGGAGTCCTCCACGATGAGACACGGGTTGTCCAGTTGAGGCAGGCTGGAGCCCAATTCACTTCCGCCGGGATCCATGAAGTCGGGCCGTGACCAGGATACTGACTGACGACGACGACACACAAAGAAACGTGTGAACGAGTCGTCAGTTGTGATTTTGCTTCGTAAACAAACGGTGCACTTCCGCGAAACTGTCCAACCGTCAATGTAAGTACAGAAGATAGTGTACTTTGTTGGGTATAGTCTAGTGTGTCTGGTAGATCTACACATTCACACACCTCTCTTGAGCGCGGCCAAATTGAGCTTGTGTTCGTGAACGATTCCTCCAAAACGAATCTTTTTAGTGATCGAACTGAAAAGAATCAGTTGATGAAAAGATTATCTCATTTTGATTGGCCACCGCACGTCTCCTAGAGGCAAGCGAGTCGCCTGGGAGCGGAAACGGAACTGTTGAAGCGATCGCTCACCTCTGAATATTCAGTGAATGACCAATGAGCATCCCGCGTGCAGCTGGGGGCGGAACTAATTGTAACTGCCAGCATATCACTCACTTCAGCGAATGACCAATGAACAGCCAGCGTCATGTAGAGCCATTCTGGAAGAAGAGGAACTAAGTGAACTGAGTGATTCGTTACGGAAGTAGTGTCTTGAGGAAGCGAGTGATTCATTCACTAAACTGATCACTGAGTAATTGAGTGATTCTTTCCTGACCCGGTGTACTGAAGAACTGAAGTCATTAGTTCTGGGGTGGAGCTAAAGCAAACAGTGATTCTTCATTTAAATTATCAACTGAGGAACTGCAGGGTGATTTTTTTTTCATTTGTGATTTGCTTTTATTTGCCAGAGGATCGATTTAGTACGCAAATTCTAAGTGATTTTTAACAGCAAGCCCTGATGTCCTCGGGATGGCTTTCACCGGATTCCTCTTCAAGCTAATGGCAAAGTTTGAGGCAGTGAAGTCCATAAAAAGCATTTAAAATGACTAAGTAATCAATATATGTACACACACATATTCTCTCTTTCTTTTATGCAATTATAGGCATTTTGATTTCATAATAATACGTTAAGAATGACTGGGCGGCACGGTGTTGCAGCTGTAGAGAGTGAGTATAATGGTAGAAGGGTGTTGAGGATGGGGCTGCCAGGCAAAAGAGCAAGAGAAAGACCAACGAAAAGGTTGATGGATGTTGTGAGGGAGGACATGAGGACAGTGGTGTGAGAAGAGGATGCACGAGATGGGCTTAGATGGAAAAAGATGACATGCTGTGGCGACACCAAACGGGACAAGCCAAAAGAAAAAGATTCGTATTTTGTATGAGGAATATCTAAACCTTGATGTAAAATGTCCACCAATTCTGGAATGACCCACAATACACGAGATGTCTTTTTCCTTTTCCCTTTACAGTGAAGAAAATAAGCATTTGAACAAACTGTTATTTTGCAAGTTCTCCCACTTAGAAATCATCCAGGGGTCTGAAATTTTCATCGTAGTTGCAAGTCCACTGTGAGAGATAATCTAAAAAAAAAATCCAGAAATCACAATGTATGATGTCATAATTTAATTGTGTAAAACAGCTGCAAATAAGTATTTGAACATGTGAGAAAAAGAATGCTAGATGATAGACAGGTGTTCAAATACTTATTTGCAGCTGTATCACACAAATAAATTGTTAAAAAATATTGTGATTTCAAGATTTTTTTTTTTTAGATTATCTCTCTCTCAGTGGACATGCACCTACTATGAAACTTTCAGACCCCTCCATGATTTCCAAGTGGGAGAAAGCAATATACAAGGGTATTTAAAACCTTATTTACTTCACTGTATGTAAAAGAAGTGAATTGGTCAATGTACGAATCTTAAAAACTGATTCGTGTGATTCAGTACACTCAAGAATTGCAATGCCCATTACTTGCTCATTGGTTTGACCAATAATGTGATGTCATTTTAGCCTTTTGCTTGATTTCATGGTTTATAAATATTTAAAACTTTTAGTTTATGTGAATGATACTACGTTGATTTTATTGCTGTGCAATTGTTTACACCATATAGAAACATACAGAAAACTAAAATAATGTACTGTATCTTGAGGGTAATTGGACTCTTAATTGGTGTGTATATGAGTATGAATGATTGCTTGCACCGCCACTGGATGGCGGCAAGTTCTATTCTAGAGTGGCAAAAAGTAAAACTACAGATACTCCTTACAAAAAACTGAAATGTAGAAGTATTGATTCAACTTCTGTATTTACATAAAAAGAAAAAGAAAAAAAAGTGCAAACTTTGAAATTCACGTATACAGACTTTCCCCATAAAATTGCCTGTCATGGGAATTGGAATTTTTTTCCCCATAATTCCATTGAAATAGTTAACCTTTCGTAGATTATAGATTCAGATCCCACAATGAAAGCAGTTATTAATATTTATTTTTACATAGTTTGGTCTTCTAGTGCATAAGGGAGGACCCATAGATCACTGGTTAGAGTATTGGTTTGATAAACCAGGGGTCGTGAGTTCGTTACTCACTGGGAGCCTCCACTCCCCAAGAGGGGTTTGCGTCAGGAAGGGCATCCAGCGTAAAACTGTGCCAAGCAAATATGAGCATTCATCTAAGATGACACGCTATAGCGACCCCTAACGGGACAAGCCGAAAGAGACTTAGTAGGTCCTCTAGCTCATAAAACCAAGGAAATCAGGAATTCAAACAATTGGAATACCGTGAAGAAATCACCATTTCCTTCAGTTTTGTATAAAAAAAAGAAACATTAGGGTCCCAGCAAATGATAATTTTGTATGTTCACAAAAATATTTGAATTTTCAATACTTGGTTGGTAATCCTTTTGCTTTAATCTGTCTCAATACACTGTGGCATTGAGACACTCACCCTGTGGGATGCCTGGGAGTTATGAGAGCCCAGATTTCCTTAATGCTTGCCGTCAATTTTTCTTTGTTTTTTTGGGTCTGGTGCACTTAATTTTCTGTTCCATATATTCTCAATAGGGTTTGGACAGAGCGAGTTGGCTGGCCAGTCAAGTTCTGATGCTATGGGCATCAAACCATGTTTTGTTGCTCCTAGCAGTATGGACAGGGGTGAGGTACGACTGAAAGATGAAATCTCCATCTCCATACAAATCCTCAGCAGAAGGAATCATGAAGTCCTCTACAATGTTCTGGTTGACTGTTGCAGTGACCTTGGATTTAAGAAAGCAAAGAAAGAGTGCACAATGCACCCCAAGTCAGTTCTGTTTTCCACCTAGATTCCTCCAAACCCTTGGACCTTCTTCATTTCCTTTCAGTCTAAACCACTGAAGTCTGCTCTCTTGAACCTTGTCTCCAAAACATCTGACTTTGGCTGTCTAATGAGATCATTTGTAATCCTATCCAACCTGCTCACTCCAAGAGAGAACCTCAACATCTTCATTTCTGCCACCTCCAGCTCTGCTTCCTGTTGTCTCTTCATTGCCACCGTCTCTAATCTGTACATCATGGCTGGCCTCAACACTTTTATAAACCTTTGAGCTTGATTGCCAAATAAAAGGCATAAATGGGAAAAGAGGACCTTGGACCGCTGGCCAGCAGTCGAGTACTACGCCTTGGCCCAGTTAAGACTTTTTCTATGTTGGCTCAGGCTCAGAAACAACTTTACCTAAGGAACACAACAGTTGTAGCCCATCCCCTGGATTCGTCTGATTGTAGTGGTTTTTGGAGCTGTGACTCCCACCTCATTCCACTCTTTCTTGATCTCTCCGGCTCATTCCACTCTTTCTGCATCTTTGCTGGATTCTTGAATTTGATAATTCGCTGAAGTCCACAGTTATTACTTCGGCTGGTGCATCTGCCACATTCTGTCCTTCCACTTGACTTTCCATTGTTATTCTTGGACACAGTGTGCTGTGAACAGCTACAAACTTTTGTGCATTGCCCATCCTGTGGATGGTATCAATGATGCTCTTCTGGCCTGTTGTCATGTCTGCAGTCTTTCCTATAGTGAACCCAACTGAGAAAATTGAACCAAACGGGAAGCAATTTAATGACACCTGGGAAACCTGTGCAGGTGTCCTGTGTCCTGTGCTGCATCCCAGCCAGAATGTGCCTCCAGCGGCCCTGATGTGAATGGACTTTTGAGACCACTGATATACATAATCAGGCGAAAAACTGTATTACCAAAAAAAAAAAATCTGTTTAAAACACTGGCAATTTTGAGTCACAGGCCTTGCCATGTCTCAACAGGAGGGATGGTAATGGTAGATATTATACAGACATGTTCGCACCTTTGGATTCAATTCTTACTCAAAAAATTTTTGTAGATCATGTCTTAATTGCTGCAAACACAATACTCAAGGGAACTGCAGACCTAAAAGAGGGCAGTTTCCCTAAGGTAGTCAGCCTTTCCAGTTTTTACACATTAATTTTATTGAGTTAAACAGCATTACAAATGTTGTTTAGTATTGATCTGGCCCTTATCTAAATGGGTGGAGATTTTTCCATGTACAAGTGCTGGTGCTAACCTTACTGTGGCAAAGTTCTTGTATAAATATATTATTCCTTCTCATGGCATCACAGAAAAATTGTATGGCAACAATGTGGCACATTTTGTCAAGTATCTGCAAATCTAGAAATAACTTAAAAAAAAAAATCATTGTGCACTAGTGGAACGAAGCATTGGGACAGTGAAGTCTTGATTAAGGAAAACTACATTTAGTAAAACTGTATATGAAAATAACCCCAACAGATAAAGGATTGTTCCCATTTGAAATAGTATCTAGTAGATTAGATTAGATTAGATTAGATTGCCAATGCAGCAGTCAGAACAAAATACTTTAAGTGATTGGTTGAAAGAGACGCTGCTAAATAAAACTGTGAAAGAAGTAAATGATCTGCCGCCTACTGTGCCTTCTTCACAGGTGCTGTTGGTGTCCATTGGTGATTGGGTCCTGAGAAAAGTCATCAAGAGGAAGTGTTGGTCCTCACTTCGCTGGGATGGTAAACTCCCATGGTGATAAAGATAGCACAACGTCCCACATGGTTACACTTGTCCCACTGCAAGCCTGTGGCTCCCTTTTCATTCAACGACGAGTAGTGGTGGAAGTCGGGCTACAAAGGGCGGGGTAGCAATAGGCTGCCCTGGTCTCACACCGGTGAAGAATTGAGCTGATCAGCGCTTCAGCATGTTAGGTAAAGGAGAGCCACTATTGGGACTGCTGGCCTTCGTGCTGTTGGGACCATGGCTCCTCCGCACTGGCCAGTCTGGGACTGTACGTGTTTATCACTGGATCTATGGACATGAATCATCATGGAGCAAGGACAATCCCACCTCTCCAATGGACGCCAACGCCTGGTATTCTTATGTGAATATGGTGTCCCTCCGTGGACAACCAATGACAGATCAACAAGTGTGGTGAAGCTGGACCTACACAGATGCCCCGCCATGAAAAGAAGTGTGCAGCAGCGACGAGTCCGACAATGCCAGCAATCCCACCTACTGGTCCCAGACTTCATGCCAGGCCAGGAGAGAATGCAGAGAGAAACCATCTGAGGTCTTCAGGATGGACCTGATCACCACCATGGAGGTGCATGACTCGTACCAACTCAATGCAGAGGATTACTACGTCCTGGCCGATCCATAGAAGCAGAAGCGAGACAAAGAGTATCCACGTGCCCGTTAGCCCGCAATCCATCCCGGACCCGTGGCCCAGGTGCTAACTGACAAAAGCAAGGAAGTCATGTTCATCAGGCCCAAGAAGCTGATCTGCGCATCTGCCACCCTGGTCCTCAGTTATGTGGACATCAGAACTTTGGCGGAGGGCATGTGTCACTACGACCTCAATGAGGAAGACGTCACCTGGGTGAAATCAATGAGGACTTTGCAAGGTTGACCCTTCTGCCACTGGATGAATTTGCCATAGAATGCTGAGCACCCTTGTCATAACAACATGACACACACTACCGAGAAACAGTAGGGCCTTGGCATCGAGTACAACGAGAATGTGGTGTGGGACGTGCCAGTTCCCCAACGGAGAGGACGACAACGAGATGGTGGCAACAAGTGCAATATCTGCGTCCACGAGGTATCCTGCCAAAGTGCCAGTTGTGCCCGAAAACAGGGGATGCTATGAAGCCCACCCGCAGTGGAACCAAGTGGGTCCATGTCAGCTATGCCTTGTGCATCCCAAAGATGAGCAATGGGAACCTGGAGAAGATGGAGCACATCACCAACGTGTCGCACATTCCCAGCAACAGCCTCCACTCCAGCCTGGAGATGACCATCATCACTCAGAACGACAAAGTCAAGTTCAATTACTACTGGCCCAAGCACTTCTGGCCTTAAAGGCAGTGAGTCTGTGGAGTGGGACTCCACCAGTGAAGTTGAAAATGAGGAAAGCGTCTGGAGCAAGAAGGGCAAATTGAGAGGAAACGTTGGAGGGGACAAAGAGGACATGGCCGCCCTCGGCTTCATCCCTTTCGCCTCGTCCCCCTCATCGTTACAGTTGTCCTGTGTCTTCTTTGTAAATGTGACCCGCAGGAAAAGCGTGTCAATGTCTGAAAGATGAAATTGCAAGAGATGGAGGAGGTCTTCTACCAGTTTGTGGACGCCAAGGAAGTGGGCCGTCACCTCAAGATGACACCCAAGACAGTTGACTTCCTGTACCAGTACTAGAAGCTGAAGCACAAAGCTAACTTCAACCAGCTGCTGCTCATGCCTAAGAAGGACGGGGAGGACACCCTGGCCAGACGTGAACACGAGGTGTTGCTGAGATGACTGCAGCTATTCACGCACCTCCACCAAGACCTGGAGAGGGTGTGCAACCTGACTTGCATGGTGATGAAGATGTAAAGACTGTTTGGAAAAATACGAGCGATGGAGTGCAGGACAATGGCCTGACTTTAAATGGACAAGGACTCTGCATTGTCACCAGCAGAGATGTAGAATCTCTTGTGTTTGCCCTTACATGCCGTGAGGCGCCAAAGACTACATGACTGTCCCAATCACCAGCGAGAGTTACATCTCTAGTCATGGCTTCCACTGTCAGTGGAGGCTTTATTTCGACATCAACCGTTGCCTTTCTCCTTACATGTTTCGTGACTCCAGTACCAAGAATATCTACACTACACTTGCTTGGGCTGGTGTGTACCCCCACTTGATGAGTTCAGAAATGAGCAACGATGTTCACCCACTGTTTATTTATTATTATTATTATTATTCGTCTTGGTTCACATCCCGACCTTGGTATTTTGTTATGATGAAGTTCCTTGTATCCATAATTACTGTTCTGGTTTTTTTCTGCCTTTTCATGATGTGTATAATCACACGTTTGAAATCTATGATGGTTCGAGCAAGGTCAAATGTCTTTGTGAACTATGCCCTCCTACAACAAGTAGACCGTGATTATATGCAGCTACAGCCAAAAGGAAACTTTTGATGCCTTTTATACACAAGTATAAATTGTGAACTTTCTGAAAATGCAACAGCCTTCTGATGTCCCCATTCGTATTTCCAAAATGATAAATAGGAGGGAAATGTTAAAGAAATCATTAATATGTTCTCATTTTGTACATACTGTAGTTAGTTACACATCACCATCTAACTTCTACCTTTGAACTCATTGTCTTGAAAACAGATGTCATCAATCAGATGTAATCAATCAGACAGATGTAGTCAATCAAACAGTCACACACACACACATACACTCATCATGTGATTTATGTGAATAAAAAGAAGCTGCAAGGGGACACGAGTTGGAGTTGGTTGGAAGCAGAGCGAAGTCCTGTCGCTCCCCTTGCAGCAAGTAAAACTTGAAGCCTTGTCTGTTCGCCTTCCTTTAATATAGTCAAGCTTTTTAAACATGACACACATTTCACAAAGTTTAAGTATGTAAAGGACACTGTCTCCCTTTTTCAGTTTTATACACTACTCTGTCTCTTTTTACAAGATAGGGACTAGTATTCTCAAGGTTTTGCTTCTGCCACAGTCACCTAGATGCACATTTCACCCATTCCTCATGAGTGTGTGAGTTTCCTACTCAGCAGAGATGTCTTCACTCCTTCGGCTTCCCATGAACCCTCAGTCTCCAGATGCAGAGGCGAGGCCCAGTCCCAGATAGGGTCTTAAAGTACCACTGACACCAAAATATACATTTTAAAATAGGTATTGCTATCAAATTTACATATAATATTAATCACTTTGATGATAATATGAGCCAGAAAAAGTGAGCTGGGAGCGTTTTATAAAAGCGCAAAGTTGTGGCGGCCATATTTTCTGTGACGTCATGTGACATCTCGTGCAGGAATCCCATTGGGGCAGCCATCGACAACACGCTGTGCCAAATGCAACGGCAGATGATCGAGAGCGATTTTTGGATTTTTCCAATGCCCCTTCTGAGAGTGAAGCTCTTTTTGAGGAAAAGAACATCTCAGAAGCAAGTGAAGCAACATATCGTTTCGAGCCATATTTAGATGATATGCGGATCCCTTCTAGCAACTTCCAGAATTTTTACCGGAAATAACCTTCGTTCGAATTTGGTGACTATATGTCATTTGACTAGTTATCTCGTGTTACTTACACGCTACTAAACTGTGTATTTCTATTTTGTGTTGTATTGTATTGTATGTGATCAATTTGTCTGAAATGCAATACAAGTGTTATGTTATATTGTGCTGGTTTGACCAAGGAGATTTATTCTAGATTTACACGTAACATATGCTATAAACTGTGAGAAAAATTAGTCCCACCCAACTATTGCTTTTTTTGTTTTTAAATAGCTCTATACTCACCTAGCTGTCATTTGGAACACACAAAGGTCTTGCCCTTTGCACATGTGCAATCCATTTGTCACGATGAATTGGGTCTTTTGGAAACATGGTGAATTATGTCCTATCCCCATATTTTGTCATGACTACATAATTTCCTCATGTCCGCAGTGGAGCTTTGTTCGGTAGCCAGATGTGTCCTTGAGCACATCTCTGCACGTAGGCTAACCTTGATGAACTGCATACTGGTCACTTTGTAATAATCCATTGCAAGCTAGAACCGGTTGAGACAGAAACCCTAAGTCTAAGTGGAAAGCCCCGATCTCACGCCACAGGTTTGATACACCCAAAATATGTCACTTGTTTTGAGTTGAACAAGAAGTTGGTTCTTGTTCAACTCAAAACAGTCGACAGAATTTTAATGGCGGGAGATGAAAAAAACGATATATGGCAACAACATTTGCCCGGACATCGACTCAATCCCTAGAAACCTCAGGTATCTTGGGATCCGCCTCAAACGACCAATGTAAATCTGAGGTTTACCGGTTAGACGTTTATAAAACAGGACACAGAAAAGAAGCAAAGATACTCAGTTCAATTTTGAAAACTCGCGAGAGAGAGGAGAGAAACTGTCTCGTACAATTCACTACTCTAGTCTCTGATTATCCTCTCCACAACACCTCGATTGATTTGGTTTCAAACACGCCTTATTTATATGGGTGCTAAGAAAGGAGGCGGGGGAGCAAAACATAGTTCGAACACAGTGTAAATCTATGTTTATGTGTGTGTGCATCTGTGTGGAAGATTACTGAGTACATGTGTGGTCAAGTTTGCAATAACTTCTTTGACAGATGTTACTTGTGAATTTAAGACAAAAATCCGCAAACTCAAATCAGCAAAATATGACAAAATCATAATTAGAACTTTGCTCAACAGAAAGGGCCGAATATGCAGCTTGAGGTTTTCCCTTTAAGACTATTTGCAATAGCATAGTCCATGACTCTTTAGGCCACTTCAGATTTTCAGCAACTTTCTAAAAGTAGAGGAAGAATTTATCAACTTCTTTTTCATTGAAAGGAGGGACCATTGTGTCATACCGTGTAATCTCAAAACATGAAGAACTGACCGAAACAGAGGACCTTTCAAGTTTCTTAAATTCAATCTCTTTGTCACACTCAAATTTTTTAAGTTCTATGTCTTTCCTTCCTCTCTCTTTTTCAATCTGAAGTTGTACACACACACAACACAGACAACAGGCACTCCTGGATCTAACCGTTCTTCTGATTAGATGTTCTTATTCTTGTGCTATCTCATGTTAACTGGCTGCCATGTTATCTGGAGCAGAGCAAACCATTGCTCAATGCAAGCAGAAGCAGTTTTTTCATTGCAGCAAATGTATGATAATTATATTTACAATTATTCTTACACAAGGTGATCAGAGAGACAGGCAGGAGAGAACTTGGTGTGTCTTCTGGGAGAAAAAGGGAGAAGGAGATTGGTGGTGGACCCCCAAAATATATAAAATCATACAAAGAAAGAGCTTAGCAAAGAAGAAATAGGACACTGAGAGGACGGCGGAGAGGCAAAACAAATACATTGAGGTGTGACGTAGGGAATAGGGAGAGGTTGCGAAGGCTAACAAAGAGGCAATGACGACATGTAAACCAAGTTGAACACGAAAGAAGGACCAAAGGATCTCTACAGGTTGGCCAGACAGAGGGATAGAAATGGGAAGGATGTGCAATTGGTAAGGATGATTAAAGATAGAGATGGAAATGTGTTGACTGGTACCAGTAGTGTGCTAAATAGATGGAAATAATACTTTGAGAAGTTGATGAATGAAGAAAATAAGAGAGAAGAAAGAGTGCAAGAGGCAAGTGTGATGGACCAGGAAGTGGGAATGTTTAGTAAGGGGGAAGTTAGAAAGGCATTCTTATTCTTCTTGTTTTTCCTTTTGGCTTGTCCTGTTATGCAGAGCTATGGAAACTACACTATATACCATACTATACTATGCTATATACTACTATATACTATAGTATAGAGGAATAAAGTTGATGATCCACACAAAGAAGTTAGAAGTACAGAGAAGGTCAGAAAGAGCTACATTGTGTCCTTGTGGATCTAGAGAAAGCCTGCATGCTTAAGTCTGGTGTGGCGGAGAAATATGTTAGAATAGTGCAGGACATGTATGAGGAGAGCAGAACAGTGGTGAGGTGTGTCGGAGGTGTGACAGAAGAATTCAAGGTGGAGATGGGACTGCATCAGGGATCCGCTCTGAGCTCTTTCCTGTGGTAATGGATAGGCTGACAGATGAGGTTGGACTGGAATCCCCTTGGACCATGATGTTCACAGATGATATTGTGATTTGCAGTGAAAACAGGGAGCAAGTGGAGGAATACTTAGAAAGGTGGAGGCATGCACTGAAAAGGAAAGGAATGAAGATTAGTGAAAGTAAAACAGAATATATGTGCGTGAATGAGAGAGGTGGAGGGGAAAGAGTGAGGCTCCAGGGAGAAGAGTTAGCGAGGGTAGTTGACTTCAAATACTTGGGGTTAACAATCCAGAGCAATGGTGAGTGTGGTTAACAAGTGAAGAAACGGGTTCAAGCAGGTTGGAACAGCTGGCAGCCAGACACCGATACAAAGTCCGCATCACTGCAGACGTTGCACCGATCCGTCTGTCGATCTCCAGCTCCAGGAGGTATCAGGGGGTTCGGTACCCCATACTCCCGAAGAACCCCCCACAAGACTCCCCGAGGGACATGGTCAAACACCTTTTCCAAGTCCACAAAACACATGTAGACTGGTTGGGCGAAATCCCAGGATCCTGCCGAGGGCGTGGAGCTGTTCCACGGCCAGGACAAAAACCACATTGCTCCTCCTGAATCTGAAATACGATCTTAGCAGGGAGGCTGAGAAGTGTGATCCCCCTATAGATGGAACACACCCTCTGGTGCCCCTTCTTAAAATTTAACATTAAAGGGCCACTGACACCTAAAACATAAAATTTAGTATGTTGTTAACCAAAACAAATCAGCTCGCATGGACTCATCCATTTGTTCACAGCATGTCAGAATGATACCGTGTATTATTTTTTTCATCTCCTGCCATGAAAATTCTGTCGACTGGTTTGAGTTGAAGAACCAGGAAGTGATGTTTTTTTGCAGGAGCAGGCTCGAGTGTTTATATTGGTTTGTACCTATTGTACCCTCAAGAAATTACCCATTTTTTCTGTGTGTTGGCCAAAATGCCGCCTCGTTGATTTTGCTCAAACATTTGGATTCACTCTTCACACGTTTCCAAAAGAGCCGATTCGTCTTGAAAAATGGATTGCACAGGTGCAAAGGAAAAGAGTTCTGTGTGTTCTAAATGACAGGTAGTTGTGTATAGAGGTATTAAAAAATAGTTGGGGGTGACTAATTTCTCCCACAGTTTACAACATATGTTACATGATAATTTAGAATAAATCCCCTTGGTCAGACCAGCAAAGTATAACAAACCACTTGTATTGCGTTTAAGACAATTTAATCACACACAATACAATACAAGACAAAACAAGAACAAAATAGAAGTACAAAGACAGTTTAGTAGCGTGTAACACGAGTTAACTCACCAAACGGCGGATAGTCTGTCACGACCCATCGATACGGAGATAGGACCCAATGCAGGAGTCGGGAGACGCAGAGGTAATTCGGGAAAAACATTTATTATTCCAAGGTCGGGGATCGGGCAGGCAGACAGGTGCAGGAGCGGTAGTCAGGATGTTGGGCGTGGAGGGCAGGTCCGCGGGCAGGCAGGAGTCAGTACACGGGAGATCGATCAAAGAAGGCAAAATTGTCAAAGAAGTCAGGCTTACGAGGTTGGTCGGAGAACAGGGGGATGTCGGTTCACACTTGCATACGATCAGAGATACGGGAGTGCTGGTCCCCATGGTCCTATATACACCGGGGCCAATCAGCAAGCATGAGGCGCAGGTGCGCACCTCCCAATCAACGCGGCTGCGCGGGAACCTGTACAGCCAGGGCTGGACCATGACAAGAACCCCCCTCTAAGGCACGGCTCCCAGACATGCCTAAACAAAAGAAAAAGACACAAAAATTAACAAGTCCAGGGGCAGGTGGAAGGGGGTCCGGAGGAGGGCACCCCCCCCTAACCCCAGCCGGTACTCCTGGACAGGAACGTGAGGCGCTGGGGAACCGTCGCCGCCGTCTGCTGGACAGGAACGTGAGGCAGCTGGGGAACCGTCACCACCTCCTGGACAGCAACGTGAGGGAGCAGCACCATCGCCAACTCCTGGACGGGAGCGTGAGGCGGCGGCGGCATCACCACCTCCTGGACGGGAACGTGAGGCGGCGACGATGCCATCACCACCTCCTGGATGGGAACATGAGGCGGCGGTCGAGCCATCACCACCTCCTGGACGGGAACGTGAGGCGGCGCCGGCGGCGCCATCACCGCCTCCTGAACAGCAACGTGAGGCCGCTCCGGAGCCATCGCCACCTTCTGGACGGGAACGTGTGGGTGTGCCAGTCGCAGTCGAAGCAGGAGTGTGGAGCGACCGCGGACCGGTTGCCACCGGTACTCCTGGACACGGACAAGAAGCAGCTGCGAAGACATTGCCACCTCCTGGACAGAAAGGTGAGGTGGCGGCGGATCGGTCTCCACTGCCACGTGAGTTCTGCTCAGCAGCGGATCAGTGGCCAATGCAGCGTGAGCCTGCAGTGAAACAGCCAAAACCGCTACATGGGCGTGGCGAGGTGGCGGATCCGTTCCCACTCCAACGTGCGCTTGGCTCGGAAGCGGATCAGTGGCCACCGCAGCGTGAGCCTGCAGTGAAACAGACAAAACCGGGGTGTGGGCGTGGCGGTGCGTCGGTTGCCACAACGGCGTCAACGAGAGTAAGCAACGAGTCCGCTGTAACCGTGACGTCGGTGTAGCTCGGCTGATTCTCCAATCCCTGTTGAACCTGGGCCGTGAGGATCGCCGATTCGGCACTCTGCCGCTCTATCTCCGCCCGCATTTTGCGGTAGAACACCTCGTGATTTAGCGGCCCCTCCTCCCTCTGCGGGTCTGCTAGTTTAACCATTGCCGGTGAGGAGTGGGTGGATGAGGACGGCGTCTTTGTTGCCGCGCAGCGCAAGGCACATGGGAGCGCCCAGCCTGGGCGTCTCCTCTGGCCACCACGCGGGGGACCCCCCGGGTAGATGGCATGAGTCGGGAGACACAGACGCAATTCGGGAAAAACGTTTATTATTCCAAGGTCGGGGATCGGGCAGGCAGTCAGGTGCAGCAGTGGTAGTCAGGACGTCGGGCATGGAGGGCAGGTCCGTGGGTAGTAAAGGAAATGAAATGTATAAAAGTTAATCAACAAGGCGATGTATTTGCAATACTGCTTAATGTGTGAAAGTCTGTGGATGAAAAGTTGCAGTGTGAGAATGTGGCAAGAAAGTGATTACAGCAGATAGTGTGCTAGAACGGAATGTTCTCGACGGTTGGGTGGTGATGACCACAATCAGCAGGTGTGACGCGACGCGACGCTTGACCCAGGCGACGACGCTTGACCTAGAGGGAGACTGGAGCAACAAAACATCAACAACCGCAGGCGGGAGGAGTTGGGCCACCATCCTGCGGACCAAAGAAGACCAATGAGAGAGCGCCAAGGATAACTGCAGGAGACACATAACCAATAGTGAATTAGTAGATTGTACTTTTAAATTGTCCTGGGCAACTCGGATGTGAAGTATGTCGGCTGGAGGGAACAGAGACGTACAGGGTTGTAATGAGAGGGACCCGAGACCCAGGTTTTTGTTGAAGGAATAAATCCACTCGCGTGTGAAAACGCCGGCTTCCTGGTTCTTTCTTTGCAAAAGAGAGCGCAAATTGTTGGATGAGTGGTGGTCGGGTAAGGTCACAATTTGGAGTCAGATGATTAACGGACTTTTATATTGATCTAAAAATAATATCCAACAATTCTTGGTGACTCCGACGTGATGCAAGAAAGGTAAAGAAATCTGGGACTTAGCGAAAACCACAGAGTCTGGGAATCAGGGTGTGGGACCCACGTCCACACCAGGTGACGAGCTAATAAGAAAGCCCCGAATCCGACCTTCCTTCCTCGAGTGGCCACATCGAAAAGGTAAGCAGAATACCTGTTACTAAAACGTCTAAATTCTTCATATTGGAGTGTGTAAATTGGAAGAGGAAGGATTATCGGAGGGGGCAATATTGTAAAAGTGTGGACGTTAGTAGGGTATAAAATCTGGGATTTACCTACTAGAATAGTTTGGAACTATTCGTGGTTAAGATACGGTGTAAAATCTGGGATTTACGTATCAGTGTGGAAGCGGTGTGAGTGGAATATCAAACTGTTGTTCTGTGTGAAAAGTGTGGATTGTGAAATGGTGAGTGAAACTAAGTGTGACAGTGGTCTCGGGTGTGAGAAGCCATATGAAGGGAACGTTGTGTGGTCGGAGATAAACGGTCATTATGTGAAATTGGAGACTCAGTTAATGAGTGGAATTGAAGGAAAGAAAATTAAGAAGGAAAGGGAGCGCAGCCACAAGGTGTTTTTGAAGTTAAAGAAAGATGAGCTGTTTCAAGGAGAGCCCGGAACGTGGGATATGTCAAAGTTGGCGAGGCAGTTATAGAAAAAGGAAAGTAGAATGTTGGCGAATATTCGAGGCTTGAAGGAAGATAAAGTTCAAGCAAGTTGGAGACAGTGTGTTAAGTTGGAGAAGGAAGTGAAAGAGTTGGAGAAAGATAGATGTGGCACACACCAGTTGGCAACGATTGCAACTGCGTTAGCGGCGATAAGTATGGAGTGTGAGGAAGTTGTGAAGAAAGTGCCTGCGTCGGTTGATAAAGTGGATGAGAGAAGAAAGACAATAGAGGGGGTAAGAGGAATCTATCCCCAGTTGCCAGAGAGCGGACAGGCTCAGCAATATGTGTTTGAGCCACCGTTGTACCCGACGGCACCAGTGATGGCCCCAGTGGTAACATTGGGTGGCCGCATGGTACTGGACGTAGAGGATGACGGGTCAAGAATGACCCCAGGCACGGTTCAGTTGATTGAGCAGGCGGTGAATAAGGAGAGAAACAGAATGCGGGGAGATCAGCATAGTCAAGTCATATCGGCCACAAGGACACCAGAGGCGGTGATAGCAGAAAGGAGGGGCACCCCAGCTGAGGGGAGCAGAAGCGCACCAGAGCAGACAAAGAAAGAGGCATCATGGAAGTTGTTTGAAGGATATAGAGTGCAATGGGAAGAAAGAGGAATATTGGATGAAGTGATGACGGGGATGACAAATTATGAGCAGGCAACGCTGGGTGATTTAAAACGCAGGGAGGTTGCACCTGAGACAGTTTGTTTTTGTGTGTTTGTTTTTTTACAGTAAATTCTGTTTGTTGAAGTAATGAAAGTGATTCATTTAATACATTTTGGTAATGCGAGAACAGCGGCACATGCTCAAGGCACTGAGTGAAGGGGAACGACAAAAGGAAATGGATGATGAGTCGCCGGGGGGGGGGGGGGCGAGGTTATAATACTCGCAGTAAGGGCAAGATGATGGCACAGCAGGAATAGGGCCAAATTATGGCACCCCTAGTGGTAACACACGGGTCGCCGCTATGAGCCCCTGGTGCTTCGGGATGTGGCTGCGTTGGTGGAGAAAATGCCACCCCTGCATAAAGGGGCACGAGCCTGGATTAATAAATTTTTGGCGGCGATGTCAGGACAGGGAGTAGCATTGGGGGATTTTAGTTAGACAAGCTATCTTGCGATCATGTTTCCTAATTCAATTACAGAATATTGAGGTGGCATCCGGCACCCGCCATTTAGGAAGTGAAACGCCACTGGCAGAGGTGTCAGATGTCATGTTTAGAGAATTGAGGGCAGCCTTTCCATCTCCAGTGGATGTGGCTCCTACAATATTTAATTACAGAAAGGATGTGACTCTGGAGCAACATTATGCTCAAGCGATGGAGCTGTGGATTGAAACCACAGGCAAACATCCAGCCAGCTATCCGGAGGCCGAGATGATGTTTAAGACGGCGATGTTGAATGGGCTCCCAAACGAGGTGCAGACGATTTTGAGGACAGATCTAGATATTCTGGTCTGCACGGAGCCGCGGTTTAAGAGGCATCTGATACATCACTGCCGGATTTATGCGGAAAAAGCAGACAAAGAACAGACGGAGACTGATGCTCTGGCGACGAGTTTGGTTAAATTACAGCTTGCAAAGTTGCATGGTGAAGCAAAGCAGGAGAAGGCAAAACAAAAGCAAATGTATCAGACTCCAGTGGGGGCTGGACGGGGCCGAGGACAAGGATTCCGTCCGTGGTGGATACAGAGGGCGTGGTCGTGGTACCTTCCCAGGTCGAGGACGGAATGGATTTGCCCCGGGGACCTGTTTCAATTGTGGATCCCCGGATCATTGGGCTCAGGACTGTTATGGCAACCCACCACCGCCGGGGCCAGAGCAAAGAAATCAGCAAGCGGGGACACAGAACCAGGGAGGGCCACAACAGCCCCGCCCTTGGCCGCAGCCGAACCCACAGGGTCAGTATTACCAGGCTGACCCATGGTACGGCCCGGACGAATAGGGGGGCCTGGGAAGCTCGGGAAGCACTAGCCAGGCAGAGCCAATGCTTCAGTTGACGGTGGTGGGTACTCCAATCCAGATGTTGGTGGACACGGGAGCAACACACTCTTCGATCAACATGCCACTGCCAAGCACAGCATTGTCGAAACAAATAACAACGTTGGTCGGCTTCTCGGGACGTCCTCACACTCTGCCTTTCACCCGGCCTTTGAAAACGGAAATCACAAATACTGGACAGAAATTGTATCATTCCTATGTCCATGCAATGGATACTCCCATTAATTTGATGGGTCGAGACATGTTAACAGCACTGAGAGCCCAAATTCTTTGTGGCAAACAGGGACTCACAATGACATTTCCTGACGGACAGGTCTTGGAATGCACCCAACCAGTGACGACAAGAGGCCAGTGGTTGATGGCCCCACTCTCCACAGTACCAGAGACTGCACGAATATACTGGGCTCGGCTGAGTCCAGAGACCCCATTAGGAGGAGGTGTCTACTCTACGTATCTACTGTGGAAACCATGGATCCAGGCTTTGGCACCGTACCACCCCCCAGTGGACCCATTGCATTGCACTCTATATTACGATAGGGATTCGGATGAAGTATATAGAGATGCATTTGAAGAAATCGAGGGAGTTGATTGGACACTACAGTCACCATGCATCTTTGTAGGCCCAGAGGGAGTGGCAGCGAATGTGCAGTTGTCACCAAAGCAAGAACAATGGTTCAAAATGGGTGAGGAAGGTCTGCCCAATGTAACACTGGCAGTGTCACCAGGCCATGAGCCCCGTCAACTGGGGCCGATGGTGAAAAGATTAACACAACAGCATTATTGGATGATAACGGAAATTCCAAATGTGTGGCACTCTGCCTCAGCTAACAGACCTCGAGTTGGTTTTTCTGGACCGCCATCATGGGTGGGAGCAGACTGATCATGAGTCCGCACAGGCTATGTTGGATCAAATGCCGCAGGCCCTGTGGTCGCAGGGACCATTTGATGTTGGTTTGTGTCATACAGTTCAGCCGATCCACTTGGAGGTTGATTGTTCCATTCCGGTCCGCCGTCCTCAATATCGATGGCCTCAGGAAGCAGATAAAGGTATGGAAGACACAGTGGCCGGATTGTGGGATGCGGGAGTGTTGGAAACATCAGCCTCCTTGTGGAACACACCCCTACGGCCAGTTCAAAAGGCGGATGGGGTGACGTGGAGGATGGCCCATGATTTGAGGCCTGTCAATGACATCACCGTAACTCCTGTTCTGCCAGTTCCCGATCCCCACCGCATCCCATCATCCTTGGACCCACAAAAACAGTGGTACAGAGTGATTGACTTGGCAAATGCGTATTTCTGCTTACCACTGGCAGAATCAATACGACACGTGTTTGCATTTACCTATAAGGGAGTGAAATTGCAGTACAAAAGACTTCCACAAGGGTTCAAAAACTCACCGCGAATTTTCAATCAGGTCCTGAAGGACTTGCTGTCCTCATGTGAGTTGCCCCAAGACTCAGCGCTCCTGCAGTATGTGGATGATCTCATTGCAGCTGAGACATCTCAACAGTGCATTGAAGCCACACGAGCAGTGCTGGTCAAGCTCGCTGACCTGGGCTTTAAGGTGTCGAGGAAAAAGTTGCAGTGTTGTCGTAGGTCTGTGGTTTTCTTGGGACGCGTAATCACACCAGCCGGTTTGGCCATGTCCCCAGATCACCGCAGTTCCAGATTGCAGCACCCATGTCCGGAAACAGTGCAGGACATGCTGTCATTTTTGGGGCTGTGTGGCTATAGCAGAGCCTACATCCTATGTTATGTGGACAAAACAGCAGGCCTGCGGGCTCTGGTTAAACAACAGGGGGTCCGGAATTTGAAAGCCACCCTGCAGTGGACGCCGGAGGATGATGCATTGTTTGTACAATTAATTCAGGAATTGGCATTTGCAGCAGCCCTGGCCACACCAGATTACAGCAATGTAGCCATCAGCAATAAAACAGTGAACGCAGCACTGTATCAACAACATGGGCCACATAGGGCAGTGTTGATGTATTGTCATGTGCCACTAGACGGGATTGAACAGAAGCAGGCAGACTGCGTCAGGTACGCTGCCGGTCTGGCCAAAGTCTTGCAGAAAACGGCACACGTGGTTATGGGATATCCAGTCCAGGTATTGACGGACCACGCGGTATCGGCATTTGTGGCATCGGCAGCTTTTACGTTGACACGGATGATGAAGACTTTGATGGCACCGAATGTGACATACGTGCATGACTGTGTGAACATGGCCAACCACCTCCTGGAGGGAGCACATGAGTGTGCTCGGAAGGTACAGAGGGATCAAAAGGTCCGTCTGTAACCATTGGATAGTGGACGGGTTATGTTCACGGATGGGTGCTGTTGGCGTGCAAAGGATGGCACACTGCATGCGGCAGCAGCAGTGGTGGAGTGGAAAGGATCATTTTTCCTCCCGGTAACGGCTCAGAAGTTGACAATAAAACCCTCCGCTCAGGCGGCGGAGGTGTTGGCTCTGGTGTTGGCTTTGGACAACAATTGAATGTGTATAAAGATTCGGCATTTGCAGCCTCAGTGGCCCTGATTGATCTTAAAGGGTGGCTGCATAATGGCTGGTTGACAGCGAAGGGCAAAGAAATTGCCCATAAGGCTCTCATGGAGCGGTTGTATGAAGCAATTAAGGGTCCTCACGAATTGGCCATTGTAAAAGTCCCGGGACATTCGAAGGCCAACACCATGGTGGCGAAAGGTAATGAGAGGGCGAAATGATGCTGGCGACCTCTGCTAATGTTTGGAATGGGGAACCCCCAGGCCGCCCAGTGGCGCCAGAAATCACGCTGGATGACATCATGAGGGCGCAGGGGGAGTCATCTCCGGAACAGAAATCAATGTGGGTCGCCTCAGGGGCGGTCAGGCGATCGGACGGTCTTTGGGTGGGTCCCAAGGGCCAACCTGTGTTACCTGAGGGACAACTCATGACCTCGGTGTTGTCAGAGGCTCATACGGTGGCACATGTGGGGCCTCAGGCAATGCTTCCAAAACTTCGTCAGTGGTGGCACCCAAGGTTGCAAGAGGTGGTCTGGCAGTTTGTGGCGGCCTGTAACCTATGTCAAACATTTAATGCGAGGCCAACTTTAAAACCCAAGCCGGGGGCATTCTCTCCGGTGGCATGGCCTGGAGCGGAAATTGTACTTGACTTTACGGACATGATTGACAGGGTCAATGGGAAGCGGTTCCTCTTGGTCATCGTGGATTGTTATTCACGTTGGCCACAGGCATATCCGTGTTCAAAAGAAGATGCCACGTCAGTAATTAAAGCCTTGGTAACCCATTACATTCCGACTCATGGTTTCCCTGCTTTGATCAGGTCTGACAATGGTACACATTTTAACGACAGGGCGGTGGCGAAGGTGGAGAATCTCTTAGGCCTCAAGCATCGTTTTGGGTGTGTGTACCACCCTCAGAGCCAAGGCAAAGTAGAGAGGGTTAACAGGAATCTAAAGGAAAAATTGGCTAAACTCATTGTCCAGACAAAGATGTCGTGGCTACAAGCTTTGCCCCTGGCTCTGTTGGTGGTCCGCCAAACTGTTCACAAAATTACTGGGTTTGCACCGTTCGAACTGTTAACAGGTCGCCTAATGCCAGGTCCTAGCTCCACCTTGGTTCCGCCGGCTGACTTGCTGACTCCGGATTTAACACATGCTGCGTACTGGAAGTATCTTCATGCACTTGTTTCCAGTGTGTCTGCACAGGTCACGGAAAAGGCGGCTGTCGACACTTCGTCAACACCACGGGATCCCGACATTACGCCATGCGTCTACCTCTGAGTGCTGTCCAGGAAGTGGACTGACCCTCGCTGGAAAGGACCGTTTAGGGTTCTGGCTAGAACCTCACACGCCATCCAATTGGAGACCAAGGGTCATAAGTGGTATCATTACTCGCAGTTGAGACCGGCACCTGACTTTGTACCTGACAATGGTGAGCGTGAAAGTTGACTGCCCGGACGGGCAGGTCAAGAGAGGGAAGGTGAAGATGATCATGATTGAGTCTAAATCAAAGATGTCAACAATGTCAACAATTTCTGTGCCTGAAAAACAATTAACAATGTCAACAATATCTGTGTCTGGAAAACAATAAGGACGCGAATGTCTTTTACGATTACGATTTTATTGTTTTGCCTCGTATCAATATGCTTTGTGTGGACCATGCTGGCGCTTGAATCTGTTATACAGGATGAAAGAAGTGGAGTGACTGTGGACAGCAATGGAACGGTGTGGTATGAGGCACGGCAAGGTGGTGGTGCTGAGCTGACACAGACACAACAAAAACTGATGAGTTTAAAATGTAATCAACCGACACAGGTGAGCACGTGGGGGAGCCTTTTCAATTGGTACGCTGAATGGCTGAGTATGTTTGGAAGCTACAAAGGTTTGATCGGCTCTGTGCTAGTTTCTATTGCTGTGTTTGCGGCTATCATGGCGCTATGCGCATGTTGCTGTATACCATGTATTAGGTCTCTCACAGTCCGGACAATCGAGCGGACCCTGGGACCGCTCCCACCAGGTGGACAGTACATGATGCTTCCACAGAAGGACCCCAGGGAGGAGCAGACGGCTGTCGCCCTCCGGGAGTTTGGAGTGTGAATTGTCGGTGGTATGGCCTCAGTGGGCTGAGGCCATGAGAGGGAATAAAGGAAATGAAATGTATAAAAGTTAATCAACAAGGTGATGTATTTGCAATACTGCTTAATGTGTGAAAGTCTGTGGATGAAAAGTTGCAGTGTGAGAATGTGGCAAGAAAGTGATTACAGCAGATAGCGTGCTAGAACGGAATGTTCTCGATGGTTGGGTGGTGATGACCACAATCAGCAGGTGTGACGCGACGCGACGCTTGACCCAGGCGACGACGCTTGACCTAGAGGGAGACGGGAGCATCAAAACATCAACAACCACAGGCGGGAGGAGTCGGGCCACCATCCTGCGGACCAAAGAAGACCAATGAGAGAGCGCCAAGGATAACTGCAGGAGACACATAACCAATAGTGAATTAGTAGATTGTACTTTTAAATTGTCCTGGGCAACTCGGATGTGAAGTACGTCGGCTGGAGGGAACAGAGACGTACAGGGTTGTAATGAGAGGGACCCGAGACCCAGGTTTTTGTTGAAGGAATAAATCCACTCGCGTGTGAAAACGCCGGCTTCCTGGTCCTTTCTTTGCAAAAGAGAACGCAAATTGTTGGATGAGTGGTGGTCGGGAAAGGTCACAATTTGGAGTCAGATGATTAACGGATTTTTGTATTGATCTAAAAATAATATCCAACAGTAGGCAGGAGTCGCCATACGGGAGATCGATCAAAGAAGGCAAAAGTGTCAAAGGTGTCAGGCTTACGGGTCGGTCGGAGAACAGGCGGAGGTCGGTACACACGGGAATACGGGAGTGCTGGAACGGGGCATGAACCGTAACAATCTGGCGCCAGACCAGTCGTCCCCATGGTCCTATATACACCGGGGCCAATCAGCCAGCATGAGGCGAAGGTGTGGGCCTCCTAATCGGCGCGGCTGCACGGGAACCCGCACAGTCAGGGCTGGACTGGCAGGACCATGATATAGTCACAAAACTTGAACAAATGGTACTTCTAGCAAATGTTCCAGAAAGGCAGTGTGGTGTCCATGTACTTGACGCGGAGGTGGGTGGCCGCGTGCGGGGAGGAGAAAGGAGCTCTCCCCCACACTGGCCACCGGAATTTGGGCATCCCTAAATTAATTACTTTGTCCTCCTGTGTACGCTACATACACAAGACTTGAAAAGGAAATCAAGCATCGAACCTGACATTTTCAATATTTCATCAGGTTCCTTGTCCGTCTGTTGGGGAGTCTGTTGTTGAGTTAGAAGTGATCCGCATATTATCTAAAGATGGCTTGAAACGATATGGTCAAATGGCCCCGGTCCCTTCACTTGCTTCTGAGATGTTGTCTTCTTCAAAAAGAGCTTCATTCTCAGAAGGGTCGTCAGAAAAAACGGGAAATTTTTCTTGTTCATCTGCCATAGCAGGTAGCACAGCATGTTTTCTATGGAGTCTGTCCCAGTGTGACATGCATAAATGACGTTGCAGGCAATATGGCCGCCACTGGGATGTCGAGTGAGACTTCTGCAACTTTGCGCAATGGTAAAACGCTCCTCGCTCACTTTTTTCAAACTCGTATGAACATCAAAGTGAATAAAATTATATGTTGTTTTCATAACAATATCTATTTTAAAATTGATACATTTGTGTCAGTTATGCATTAAGATAAGTTAAGTTAACTTCAGTTAATTAAATAATACCAATTTTTTTTTTTTTATCATTTTAACTGTTTTATTTGAGATTCAATTTGGTCATTGAGGTGGTGGGGCAACAGAAAAATAACTATTTACCGGGTACTACAGACTTATTTGATGTTTATAAAACTATTTTCAACCACTTTTTTTTTCTTATTTTTACATTTATTTTTATATTCTTATTTGTCTCAGGACACCTAAATTTACTTTACTGCATGGTTGAGTATTTTGTATGACACTTGGGGTAAACAATACAGAGCAATGGTGAGTTGGGTAAGGAAGTAAAGAAACAGGATGGAACAATTGGCAGAAGGTGTCTGGTGTTCTATGTGACAGAAGAGTCTCTGCTAGGATGAAGGGCAAAGTATATAAAACAGTGGTGAGGCCGGCCATGATGTACAGATTAGAGATGGTGGCTCTGAAGAAACAACAGAAAGTAGAACTAGAGGTAGTCGAAATGAAGATGATGAGGTTCTCGCTCGGAGTGAGCATGTTGGATAGGATTAGAAATTAGCTCATTCGATGGACAGCCAAAATTGGGTGGTTTGGAGACAAGGTTAGAAGGAGCAAACTTAGATGGTTTGGACATGTTCACAGGCAAGAGAGTGAGTATATTGGTAGAAGGGTGCTGAGGATGGAGCTGCCAGGCAAAAGAGCAAGAGGAAGACCAAAGAAAAGGTTGATGGATGTTGTGAGGGAGGACATGAGGACAGTGATTAGTAGAGAGGAGGATGCACAAGGCAGGCTGAGATGGAAAAAGATGACACGCTGTGGTGACCCCTAACGGGACAAGCCGAAAGAAAAAGATTCGTATTTTGTATGAGGAATATCTAAACCTTGATGTAAAATGTCCTCCAATTCTGGAATGACCCACAATACATGAGATGTCATTTTCCTTTTCCCTATACAGTGAAGAAAATAAGCATTTGAACAAACTGTTATTTTGCAAGTTCTCCCACATAGAAATCATGGAGGGGTCTGAAAATTTCATTGTAGGTGCAAATGAGAGAGATAATCTAAAAAGATGATGATGTCATTACAATTTAGTTGTGTAATACAGCTGCAAATAAGTATTTGAACATGTGAGAAAAACAATGTTAATATTTTGTACAGTAGCCTTTGTTTGCAATTACAGGGGTCAAATGTTTCCTGTAGTTGTTCACCAGGTTCGCACACACTGCAGGAGAAATTTTGGCCTCAGTCCTCCACACAGATCTTCTCTAGATCAGACAGGTATCTGGGCTGTCGCTGAGAAACATGGAGTTTCAGCTCCCTCCAAAGATTTTCTATTGGGTTTAGGTCTGGAGACTGGCTAGGCCACACTAGAACCTTGATATGCTTCTTACAGAGCTACTCCTTGGTTTTCCTGGCTGTGTGCTTCGTGTCATTGTCACGTGTAAAGACCCAGCCACGACCCATCTTCGATGCTCTGACATAGGGAAAGGGGTTGTTCTCCAAAATCTCACAATACATGGCCACGGTCATCCTCTCCTTAACACCGTGCAATCGTCCTGTCCCGTGTACAGAAAAACACCCCCAAACCATGATACAACCGCCCGCATGCTCCACCGTAGGGATGGTGTTCTTGGGACACACAGTGAGTGGAATTATGACCAAAAGTTTAATTTTGGTCGCATCCGACCACAAAAAAATTTCTCCCATGACTCCTCTATATCATCCAAATGGTCATTGTCAAGCTTAAGACAGGCTTGACATGTGCTGGTTTAAGCAGGGGAACCATCCGTGCCGTGCATGATTTCAAACCATGACGTCTTAGTGGATTACCAACAGGCACCTTTGAAACAGTGGTTCCAGCTCTTTTCAGGTCATTGACCAAGTCCTGTCAAGTAGTGCTGGGCTGATTCTTCACCTTTTTAAGGATCATTATGACCCCACGAGGTCTTGCTTGGGGTTCCACTCTGATTGAGATTGCCGTCATAACTTTTTCAATTTTCTATTGGTTGCTCCAACAGTGGACCTTTTTTAACCAAGCTGCTTGGCAATTTCTCCGTAGCCCTTTCCAGCCATGTGGAGTTGTACAATTTTTTCTCTGGTGTATTTGGACAGGTCTTTGCTCTTGGCCATGGAACAAGTTTGAGTCTTATTAATTATATTGGGTGGACAGGTGTCTTTATGCAAGTAACGATCTCACACAGGTGCATCTGATTCAGGATAATACATGGAGTGGAGGTGGACTTTTAAAGGTGGATTAACAGGTCTTTGAGGGTCATAATTTGAGCTGATTAACAGGTGTTCAAATATTTATTTGAAGCAGTATCACACAAATAAATTGTTAAAAAAATCATTGTGATTTCTGGATTTTTCTTTTTAGATTATCTACCTGCGATGAAAATTTCAGACACCTTCATGATTTCTAAGTCGGAGAACCTGCAATATAGCAGGGTGTTCAAATACTTATTTTCTTCACTGTAACTACACCAATTTAATTATGATTATAAAAGCAACCCTTTTTAAGTCACATAATGAATTAATTCACATGACCCATAAATCTAAAATAACTGTGACAATGCTGAATAAAGACTCTTTCGTATTTCGTCTTTGTGCAGAGGATTAAACATTGTTTTGATCACAATGAGAACAAATAAGACAACAACAAAGAAAATGACGTCACAATGCCTGGCACTATTAAGGCCACTGATATAAATAGATCCCTTTTTGTGTTATTTTAAAGTCCTTCTGTCTGGGACTGTTCAGATATGATCACGAATGATTACATTTACATGCGCCCCAAAACTATTCTTCCCATTTTACAATTATGAGTAAATGTACTCATAGTAAATGAGAATAAACCCTCATTTATCTATACATGTTGTGCTGAATCCGATCATGTGTAGTGACATTAAATACTCACATGACACTTTACCCAATCAAAAATCCAACTTACATCAGGCTGCGCATCGGGCTTGCAGACAGCAGTGGATCTGAAGAACGCAGCCGACAATGCCTCACTCAGCCGCGTGTGACGACAACGCAGTCAAGCACCCCGGCTCGGCGGTGTTGTTCAACGCGTACTGCGGCGGCGATGAACAACGCCCGAAAGCAGCCTGGCTCGGCTCCGTGATAAGGCACCTCGACGCTGAAAATGAGCCACACCGGCCGGCTGCAATGAGCCACGATGGCTCTTCTCTGCCGTGGAAGTGGATCGGACGGGGTGGCGGTTTGGCCGTGATCAGATATCATCTGAATATGGCTCGAAACAATAGTGGCATATTGGCCCGGTAACTTCACTCGGTTGTGTGATGTTCTCCTTTTCGAAAAGAGCTTCCGTGTCAAAAGGGGCATGTTCGTCTCCAATTGTAGGGTCCACCACGTGCTTTCATTGGCGACATCAAGGACAGGGGAATGCAGCCAATTTGGCGACCACTTGGATGTCGTAGGATGACACTTCTGCAACTCTGGATGGATGACGTGCTCTCCGCTCAAATTTATTTTTTCGTATAGACATTGAAGTGAATAATGTTATATGTATTTTTAATTGTAATATCTGTTTTAGAATATTTATAGGGATGACACTTCACCTTTAAATTTGCCAATGACAATTTGGATGATACAGAGGCGTCATGGGAGAAGATTTTGTGGTCAGATGAGACCAAAATGGAACTTTTTGGTCATAATTCCACTAACACTGTTTGGAGGAAGACGAATGATGAGTTCCATCCAAAGAACACCATCCCTACTGTGAAGCATGGGGGTGGTAGCATCATGCTTTGGGGGTGTTTTTCTGCACATGGGACAGGAAGATTGCACTGTATTAAGGAGAGGATGACCGCGGCCATGTATTGTGAGATTTTGGGGAACAACCCCTTTCCCTATGTCAGAGCATTAAGATGGGTCATGGCTGGGTCTTCAACATGACAATGACCCAAAGCACACAGCCAGGAAAACCAAGGAATGGCTTTGTAAGAAGCATATCAAGGTTCTGGCATGGCCGAGCCAGTATCCAGACCTAAACCAATAGAAATCTTTGGAGGGAGCTGAAACTTCATGTTTCTCAGCGACAGCCCAGAAACCTGTCAGACAAGAGAAGATTTGTGTGGAGGAGTGGGCCAAAATCCCTCCTGCAGTGTGTGCAAACAACTACAGAAAACATTTGACCTCTGTAACTGCAAACAAATGCTACTGGACCAAATATTAACATTGGTTTTTTCAGGTGTTCAAATACTTATTTGCAGCTGTATCACACAAATAAATCATTAAAAACATTATACATTGCGATTTCTGGAATTTTTCTTTTTAGATTATCTCTCTCAAAGTAGACATGCATCTACGATGAAAATTTCAGACCCCTCCATGATTTCTAAGTGGGAGAACTTGCAATATAGCAGGGTGTTCAAATACTTATTTTTTTCACTGTCGTTCTGAGCATCGCAGACACACAGAGAGAATTGTGATTAGTGCAGATTGTAATGGACATGTTTGTGAAGGAAATGGGCGATAAAGAAGTGATGGGTAAGTATAGCATATAGGAAAGGAACTTTGAGAGAGAGATGATGGTGGACTTTGCAAAAATGATGGAAATGCCAGTGAACAATTTTTTCCCCCAGAAGAGGCAGGACACAAAAGATGGAGAAAAATATTTCTATAGTTTGGCCAGATGAAGTGATAGAGATGGGAAAGATGTGCAGCAGGTAAAAGGGTGATTCAGGACATAGATGGAAATGTGCTAACTGGTGCCAGTAGTGTGCGAAATATATGGAAAAAATACTTTAGGATGTTGATGAATGAAGAAAATGAGAGAGAAGGAAGAGTAAAAAGAAGTGTGATGGACCAGGAAGTGGGAATGTTTAGTAAGAGGGAAGTTAGAAAGGCATTCTTATTCTTCTTGTTTTCCTTTTGGCTTGTCCTGTTAGGGGTCGCCACAGCATGTCATCATTTTCCATCTAAGACCATCTCCTGCATCTTCCATTCTAACACCAACTGCCCTCATATCTTCCCTCACAACATCCATCAACCTTCTCTTTGGTCTTCCTCCTGCTCTTTTTCTTGGCAGTTCCATCCTCAGCACCCTTCTACCAGTATACACATTCTCTCGCTTCTGGACATGTCCAAACCATCGAAGTCTGCTTCCTCCAACGTTGTCTCCAAAACATCCAAATTTGGCTGTCCCTCGAATGAGCTAATTTCTAATCCTATCCAACCTACTTGCTCCTAGAGAGAACCTCAACATCTTCATTTCTGCTACCTCCAGCTCTGCTTCCTGTTGTCTCTTCAGTGCCACTGTCTCTAATCCATACATCATGGCCGGCCTCACCACTGATTTATAAACTTCGCCCTTTATCCTAGCAGAGATTCTTCTGTCACATAACACACGAAACACCTACCGACAGCTGTTCCAACCTGCTTGCACGCGTTTCTTCACTTCTTTACCACACTCACCATTGCTCTGGTTTGTTGACAACAAGTAATTTAAATCGTCCACCCTCTCAATCTGTTTTCCCTGTTGCATCACTCTTCCTCCTCTACCCCTCTCGTTCACGCCCATATGTTCTGTTTTACTTCGGCTAATCTTCATTCCTCTCCTTTCCAGTACATGCCTCCATCTTTCTAATTGTTCCTCCTAATCACTGCAAATGACAATATCATCTGCGAACATTATCATCCAAGGGCATTCCAGTCTAACATCATCTGTCAGCCTATACATGACCACAGCAAACAGGAAGGGGCTCAGAGCGGATCCCTGAAGCAGTCCCACCTCCACCTTAAATTCTTCTGTCACGCCGACAGCACACCTCACCACTGTTCTGCTGCCCTCATACATGTCCTCTACTATTCTAACATATTTCTCCGCCACGCCAGACTACTACTCTGTCATAGGCTTTCTCCAAATCCACAAAAACACAATGTAGCTCCTTCTGACCTTCTCTGTACTTTTCCACTAGCATCCTGAAGGCAAATAATGTACCTGTGGTATTCTTTCTAGGTATGAAACTATCCTCAGATATTACTTCTGTGCGGAGTGGAGCCTCCACTACTCTTTCCCATAACTTAATTGCGTGACTTTATTCCTCCATAATTCCCACAGTTCTAAACATCGCTTTTGTTCTTAAAAATGGGAAGAAGCATAAGTTTCCTCCATTCTTCAGGCATCTTCTTTTTGCCACTTGTTCTTCGCGAATTGGTTTCTTTGTATGACTTCCTGTATTTTGGGGTTCCACCACCAGGTCTCGTTCTCCCCTTTCCTACCAGAAGACACACCAAGTACTCTACTACCTGTCTCACTGATCACCTTGGCTGTAGTTGTCCAATCTTCTGGGAACTCCTGTCTCACTTTTTTACGAAAGGCTGCACAACATTCTTCCTTCCTCAACTTCCACCACATGGTTCTCTGCTCTACCTTTGTCTTCTTAATCTTCCTCCCTATCACCAGAATCATCCTACACACCATCATCATATGCTGTTGAGCTACACTCTCCCCTACCACTACCTTACAGTCAGTAACCTCTTTCAGACTACATTGTCTGCACAAAATATAATCCACCTGCGTGCTTCTACCTCCATTCTTGTAGGTCACTATATGTTCCTGCCTCTTCTGTTCAGTGTTCACTACTGCCATTTCCATCCTTTTTGCAAAGTCCACTACCATCTGTCCTTCAAAGTTCCTTTGGTGAATGCCGTACTTACCCATCACTTCTTCATTGCCCATTTCCTTCAACAACATTTCCATTACAATCTACACCACTCACAACTCTTTCTCTGTCTGGGATGCTCAGAACTACTTCATCTAGTTCCATCAAGAATTTCTCTTTCAACTCGAAGTCACATCCTACTTACTAATTACATTATACACACCCACAATTTCAAATTTCCGCCTCATTACTTGCTCACCTCCAAGACATTCTTCGCAAGCGCTTCCTTTAAAATAACCCCTACTAGATTTCTCTTCCCATCTCCTTTATGGTAAAATAATTTAAACCCTCTTCCTAAACTTCTCGCCTTACTACCTTTCCACCTGCTCTCTTGGATGCACAATACATCAACCTTTCTCCTAATCATTATTTCAACCAACTCCTGACCTTTTCCTATCATAGTCCCAGCATTCAAAATCCCTACACTCAGTTGTCGGCTTTGTGCATTCCTCTTTTTCTTCTGTTAACGAATTCGGTTTCATCCTCTTCTTTGTCTGCAACTCGCAGTAGGTGAGTTTGCACCAACGCCCTGCAGATTAACGGTGCCGGGGGGGGGGCGTTGTTAACCAGGGCCACGACCAACCCAGTAGGGGATTCTTTCGATGAAGGCTCATATTTGCTTGGCACAGTTTTACACCAGATACCCTTCCAGACGCAACCCTCTGCATTTATCCGGGCTTGGGACAGGCCTACAGATTGCACTGGCTTGTGCCCCATAGGGCTGCATTAAGTTAGAAAGGCATTAAAGAGGATGAAAAATGGAAAAGCAGTTTGTCCTGATGACATACCCGTGGAGGTATGAAAGCAATTTGGAGTGGTGGCAGTCGAGTTTTTGACCAAGTTGTTTAACAGAATACTCGTGGGCAAGAAGATGCCTGAAGAATGGAGGAAAAGTGTGCTAGCTCCCGTTCTTAAGAACAAAGATGATTTACAGAGCTGTGGGAAGTATAAAGGAACAAAGTTGATGAGGCACACAATTAATTTATGGGAAATAGCAGTGGTGGCTAGACTCAGGACAGAAGTAAGTATCTGCAAGCAACAGTATGGTTTCATGCCTAGAAAGAAGACCACAGAGGCATTATTTGCCTGGAGGATGCTAGTGGAAAACTACAGAGAAGGTCAGAAGGAGCGACATTGCATCTTTGTGGATCTAGAAAAAGCCTATGACAGAATACCTAGGGAGGAACTGTAGGACTGCATGTGTAAGTCTGGTGTCCAAAAAACATGCATTCTCATTGGAGACTAAATTGCTCCTTGGTGTGATTGTGTATGTGACTGTTGTCTGTCTCAATGTCCCCTGCGATTGGCTTGCAACCAGTTCAGGCTGTACCCTGCCTCCTGTCCGATGACACCTGGGATTTGCTCCAGCACTCCCGTGACCCTCATGAGATAATTTGCTAAAAAAATGAATAATATGTTTAGGTCATGAATACCAGTAAGAAATGCTTAAAGGTCTACCGACACGAAACCGCTGACCCATCCGTTTTTTCACCACACATCATGATGTTATCGTATATGGATTTTTACATCTTCCGCCATGAAAATCTTCTCGAGGCACTTGTGTTGGAGAAGAACCAGGAAGTGACATTTTTTACAGTAGCGGGGTCGAGTGTTTATATTGGTTTATACCTAAAAAAATTACTTGTCTTTTTTCATCGTGTTAGCCAAAATGCTGGGTCGTCGTATTGCTTGAGTTTCCTCGAACAATGGATTCACACTTTTCCAAAATACTCGGTTCGTCGTGAAAAATGGATTGCACAGGTGCAAAGGACGAGAGCTTTGTGGGTTCTAAATGACAGGTAAGTGTGTATAGAGATATTAAAAAATAGTTGTGAGGGGCTACTTTGTCTCACAGTTTATAACATATGTAACGTGAATTTAGAATAAATCCCCTTGGTCAAATCAGCAACATATCTCAAAGCACTTGTTTTTTCCAGCTCTGCCACTGTGCTGCCGAGGATGAAGCAGATTTGAGCTATTATGCTGCACAAAAATGTTGCCAAAGTTGCCAAAAGAGATGATATCACCCCAAATGGGAATGTATTCAAATTCCGGTTCAAAAAATTTCTTTTTTCTCACGTGTTTTCGAGTGCATCCACATTTCAGTATTTCTTGTATGTAAGCTATTTGTTATATATATTTTTTAACATTTTGTTTGTTTGTTTTTAAATGCTTTTAATCATGGAAAACGCATGGTGTTACCTTGTGTATGCAATGAACTATACAAATACATTTGTTTGGCTTTGCTTTCCTATATGATTGGAACAATTTGTCAAATCATGGTTTGGACATTTGCCTCAGTGTCAAGCTGTTCTGGGCTGGAACCTCAGGTATTGCGTGGCTTTAGCTTCCTATTATCCCTTTGCCAGCATGGTAAGATGGCAGATATTTTTGTGAGAATGTGGGTGTAAATGGTGGTTTTTCTTTATATGCTCTGCAATTGGCTGGCAACCAGTCAAGGGTGCGTAACTACCACCCCTCACTCTCCATGAAGAAACCTAATGAAGACAAGTGGTACCGAGACTGGATGGATGGATAATTACTTAAATTCACGTATACATTTTATGATGTTGTTTGTTGAGCAGGTTTTCGTTTATTTCTGTCCCTCAACCACCAGCAACTGTTTCTCTCACAGGTGCTTGGAAAATTTCCCGTCACAGAAATGAAACTGCGGACATCACACTGATGAATATTGTGGAAATTTCCACGCAATGATTGCATTGCTCAGTCCAATTTTACCCTCCAATTTTATTGTATACTCTTAGTCAGGCCATGAAGAGTTTTAAATACTTTTACTTTTAAGTACTTCTAAACCCTTCCATATATTTCAGTTCTAATTCGACCCATTTTGACATCTGTCAGATTTGATGACATTTTCCAATGTGATCCAAAAGTACAGGTGTCAATGTGTCTATTAAATGGAGTTAAGATATACTATAGATATGTTAAATCAAGCAAAATGGAAGTATGGCCATGTTGAAACTGTTCATGGTATAAATACTGTTTGCATGTTTTCATGGGAGAGCGATAACAGTGTTCAAAAGGAGGTTGAAACGGTCCGGAGAACTACGTTTCCACAAGATTGGAACAGGTTCCTCCACAAACATCCTCACGATCTTTGAAGTGTCATGGGCTCTTTTGTGTGCCTTGACACAGGTGCCAGTCCTGCCCTTAGAAAACAAGTATGTGGTAGCAAGACCTACTAGAGCCACAGCGTTTGACATGAGCTGTCGGTTGGTCATTATCTTTGGTTCACGTTGCAAGCAAAAATTGTGGTCAGAGCAAGTTTCAGGTGCACTCTTGATGTAAAAAAAGCACACTCAGCTGTTTATTGAACACACAGCTAAACACACAAATAGAAGATGAAAACTCTTTAAGGAGCGTGCATGGTAAATGGAGTGGCGTTTAGATACCGTCAGCATTCATGTTCTGAATGAATGCCCACCTCCCTCATTTGGATTCATCACCCAAGTTGGAGGCCAAATTGGACCAATTCCCCCTCACCTTCCCCTGCATGCCACTAGGTGCTGGAACAAATGCGTAGCGTTTTAATGGATTTCAATTGAGAAAATTCATTGTATAAGTAAATGGAGTTTAGTGTGGCCACAGAATGAACTGAACATATAAATCAAGGTATAACTGTGCCTGCAGTGTAGCCAATTATTAGATATGGGGGTTCATTTTGCTCTGAAACATTGATTTTTAATCATCCATTATATTATTTGGACAGGCTATTGAAAATCCTAATTTGGTACAAACAATAATTATGAGAATATTCTTTTACCAGCTCCAAATTGGACATGGACTTAGTAGATGTGCTCGGGAAATGAGCAACCTCTTCTAAAAGCTGCATCGAAGCAGGGAAATGGGTTTGACGAGAGGTCCCTAAATGCAGCACGAGCAGCTTCGAGGTGAAGCATCCGATACTGCTCTCAGTCCCTCAGCAGCTGAGCAGCATCACTTGCCGACCCTCTCTCTGGCTCATCAACAGCAGCATTGCACAAATAAGGACGGTAAGCCCTCTGTCTGTTTCTTCATGGCTCTGATGACGTCAACCTTGAATGAATAGTCCATTTTTAAAAAGCATGCCTGACATTTAGAGTGTATGCAAAATGGTGTCACTCTGGAGGAATCTGATTGCCGTGGTGTGAGTAAGCAATATGATGCATGATGATATAGCCGGCCATTTCACTGGCTGCAGGAAAAAGCATCCCACGTCATTTCAATAATGCTTGGTCTTGTATGTTTTGAAGACAGACACATTACCGTCTCAAATATTTTGAAATAATATGATTTTGTAGAATTATGATTTAATTGATTCAAGTGTTTCACAAGATTATATTGCATATACTTTATAGTGAAAACATCCACCCATGGGCCCACACTGTGTGTTAACATGCAGTAGGTATTATAATTTCTGTTCCCTGAATATGGGTGACCTAATTTAGAGTTAAAAATACATTTTTCCCCCCCTAACGTGAGCTGGGTTTTGTGAGAAACATGACAATTGTTAAAAAGATAAAAATGAAAAAAATAGTAATAACTTGTTGGTCATTGCTAATCTTAAAGAAAACTCTTTGAAATCTTGAGAGGTCAGTTCTAACAGTAATTCCATTTTCAGATCCCTGTGAAAATCTACTTTCAGGACAATAGCTAAATAGAAAATAAATACAGTATCTAAATGCATAATAGTTACATTTTCCTGCTTTATTTTAAAGAAACTGGTTCAAATGGAGGACACTCATGTTGATATAAAACAACAGATGTTGATGCGTTTAGAGTCGTACTGAAGATAAACTAAATTAAAGGGAAAAAGGTTGACCCTTGCAGGAATTGAGTCATAAAATGACAAGAAAAAAATAATGAATGTCTAATTGGGATGGCAATTACAAACCAGTTCTTTTTGCAGTTCTTCACCCGCATCCTGTTTCGACATATAGCAACCTTGTTCTTTGTTAACTATTAATCTTTCAGAGTTTAATAAATGAGATAAAATAGAACATTGCCTTGCAGTTGGGAGGTGACCAGTTCAGTGTACACTGCCTCTATCCCAGAGGCAAATTGAGATAGGTGCCAGCATGGCCACGACCCTATTGAGGATAAAATGTAAGGAAAATGGATGGATGGATGGATGGATGGATGGATGGATGGATAGAAAATACAATATGGTGTGTGTGCAGCATCAAATTCCTATACACGCATGCTGTTCAGGGTGTCCTTATATTCCATACTGCGATTGGCTGTTAACCAGTTCAGGGTGTACCCACCCTCCTGCCCATTGACAGCTGGGATAGGCCCCAGCACTCCCGTGACCCTTGTGAGGATAAGCGATATTTCTCCCATGACTCCTCTGTATCATCCAAATGGTCATTGGCAAACTTAAGACGGGCCTTGACATGTACTTGTTTAAGCAGGGGAACCTTCCATGCCATGCATGATTTCAAACCATGATATCTTAGTGTATTACCAACAGTCACCTTGGAAACAGTGGTCCCAGCTCTTTTCTTACCTTTCTAAGGATCATTGAGACCCCACAAGGTGATATCTTGCATGGGGCTCCACTCTGACTGAGATTGACCGTGATGTTTAGCTTCTTCCATTTTCTAATGATTGCTCTAACAGTGGACATTTTTCCACCAAGCTGCTTGACAATTTCTCCATAGCCCTTTCCAGCCATGTGGAGTTGTACAGTTTTGTCTCTGGTGTCTTTGGACACCTCTTTGGTCTTGGCCATGTTACAAGTTTGAGTCTTACTGATTTTACGGGGTGGACAGGTGTCTTTATGCAGCTAACGACCTCATACAGGTGCATCTGGACTCACGGATGTTTGAGTGTCAGAATTTTAGCTGATAGACAAGTGTTCAAATAATTATTTGCAGATGTAACACACAAATAAATCGTTAAATAAATCATAAATTGTGATTTCTGGATTTTTCTTTTTAGATTATCTCTCTCGCAGTGGACATGCACCTTCGATGAAAATTTCAGACCCCTCCATGATTTCTAAGAGAGAGAATTGCAATATAGCAGGGTGTTCAAATACTTATTTTCTTCACTGTAAATAGTCAGATGATATGTTTATTTATGTGTGTGCCACAGACAATATACAAGCTATGCAGAGGTGCTCTACGTGGGGCAATGCATAGGTCACATGATGCATTGTGGCCGTTGTCGACCACGTGACCTTGGAAGTATAAAGTGGCCTGAAGTCTTCCTCCGTGGCTTCACCGAACTACTACCAAGTCCCTGTTTTTGCTTCAGCGACCACCAAACCCTTCTTGCACTTGGCCAACACGCACCCATCAGGAATCCCACAGGCCAATAATAGGCCCGATAGAACTCCTTTTTCAGGCGGCATCCCGCACCATTGGTGTCTATGGGGCAGAGTGAACCTGCCCTCCGCACTTTTTGGCATGGTGAGGAAGGGTGGACGCATCTCCACCCACTCGTGGTGAGAGGCAGGGGTCCTTGGCTGTTTCCTTCACCAACATGTCCATTACAATCCGTACCAATCACAACTCTCTCTCTGTCTGGGATGCCCAGAACTACTTCATCTATTTCCTACCATAATTTCTCTTTCAACTCACAGTCACACAACACCCTCAATTTCAAATTTCAGCCTCATCACTCTGTCTGATACTCTTTTCCCCTCCAAGATGTGCTTAGCCAGCGCTTCCTTTAAAATGACCCCTACTCCATTTCTCTTCCCATCTACTCCAGTGTAAAATAATTTAAACGCTGCTCCGAGTATTCTGTTGAATACGTTGGTCAAAAACTCCACAGCCACCTCTCCAAAATCCTTCCATACCGCCACGGGTATGTCATCAGGTCTAATTGCGTTTCCATTTTTCATCCTCTTAAGTGCCTTTCTAACTTCCCCCTTACTAATCATTGCCCTTCCTGGTTCTTCACACTTGCCTCTTCTACTCTTCCTTCTCTCTCATTTTCTTCATTCATCAACTTCTCAAAGGATTCTTTCCATCTGTATAGCACACTACTGGCACCAGTCAACACATCTCCATCTCTATCCTTAATCAATCTGACCTGCTGCACATCCTTCCCATCTCTATCACTCTGTGTGGCCAACCTGTAGGTATCCTTTTCTCCTTCTTTTGTGTCCAACTTGGTTTACATGTCGTCATATGCTTCATGTTTAGCCTTCACCACTTCTAACTTTGCCCTACGTCGCATCTTGATGTATTCTTTTCGCCTCACTCACTCTAGTTCCTTCCAAAAATTTTCTTTCAACTTTAGGTCACATCCTTACCTGTAGGGCTTAGCTGCTAATCACATCATCTATCCCTCCCTCCATCCATCCCTCCATCCATCCATCCATCCATCCATCCATCCATCCATCCATCCATCCATCCATCCATCCATCCATCCATCCATCCATCCATCCATCCATTTTCTTTGCCTTTTATTCTTGTTGGAGGACACTTTTTTCCCCCTCCGCGTGTTCGTTTAATTTCGGGTAGTGAGAATGTTGGTTATACAAATAAAGGCTGGAGACGATGAACAGGTTCTTCAAAGAACTTACTTTCAGAATATTCCAGGCACTTATCTTACAGACAATGGCTGTAGAGAGCAGATCACAAGTGCGAAGATACAGAGAAAGCACACATCCTTTATCTTATCAGAAGGGCGGACCATGGGTGGTATCAAACCTGTGGCATGACATCAGGGTTTTCCACTTAGACAAAGGCTTTCTGTCTCAACCGGTTCTATCTGGCAATGGATTATTACAAAGTGTCCAGTATGCAGTTCATCAAGGTTAGCCTATGTGCAGAGATGCGCCCAAGGACACATCTGGCTACAGAGCAGAGCCGCACTGAGGACACGTGGAAATTATGCAGTCATGACTAAATATGGGCATAAGACATACTTCAATCCCCCTTTCGGACTCGAAAAAGTCTGACACTTGAAATGAAGAAAATTTAAGAAAGGTGCCAGTGTCGTCATCGTCCGGAGTGGGTGGTGCATCGGGCATGGAGCCTTTTCCTCTTGGATGAGTCAAGCTGGGGTGCAGTCAGCTTCCTTGTTGAACGACGTCATCAGCGGGTGCCAGTCGGCACTGGAGAAGACGTAGTTTTCCGGTTGTCGTCAGGTGGAGGGATCGCTGAGCCCGAGGTGGATCTGGCGGGTTGTGTAGACGAGATTTGGAACCACGTGTCCCCCTTTCCTGCAAGACGAACTGCTGTGGCTGTCCGCTCCGTGACCTGGAAGGGACCCGTCCACCTAGGTTCAGACCATTTTCATTTAATTAATTTTTACCACACAGATTCATTTCGAGGGGAGTGTTTGGTTGTCTTTCAGTCAGAGCCAATGGAGCCGTGGGTGCAGGAAACGATCTGTTCGTGTTGACACTCGAATGGAGTCCAACCTTTAGAAGAATTTAATGACATTCAAATGCTCATTAATGCCAATGGAAGAGCTTGCAACTAATTGAGTGTGGATGAAGCTAAAGCCTTAGCTATCTTTTCATTGATGTTCCTGTTCATACACTCAGCCTGTCCTTGTTATTGTGGATGATACACAGACCGAAAATGATGTTTCAACCCTAACATTCTTTCTACAGCCTGGAGATGATGGTTTTTGAAATGAGTTCCATAGTCTGATCTGATTTTTCGAGGAAACCCATGCGTCGGAATGTAGTGATTAACCAAATGTTTTATCGCTACGCTTGCTGTTTCAGACCTGCAGGGACATGCCTCTGGCCACTCTGAAAAGGAATCTACTATGACTAGCAAATACCGGTAGCCTGACACTGTTTTTAATCATACCAGTAAAATCCATTGAAAACACCTGACCAGGGGCATCCACGTCCAGATCGTGTACCCCCTGTGGTGGTTTCATTGTAGGCGTACTGTTATACCTACTGCAAACGCTGCAGTCCTGAAGTTCACCTTTAAAAATTTGTCTCATGAAAGGATGCCACCAGATGTGGAGTCATCTCAGTGTTTCTTCAACACGAACATGGCATGTTTCATGGGCTTCAGAAATTAGATTTTTCAATTGTGTCTGAGATGGAATGCACTTACCCTCTTTTCGACATATGTCATCCTCATATTTGACACCCCATTTTGACTTCCACACACTCTTTTCTTCTTGATTCGCTTTTTCCTGCCACAACTTAAGTGTTTCTACTGTCATCTGTTGATTGTCACATTCAGACTCATTTATAGTTAGTTGGAGTGTTGGTCGGTACCCCATAACCATTTTTGCTGCTCGATCTGCTGATTTGTTTCCTCCTGATACAAAATCATTCGTCCGACAGTGACTTTTGCATTTAAGTACTGCCACCACTGTCGGGTGCATTAAAGCATCAAGCAATTTTAGAATGTCGTCCTGATGTTTAATGGGTGTACCGGTTGCAGTTTGGAAATCATTTCGCTGCCACGTATTTCTATGGGTTGGGTTACTGCAAATCCAGATTGTAGGCCTTTGAAGCAACATCCGTCCGTGAAAAGAATCAAGTCCAGATTGTCAAGAGGAGACTCGTAATGTTCAGTGCAGAGTGAGTTTTCTTCCATAGTTTTTTGCACACAACAATGCGGTTCTTCTCCGAGCAGACCTTCAGCCATGTTACTGTCGGTGTGGGTGATTGAGTTCAGCAAAGTTTGGAACATGATGCCTGGAGTAGTTGCAAAAAACAAAATAGACCACCCCTGGTTTTGACATTTGTTGGTTTTGGGTGATGGAGGATATCGTCTTTGTGAGAGGGAGACATTTGTTGGTTTTGGGTGATGGAGAATATCGTCTTTGTGAGGGGGTGACATTCCTGTGCCATGGTGTCCAAGAAAGGAAACCTGTGGTCAGGCAATCTGGAGTTTGGACTTGGAACACTTCAGTCCAACAGAGGCCAAATGAGAAAGCAAAGACCTAGTGGCTTCGAGACAAGAAGTTTCAGATGGAGCCGCCAGCAAGTGGTCATCCACATACTGCACTCGGAGAATCCCATGAGGCACTTCGAGTGGAGACAGCAACTGACGACGACAGTCATTGAAGAGTCTGGATGAAAGGACAAAGCCTTGAGGCAGGCGATTGTAGGAATAGCAAACACCATTCCAATTGAAAGCAAAAAATTGCTTCATTGAAGGATGAAGCGTAATGCAAAGAAAACATTAGGCACGTCAATGCGAGTGAAATGAGTGTGGGCTGATGTAACTTGGGACAATGCCGAGTGCGGATTTGGGACGGGCAAAGTGGGGGTTAAAACGGCTGCATTAATTGCTCGCAGGTCATGGACCATGCGAAACTTTCCAGTGTTTTTCTTTTCAACAGGTAAGATTGGCATGTTAAAGTCAGAGCCAGGAATATCACACAACACTCCTGCTTTGAGCAAGCCATCAATTGTTTCCGAAATGCCAATCATCCCAGCCTCTTTTACAGAGTATTGGGGAACATATATTTATCCTGGTTTCATCTGAAACACAACGGGTGATACGTTGCAGAGACCAACATTAGTGGGATCCATGGTCCACGGTGATGTGGGAAGGGAATCACGACGTTGACCAGGAAAATCGCTGTCTGTTTTTTCATGTCCGTGGCGCCTATCCAGAAGCTAGTGCTTCAAAACAGAAGTGGGTAAAAATGTGTTAGACTGAATCCAAAAAGTATCAAGTGGCGGGGAATAGAGCAATTGAGACTGAAATGAATTTTGCCAATCAGTGGCCTGTGTGCATGCCAGGACAAACGGACCGATATCCTTCACTGTGTTGTGCGGTGAGACCATCAAGGAGACGTGAGTGACAAAGAGGCATAGAAGGATCCGGGGGATCCGCCATCCTCTACCATTTGAGTTGTTCAGGAGTCAGGAACACCGAAAAAGGGACACCTGGTTTGACTGCAAACAAATCACTCATGTTCAATTCCCATATGTCGTTTTCAATTTCCTGAAATGCCTCTCTATAGAGCTCATCTCCTGATCTGTCATAGTACAGAGTGCAATGCATACAATCAGTTTCCATATCATAAGATCTGAGGTTGCAAACCCAAGGGGATCAGAGAGTCCAAAATTGTTCAGCTTCGAGTCAACTGCTGGGGTCAATATCCACTGTAACCCAGTAGATGTCGGCAGTGGCGCATGCCACGGGGCGTTGTTCAACAAGCGGGACCTGGGAGGTGGCACCGGAGGCAGAGGCAGCCGAGCAGTACTAGGTGTTACCAGCTGGAAATTCCAGGATCAGTCCATCAAGGCTGCATTTGATGAGAGGGCATGTTGCGATGAGATCTCTGCTCAAAAGATTGACTGGACAGTTAGGTGCAAACACAAAAGAATGCAAAAGAGTCTGTGACTGTTGGTTGGCTCTCTTGGGGTTGGTTGTATCCTCCTCGATTGTAGCCCCGTGCTCCATCCAGACACTTGAGGTCACTGCCTGCACTCGTGGGCCCAATGACCAGTCTGTCCAGAACAGAAGCACGTCACGGTCAACAAGGGGCGCACCTCGACCCATGAAGGAATCTGCTTGATACATCATGCACTCGGAACCGACAGAGGGAGATGAGATCAGAGCAAGAGGGGGTTCTTCGTGCTTTTTAGATTTTGCAACTGCAACATGGAAAATTGTGTTTCTGTAGTTTTGTGTTTGTCAACCTTAGACTCTTTTTCTTGAGCATATCTCCTCAAATGATGTTTAAGTTGTGACAACGACCAGTCAACCTCAACACCGGGAAGGTCCGGATTGGCCTCCATGGCCTGCGCCACAGACTTGGAAACGCACTTCAAAATGGCTGCTCGTAACACTTGCGAATGCAAGGCGGAGGCCATAGGGGTGCGTTCTGTTTTCGGAGTGTAATCAGCGAGGGCCCGGTCAACAGAAGCCGCGGCCTCCTCATCTGCTTTGGGAACAAACACCACATCTGAAATGACACACTCAGAGAGGGGAAACAAAGCATTTAAAGCTGTAGACATGGCTAAGTAATTTTCTCGCGTATGAGCCTGATTATCGGGCAGAGAAGAGAAATCAGAATTTTGCATCAGAGTGTTCAACTGTGAAAGCGGACATGATTGTGCCAGGATAACACAGATTTCACCTGCTCTTGATATTTGTCCCATAACCGCTCTATCGCTCTCTGCAGTGCGTGAAGCCAATTGGCACCACTAGATTGCATAAGTGGGAGTTTCTGCATCAACACACTCACATCAGTGGGAGGGAAATGTTTGTGAAACAGCAGAATTACCAGTGGATGGGTCAACTTTGGCTAACATGGGTGCCTGCAAGATTTGGGAACGAGTCACAGGCCGATGAGGAGGAAAAGCTGGACCTAAGGAAGATTCCTCTGGGTCTTCAGGATTTCTGGTTCTTTCAAGAACAGAGTCAGGGTGGGCACCTGAAAGATTCTGGACATGAGACTTTAATTCTGCTCATTTTAAAGCTGTTGGGATTTTTGGTTGGAAACAATTCGATCCATTTTGAAAGGGCATCCTCCATTTTGTTTTAAATCGACTCCCCCCCCCCTCTTTTTTTCCAGTCATGCAGAGGGTGGACCTCCTCACACACTCAAAGAAGTTAGCCTTAAAAAAATGCAAATGTGTAAAAAACAGTAATGAGAACAGCAAACATACAAGTCACGTCGCCTCCGTTGGCCTCGCACTCATACACACACACGCACGCACGCTTGCCTCACCATGCTACAATTGTGTGTGTGCGTGTGGGCGAGACAGTTACCAGCAGATGCCAAAGGAGGGTTCCTTTTTTTTTTTTTATTATCATTGGATAACGTCATACCCATCTTAGACCATTTTATTAAGGTCCCCTTTATTTCTACAAAGTATGTCATATTTCAACAGAATTTTTTAAATCAATTAATTAATTTATTTAGCAAATTAAGCTGGCCAGCGTAGTTGTATTTTGTGATTCATATATCTAAATATTTTAATTTAGCAGAAGTACTCAAACCTGTTTTGCTTCAAAAGTACTTGATAACAGTAAAAAAAAAAAGTACTCGAACCTTAATTTAGCAGAAGTGCTGATAACAGTCAAACAAAAGTGCTTCAACCTATTTTTTTTCCTCAAAAGTACTTGATACTAGTCAAACAAAAGTATTCAAACCCTAATTTAGCAAAAGCACTCAGACCTTTTTTTTTTCAAAAGTACTTGATAACAGTCAAACAAAAGTACTCGAACCTTGATTTAGCAAAAGCACTCAAACCATTTTTCTTCAAAAGTACTTGATAACAGCCAAACAAAAGTACTCGAACCTCTTTATTTTAATGAAACAACCTCTCCTAAAATAAAATTACAATTGCGCATTTCACTGTTCATCCAGTCACAATTTATCTTTTTAGAATACCAATTCAAGGTGTAATTCCTACCTGGCTCTCAGCCAACAGACAGAAGATCAATTTTGAGGATAAAGGTCCTCTTACCTCATCAATTTGTTGGGCGCCCGATGTTCTGTCTGTTGACCAACACCTCATCCAAATGTTGCCAATTGTTGGAGGATGCTTTTTTTTTCTTTCCTCTGCATGTTCGTTTAATTTCGGGTGGTGAGAATGTTGGTTAATAAAGGCTGGAGATAATGAACAGTTTCTTCAAAGAATTTACGTTCAGAATATTCCGGGCACTTTTGACTTCCAGTCCATGGCTGTGGAGAGCAGATTAGAAGTGAGAAGATACAGAGAAACCACATATCCTATATCTTGTCAGCAGGGCGGCCCATGGGTGGTGTCAAAGCTGTGGCATGATAGCGGGGCTTGCCACTTATACAAAGGGTTTCTGTCTCAACCGGTTCTAGCTGGCAATTGATTATTACAAAGTGTCCAGTATGCAGTTCATCAAGGTTAGCCTACATGCAGAGATGCACTCAAGAACACATCTGGCTACAGAGCAGAGCCCCTTTGAGGACATGAGGAGATTATGCAGTCATGACTAAATATGGGCATAAGACATCATCCTCCAAGGGTCATGGGGGGTGCGGAGCCTATCCCAGCTGTCAATGGGCAGAAGGCAGGGTATTGGTTGCCAGCCAATCGCAGGGCACATCGAGACAAACAGTCGCACTCACAATCACACCTAAGGGCGATTTAGAGTGTCCAATTAATGTTGCATGTTTTTGGGATGTGGGAGGAAACCCGAGCGACCGGAGAAAACCCACGCAGACACGGGTAGAACATTCAAACTCCACACAGGCGGGTCCGGGATTGAACCCGGGACCTCAGAACTGTGAGGCTAACGGTTTCCAGCTGGACCACCGTGCTGCAGTTCTGAAAAATCTTCCATAAATTTTACATTGTATTTTGGAGGTCTATAAATGATTTAAACAAAAACCTTTGGGTTATAATTAACTAAAAAACACAGATATTCAAAAGAGCTAAAATCACCCAGTGTAAGTTCTTTACATTGAAATAGTGATTTAAAAATAACAGCAATACCACGCCCACACTTTTCCCCTGTTTGACACTTGTTCATAAAATTAAAATTTGCTGGTGTTGCCTCATTTAAAATGTTACTATAGCTCCTTTATGTTAACCATGTTTCATTTAATAACAAAAAGTCCAGATCATAGGTTATAATGATGTCATTAATCACACTGATTTTTTACCCAGTGACCCTATATTAAAAAGAACTTGTCTTGCAGAGACAATTGGAGACATTGGGTTGATAGATTCACATTTTATCCTCACTAAGTTAGTCTTCGACTTTTTTGTGCTGTATCTCTTTGACCAATTTCCTGTCCGTTGTAATCACAGGGATGACAAATGCCTGATCTCCAGAGGGATCTGAGTTATTTTGGAAAAGACCTGGGAAATTTCAGCCAGATTTACAGATATGAGTCTTCATGGGTGGAGGAGGGGCCTTTTGCATCTTATTGTACGGGGGCTTCAAGTGAGGGGCGATGGGAGGAAGATCATGGCGTAGTATAGTCTGGACTCCATACCTGACAAAAGTCTTCATCCTATTCATCAGATCCAACACTGAATTCAGGCTAGGAGAGGAGGAGCCAACATCTATGGCAAATTGTTTGGTTGTCTTCGTTGAAGGGGGGAAATTCTGAGGTGTGGATGGCTCCAATGGGGCTGGAAGTGGTGTGGGTGATTTAAAGTGCTGGCACATTGCATTTGTAATTTGCTCCTCTGATTGTTTGGATGACCCAAATGACTTTGTCTGCACCTTGTCTCGCCTTGTCTCGCCTTGTCTCTTGTTCCTCAGATTGTATGGGAACAACTGCATCCTTTCGTCCTTGATTTTTGTAAACATTTTCTTTTCAGGGCGGTGAATGACGTACACAGTAAAAATATTGACAGCAAATAAATTAACTCCCTGTCTATTTAGACACAAATCATCTGCTCTATAAAGATGTCTACACCCCCCAAAAAAATTCAAAAAATTTTCAATGAAACAGCTATTGCAGTGTTCACTTCACTTAACTCACTTATTCAATTGACAGAGCCTCGAGAAATGTTCATCTCCAAATCGTAGAAATGGAAGAGGTCCACTCATAAAAACCTCAGCATCCAAACCTTGCACTTGTGTTCGGAGAGCAATGAAATCTCACTTCAGTACCTTTGATTGCTGCTTGAGAATTTCCAGTCCATGTGTATAATGACAGATAGTTGGGTGCTGATCAGTGATCTCCAGGATTTTTTGAGAGGTTTCAGACACTGTGTCATTAGTAAGACACAGGACATTGGTGTACTTCTAACTGCAAAATAATTTCACATCCTTGACATCTCCATCACCAACTATTAACGATTGTTGTCCCAATTTTTTCTTGAATGATTAAATTTCATACCTTTCAGTGGTGTTGGAGGATGAGCATTCTTGGCCAGGGTCGAGTAAAAGTGGCTCCAATCTATTTGTAAGTCTGATGCCAATGTTTTGCATTGACTCACGTTCTTTCTTCTTGCTCTTCGCTGGCACGACTGTCCAAGGCTGCACACTTGGGGTTGAGGCAGCCCAGAATGCAGGGCATCTGGATTACTTGGTAATCTGCTGCTGCTGTCTTCCTTTTAAGATGTCCTATATCTTTTAGGCTTTGCTCCCAGTAAATTCCAGGAAGAAGTGCTGGCGGATCCATTATTGTTTCCACAGTCCACATCTGTCCTTGCTGTTGAGCAATGTGGCTGACTGTTAGCACACCTCTGGTCACCATTTTGAGACATCGGTTGAGTGGCTTCATTCCCCGACTGTCCATTTACTGCAGTACAGTAGTTTGTGATAGTCCTCAGTAGAGAAGGGAGTCATCTTGGAGGCTGATTTTGATGCTATAACTAGGCTTGTGATAATTAGCAGGCCATGCTCACGGAATGATGACACAACTAATTAGCCACAAAAAAAAAAGAAAAGTACAGTCCCACAGGTTGAAACGTATCCAGGACTCACTGTTTCTAATTTTTTTTTTTTTTTAGAAAAAAAATAGTTTATCAGCAAGAAAAATATGTCAACAGAGGCAAAAGCAAGCAGAGCAAGGAAAAAAGTGTCTGCACTGTACAAGAAGCAAGAGTGAGAGTAAAGCATATTGAGTATGAAATGCGCTCAAAAATAAATTTGCCTTGTTTTGCTTACTCTTGTGATAAACCCTGTGAAAATAATCTTTGTGTGGTCAGATTATTTTGTAGAACTCTTTGTGTGACGTATTCAACAAATAGGGTATTGAAATAACTCCACAAAGTATTATTTCCAAATATCTAGTACAGTACTGGCACCAGTCAATACATTTCCATCTCTGTCCTTAATCACCCTAACCTGCTGCATATCATTCTCATCTCTATCACTCTGTCTGGCCAATTTGGATACAGTAATCCCTCGTTTTTCACGGTTAGTTGGGACCACAATCACTCCCGAAATCTGAAAAACCGCAAAGAAGCGGGGGATATGTTTATGTGGGTACCACAAGGTTTAAAATATGCAAACAGTATTTGTACTTTGCATATTTGTGACAAAAAGAGTAGCTTAGTTAAATCTTTGATTGCTTTTTGCTTTAAGATGGGGAGTTCATGTGTGTGTGTGTGTGTGTGTGTGTGTGTGTGCATGTACCAGAGTGTTTAAAATATGTCAACAGTACAGGATTTATACTTTACTTGCTTGAGTCAAAAATTACAGTGTCTAGTTAAACAATTACAATGTGTGTTTCTTTCGGCTTGTCCCTTTCGGGGTCGCCACAGCGTATCATCTCAGATGAACGCTACGCCAGATGGGCATGAACGCATATATATGTTTGGCACAATTTTTACACCGGATGCCCTTCCTGAAACAACCCTTCTCAGGGAGTGGAGGCCTCAGTAGGATACGAACTCACAACCCCTGGTTTACCAAACCAGTGCTCTAACCACTGAGCTGCAGGGCCTCTCTAGTTAAACAATAACAATAAAACAATGGAAATTTTAAATGCTGTACGGAATTAAGATTCTTCATTCAGAAAATTCTGCTGGAGGTGTTGCTGATGTAGCTTTGAGATGGGGAGTTGTTTTGTGTGTGCGTGTGTGTCTGTGGATACCAGAATGTTGAAAATATTTGACATGTGCAGGATTTATACTTTGCATACTAGAGACAAAAATTACAAACAAAGTGACAAACAAAGCAAACACGTGATACAAACACTTCTGTAGAGCGGAGAATGTTCCCAAAGCACCCCTGTGATGTCCCCGCCATCTCACTGTTGTGATGTCCTCTCCGTCCCACCAATGACCCTTTCTTTGTTGCATCACATTGCTTGAGCACACAGAGCATCAAGCAATAAAAGCAAAACAAGAGAGCAAATATTAGCTAACTTTATGTCCAACTAATCCAATTAATCCAACAGTGCTGTTGGTATAACTGAGGTGTTGTCTTTGTTTTTCTTTCTGCTTCAAAACTCCCCTGCACAAGGACATAACCCCGTCAACACAATTGCTAAACTCAACAGCTCGTACCATATTGTCATCGATTCTTCTTCTTCTTCTTTTCCTTTCGGCTTGTCCCGTTAGGGGTCGCCACAGCGTGTCATCTTTTGCCATCTTAGCCTATCTCCTGCATCTTCCTCTCTAACCCCAACTGCCCTCATGTCTTCCCTCACCACATCCATAAACCTTCTCTTTGGTCTTCCTCTCGCTCTTTTGCCTGGGAGCTCCATCCTCAGCATCCTTCTACCAATATACTCACTCTCTCGCCTCTGAACATGTCCAAACCATCGAAGTCTGCTCTCTCGAATCTTGTCTCCAAAACATCCAGCTTTGGCTGTCCCTCTAATGAGCTCATTTCTAATCCTATCCAACCTGGTCACTCCGAGCGAGAACCTCAACATCTTCATTTCTGCCACCTCCAGTTCAGATTCCTGTTGTTTCTTCAGTGCCACTGTCTCTAATCCGTACATCATGGCCGGCCTCACCACTGTTTTGTAAACTTTGCCCTTCATCCTAGCAGACACTCTTCTGTCACATAACACACCAGACACCTTTCGCCAGCTGTTCCAACCTGCTTGGACCCGTTTCTTCACTTCCTTACCACACTCACCATTGCTCTGGATTGTTGACCCCAAGTATTTGAAGTCATCCACCCTCGCTATCTCTTCTCCCTGTAGCCTCACTCTTCCCCCTCCACTTTTCTCATTCACGCACATATATTCTGTTTTACTTCGGCTAATCTTCATTCCTCTCCTTTCCGGTGCATGTCTCCATCTTTCCAATTGTTCCTCTGCATGCTCCCTGCTTTCACTGCATATGACAATATCATCTGCGAACATCATGGTCCAAGGGGATTCCAGTCTAACCTCATCTGTCAGCCTATCCATTACCACTGCAAATAGGAAGGGGCTCAGAGCTGATCCCTGATGCAGTCCCACCTCCACCTTAAATTCCTCTGTCACACCTAAGGCACACCTCACCATTGTTCTGCTGCCATCATACATGTCCTGTACTATTTTAACATACTTCTCTGCCACACCAGACTTACGCATGCAGTACCACAGTTCCTCTCTTGGTACTCTGTCATAGGCTTTCTCTAGGTCCACAAAGACGCAATGTAGCTCCTTCTGACCTTCTCTGTACTTTTCCACGAGCATCCTCAAGGCAAATAATGCATCTGTGGTACTCTTTCTAGGCATGAAACCATACTGTTGCTCGCAGATACTTACTTCTGTCCTGAGTCTAGCCTCCACTACTCTTTCCCATAACTTCATTGTGTGGCTCATCAACTTTATTCCTCTATAGTTCCCACAGCTCTGAACATCCCCTTTGTTCTTAAAAATGGGAACTAGAACACTTTTCCTCCATTCTTCAGGCATCTTTTCGCCCGCTAGTATTCTGTTGAATAAGTTGGTCAAAAACTCCACAGCCATCTCTCCAAATTGCTTCCATACCTCTACCGGTATGTCATCAGGACCAACTGCCTTTCCAGTTTTCATCCTTTGTAGTGCCTTTCTGACTTCCCCCTTAGTAATCATTTCCACTTCCTGGTCCTTCACTCTTGCCTCTTCAACTCTTCCTTCTCTCTCATTTTCTTCATTCATCAACTTCTCAAAGTATTCTTTCCATCTATTTAGTACACTACCGGCACCAGTCAACACATTTCCATCTCTATCCTTAATCACCCTGACCTGCTGCACATCCTTCCCATCTCTATCCCTCTGTCTGGCCAACCTGTAGAGATCCTTTTCTCCTTCTTTCGTGTCCAACCTGGTGTACATGTCTTCATATGCCTCTTGTTTAGCCTTTGCCACCTCTACCTTTGCCCTACGTCGCATCTCGATGTACTCCTTTCGCCTCTCCTCAGTCCTCTCAGTATCCCACTTCTTCTTCGCTAATCTCTTTCCTTGTATTACTCCCTGTATTTTGGGGTTCCACCACCAAGTCTCCTTCTCCCCTTTCCTACCAGATGACACACCAAGTACTCTCCTGCCTGTCTCTCTGATCACCTTGGCTGTCGTCGTCCAGTCTTCTGGGAGCTTCGGTTGTCCATCAAGAGCCTGTCTCACCTCTTTCCGGAAAGCCGCACAACATTCTTCCTTTCTCAGCTTCCACCACATGGTTCTCTGCTCTACCTTTGTCTTCTTAATCTTCCTACCCACCACCAGAGTCATCCTACACACTACCATCCTATGCTGTCGAGCTACACTCTCCCCTATCACTACTTTACAGTCAGTAACCTCCTTCAGATTACATCGTCTGCACAAAATATAATCTACCTGCGTGGTTCTACCTCCGCTCTTGTAGGTCACTATGTGTTCCTCCCTCTTCTGGAAATAAGTGTTCACTACAGCCATCTCCATCCTTTTTGCAAAGTCCACCACCATCTGCCCTTCAAAGTTCCTTTCCTGGATGCCGTACTTACCCATCACTTCTTCATCGCCCCTCTTTCCTTTACCAATATGTCCATTACAATCTGCACCAATCACAACTCTCTCGCTGTCTGGGATGCTCAGAACTACTTCATCTAGTTCCTTCCAGAATTTCTCTTTCAACTCTAGGTCACATCCTACCTGTGGTGCATAGCCGCTAACCACATTATACATAACACCCTCAATTTCAAATTTTAGTCTCATCACTCGATCTGATACTCTTTTCACCTCCAAGACATTCTTAGCCAGCTCTTCCTTTAAAATAACCCCTACTCCATTTCTCTTCCCATCTACTCCGTGGTAGAATAATTTAAACCCTGCTCCCAAACTTCTAGCCTTACTACCTTTCCACCTGCTCTCTTGGATGCACAGAATATCAACCTTTCTCCTAATCATCATGTCAACCAACTCCTGTGCTTTTCCTGTCATAGTCCCAACATTCAAAGTCCCTACACTCAGTTGTAGGCTCTGTGCATTCCTCTTTTTCTTCTGACGCTGGATCCGGTTTCCTCCTCTTCTTTGTCTTCGACCCACAGTAGCTGACTTTCCACCGACGCCCTGCAGGTTAGCAGTGCCGGGGGCGGGCGTTGTTAACCCGGGCCACGACCGATCCGGTATGGGATTCTTTAGATGAACGCTCATATTTGTTTGGCACAGTTTTTACGCCGGATGCCCTTCCTGACGCAACCCTCTGCATTTATCCGGGCTTGGGACCGGCCTACAGATTGCACTGGTTTGTGCCCCCATAGGGCTGCATTACCATATTGTCATCGATGTCTTGTGCAAATTCTTCCTCCACATAACGATGAGCACCGTCGTTGTTGCCGGAGGAAGCCTTACGAAATGGAGGCACACTTCTGAGGGCGCAAGGCTTTTGAATTATTTTTGATGCAACCTTTGCTTGCTGAAAAGCGTCATTGTCGAGGGTGACTCCCTCATTGCATCTTGAGATTCGTCAGCACTTTAGCCTCTTCATTATTATCAACAGGTCGTTTTTCTGCGATCCACTATCCACAAAGTGAATACAGCTTCCATTCGAACAATCTTATTTTGTGGAGACACCTAACATTCCGCTTCCTTATTAAAAGTGATTGAAGCGGATGTTTACCATACCTTTCTTTATGCAGTGCACTGCTGATTCATTTAACCAATAATGGCTCCATAAAAGGGTAACTTCTCCCGTCTTTGATCATATCCAAAACTTTCACTTTTTGGCTGATCGTCATCATCTTCCTCTTCTTTTCATCATTGTCAGTGGGCTGTTTTTCTGCAATCCACTTTCCACAAAGTGAATGCAGTTTCTATTTCAAACAATCCTCTTATTTCGCGGGGTCACCACACTTGTTAGTTATTGACACGGTTTTACAGATGTTTCACTCGTCCTTCTTTAAGTAGCGCACCTTCGATTCATTCACACCGTAATGGCGCGCCACAGAAGTGTAACTTCTGCAGTCTTTCCATAAACTGTAGTTTTACTTTTTCGCCGATCGTCATCATCTTCCTCTTTAACTTTGGTGCTTTGGAGTAAGATTTAAAGATCTAATCCAGAGTACATGTATTTAATTTGTCTATCATACAAATGTAGGTAAAATGTCATGAAAATAAAATGTTTAAAAGATTCTCAACACAACAGAAATGAAATAAATTAGCATCAAAGTCAGTCTCAAGATTATGTTCAAAATGTCCCTTATTCAGCAAGTTCTCTAACTCCCCGGAGTGTGACGTCACATCCAGACAAAATTTAGCCAGAGAGTGAAAAAGCTAGCAAAGATGGTGAGGAAATGTGTTGTATACGCCTGTTCTGCGTCAAACGCTGACGGAGTCATCTTACATGAATGGCCGAAAGATGAACATAGGTTAGACAAGACAAAGCGGTGCATTGGACTTACTAATCAAAGTGGACAGTAATATGTTCCGAGCATTTCAAGGAGGACTGCTTTGAAAACCCGGTACAGCGTTCACTTAGCTTCAGTAGCAAGTACGTATGTGTTCAGTTGTTTAGTATTGACCAGTATCTACCTCATTTTAAATATACATACAATACCGATACGAATACATATGTCAGCTAATATCCATATCCATGTGATGCTTAGGAGGTGACGAAATTTGGGCATTGTATAAATTTAGTGTACTGTTGACACTGATGTCTTCCTAAAATTCGACTACGGCAGTGTGTAATCTCAAGTGTTAGGTGCATTATTTAAAATATGGGCTAAAAGCACGTAAATAACGCTAAGAATGGGCTATAAACATGTGATCTTTAAATGCAGAACGACACCGAAGGTTTCGATTTTTATTTTATGCCGACTCAGTCGCTAGTAGGACAACATCAACAAACGACTCACTGTTGTGTGCAAGCAGCATCAGACGGTTAAACGTGTTTGAATTAGATCATTTTGTCAACAAGGTGTACGTAGATTTCTTCTTTAGTTGGGAAAAATTTTGAATCAGAATCAGCTTTATTTGGTCAAGTGTCGAAATTAACACCCAAGGAATTTTTCTCTGGCAGACGGTGTTGTCCTGGTACGACATACAGAACAAAGAACAAGAGACATTTCTATTTATAGGAACTATTCCTCATAAAAGTCATGCAAGATGCAAAAATCTTTGCTGAGAACTGGTACGAGATAAGTGTGTCAATGTCCCACATTATGTAAAGCTTGTATAGTCCCTTTTTCTCGTTCGCGGTTCCCATAATAGTAAATTACGTAAATTTAATACAGAATAACGATTAATTGGATACAAGATAAAAAAAAAAATACAATAAACCAAGCATCCAGTGGAAAAACGTGGTTCAAAATGTCTGGTAGTCTACTGTAATATAACGTGTTAACATCCATGCTCCTCCAACAGTCCGGTGAACATGTTGGGATCAGGGGGTCAAATGAAAAAAGGGCACTTCTTTTAATTTCTTCTTCTTAAAAAAAAAAAAATAGGACATCTCTGACTCATCTAAAGGGTGTTCCAAAAATGTATACACACTTTCAATAATTGTAAACTTAATATGTTTATTGTAATTCGAATAATTTTTAACATCCACCCATCCATTAACATTGCTGCTTAACCTCATGAGGGTCGTGGGGAGTTCAGGACCTTATCCCAGCTGTCAACTGGCATGAGGCAGGGTACTCCATGAACTGGTTGCCAGCCAATCGCAGGGCACATACAAACAGCTGCACTCACAATCACACCTAGGGGAATTTAGAGTCTCCAGTTATTGTTGCAGTTTTTGGTATGTGGGAGGAAACCAAAGTGCCCAGAGGAAACCAATGCAGGCACGGGGAGAACACGCAAACTCCACACAGGTGGGCCTGGGATGAAACCTGGGCCCTCAGAATTGTGAGGCCAAAGCTTTACCATCTGATCCACCGTGTCGCCTCATTTTTAACATGTAAAAGAATTTACAAATATCGTTATTTAAAATATTTAGACATTTTTTGGGGGACAGCCTGGATATAGGCACACTGGCGCAGCTGGAGAGCGTTGGCCTCACAGTTGTGAGGACTGGGGTTCAAATCCCCACCCCCGCCTGTGTGGAGTTTGCATGTTCTCCCTGTGCCTGCGTGGGTTTTCTTCAGGCACTCTGGTTTCCCCCCCACATCTCAAAAACATGCATGAATTGGAGACTCTTAATTGAACCTACGTGTGAATGTGAGTGAGACTGTTGTCTGTCACCATGTGCCCTGCAACTGGCTGGCAACCAGTTCACAGTGGATCCTGCCTCCTGCTCCAGCACTGCCGTGACCACAAGGATAAGCAGCTAAGAAAATGGATGGATGGATCTGTTGATTTTTTAAATTTTAAACAGTAGTTTCATTAAATTTTTATTGGATATACAATTATATGACAATATTTATATACAATTTGGTGAGATTATTTTTCCCAATTATAATCTCTTAAAGCAAGTTTACCACAAACCAAACTAAATATTTACAGGGTTCTAAAAAAGAAATGCAGAAAAGTACCAAAGAACAGAGGATTGAACAAGTGAATGTTTGACATTTTTTATTCCAAGGATTTTTTAAAAAATCTCATTGGGTCTTCTAATGACTATCTGTTTAGAATCATAATCCATTTGCATAGCAAGGCAAAGCATTTAAGAACAGAGCTCTTTCTCCGGCAGACGGTGCTGCCCTGGTACGACATACAGAACAAAGAACAAGAGACATTTCAAACAAACAAAGAAAAAGAAAGACAAAGACAAAGGAAATAAAGATTTCAGAGCCCGACTGGATTTATATACTGTATTCCTTTAGCACTTTTTTAATATATTCAGGACGTAAAGCATTTGTGTTTTGGGTCATTGCTATGTTGAAAGACCCAGCCACGACCCATGTTCATTCCTCTGACTGAGGGAAAGAGGTTGTTCCCCAAAATCTCACAATACATGGCCACGGTCATCCTCTCCTTAATACAATGCAGTCGTCTTGTCCCATGTGCTGAAAAACACCGCCAAAGCATGATGCTACCACCCCCATGCTTCACAGTAGGGATGGGATTCTTGGGATGGAACTCATCATTCGTCTCCCTCCAAACACGGTTAGTGGAACTATAATCAAAAAGTTCCATTTTGGTCTCATCTGACCACAAAACCTTCTCCCATAACTCTTCTGTATCATCCAAATGGTCATTGGCAAACTTCAGACCGGCCTTGACGTGCTGGTTTAACCAGGGGAACCTTCCATGCCATGCATGATTTCAAACCATAACGTCCCAGCTCTTTTCAGGTCATTGACCAAGTCCTGTCGTGTAGTCCTGGGCTGATTCCTCACCTTTCTAAGGATCAATGAGACCCCACGAGGTGATATCTTGCATGGGGCTCGACTCTGATTGAGATTGACGATCATGTTTAGCTTCTTCCATTTTCTCATGATTGCTCCAACAGTGGACCTTTTTTCACCAAGCTGCTTGGCAATTTGTCCGTAGCCCTTTTCAGCCATGTGGAGTTGTAAAATTTTGTCTCTGGTGTCTTTGGACAGCTCTTTGGTCTTGGCCATGTTAGAAATTTGAGACTTACTGATTGTATGGGGTGGACAGGTGTCTTTATGCAGCTAATGACCTCACACATGTGCATCTGATTCAGGATAATACATGGAGTGGAGGTCTACTTTTAAAAGCGGAGTAACAGGTCTTTGAGGGTCAGAATTCTAGCTGATCGACAGGTGTTCAAACACATATTTCAAGCTGTATCACAGAAATAAATTGTTAAAAAAATCATACATTGTGATTTTTCTTTTTAGATTATCTCTCTCACAGTGGACACGCACCTACGATGAAAATTTCAGACCCCACCATGATTCCCAAGTGGGAGAACTTGCAATATAACAGGGTGTTCAAATTCTTATTTTCTTCACAGTATCAGCACCAGTTATAGAACTTGTTCTATGGTTTTTAGAGGAAGTTTCTCCGGGTATTTACTAACACCTGTATTCTTTTTTGTTTAATTTTACCGTCAATAACAATTACCTTAGTTGTGTTTTTATACTTTGTGACAATAACTCTGTACCATACTGGGCATCTTAAGTCTGATTTTGAGTGTGACTATTTGATTGTTTCTATGTGCCCTGCGATTGGCTGATGACCAGTTCAAGATGTACCTGAAGATAGCTGGGAAACTGATGGCCATAATAATAATAATCATAATGTGATAATAATTGTAAAAATAAAACAATTCTCCAAAAACTATTGGGACCTTGAAGCTGGAGCAAACAGGGCATTTTCTTTTCACCGACTTCCATGACAAGCAAGGTCACCTTAGATGTTTAATATAACAAAATAAGACTGACAAATTAAAAATAGCAATAAAGTTCAGTATCATAGTCTAAAACACACAAAAATAGTTAAATTAAAACCAATAATCAAGAATGTCCTTTTAAAGAAGTGTGATTTGAGTAGAGATTTAAAGACAGAGAAGTGGAAAGTGGGTTCAGAGGAAGAAAGTTGTTTGAATGTTGGGATGATTGGAAAATCTTAGGAGATGGTTTACATGATGATTAGGAGAAAGGTTGATATAATGTGCATTCAGGAGAGACGAGGTGGAGGCATTACTTCCTTTAGGACTTTAAATTATTTTGCCATGGTGGAAATGGGAAGAGAAATGGAGTATGGATTATTTTCAAAGAAGCTTTTCCTCATAATATCTTAGAAATGAAAAGAGTATCAGAATGAGTGATGAGGCTGCAACGTGAAATTGAGGGTGTTATGTATAATGTAATTAGTGGCTCTGCTCCAAAGTTAAGATGTGAACTAGAGGTGAAAGACAAATTCTGTGAGGAGCTAGAGAAATTAGTTCTGAGCATCCAAGATTGGTGCAGCTTGTAATGGACATGTTGGTGAAGGAAAAGAGTGAGAAAGAAGTGATAAGGTTTGGCATCCAGGAAAGAAACATGGAGGAACAGATTGTGGTAGACTTTGCACAAAGGATGGAAGTGGTGAGCATTTTTTTCCCAGAAGAGACAGGAACATAAAGTCACCGACAAGAATGGAGGTAGGAACACACAGGTGGATCTTGTGCAGAATGTATAATCTGAAGGAGGTTACTGACTGTAAAGTAGCGATAGAGGAGAGTTTGGCTTGACAGCACAAGATGGGGGGGGGGGGATTAAATTGAATCTAGTAGTGGGTAAGAATATTAAGAAGACAAAGGCAGAGCATGAACCATGTGATGTAATCTGAGAAAGGAAGAATGTTGAGAATGTTGTGCAACTTTTCAAGAAGAGTTGAGACAGACTGTCGGTGCACAGGAGGAGTTTCCAGATGACAGGATCACTACAGGCCACGACAAGCCAATCACAGCTCAGGTGATCAGAGAAACAGGCAGAAGAGTACCTGGTGAATCTTCTGGCAGGAAACGTAAGAAGGAAACTTTGTGGTGGAACCTCAAAGTACAGGAAATCATACAGAGGTAAGAGTTTCGTTAATAAGAAGTGGGACACTGAGAGGAGGAGAGGTGAAAGTAATACACTGAGATGTGACGTAGGGAAAAGGCCGAGGTGGCAAAGACCAAACAAGAGGCATATGATGTGCCTGCAGGGTTGGACACTAAAGGAGAGAAAGATCAATACATGTTGGCCAGACAGAAGGATAGAGATGGGAAGGATGTGCAGCAGGCAAGGGTGATTAAGGATAGAGATGGAAATGTGTTGACTGCTTCCAGTAGTGTGCTGGATAATTGGAGAGAATACTTTGAGGAGTTGATGAATGTGAGATGTCAGGTGTGTTGTGTGAAAGAAGGGCAAGGGAAAAATTAATCAGACCGTGGTGAGGCCAATCATGATGTACAGATCTGGGTCATTGGGATTTCAGAGACAACAGGAAGCAGAGTTGGAGTGGTAGAAATGAAGATGCTGAGGTTCTTGCTCAGAGTTTGAATAGGGTTATAAATTAGCTTACCAGAGGGACAAGCAAGCTAAATGTTTTAGAAACAATGTTAGAGGTAGAAGACTTCAATGGTTTTGACTTGTCCGGATTAGAGAGAGTGAGTATATTGGTAGAAGGGTGGTGGGTATTGATCTGCCAGGTAAGAGAGCTATAGGAAGACTAAAGAGAAGGTTGATAAATTTAGTGAGGGAAAACATAAAGGCAGTTGGTGTTAGAGGAGAGAATGCAGGAGACAGGTTTACATGGAGAACAGATTGTGGCAACCCCCAATGGGACAAGCCAAAAGAAAAATTTCTCAGTAGCGATTTCAATTTGATGAAAGTCCCAGGTTTCTACTGAGGTGGTAAGGTGTTCCAAAAATGAGGGACTGAGCAACTGAAGGCTGTTGACCCCATGGTGATCAGCTGTGCAGAAGAAGTATTAAAATAGGAGGATGACCTAGGAGAAGAGGTAAAACTGTTAGGTTAGTGAGATAGTGAGATTATTGATAGTTTTGAATATGAGTCATAGGGAACAAAAATAAGTCTTGGTCCTGTGAACAAAGGAGCCTTTGGCTAAATTCTATGTTTTGACCCTTTCACTTTTGAGTATGATTCTTCTAATTTGGGATGAAATTCCATTGCATGGTTCCTTCTCAGCGCATTGAACTGATCGGAACTGGATCAATTGTATGGATACATCATGCTCATGATTAAAGTCGGACAGATTATTGTGAAATGTTTGTGCACTCTACCCAGGTCCATTCTCTCATCACTGTCTTGGCTGGAAATAAACTGTTCATACAGAGATCAGCAGAGCTTTGAGGAGGGAACTGACATCCTTCTACAAGGTGAAGCCTTCACTTGGCAACACTTTTCTATCTCCAGCACTCAAGTAGGTGCAACATATATATATAGAGATTTTTTTTTTTTTTTTTGGGGGGGGGGGGGTTGTTCTGATTGAATACTGTAGATTGGTTCTTTTGCCTCTATATATGTGTTTGTAGGTGAGAGCAGTCCTTTTCAGGGCCTCTCCACAGCCGCCAACAAGTCTTACCATTTCCTGTCACGTAAACAAAGGCCGATGCTTCCTGGACCAAAGCCAGGAGCAGCATTTATTTCAAAATATTCTGCAATACCACTTGAACCCTGAATCTCATCTGACCAACATGGAAGGAGTGACGGAGTTTACAGAATCTATCTCAAAGACAGTAGATGTACTCGCACCGTTTAACCTTCTAGAGCCCCCAACTTCTGGAGGATTTCTGAAACTATCCAAACCTTGCTGTTACATATTTCCTGGAGGAAGAGGAGACTCTGCTTTGTTTGCTGTCAATGGGTTTAACATCCTTGTGGATGGCGGGTCAGACAGAAAGTCTTGCTTCTGGAAACTGGTTCGCCATCTTGACAGGATTGACTCTGTTCTGCTTACCCATATTGGGGCAGACAACCTTCCTGGTATCAATGGCTTGTTCCAGAGAAAGATTGCAGAGTTGGAGGAGAAGGGCAACAATGGATCTGGTTCGACCAGCAGTGGTGAGTCAATGAAAAACCTGATATCCCCAGACATTGGGATTGTATTTTTAAACGTTCCTGAGAAGCTTCGAATCCCAGAGTCCACACTAAAAATGAAACGAAGCATTGAGGAAGCATCTCTTACACTGCAATACCTTGACAAGCTAGGGATAACACCTGAACCACTTCACAGGGCAGTAAGTAACACCATTGAACCCATCACACTCTTTCATAAACTTGGAGTGGGAAAGTTAGACATGTATGTGCTAAACCCTGTCAAGGAGAGCAAAGAGATGCAGTTTCTTATGCAAAAATGGTCTGGGAACAGCAAAGCTAAAACTGGTATTTTGATGTCTAATGGAAAAGAAGGAGAAATATCTGTTCCATATTTGACATCAGTTACTGCTCTTATTGTTTGGATTCCTCGCCGTCCAACAGAAAAGATTATTAGGGTGCTCTTTCCCGGAAATGCACCACAGAGTAAAATCTTTGAGGGCTTTGAGAAGCTGAAACACCTTGACTTTCTGCGATACCCAGTAGCGACTCAACAAGACATAACATCTGGTGCTCTGTTGCCTAATATTAAACAGTCTAAAATGAAATCAAGAACTGGCAGCAAAGAGAGTCTCAAAACGTCACTCAAATCAAACACAAAAACAGCCAAGAAAGAAATTATTGGGCAGGAAGAAGAGTCAAAGAGTGAAACTATTAAAGAAAATAAAGTGGAAAAGAAAGAAGAGAAAAAAATAAGTCAAAGTCTGAAGGCCACCAAGCAACAGAAAAATAGTAAGGTTGCCCCTGCGACAGGAAAGTCACAGCAGAAGAAAATATCTCGGGAGAAAAGTGCCAAAGTGTCCCAAATGGATGAAAAGAAGGACAAGGAAAAGAAGGAAATTAATAAAAACAAAGTAAAAAAAGATGAAAATACAAGAAAAGAAAAGGAAGAAAACAAGGAGTTAAAAAAGAAGGATACAAATAAGCCAGAATTGAGAAAAATGACAAAACCTGATCTAAAGCCACTCACCCCTGAAGTCAGAAAAACTTTACACAAAGTTAAGACTCAGACCAAAACCAGGACAGAAAAAAATACAGGCGGTAAGGAGCATGCAACTGGTAAAAAGCAAGTCCCTGAGAAACTCCATGAATATGTCAGAGTAGCAGCTCTTGCCGGTACATCTGTTGCATCTTCCCCCGAGGACCTTACAGAAGACTTTGAGGCTCTGAAAAGAGAAGAGCTGACCAAACCCGAGACCAAGGGTACCCAGATATCTGAGCTGTCAGCTCACAAAGACACTAACGGGTCAATGTTATTTTCACCTGATGACAAAATTACAACATGTGGTACTATTACAGAGACAGTTTCATTCACATTCAAAACAGACAAGACAGACAGGAAAACATCTGAACGAAGTAAGATTCCTCCCAAAAACGATTCAAACAGGAAATATGAGGACATGACTTTTAAAGATGACAAATATTCTGTAAAGGATGGCCTAAAAGAGATATCAAAGAAGAGTGATAGCTCAGAGGATGATGAAGATGTAATTGAAAAAGGTGAGGTTGAAGGAACTGAAGATGATTTTTTTATCAAGTATAAAACACGGGAGATCAAAAAAGAAATCACTATAAAAGAATTAGAAAACAAAGCAACTTCACAACCGACCTCATCGACTGGAGCAATGCCTGGACAAGGAGTAGCTTCATCAGCCTCAGAGGTGTTCTCCTTTATCCAAGATGAAACCGTCCCTGGTAACTCGGAGGCCGAACACACTATTTCTTTTGAGGAGCTCCAGGAAAGAAGAAGAATGCCACAATTACAATTAAATGTAGGATGTCATGACATCTCAGTCCCTGATGCCCGTCGAACCTTTGACTCTATCCACAGTACGAAAGTGATAAAAAGCTCTGCTGTGTTCGATGTTGTGGATATTAAAACCAAGGTCTTCATGGGAGGTCAGGAGTCTGAGATTGCAATTTACCCTGCTGTCATTGCAGCTCCTCTTGCTGAGGAGGAACATATCTCGTCGGCCACATCCATAACAGAATATGACAAGATGTCTTCATTTGCCACATCTGTAGCTGAAGACCAGTCCATAGCATTGGCTACAGCCCCTCAGACTGAAAGAGTTGGAAGAAACTTGCTTATTCTTGATACCATGAACAATGTACCCTCACATACAGAAGGTACCCAAGTAAAGGACTATCTCCATTCTGCAGGTACCATTTCACCCACCTCCTCTCTGGAAGACGACAAATGTTTTAAGTCTCCATCCTCTGATGAATACCAACCCAATATACATGACTTGGAGAGTAACTGCAAAGACAATGTAGCACATAAAGACAAAGATGACGATAAAGATGAGGATCAGACTCCAAATGTTGAAATCCCACCGATTAAACTCCAAGAAGAGGGCTACAAATGTCCACCAACCATGCTGCTCAGGAAGAACGAGATCACTCCTTATCCCACTATTTATCCTGTCTTTTCTGACAAAGAGCACTCTCTCACAGAGGTTGTAAGTGAAAAACTGTCTCCACTTAGTACAGGGGGATTTGTGATCAGCACTGGAATACGACTTATATCACCAACTCAACCCCTCAACACTGGTATTGAGTCTCACTCCGCAGAAGATAGTGAAGACAGATGTCCAAGTCCAGATGACAGCACTATCAAACTGGCGTCACCCACCCAGTTAGTGCCTACAAGCAGTGGCTACTCTCCAGCAGAGGAAAAGCTTTTAAAGAGAGAAGAAAAAAATGAACCAGTGTCAAACTTGAAATGCGACTCACACAAAGTCGAGAAGTCAGTCACTATTTCTGATAATACATCCTTCATTGGAATGATAAGTGACAAAACAATGTTAGAGGCTTCAGAAGAATCTGAAGAGAGTTTGGATGAAGATGATTTTTACATGAAAAATGACCTTCAGCCAGCTATTAAGGCTAAACTTATGGAGGCAAAAGAAGGGTGCTTCCTGGATGATGACGTAACAAATGAAACAAAGAACTCCAAAATAATGATAGACCATGAAATCTTAGAAAAGACTCCAAAGACAGACGAGAAACGTAAACCTCAAATGATATACTCGGATGAGGATGAAACAGATTTTTTACAAACTGGATTAGCATCAAGCAAACAGTGTCAAGAAAGTGGTCAAAAAACAAATATTTCATTCACAGGGCATGAGAAAAGTGTTCAATTTAGTGTGAGTAATTTGCCAGAGAAACAGACCAAAGAGAAAGCCATCTATATAAGACAAGACACGCCTTATGTGCATGGCAAAACATTCTCTTACAGCGACAATTATGATAGCAAACCAAGTTCTGTGGAATCCGATTCATTTCATCAGGAGTCCGTAGATAAGATGGAGGCTGCTTTGCCACGGTACCCTGTAACAAAGAAAGATAAGATGTCAGAAAAGATTTTGTCATCTACTTCTTTATTGTCAGAAATTGATCCCTTGTCCTTTCCAATGCAACAAGATGAGCCAAAACCCTCAATCTCTTCCTCAATGATACCTTTCAATGTTGCCAAATCTGATGGCAATGACAGTAAGGATCAGGGTGCAAGGCTGGAGATTGATGTGCGAAAACTAACAGCGAGAGATGAGGAAGATGATGATGCAGAAGAGGAAAAGGAGGACAAAGACGTTCAGGATGATGAAGGTAGTCTTGATTCTGACATTGAGAAAGGTTCCAAAGAGAAGTTTGAGAAAGAATTAAAATATCCTGCAAGTGACTTGTTTAGCATAAGTAATCCTGAATTTAGTGTTTCCAAGGTTGGCTATTGCTTTAACAATCAGGGGAACCCAGGTGGGAAAGAAAATCCTTCCAGCTCACCCACAAAGGCAGCAGATGAAGATATGGCAGACAGCTTATTCTCGAGTGGAAAGTTAAATGGGCGGTCGACAGGTTCCTTTGGCTACTCCACAGAGGTACAAATGTATGGAAGAGAACACAAAAAATCACTTCTTCTGAGTCAGACCACAGACAATAGCAAAGAAGAAATTACCTTTAAGTCTTCACAGAGAGGTTTAAACCAGAATGATGGAGGTGATCCTGATTTTGAGAAACCTCAGTCCCCAGACCACCTAAGCAAAATATCACCGGACACAAGCTTTCAGTTCATGACCACTGCTACCCTTGGATATTCCTCTTCCTCTGCTTATAGTTACTCCTCCTCTACATCAGGCTCCTTCTCAACCAGCCGTCACCTTGGAGAAGAGTTGGGAACACCTGCCTCAACTGAGCAAATTTTCGAGTATTCCACGTTTAAAGAAGAACACTCTCCAGTCACGGACTCTCTCTTTTCCACACTAACTAGCACCAAAGAAGATTATCTTGAAGTGTCTGAAAAACAGATCACTGGTACAACCACAGCTGAGTCTACCTCCAGCTTCGGCCACTTTTCACCCATAACCCAATTTCAGGAGGTCAGACCCTTCCATTTACATTACACGACATCTGCAGAAGTCAAAAAGGACCACACATCTTACTGTGGCTTTATGGATAAACACACCCACTCAGACTACTTCTATAAGCCTGAGTGGTCTGAGGTGTCAACTTTGAAATCTCCAAAGGACTGTGAGCATTCACTAACCATGCAAACTGAAGAAACTGCACTTTCAATTGATAAAGAGGCAGCCTGTGCGCCTCTTTTCTGTGTCACTTCTTCACCACAGCCAAGCAGTGAAAGGAAGTATTTCTTTGAGGATAGTGACAGTAGCGAAGAAGAGGGTAAGGTCGAATATATGCAGGAAATGACTCAAATATCACCCTCAAGTGGTCCCACTTGTACCTTGACATTTTCTGACAAGCCAGTTCCCTCATATGAAGGTCAAAAGACAAGTACTGTTCTCCCTGATGTTCTGGTCTCCTACATGTGCTCACCACTTCAAGCCTGCAAGCCTGACCCAACCAATGGAACCACAGAACTTGCTGCAAGGTCAACCCTCCTTGCTGGAGCTGCAGATCATGAAGGAGTTGCAGGCACAGCTAGGGTAGAGTCTAGGGAGGCTACTGGAGGCTACAGGAACTCCTGTGAATGGGAAATGTCTAAGTCCCAGAGAAGCAGTATACCTGGTGATTCCCCTCCTCATTATCGACATGATGATGACTTTGAGGAGGAGTATGAAATGGAACCAGAGCATCCCACGCGCCCACTTTCTCTCTCATCGACTAATCAGCCATTTTACTCTGCATTCTATGCTGATGAGTGCAGTCGACAAAGGCAGGATGACTTTGATGATGAGGCTGATGATGACAGTGATCAGGATATTCGTGGTAAACCAACCATAGGAGCAACCTTTCCATACACAGGCCACACCTCTCCGGGATATTCATCCTGTGAGCACAAACAGTGTAAAACTGACCTTTCACCTTCCTTTCTCAACCCTGCGGTGCAGCAGATATGTAGTGATGAAGATGATGAAGAGCAAGAACATCAAAGTGAACAGTCACAGGAAGAAGATGAAAATGACATGTCAGTTAAGAGAAGGGCTCACAAGCAGCCCCACCATCTTCAGTCGCACAGCAGCTCTTTCCATCACGCCAGCAGCATGTCAGCAGGGTTGGGTCTAGCAACAGAAGACACACCACCCATTTCTATAATGGAGTCTCTCCCCTCTCAATCAGACTCTGAAGGGCCTCAAGGCACAGAAGAGTACCCATCAGTCACTGGTGAAGGTAACATTGATTCTGATGAGGATGCAGACTGTAGCCCTATTGATAAAATATCTTCCACAGGAGAAGGCAGTCTTCACCCTGCCTCCTGGAAGAGCCATGACCCAGTTCCCACACCGCAAAAGGACCCCTACCCTCATCCTCCTCACCCTGATGTCTGCATGGTAGAGCCTGATAATGTCTCAGTTAAGAAAGAGGCCAAAGCTAAAGGGTTGACAAAAACTTCTGTGAAAACCAAATCTGCGTCCCCAGCCAGGCGCAAGAAGTCCCCCTTGCCTGACAAACAGACATCTTCTCCTCTCAGTGCGTCGTTGAAAAGGAAGGAAGCAGACATGAGTTCACGCATATCTCGCCTGTCTGATGGGCAAGGCTCAAAAGATGATGATCTCTCAAGGTCAAGTTACAACCCTGGCAAGGGGATGACCAACTGTAGCAGTAGCAGTTTGGGTAAGATAATCATTATGAATGATCTTGAAAATTATAAACATTTGAAGATTTAAGATAATGTTATTGATTAATTTTATTGTATTTGTTTTTACATTTTACTTTCTTGTGACTTACCAGGCTTGCAAAAGGCTGGTTGTCCACCTCCTATTTATGTTGACATGGCCTACATTCCCAATCACTGCAGTGCCAAGAATATTGATCAAGAATTTTTCAAACACATCCGCTCTTCATACTATGTGGTGAGCGGGAATGATGCTGGAAGTGATGAACCAAGTCGAGCAGTTCTTGATGCACTGCTGGATGGCAAAGCTCAATGGGGGTCAAATCTTCAGGTAAACTGTCTGTTGTTCCCCCATCCCAAGTGTAACATATCACAACTCACTCTTATCACTCCCTTCATCTGTGGCCCACAGTTATATTTAGATATAATATTTTTCGTTCCCCCCAAAATAGTATGAAGTATGAATAGTTATTTGAAGACAATGTTGCTCCAAATGAGATATTTTTTGTATACCTCTCTATTTTAATAAATATTGTGACACACATAGTGATACAATTCACATATTTTTAGCTTTAAAAAGTACCACAATGGATTTGAAATGTAAAAAAAAGAGTATGCTTTCATGTAGACGTTCAATTTTAATTTGAGGGTATTTACATCCAAATCCGGTGAATTGTGTAGGAATTAAAAGACTTGGTATATATGCCTCCGATTTTATAAGAGGCTAAAACTAAGGTGAAAAATCAACGTAAATAAATCAAACTCACTTTTTAACACTTGGTTGCAAAACCTTTGCAGCAGTGGTGGGTGCTGCATTTCACATGTAGGCCTTACCTCAGCCCCGAGAAAACCCGTGCAGGCACGGGGAGAACATGCAAGCTCCTCACATGGAGGGCCGGGATTGAACCCCGGTCCTCTGAACTGTGAGGCCAATGCTTTACAGCTGCAACACCATGCTGCCTTTGAAAAATGAATAATGCCCTAAACCTAATTCCTGTGTGGACCATCCTCAGCAGCAACAACTGAAATCAAGCATTTTCTATAACTGGTAATGTGTCTTTCACAACTCTGTGGAGATTTTTTGCTGGACTCTTCTTTGCATAATTGCTTGAATTCAGCCAGAATGGAGGGGTTTTAAGTTTGAACAGTTTTTTTAAGATCACACAGCCACATTTTAAATCAGATTCAAGTGTGGACTTTGACTAGACCTCTATAAAACCCTCATTTTTTTCTTTAAACTATTCCCAAAGTGACCTGCTGGTGTACGCTTTAGCTTGAGGTCACAAACTGATGCCAGAATAATCTGCTTGAATCCTCATGAACACGGACCTAAACTGAGACAAAGGAGGCCTGTAGTTTTTTAGAAGTTGTCCTGAGTTCCTCCTTGGGCGTCATCGTTGAAGACTGGCCACTCCTGGGAAAGTTCACCACTGTTCTATGTTTTCTACATGTGAAGAAAATGTCTCTCTCTATGGTTCACTGGAATCCTAAAGTTTTAAATGACTTTTGTAACCCTTTCCAGACTGATTTTTATTTTATTCCTCAACTGTTGTGTAATTTCTTTGGATCGTGTAGAGTTTTGCAAAATTTTTAGATCTTTTGTAAGACTTGATTTTGTCTGGACTAATTGTGTTTAAGAAAGAACAGGATTGGAGGTTATCTGGCTAAAGTGTGATAAGTGAAAAGCCTCAAATCATGATTCAACAAATGGGGTATTTCACACAGGGCTACTAAACATTTTTTTTTACTCCATCAATGAAATCATTTAAAAACAACATTTTAAGTTCAATTGTGTTAGATTTGTTTATTTCCTTTTTTGATTATCTTAAACATAGTGGGGAACAAAGTGGAAAAACTAAAAATATGACAATTAGAGAAGGGGGCTAATACTTATTCATGGCACTGTAACTAGATTAGCATTCGATCTTTCTCATATTTGTGTTTTGCGACAATTTGGATGTCACACGGGATTGGCGGCAAAGACTTGATGTTTAGTGGATATTTCACAGTGAAGAAAATAAGTATTTGAACACCCTGCTATATTGCAAGTTCTCCCACTAAGAAATCATGGAGGGGTCTGAAATTTTCATCGTACGTGCATGTCCTTGTAATCTAAAAAGAAAAATCCAGAAATCACAATGTATGATTTTTTTTTAATGATTTATTTGCGTGACACAGCTGCATATAAGTATTTGAACACCTGAGAAAACCAATGTTAATATTTGGTACAGTAGCCTTTGTTTGCAATTACAGAGGTCAAATGTTTCCTGTAGTTGTTCACAAGGTTTGCACACACTGCAGGAGGGATTTTGGCCCACTCCTCCACACAGATCTTCTCTAGATCAGAATGATTTCTGGGCTGTCACTGAGAAACACAGATTTTCAAATCCCTCCAAAGATTTTCTATTGGGTTTAGGTCTGGAGACTGGCGAAGCCATGCCAAAACCTTGATATGTGTAGCGCCTCTCTAGTATAAAATACTTCGATGAGGTAGCCACCTGAGTTCTTTTCTTACTCCAAAGTACAAAACAAATAAATTAACTCAAGGTTAATTACTCTAAATGTCTATTACAATTTTACTCTTTACTTGTGCATTTAATTCTCTATGACAAGTCTCTGAAATAATATTTCCCCTTATGAGTTAATATTATCCTAATTTAAATAATCAAGCTACCAAATAAACTCACCCACTATTACTGTCTTGCAGATAGTCAAATAATAAACCTGGTTATGTAACAAAAAGTGTGAACATTTAATAACAAAATAAAGGATGGAAAATCAAACATGTATACATGTATCGAATAAACAAAATCAATTTAACAGGTACACAATGTACACATGCTCAAGGCCCAAACAAATATGAATATAGCCGTTCAAGCAAATAACATTCAAACCCCAATGTCACTGCGGTGCTTCCCAAGGCAGGAGTGAAGAAAGGTGGTGGTGGTTTTTTCTCTGTCTGGCGTCCTCACGGTCCTCGTCCCTTTTTTTTCCTTGAACTCCAAACACAGCCTCGCTAGCTGCGTTAGCTCGACGCTAGCGCCCCTGTCCTCTCCTTCTTGGTCCAATACACAGGCCTTTCTATCTAGTGTTAGCTGGTTGCTAGCGCCCAAGCCAAGTCCCATGCATGCACTTAGCCCCTGTGGTAGCGGCTAACTCCCCCACGTTATGGCGTGATTTGAGTAGTCCACTCAAATGACACACTATCCCAGTTGAACTTTCAACAGTCCTTGTCGAACACATCGATCAACTTTTGATAAATGTCCACCGTTCACTTTCTTTGTCCTTTAGTTGCCCTCCAACAACCACTCGTCCCTTGCACTCCGTCTAGCCTCATTTCTCTCCTTCCCGTGTCTCTTCAGCACGTCACTTCCTGTCCTTCTTAAACAATGGTTTCAACAATAAAATGACAAACAAAAGTATTTGTTTTTCACAAATGAATCAAACACATTTAAATACAAAACCCTCCAAAAGAAAAAGTCAGCACACACAGTTTAAAAGATATTCCACCACATTGCATAAAGAAAACCTATAACCTAATTGCGACTCTATTATACTGAAATTTTACCTGTACCAACTTTTAAGGGTTACATATGCTTGTTAAAGGAGCCACTCATTGGTTTTCCTGGCTGTGTGCTTCGGGTCATTGTCATTGCCACGACCCATCTTCAATCCTCTGACTGAGGGAAAGAGGTTGTTCCCCAAAATCTCACAATACATGGCCGCGGTCATCCTCTCCTTAATAAAATGCAGTCGTCTTGTCCCATGTGCTGAAAAACACCCCCAATGCATGATGCTACCACCCCCATGCTTCACAGTAGGGATGGTGTTCTTGGGATGGAACTCATCATTTGTCTCCCTCCAAACACGGTTAGTGGAACTATAATCAAAAAGTTCCATTTTGGTTTCATCTGACCACAAAACCTTCTCCCATGACTCCTCTGTATCATCCAAATGGTCAATGGCAAATTTAAGACGGGCATTGATATGTGCTTGTTTAAGCACGGGAACCTTCCGTGCCATGTATGATTTCAAACCATGACGTCTTAGTGTATTATCAACGGTCACCTTGGAAACGGTTGTCCCAACTCTTTTTAGGTCATTGACCAAGTCCTGTCGTGTAGTCCTGGTCTGATTCCTCACCTTTCTAAGGATCATTGAAACCCCACGAGGTGATATCTTGCATTGGGCTTCACTCCAATTGAAATTGACCGTCATGTTTAGCTTCTGCCATTTTCTAATGATTGGTCCAACAGTGGAACTTTTTTCACCAAGCTGCTTGGCAATTTCTCTGTGGCCCTTTCCAGCCGTGTGGAATGTACAATTTTGTTTCTGGTTTCTTTGACAGCTCTTTGGTCTTGGCCGTATTACAAGTTTGAGTCTTACTGATCGTATGGGGTGGACAGGTGTCTTTATGCAGCTAATGACCTCACACAGGTGCATCTGATTCTGGATAATACGTGGCGGTGGACTTTTAAAGGCAGACAAACAGGTCTTTGAGGGTCAGAATTCTAGCTGATAGACAGGTGTTCAAATTCCTATTTGCGGCTGTATCACACAAATAAACCCTTAAATCATACATTGTGATTTCTGGATTTTGTCACGATGCGGGGCTCAAGGGTGGACCCAAATGCACGACTCCAGAGACAGCAGACAGTACAGAGGAAACTTTTATTCGGTCCGAGGTCTGAGATCAGGTAGACAGTCCAAACAATTCGTAGTACCAGTACGAATGGGTTTACGAGGGTGGTCAATGAACAGGCGTGGGTCGGTGCACGGAGGTCAGAAGTCGAGAAAGCAGGAGTGCGGGAACGAGGCATGAAGAGCAACGATCTAGCGGAGTATCTGTCGTCCCCCGGGTCCTATATGTACTGGGTCTAATCAAAGGTCATGAGGCGCAGGTGTGCACCTTCAGATTAGCTGGCCACGCCCAGCCCTGGCTGGAATCCAGGAGCATGACAGTACCCCCCCCTCAACGGCCGGCTCTGGACGGCCCAGGAGCATCAGGGTGAGCCGCGTGAAAGTCCCTGATGAGGGAGCGGTCCACGACGAAGCGGGAGGGGATCCAAGAGCGCTCCTCCGGGCCATATCCCTCCCAGTCCACCAGGTACTGGACCCCCCTTCCTCTGCGACGGGAAGACAGCAACCGGCGCACAGTATACACCAACCCACCGTCGACCATGCGGGGGGGCGGGGGGGATTTGAGCGGAGGAGCCAGCGACGACGTGCGATTCGGGCGAAGTCTGCTGACGTGGAACGTAGGGTGCACCCTCATCGACCTGGGCAGTTTCAACGAGACGGCGACCGGGTTAATAACTTTGGAAACCGGGAACGGGCCAACGAACCTGCGAGCAAGTTTGCGGGATTCCGTCCGCAGCGGGAGATCTTTGGTGGAGAGCCACACTCGCTGTCCCACTCTGAGCTCTGGTGCGGCCCTTCTCTTGCGGTCTGCTGCGGCCTTGTAGGCGCTGCTCACGCGCAGCAGTGTCCTCCGAGCTGCTTCCCAGGTCCGTTTGCAGCGTCGCACCACGGCCAGGGCTGACGGAACTGCGGAGTCTGTGACCAGTGGAGGAAACAGGGACGGAGGGTAGCCATGCACGACATGGAGTGGAGCCATACCTGTTGAAGCGGAGGGTAGAGAATTGTGGGCATACTCCACCCACGTGATGTGCTGGCTCCACGTGCTCTGGTCCCTAGATGCCAGACATCGAAGACCGGTCTCTAATTCGTGGTTAATCCTCTCAGTCTGGCCATTAGACTCGGGGTGATGACCCGATGTCCGACTTGCAGAAGCGCCGATGAGGTTGCAGAACTCCTTCCAGAAACGGGCGCTGAATTGCGGACCCCTGTCCGAAATGATGTCCTGGGGTAGCCCGTGGTAACGGACGACCTCGTCTAATACCAACTGGGCTGTCTGCTTGGCCGACGGGGTCTTCGGAAGCGGCACGAAGTGGACCATCTTGGAAAAATGGTCCACTACGGACAGCACCACTGTGTTCCCTTGTGAAGGCGGCAGGCCGGTGACGAAGTCCAGCGCGATGTGTGACCACGGACGAAAGGGGATGGACAGGGGTTGCAACTCACCAACAGGCCGTAGGCGGGAAGTCTTATTGGCAGCACACACCGGGCAGGCGTTGACGAACTCCCTTACGTCCTTGCTGAGGTTAGGCCACCAGAACCTTTGTTCGACCACTGAACGCGTCTTCGCCATACCCGGGTGGCAGACCGTCTTGTTGGTATGGGCCCAGTTGATGACTTCTCCCCGCAGAGATGGGATGACGAAAAGGCGGCCCGACGGAGAATCCGCGGGTGGCGGTGTCTCTCCCAGGGCCTCCTTCACCCGCGACTCGATCGCCCAGGTGAAACTGGACACGAAGCACACCGCTGCCAGGATAGTAGCGGCGTCTGAATCCGTGCGCCCTCCCTCGTGGAGCCGCGAGAGTGCATCCGGCTTGCCGTTTTTGGAACCTGGGCGGAAAGACACCTTAAAGTGGAAGCGGGTGAAAAATAGGGCCCACCTGGCCTGACGGGCGTTCAACCTCTTCGCAGACTTCAGGTATTCAAGGTTCTTATGGTCCGTGAAGACAACGAACGGTACTTGCGAGCCCTCCAGCCAGTGCCGCCACTCCTCCAACGCGCTCTTGACCGCCAGCAGTTCCCTATCTCCCACGTCGTAGTTCCTCTCTGCTGGGGTCAACTTTCTAGACAGGAACGCGCACGGGTGGATCCTTCCATCCCTGGGACTCCTCTGCGACAAGACTGCTCCGATTCCTGAATTCGATGCATCCACCTCCACCACAAACTGGTTATCTGGGTCCGGAATAATGAGAACGGGCGCAGTAGTGAAGCTTGCCTTGAGCCTGCTGAAGGCCTCCTGGCAGGTCCCGGACCAGTCGAAGGGGGTATGTGGCGAGGTGAGCGAATGCAGAGGAGCGGCCACGGAACTGAAGTTCCTTATGAATTTCCTATAGAAATTGGCAAATCCCAAAAACCTCTGCACATCCCTCCTGTTGGTGGGGGTAGGCCACCGCAGCACCGCGTCGACCTTCCCGGGATCCATCCGTATCTTCCCCTCAGCCAGGACGAAGCCCAGGAAGGACACGGATGCCCGATGGAACTCACACTTATCCATATTCACGTATAATTGGTGCTGCTGCAGACGCCGGAGCACCTCTCTGACTTGTTGAATGTGCGAGGTTAGGTCTGCTGAAAAGATGAGAATGTCATCCAGATAAACAAAGACAGATCTGTTCAGGAACTCCCGAAGCACGTCGTTAATGAAGTTCTGAAAGACGGCTGGAGCGTTTGTCAGTCCAAAGGGCATCACAAGATACTCATAGTGCCCTGTGGGGGTGTTGAATGCCGTCTTCCACTCATCCCCTTCCCGAATCCGCACCAGATGGTAAGCGCTGCGCAAGTCGAGCTTGGTGAAGATCCGGGCTCCCTGGAGGAGTTCGAATGCTGTAGAGATAAGCGGCAAAGGGTACCTGTTCTTGACTGTGATGTCGTTCAGTCCTCGGTAGTCGATGCAGGGTCGCAGCGTGGAGTCCTTCTTCTTGACAAAAAAAACCCCCGCACTGGCTGGTGAGGATGAGGGGCGAATGAGTCCGGCTGCCAGCGAGTCCTCGATGTAGTCCCTCATGGCTTGATGCTCTGGTCCTGTTAAAGAGAACAGTTTCCCTCTGGGAGGAGAGGTGCCTGGCAGGAGTTCAATCGCGCAGTCGTATGACCGATGTGGCGGCAGAGACTTTGCTTTGGATTCAGAGAAGACCTCCCGTAGGTCATGGTAGCAGGAGGGCACTGCGGTCAGGTCCAGGACGGTACTAGGTTCTGTTAGCTGAACCGGCGCAACTTGAATACCCCTGTCTCTCCGGACAGCGAAACAGCGACTGAGACAGTCCTCTCCCCAAGTCTTGACCTGACCCGTGGTCCAATCTATGTGCGGATTATGTTCTTTGAGCCACGGGCTGCCCAAGATGATGTCGCTACTACATGCATCGAAGACATGAAAGCTAATACGCTCCGAGTGAGCGTCCGGGAAGCTCATACGTAGCGTCTGAGTGCGATGTGTAACCCGACAAAGGAACTTGCCGTTGGCGGCATAGGCGTGACGAAACCGTTGCGTGGGAAGGTTGCTGCCCCCAGCTCCTCGACCACGCGGGGATTCATCAGGTTAGCTTCCGACCCAGAATCTATGAAGGCCGTCACAGTGCATAAACGGGAGTCCGTTCCCAAGGTGAGGTGAAGAAGGGACCTCTCCCTGACCCCGCCGCGGTGTACCGCACACTCACCGGAGCAGAGATCCTGATGTCAGAGTGCCCTGGTCGAGTCGGGCAGCGGGCGATCAAGTGTCCCAAACGCCCGCAGTAAAAACAGCGTCCCTCTCATCGCCGACGTAAGCGCTCCTCCGCTGAGCCGCCAAGGCCCTCCACTTGCATGGGTTCCGATGAAGCTGACAACACGGGTGGCCGGGAAGCGGAAGCAACCGGACTGCGACTCTCCCTCTCCTCCTCCCTCAGGCCCTCCATCTGTCTCTGTACGGTGAGGCGCTGGTCCACCTTGAGGGCCAATGCGATGAGGGAGTTAAGCGAAGGCGGAAGATCCATGCCCACGAGGTGGGGACAGTCCCTCGTAAAACGCGTCATGGAGGGCTTCCTCATTCCAGCGGCTCTCGGCAGCCCGAATCCGGAACTCAATGGCGTAGTCGGACACGCGGCGACGTCCCTGGCGAATTGTCATGAGCGAGGACGCCGCCTGGCGTTCCGGAGCCGCGTACTGGAACACCTGGGTGAGCGCGCAGACGAAGCTCGGCCATGAGCGGCAGGTCTCCGAGTTACGGCTCCACTCGGCGGTGGCCCATGCCTCCGCCCTCCCTGTCATGTGGGAAATGACAAAGGCGATCCGGGAGCGGTCCGTGGGAAAAGCAGACGCTTGCAGCTCAAAGTGGAGATCGCACTGCGCCAGGAAGGGCTTGACGTTACCGGAGTCACCTGAGAACCGCTCTGGTCGTGAGAGCGGAGTGATGGTGGCACGGAGAGGCACAGGAGTGGCCGCGCTAGCCTGGGAGGCTAGCCACGGTTCCAGCTGGGTGCAGAGCTCCTGGATCTGGTGAGTCATAACCTGGAGAGCAGCCTCTTGCTCACCCAGGCGTTTGCCCTGCACTTGCAGCGCACGGCGAATGGCTTCAGAGTCGGCTGGGTCCATGTTCTGGCTAGATCGTTCTGTCACGATGCGGGGCTCAAGGGTGGACCCAAATGCACGACTCCAGAGACAGCAGACAGTACAGAGGAAACTTTTATTCGGTCCGAGGTCTGAGATCAGGTAGACAGTCCAAACAATTCGTAGTACCAGTACGAATGGGCTTACGAGGGTGGTCAATGAACAGGCGTGGGTCGGTGCACGGAGGTCAGAAGTCGAGAAAGCAGGAGTGCGGGAACGAGGCATGAAGAGCAACGATCTAGCGGAGTATCTGTCGTCCCCCGGGTCCTATATGTACTGGGTCTAATCAAAGGTCATGAGGCGCAGGTGTGCACCTTCAGATTAGCTGGCCACGCCCAGCCCTGGCTGGAATCCAGGAGCATGACAGATTTTTCTTTTTAGATTCTCTCTCACAGTAGACATGCACCTACGATGAAAATCTCAGACCCCTCCATGATTTCTAACTGGGAGAACTTGCAATATAGCAAGGCAATATAAAGCAATATAGCAATACTTATTTTCTTCACTGTATATGTGTGGTGCGCTGTGTTGGTCATCTTGACTACGCCACGCAAAATGGGAACATAGGGAAAAAATTTTTATAGTCATGTGTGGAGTCTGTCATATTTATGTTTGGAACTAAGTTAAGGAACATTGCTCATATTATCTCTCATTTTATTTCGACTGAGTCCAACTTCAGAACTGAAGATTTTGCATCTGAACGCCTTGATTTGTTTTCACAACAGTTGATTGATTCAATATCTGAACCCTCCACCTTGCGTTTCAGTTTCAGTGGCATCAGATGCGAAACTTCCATATGTTTTCTGTTCAGGTGACGCTGATCCCGACACATGACACAGAAATCACTCGTGAGTGGTACCAGCAGACACACGAGCGGCAGCAGGAGCTCAACATCATGGTCCTAGCCTCCAGCAGCACAGTAGTCATGCAGGATGAATGTTTCCCCGCCTGTAAGATTGAATTTTAGGAATGCTGTCACATGCCTGGCCTCTATACTCTTTGAATAACTCTGATTTTGTTTTTGTCCCTTTTGTGCTAATTTTACAGAAGACAGAATTTAATTTCTTTTAATTCAGTTTGAAAAATGTTTAGTATTTATTTAGCTTGTTGTGACTGTCCCTGTTTACAAAACAGTTGGCATTTCATTCCGTTTTTAAAAGTATACAGGTCCTTTTTGTTTAACTTGTTCATTAGCATACTAAATCTAATGTATCAAATGTTTTTATGCTGAATTGAAAAAAGCTCGAATTTCAAAAAGCTATTAATGATTTAAAATTTTAAGCATTCAGAGTAAAGGTAATAATTATTGACTGAGCAAATTTCTTGGTGGTGGTTCATGGAAATACACTTCTTTTTTATAACTTCAAAGACAAAAGTGCATAACAAAAACATAAACAGATTCATAAAAATCACGTGAATTGCACAAATTTAGGTGTTGCCCTTCGAACTCTCTTGATATAAGTGCATGATTCATCTTAACTTCTTATTACACTCTTCAAAGGTAAAGGCATACAATAGCTCCAAAACATTCACAAATTAATGCCTGTGTATATTCTCATACATCCAGGACATTTCATTCTCAAAGCATTGAACTGATCACCAGTGGTCTGTTCTGTCTGTCTTGGAAAAGGTTTCGCCTCTCATCCCAGCAGGCTTCATAAATTCATGCATCAAGGCTTAGTTAGGATCCACTAGCACTAATTGACTAATTCTCAAACTACTTGGCTACCGCGTCTCAATCAAGCCTTGAATTGAAGAAGCCTGCTCAGATGAGAGACGAAATGTTTTCTAAGAATAACAGAACAGTCCAGTTGTGATTGGGTCACTAATTTATAGTTTTTCACATCACCGTTGGAAAGTAGAGCACCTGTTGCACATTGGGCTCACAGTTCTGAGGACCAGGGTTCAAATCCCGGCCTCCCGATGTGTCGAGTTTGCATGTTCTTCCTGTGGTTGCGTGGGATTTCTCTGAGCACTCTGGGTTCCTCCGACATCTCAAAAACATGCATTCTTTGGAGACTTTAAATTGCCCATAGGTGTGATTGTGTGTGTGGCTGTTTGTCTCTATGCGCCCTGGAATTGGCTGGCAACCAGTTCAGGGTCTACGCTGCCCCCTGCTCGTTGCCATGCATTAGTTTTTCATACAACAGTCTAGTAACATGAGACAAAGACAACATAAAATTGTATTGCTTTGGAATTCCAAAAGTTGCGCTTTCTGCCTCAATCAAGCTAGCCCTCAATATGAACGTTGAGGGTAAGGCTATATTGCAAACTCCAGGGAAGTACATAATATCTCAGAATTTCTGAGGTCTACCGTCAAAGGGTTCAAGTTTGAAAGTCAACAAAATATAGATATGTAATATTCTATTGATGTTTTATATCTGGGTTGACTTCACAGTTTTGAGGTCCAGGGTTCAATCCTGGCCCCGCCTGTGTGTTTGCATGTTCTGCCTGTGCTTGTGTGGGTTTTCTCTGGGCGCTTCGGTTTCCTCCAACATCTGAAAAACATCCAACATTAATTGGAGACTTTAAATTGCCCCTAGGTGTGATTGTGAGTGGGACTGTTGTCTGTCTTCATGTGCCCTGCGATTGGCTGGCAACCCTGCCTCCCTGCCCATTTACAGATAGGATAGGCTCCAGCACTCTCGCGACCCTTGTGAGGATAAGTGGCTAAGAAAATGGATGGATCCAGAGTTTTTAAAAATGAACTGTTTGCAAAAGGTTGATAAACACATTGATTTGAAAATATTTGCTCCTGTCTCCACAGTTGCTAAAAAAAAAAGAGCAAATATTGACCGAAATAAACTGTATTTTGGCATCACGGTAACGCAGATGTAAAGCATTGACCTCACAGTTTTGAGGTCCAGGGTTCAATCCTGGCCCCGCCTGTGTGTTTGCATGTTCTGCCTGTGCTTGTGTGGGTTTTCTCTGGGCACTTCGGTTTCCTCCAACATCTGAAAAACATCCAACATTAATTGGAGACTCTAAATTGCCCCTAGGTGTGAGTGTGAGTGCGACTGTTGTCTGTCTTCATGTGCCCTGCGATTTGCTGGCAACCCCGCCTCCCTGCCCATTTACAGCCGGGATAGGCTCCAGCACTCCCGCGACCCTTGTGAGGATAAGTGGCAAAGAAAATGGATGGATAAACTGTATTTTATGGAATGAAACAAAGTATGCTGTAAAACCACTTTTTATGTTTGTATTTTCCTTTCATGCAGTGTTAAAATTATATGCCCTAAAAGTGGAATATTGTTACAAGATAAAAAATTTGTAGTAGTGAATTTTTTTTCAAACAGTCATTTAATTGCTTTTGAAATTTTACTAGATACTAGATATTTGGTTTTATCAGTAGGTGGCTTTCATTGACATTTTAGTTATTTTGATAATGAGTCTTGGTGTCCTTTAATTTGATATTGGATTTGTCCATTTTTAATCATTTCTGTACCTACCAAAAAACAAAAAAAAAAATCCGACAATTTACAGGACCAATATGTACCACCAGGATCTACATTTTAGATTCACAAGTCTCTACTTGTTGCTGGATATTAATCGATTTCTTATTATGAGTCATGTACAACACTTTTCTCTTGTGGTACAGAAGGGTCATTAGCTTCAGTTGATTTGAAAGTGATGATGCAGATTACCTTTATGTTCTCTATGGAGGACTTAGAAATCTCACAGTTGCCTTGCTGACCCTACATCTAATGGGTTACTGTGGCCAGCAGCAGATTTCGGTTTTGCAGGGGAACTTTCAACAAAGTACACATATTTAAAAGATCCTGTGTGTGACAGGAAACATCACCAAAATGAGTTAAGTTGAAAATACTAAGTCAAATATGTGACAATGGTGATTGTCTGTTAACCCCCTGCAGCCTGATGGGCAATACTCTATGGGTCTTTAATCATTAATAAATGTACCGACAGGTAAAAATATCGAGACTACTTGTCCATGAGACTGACAAATGTTACTACCTAGTGCTCAAACATTTGAAAACATTTACATTTGACTATTGCATTCTCACTGAAAGCGATTTGAGTCCTGTTGTCCTTCATTGCTTATAAGTGCATGCATGTTCTCACATATTGTCAAAGTACATAAGACAATAATTTGACAGGTGCTGGTTTATGATTGAGATGTACTATCCAGTACTGTGATTGAATCTCACATGAAATGCTGCTGTGTTGTGCTGCAAAGAAAGCACAGTGAATTATTAATTTTTTTTGACAACTTCTGTTTTAAGTGCAAAATTCTGTTTGAGTCATCAAATTCTTCAAAGTAAAACTGTAAAAGATACATAGTTACTGTGTAAAGGGAGAAAGTGTCATGAAAACAAATAAAACCTTTATTGAAGAAAAATATCTCCTATCATCTGTTCTTACCAATGGTGGGAAACCCACCCCTCAGGTACGATACATTCAAGGAATAACTGTAGGCCTCTATTCTTTGTCACCCCAAACTGTCCTGTAGATATTTATTATAAGGTGAGAACATAGAGCTTAGAAGCATCCAGCACTGGGAGCCTGGAATCTGGAACACCACGATGTAGTTAAAGGGGAAATCCAGTGGTTTGCCTGAACAATGTATCCAATAGGTCATGTAATATGTACTCTATTTTGACAATGTGATGATGAATCCTCTCTCATTTAATAGTGTTCTGAGAAGATTTTTGTCAACAATTACAAATTTTCAGGGGCGCTGCCATTTTCACAAGTCATATGACCTACATGCGCGGATGTGACATGTATCGTGCCCCACCAAAGGCTAGATTACATTATGCCCAGCGCTGATTTCTTTGATTTATCCTCATCTGATGAAGAAATAGCAGTATCGGCTGATCGGGAAGACAGAGGAATACTTCCATACAGATTTGAACCTGTGGCTGTAAATAATGTTAAATATTCGGATGGTTCTTTGGGCGGAATGACGCCGGAGTCTGACTACTTGGAGGCCTATGTGCGGGACGTAAGTGTTTTAACAAAGGCCCCCGGAGCTCCGGGCTGGCAGCCGCGGAAGGTTCTTCGGCTGGGAATGGCGCGGAGTCTGATGAGCGAGCTCTGGCGGCAGGCCACAAGCCGACTTCGGCGAACGGCATCCGCTGGATGCCCAAGCTCAGCTCGCGGCCTCCGCCGGACGCCGGAGCTCGCGAATCAGACTCCGCGTCATTCCCGTCCGAAGAACCCTCTGCGGCTGCCAGCCCGAAGAACCATCCGCGGCTGCTGGCCCAGAGCTCCGGGGGCCTTTGTTTACACACTTACGTCCTGTGCATAGGCCTCCGAATAGTCAGACTCTAGCGTCATTCCGCCCACCGACCTCAAACCAGGCAGGGACAAAAAAACACACCAGGCCCCAGAGAGGGCAGAGGGAAGAGCACAGAGGGATGCACAGAGTGGAGAGAGAAGAGGGAATAGGCCCAACGAACAACAAAGGGGCCCCAGCACCCCCACCAGCAGCCAAAGCGGAGGACCTGGAAAGACGTCAGCCGGCACCACCCCAGCACCCACGGGACATGGGTACATTACTATTACACAATCAGTACTCCCAGAGAAGTCGCCTCTGCGGTCCCATCCCCAGAACCCCGAGATCTGGCTTGAGTGAAAAAAACGTTCCGCCCCCATAGAAGATGGAACTGCAAACAGAGGGAGAAGAGAAGAATATCCCCACTACATGAATGTGTTGTCTCACCATACAAATTGATCTAAAATGTATCATAAAAGAAAATTAAAGCGATCTTACTAACAATAATAAGAAATAATGATAGCTAAATACATAGAATAAATAATCCAACAACAACAACCTTAACAACAAAGAATACAGAAGTCAAAGCTCTATTTTCACCCTGAGGATAGTATTCTTGGTATTGTCACAAGGCGCCGCACAAAGGCCAAAAAATGAAGAGTCTAGATTTAGCATGTCGAGAAGTTCCGACTAGATATAGTCAGACTCGCCTCTATGCGCCGCTTGGGGTTAGGGTTAGCTGAAGAATGAATCCTATCAGGACATTTTGGCCAGTGGGACTCCAGAGGCAGCTGACTGGTACTGACTGGCCAAGCGGAATGCAGCTCCAGTGGTCACTGAGGCAAAAGCACGGGCGTGGGAGGAGTTCAGTGAGACCATGAATAACGACTTCAAGGTGGCTTTGAGGAAATTCTGATCCACTGTCCGGCGTGTATACTATACTATGTATAGTGGGGATGGGACACTGCTGACCTCCGGATGTTGTGAACTGGTGGAAAGAATATTTCAAAGATCTCAATTCCATCAACATGAATTCCCATGAGGAAGCTGAGTCTGGGTTCTTTGAGGCGGGCGGGCTCTTCTATCTCAGTGGTTGAGATCACCGAGGTGGTCAAAAAGCTACTTGGTGGCAGGGCCCCAGGGGTAGATGAGATTCGCCCGGAGTTCCTCAAGGCTCTGGATATTGTGGGGCTGTCCTGGTTGGCACGCCTCTGCAACATTGCGTGGACAATGGGGCCAGTGCCTCTGGATTGGCAGACTGGGGTGGTGGTCCCCTTATTAAGAAGGGGGACCGCAGGGTGTGTTCCAACTATAGATCACTCTCCTCAGCCTTCCTGGTGAGGTTAGGAGAGGAGGGTCCGTCGGGAAGTCGAATCTCAGATTCAGGAGGAGCAATGTGGTTTTTGTCCTGGGCGTGGAAGAGTGGACCAGTGCCATACCCTCGACAGGGTCCTCGAGGGTGCATGGGAGTTCGCCCAACCAGTCAAAAACATTTTATTTTTGGATTTGGAGAGGGTGTTTGACCGTGTCTCCCGCGGAGTCCTGTGGGGAATTCTTTGGGAGTATGGGGTAACGAACCCTCTGATACGGGCTGTTCAGTCCCTGTATGACCGGTGTGAGAGTTTGGTCCCCATTGCCAGCAATAGGTCAGACTCGTTTCCGGTAAGAGTTGGACACCGAGGTGTAGACGGTGTCCGGTTTGGTGGCCTCAGCATCGCATCTCTGCTCTTTGCAGATGATGTGGTTCTGTTGGCTTCATCAAGCCATGAACTTCAACCCTCACTGGAGTGGTTCGCAGCCTAGTGTCAAGCGACTGGGATGAGAATCAACACCTCCAAATCTGCGACCATGGTGCTCAGTTGGAAAAGGGTGGCGTGCCCGATCCGGGTCAGGGATGAGATCCTGCCTCAAGTCGAGGACTTCATGTATCTTGGGGTCTTGTTCATGAGTGAGGAAAGAATGGAGCGAGAGATCAACAGGCGGATCGGTGCAGCGGACTTTGTATTGATCCGTTGTGATAAAGACGGAAGTCTAAGCTCTCAATTTATCAGTTGATATACATTCCTACCCTCACCTATGGCCACAAGATGTGGGTCGTGACCGAAAGAACAAGATTCCGGATACAAGGATTTAAAATGAGTTTCCTCTGCAGGGTGTTTGGGCTCTCCCTTAGATTGGGGTTCGATGCGCAGTCATCTGGGAGGGTCTCAGTGTCGAGCAGCTGCTCCTCCTAATCCGGATGCCTCCCTGGTGAGGTGTTCTGGGCATGTCCCACCGGAAAGAGAACCCGGAGACGACCCAGGACACGCTGGAGAGACTATGTCTCTCGGCTAACCTGGGAACATCCCGGCTCCCTCTGGAAGAGCTGGAGGAAGTGGCAGGGGAAGGAAGTCTGGGTATCCCTGCTGAAGCTACTTTCCCCGCGACCCAACCCGGAGAAGCGGTAGAAAATGGATGGATGGATGGATGGATGGTATTGAGTAAAATGTAATCAATGGAGTACAGTACTTTATATCGTATAAGCTGTAGATTTGTGTATTGTATTGTGTATGTATTGTTACATATCTGGATCCAATAGTTACGGTCGGCAGAGAGAAAGATCTTATTTCTTCTTCTAAATGTAATCACATTTTCACAAGTGATTTAATATGATTTTATCAATTATTCTTATCTCTTTTTCGTGTTAATCTTAAATCATGTTAAACCCTAGATATTTTCATATCTCTGTAAAGCACTTAATATCACCTTGTTGTATTGTACAATACAAACAAACTTGCCTTGCCTTCCAATTTGGTGATTGGTACGTTTCTTGATTTAGTTCAAAAAATTATTCATCAACTCTTGGAAGATTTGTTTTACTTTGCGGTAGGAGCTTTACCATTTGCTTGACAAACTCCAGCATTTTTAAAGTACTCTGAAGTCTTGCTATTCTATTATGTTTTAATTGCTGTTTTTAATTTATTGTATTACAGAAAATTCCCACCTGTTATTTGGAATTTTTGGGACTGTTCATCATGCATTCTAAAAACCTTATTTTTAAAATAGTTGTTGTTAGTTGTCAATTCCATGTTATTCCCAGTTGCTAAAACAATGGGGAATGTTATTAATTTTTAAATGTGGATTTTTCCAGATTGGGGAGTACATACTGGGAGCTAATTAAGATTCTGTAGATTCTCTACTTTGCCACAGAGCCATTAATGATTGTCACTTTCGGCGAATTGTTTAATGCTGCTATCCAATGTATGAATAAATCCATCCATCCATCTTCTTAGTCGCTTATCCTCACAAGGGTGTGTGAGTGCTGAAGACTATCCCAGCTGTCAACAGGCAGAAGGTAGAGTACACTCTGAAATGGTCGGCAGCCAATCGTAGGGCACATGGAGACACACAACAGTCGCACTCAGAATCACACCTAGGGGCAGTTTAGAGTCTCCAATTAAGGCATGTTTTTGGGATGTGGGAGGAAGGAACCCCGGTACTCAGAACTGTGAGGCCAACACTTTATAGTTGCACCATCATGCTTACTATGAATGAATCTCCAAAGCCAAATTTTTAAAGAATTGCAAACATGAAAGCTCAGTTAACTTAATCAAAAGCTTTCTCTGCATCAAGTCACATAAGAATTGTATCCAAGTTTTTACATTGAGACATGCTTATTAAATTCAGCAAGTGTATGACATTTGTGGAACTTCTACCCTTAATGAAACCAGTCTGGTCAGAGTGAATTATCGACAAGAGAACTTTTTCAAGTCTCGCTCTGAGGGCTTTCGAGAAGATCTTGATATTTACATCAATCAGCGATAAGGTATGATAATTAGCCGGAAGAGTATGGTCTTTATTTGGTTTGAGTAATAACATAATTGAAGCTGTATTCATACGGCTAATAATTTAACTTTTATTGTTTATCTTTTTGAGTGTTCTACAAAAGAAGAGGGGCCAAGGATTGGCCCAAAATATTTAATGAATTTAGAATAATATGTAAAAAAATGTCTGTCTCTAGCTTATAGATTTAATTGAGGAATTTTTAGATCCTGAGTAAACATTTCTAATACTTTTTGATATGGGTTGTTCGAAGATGTGTATAAGATGCTATAAAATTTTTTTAAAAGTTATTTACTTTTAGCGGTGACAGTGTAGAGTTGTCGTTTGTACCTTGAATTGCTGTGTTTAGTGACTTTTCTTTATTGTGTGGTCGTTGATTTTCAAGGAATTTTCCAGATTTATTAGTGCTCAAAGTTAGTGTACATTAAGTATTGATGTAGAAAATATGCTCTTTTAGATAAAATGGCATCGAATTGATGTTTTGCTTTTGAAGTAATCTATTGGATTACTTCCATACTCTTCTGTGTGGTGTTTAATTTTTCCCTTAATTCTATTTTTAAGTATTTGTTTCTTGTTTTTTTCCTGCATTAAGAATATGATATTCTACCTCTCAAAACATTTTTCCGGTTTCCCACAAGAGAGATGAAGAGTCATTGTATTTCAGAACGCATCCCCTCCCGACAGAAAAAATCTGAATCTGGGTCCTTCAGTAGGGATATGTTGAAGCGCCGTGTTGGTGGGAGTCCCAAATTTTATTCAACTTTTAGATTAAGAGAAATTGGTGCCTGATCACTGATAATGATTGGGTGTATTTTGGGAGTAATCCATTGAGTAGCTGAGTTGTTTGAAAGAAAGAAATCTATTCTTGACAAAGACTTCACTTTCTATTGTGTTTTTCAGCCTCCATGTCGAGACCAATGTCATCCATATACTGTTTTAATGTTTTAGAAAATTGTGCCTGATTGCTATTTTTAAGATTCAAGGGATTTATTTGTGGATTTAATATATGATTAAAATCACCTCCCATAACAATTACAGAATTGGCTGACATGTTTAACAAAGTGTGAAAAAGGCTTGTGAAAGAAAGTTGGATCATCTTTATTTGGAGCGTATACACTGACAATTGTATTAAGGTTGTTGAATAGTGTGGCCTGCATAATTATATAATGGCATTCTGGATCATCAACTGTACTATTAATTGTTAAAAGTAATCTTTTATGGACAAGTATTCAGACTCCTCTGTCTGTCTAATTAGAATCAATGAGACATTTTTCTTCTGATTTAGTAATGTCCATTTCTTGTAATATGAGTAAATATGTTTCAAATTTGGATATGTCAATCTTAATTGTCTGATTTTTCTGCAGGCCACATTGTTGTTCCGGTTTCCCTCAGAAGGCCACTACGACTGTGAAACAATAATATTTAGTCATCTCATCATATTTCTTCTTCTTTCAGCTTGTCCCATTAGGGGTCGCCACAGCGTGCCATCTCAGATGAACGCTCATATTGGCTTGGCACAGTTTTTACTCCTTCCTCACATAACCCCTCTTGGCTACTAGAGGCCCCAGTAACACACTAACTCACAACCCCTGGTTTACCAAACCAATGCGCTAACCACTGAACTATGGGGCATCTCATATTTACACAATCAATTTATGAACTAATTTTGAAATCAGAAATAAAGGGTAATGTGCTTTTCAACTATTTATGTTTGGTAACACAAAAATGCTTGTAATATCTGAACTTTATCATTTTTGATATGACAATTTTAAATTTTGGTGGAGATTTTTACAAGAATCATGGAAATTAACAGTCAAGATTTGGCTTCGTGGGCCACATAAAATCATGTGGTGGGCCAGATCTGGCCCCCGGCCCTTGAGTTTGACACCCGTGTTGTACCAGTACTACCGTCCACATACGATAGTGTACAGTGGGTATGGAAAATATTCAGACCCTCTAAAATATTTCACTCTTTGTTGAATTGCAGCCATTTGCTAACATCATTTAAGTTCTTTTCCCCTCATTAATGTACACACAGCAGTTAATGTTGACGGAAAAAAGAGAATTGTTGCAAATTTATTTACATTGAGTTCATAAGTTCGTTTAAGTACAAATTTGAGTTTTTAGATGCACGTGATAGCTGCTTCAAGCAGTTATCTGAATAGCATCCCACTCTTTTAGCATGCTTCCATCCATCCATTTTCTGAGCCGCTTATCTTCACGAGTGTTGCAGGAGTGCTCGAGCTAATCCCTGCTGTCATCAGGCACCAAGCAGGGCACACACGAAACTGAATGACAGCCATTTATTTTCATTATACATTGTACAACGGGATCAGAGGGCTTCTCCTGTTTCAGTGTATATAAAAGTGCAAGGTAAAAAAAACAAATTAAATAAACATAGATATGTAAAATGGAGCGGCATCGTGCACAGTTGTAGAGTGCTGGCCTCACAGTTCTGAGGACCGGGGTTCAAATCCCAGCCCACCTGTGTGGAGTTTGCATATTCGTCCCGTACCTGCGTGGGTTTTCTTCACGCACTCCGGTTTCCACCCACATCCCAAAAACATTAATATGAGATTTTATATTGGCCCTAGCTGTGATTGTGAGTGTGACTGTTGTTCGTCTCTTATGTCTCCAGGCACCAGTTCAGTGTGTACAAATCTTGCCTCTTGCCCAATGACAGCTGGGATTGGTTCCAGCACTTTCGCGACCCTTGTGAAGATAAGCAGCTCAGAAAATAGATGGATGGAGATATATAAAATGGAATATATAAACTGTATTGCACAAGATGTTCAAAATCAATGTACCTTCACATATTGATTAATAGCACAGCTTGAGGAAAAACAAGAGTTCATTATGATCGCTCAGAATAAAACAGTTTCTCAATCTGTTTGTCCCTGCTTTTCTGCATCTGTACTGCCTTCCAGATGGCAAGATCTCAAACAGTTTAGAACTGGGGTGTGTAATATACTTAATAATGTTCCAAACTCTGCTGAGGCACCGAGAACAGTAAATGTCTGCCATTGAGGGGAGAGGGCAGCTTTAATTGTCATCTGAAGCCTTGCTCTGTCTGCCTCAGTGCAGCTACTGTACTAGAGAGAGAGAGACAGTAAATCAGCAAGCTCTTAACGGATGAGCAGTAGAAGGTGTCCAGGTTGTTTTTCCTGAGGGCTCTCAGGAAGTGGAGACGATGTTGAACTGTCTTGAGGACAGCTGAGATGTTGTCTGTCCGGGAGTGGTCCTCAGATATGAGGACTCCAAGGAACCTGAATCTGTAGACTGTCTCCAAAAACCCGCCATTGATGAAGAAGAGAGGGAGTTCAATTTTGCTCCTGCTGAAATCAACAATGATCTCCTTTGCTTTTGTAGTGTTCAGTGCCAGATTGTTCTATGAAAACCAGGTTGTGAGCTTCTGGACCTCCTCTCTGTAGGCTGTGACGTTTCCCTTTAAGTTCAGCCTGACTACTGTTTTGTCATCAGTGAATTTGAATTTGTTATTGTGGACTGGGCTGCAGTCGAAGGTATAGAGTACAGGAAGGGGGTCAGTGCGCAGCCCTGTGTTGAGCCAGTGCTCACTGTATTGGTGGAAGAAAGGTAGGAGCCGTTTCTCACAGTCTGGGTTCTGATGGTCAAAATGTCCTTGATCATGGTGCATATGACAGGACACAGACCCAGGATGTCTAGTTTAGCCAACAGAATTCCTGGTATGATTGTGTTATACTGTAGGCTGAGCTACAGTGCCATGAAAAAGTACATGTCCCATTCCTGATATATATATTTAAAAAAAAATAAATACAAAAGGCAATTTTCAAAAGACAGTTCAATTTATTAAGGCACCAAAAAAAGTCCACAAATGGAGAAAACCGGTAACAATGGCAAACATTTCCACAAGTGGATGACCACTTAAAATTACTCCAAGAGTGCAACGATGACACATCCAGGAGGTCACAAAAGAACCTGGAACAACATCTAAAGACCTGCAGGCCTTACTGGCCTCAGTTAAGTTCATGACTCTACCATAAAAAAGACACTGGCATCCTTGGAGAGTTCCCAGATGAAAACCCTTGCTGTCAGTAAAGAATACAAAGGCTCACATTTGCCAAGCATATTGATGATCCTCAAGATTTTAGAGAAATATTCTGGGGACTGACGAGTAAAAAATAGATTTTTGGAAGGTGTGCAGCCCCGTTACATCTGGTGTGAAAATGGCAATGTATTTGATCAAAAGAACATTGTGTCAACAGTGAAGCATTGTAATTGAGATGCTGTGGTGTGACCTTAAACAGGTAGTCCATGCTCGAAAACCCTCCAATATGATGGAGTTGAAACAATTCCGCAAAGAAGAGTGGGACAAATTCCTACAGAGCAATGTGAAAGACTCATCAACAATTATTGCAAAAGCTTGATTTCAGTTATTGCTCCCAAGTGTGGCACAACCCATTGTTTGGTACAGGGGGCAATTACATTTTGACAGAGGGTCAGAAAATTTTGTATTTTTTTGTGCCTGAATAAATTAAACTGTCATTTGAAAACTGCATTTTTCATTTCCCTGGATTGTCACTGAGAGATATTAAGATTAGTTTGATGATTTGAAACTTTTGTGTTTGTGCAGGCACAGTGGAACAAATGGTGAGAGCGATGGCCTCAAAGTTCTGAGGACCAAGGTTCAAATCCCGGCCCCACCTTTGTGGAGTTTGGATGTTCTCCCCGTGTCTGCGTAGATCTTATATGGTTGGCCTCAGTTAGCCCATGCAACTGAAAAACCTCTACTCCAATAACTCAATATGGCTAGTTTACTACCCATAGGAAGGAAGTCCCACCCAGCGGCAACTGGACAACGGATTTAATAGATGATGATGTGTGTGTGTGATAGATATGGAAAAAAAACAGAAATCAGAAGGAAGAAAATAGTTTTTTATACCACTGTATAATCCACAAAGACCATCCTAGCGTACCTCTGCAGTTGTTGCAGGTGGCTCAGCACAGCATACAAAGCTATGGCGATGGCATCCTCTGTTGATCTATTGGCCCGGTATGCCAACTGGTGGGGATCTAAAATCGGGGGAGATGGTCTTTGATGCGCTTGATAACTAGATAACCGCATAAAATCATACGGCGGGCCGCCAGGCCTTGAGTTTGACACCTGTGGTTTCGACTATTACCAACTTCAAAAGCTAATCCCAACTGTAACTTCTAGGAGAATAGTAAGTACAATATTTTTCATCTGTTATTGGCATTTCTGAATTTGAAGTAAGTCCATTCTGTGTTCGGACAGAGTCCTGAACAGCGCAAAATATTTGACATTCACATCAATAAACAAATGAGATAAATGTAGCCAGCCGTGTGTAGCGTATATTAGTGTTGAACAAAATGTAATCTACTTGAGAAATAAATTTGGTGAATTTGAACGACTGTGTTAGTCTTATTTATGTTTTGCGTTAAACTCAAACTGTTTCGAAAGGGCTCCAACTCCTTTTTTTGGTGCGTATAACATTTAGGAAAAGGGACATGATCAGTCTCAAAATCATAATGGCTACTACATTTCTGATATACAAGTTCTCGACACTAATTATTGTACTAAAACCTTCTGGACACAAGGCACGACAGGCGATGAAATTTTATAGGGAATTTCATGTAATCTATATTAAGCAGGCACAGCTATGAAAAAAATACAAAAACTCTTCATTGAACACCTACAACTACAAAAAGAAAAGAACATTAATGTTGGAGGGAAGAAAATTAGGTGTATAAAAATGGAAAAAGAAGACGTGTGTAGTTGCTGGGATAAGATACTGCATGTGAGCATTTAATGTGTTCAGTCAGAGCGAGAGAAAGCAAAGTTGGGATTTCATGTGAAGTTGGTAATCTCCCCCAAATTTTTAGCCATTGATGTTGTACATCCGAGTAAAGGTTGTAGTGTGACTCACGCATTCAGATCAAATGGTTCTTTGGGGAGTGGTCTTCCTCCGGATCTCAGGTGGAAATTAAGCAGGTTTGGTTGAAGGAAATGATGCACGAAAACAAAAATGAAAAAATAGTTATTGTCCCGTTTTGATGTGCTCATACCTTTACTGTCACGAGCATGCGGCAAGGGGTTGGAGCCAAATGGAGGACTTAGAGGCAGAGTCATGGTGTTGACGGTGGTTTGATTCCAGGCACGCTCAGAAAGGGCCAGGATGGGCACCCACATCGCAACACCCCTCACACTCAAGGCTGCGTGGTGAGCACCTGCTTTTCACACTCCACACTTCAAACTACTCCCCCATCCACATCAGCAATGCCTTCATTAATTAAGTACGTGGATGGCATCACAGTCATAGGGTGCATCACATGAGGTGATAGGTCCGCATATCGGGATGACATGCAGGAACTGGGTGTGAGCTGTGGAGATAATATCTTGCTCCTGAACACACAAAAAAAAAAATTCAGGAAAAACAAAAGACATTCAGCCCATTTTCATTGGTGGGACCTGTGTGGAAAGGATCAGTGACTTCTGCTTCTTGGGAGTGCACATTGCAGAGAAGATGACCTGGAATAAGAACACTTCCCAGCTGGCTAAGAAGGCACAAAAAAAGACTACATTTTCTGAGAATTCTCAGGAAGAACAACATTAGCCAGAGGATCCTTGTGTCTTTTTACCACTCCACCATGGAGCGCATCCTCACATACTGCCTGTGCACATGGTTTGCCAGCTAGATAGTGTCAAACAGGAAGGGACTACAGGGTCACCAAAATGGCTGAGAAGTTCATTGAGAGTCCTCTGCCCATAGTGAAGGACCTTCACAGTTCCGTCTGCCTCAGGAGAACACCAATGCCATCCTGGAGGACTCTTACCACCCAGACCACTCCGTGTTTGTGCTACTGCCTTCCGGCAGACGGTACAGGACCATTAAAACCAGGACACATGGACTGAAAAACAGCTTCTTTCCAACTGCTGTTAGAGCCCTAGTCAATCACTCTGTGATATGTGTCAGATTCCGCTTATCCGCAGGACTGATCGGGAGAAATGTCCTGACCGACTCTCCAGTTAAAGGGTTAAGACACCCCTTTACTCCAGCCGACTCTAACGCCGTGCGTGCAGGAGGACGGGAGCTTCTTAAGTCGGTGTCGAGATGAATTCGCCTAAGTGTACTAACTGCCTTTAGTTTTGCAGAGCCAATCCAGTCTGCCTCCACACTTGTCGAGTAACCTTTCTGAGTAACAAGGTGACAAAGTGTTCGCTCTACTTTTACAGCAGCTCCATCTCTTATGAATTGATTGCCCTTGTCATTGACCTAGCAAATTTAACAATTCTTATTAGGATCGTACGGATTTGTTTTATCTTAAGACGGAGATTATCAATGAGTGACTGATTAAAATAGAATTTTTACGACTAAAGTATGTTAATGTCGATGACATTCGATCTTTAATGAGGTAGAATGGTAATAATGAGATAACTCAATATAAGAATGACAAAGAGATGAAGATGGAAATTTTAAGAATTTAATACAATGATAAAAATTGTTCAGATAACATTCATCCTACAGTTATCCCCACCAGACGCGAGGTAAGGTTGCGATGTTAAGGCAAAATTCAATGTTAATTGAACATAAATCAATAAAAGTAAAAATGGTTAAAATGATAAAATTGATGCTAAGAAGGATAAGATAAATGATAAAAATAGCAGAAAGCAATATAAGTGAAGTGAGATTCAAAGCGTCTAAAAGCATCAGAAATTAGGGATAATAGACATTTTTGAGTGAGCCTGTTAGGGTTGATCAAGTATTTTATAGCTCGAAGCCTAATTTAATAATAAGGGTTTTCGGGATTACGGATAAATTGTCAAGCCAACTTGCCCTTCATAGGTAACCACGTAATATCGCTGGTATTATCCTGCCATTACCTTATTATAGTAGTTTTACTTGCGCCCAATCTCAAAGAGAGTCGTCAATTTAGGCACTCCAAGTTGCCAATTCCTTCTCCCCGCCAGCTTGCCACACGACTATTACACCTATAGAAAGACCTTGTCTCTTTGTCAGCGAAAACTGAACAAAAAGCCCCGAACTTCCGTATCCAAAGTTTTTAATAGCTTTTTGGTGGAACATTCTGGAAAATGTTGGCTGAATCTCCGCCTGGTGGGAATGGCCTCCTTTGGTTCATCTTATTGGGCCCCATTTGCCATTCCTGGCTTGACTTGTCACGCCCTTCTTTAGCTTCACTCAATTTTGTCATTCTCCCTTTAATTAATAAATGCATCTTATAAAAATATAACTACAATTCGCGTTCGGTTTCACCCTAGTTTTGAACAATAGCATAAATGTATCAACATTCTTGTGAATACAATTCTCTCATGAATTCTCAGGCTTGTTTTAGTTGGTTGCTCATCATGTGTTGCCTTGTCTGAGAGAGACAGCCATACACAGGTTATATTCTTTTCACAAAGCCGTTTCAAAGCATCTTATTTTTTGCTAAAAGTCCAGTAGAAAAATAGTTGAAATCTATTTCTGCTTGCCGACTTCCCGCGTGGTCATTCGAGTGTGACGGGCTTCCTGTTCAGTTACTTGATGCTGCAACCATCTTGAAAAATGTTAGGTGTGGCTTGACAGCTGCATCCTGTCACTGTCTTTATATCAGAAATAAGATGTGACTACTAAGATATAACAATAATTGGGTTCTTAAGGTTGCTAACCCCGATATATGAATGTAATACAAAGACATGAAAAATAATCAGGTTTATATAAGGTTACTGACTTTGGTATACGTATGCAATGCAATGAGAAGCTAAGCGGGTAGGCTACGTTTATCGGAGAGATCATTGCCGTGCTGGTGACCCAAGCGAGTGTAAATTATTTTGTCTGGTGTCCAATTTGAGAGTTGGTGGCTCAGCTCAAAACATGAACCTTAAGCCGTACACCCAAATTGTTATCAATTCGCTCCATTGCTATTTGTGGTATGGAAACCTATCTGACATATGTGAAATGCACCAATGCAACAACTACAGTATTTAATATACATATCTATCTTGGAGTAACTCACAATGTGCAATATTCAATTAAAGTGCACTTAGGTAAATATCTGATCAATGTGTGTTTCTGTAATGTGTCTATTCACTTCACTGAGCTTGATTGTGTTTTTTCTTTTATGTTGTGTTATGTTTTAGTTTTTTTTTTAATCTTTGCACCTTATTTTTTCATTGCACTTGTTGCAATGACAAATAAATCTGAAATGTATTTGTTATTGTTTTGGTATTATTTGTTTCATTACTGTTTCTTGTATCTTTGGGAACATTTGTTTTAATAAACAAAATATTTCAAATAATAATTATTATTCATGTAACGTGTCTCACAACATGTACACAACCATGTTACCTAAAGGTTTTAGCATGTTATCAGAAGAAGAATAACGCAATGATTCAAATGATATGCTGGACTTGACATCAGCAAACAGTTTTCCAAAAGAATAGCCGGAGCAAAATTATGGCCTAGCTTCTATTTTTAAAATATTTTGATTAAATGTGCACTCTACCTCATGCAACTCTGTTATGTATGACAATTATATTTTATTTATTCATTGAAATAAGTTTTAGTTGGTCACCAGTAACAAGCTGCTAAACAGCGAGCTTCCACTCCTGAGAGAATGCAAACATTAGGATTAATTTTTAACTCTGTTAATATTCATCCATCCATTTTCTTCACTGCTTATCATCACAAGGGCTGTGGGGAGTGCTGGAGCCTATCCCAGGTGTCAACGGGCAGGAGGCGGGGTACACCCTGAACTGGTTGCCAGCCAATCGCAGGGCACATCAAGACAAACAGCCAACCTCACAATCACGCCTAGGGTGAATTTAGAGTGTCCAATTAATGTTGCATGTTTTTGGAATGCGGGAGGAAACTTGAGTGCCCGGAGGAAACCCACGCAGGCGGGTCTGGGATTGAACACAGGAACTCAGAACTGTGAGGCCAACGCTTTACCAGCTGAGTCACCGAGCCGACCCCTGTTAATGTGATTAGAGTAAAACTATCATCTGTAGTGCAAATCAATATTTTATTTAATCTTAGATGTAAATCAGTTACATATTAACACTTCAGAATTTTACATACTGAATATTTTTCCATTTATTTGCTAATGGAAGTCCGAATGAATTATGGCTACAGGAACTACCGCAGTTGGATGATTTTTACATACATAAAATTGGATTGAAACAAGGAGTCACAATTTACAATAAGGGACAATCATTTATGTAAAATTGTTTTTCTTACAGTGTTGCCCACCACTAAGTGCTGCTGAAAAGCAGGGACACAACTGATTCAAGTGTGAGCAGTACTCTAGGAAGTGTGTACAAACAGACAGAGTCAGAGACAACTCATTGCAGCAGTAATCCATCAATATACTGAGTCGCTGATCCGCACAAGGGTCATGGGACTGCTGGAGCCTATCCCAGCTATATTTAGGCAGGAGGCAGGGTACACCCTGAACTGGTTGCCAGTCAATCACGGGGCACATAGAAACAACCAGTCACATTCAGGATAACACCTAAGGGTAATTTAGTCTCCAGCAGTAAACATTACTTCGATATTGAAAACGGATTAACCTGGGAAATTAAAATGTTTGCCACTACAAGAGGAAGGAATACACTGGAATTGGTGTGAGACTAATAGAAGTTAAATGTCATTCTCTAGATGTGACGATGTGAGATGTATTTAGTAAAACAAGCAGCCGTTCCAGCATGACGACTACAAAAATTGGATCTTGGTTTCTCTTGCCCGGACGTGGGTCACCAGGAGCACCCCCTCTGGAGCTAGGCTTGGAGGTGGGGCTCGAAGGCTAGCGCCTGGTGGCCGGGCCTGCACCCATGGTGCTTGGCCGGTCACAGCCCGAAAGGGTAACATGGGTCCCCCCTTCCCATGGCCTCACCACCTGTGAGAGGGGCCATAGAGGTCGGGTGCAATGTGAGCTGGTCGAAGGCTAAAACCGGGCACCTTGGCAATTCAATCCCCAGCTACAGAAACTAGCTCTAGGGACATGGAATGTCACCTCTTTGGCAGGGAAGGAGCCCAAGTTGCTGCGTGAGGTCTAAAAGTTCCAGCTACATATAGTCGGACTCCTCTCTAAGCGCCGCTTGGGCTCTGATAACCACTCCTCTTGAGAGGGGTTGGACTCGGTTCCAATCTGGAGTTGCCCATGGGGAGAGACGCTGAGCAGGTGTGGGTATACTTATTGCCCCCAAGCTTGGGGCCTGTACATTGGGATTTACCCCGGTGAATGAGAGGGTAGCCTCCCTCCGCCTGCAGGTAGGGGGACGGGTCCTGACTGTTGTTTGTGCTTATCCACCAAACAGCAGTGCAGATTACCCACCCTTTTTGGAGTCCTGAGAGGGAGTGCTGGAGAGCGGCCCTTCTGGTGACGCCATCATTCTGCTGGGGGACTTCAATGTTCACGTGGGCAATGACAGTGAGACCTGTAAAGGCGTGATTGGGAAAAATGCCCCCCCCGATCAGAACTTGAGTGGTGTTCTGTTACTGGACTTCTGTGCTCATCACGGATTGTCCATGACAAACACAAAGTTCAGGCATAAGGATGTTCACATGTCCACCTGGCAACACGACATCCTAGGTCGCAGTTTGATGATCAACTTTGTGGTCGTGTTATCAGACTTGCGACCGCATGTCTTGGACACTCGGGTGAAGAGAAGGGCGGCGCTGTCAAGTGATAACCACCTGGTGGTGAGTTGGCTCCAATGGTGGGGGAAGATGCCAGGCTGACATGGCAAGTCCAAACGTATTGTGAGGGTCTGCAGGGAATGGCTGGCAGATTGCCCTGCCAGAAGGAATTTCAACTCCCACCTCCCAAAGAACTTTGCTCACGTCCCAGAGGAGGCGGGGGACATTGAGTTGTCAATTGACGATGTTCCACACCTCCATTGTTGAGGCGGCCGACTGGAGCTCTGGCCGTAAGGTGTTCGGTGCCTGTTGTGGCGGCAACCCACGGACACGTTGGTGGACATCAACACTGAGGGATGGTGTCAAGCTGAAGAAGGAGTCTTATCGGGCATTTCTGGGGTGTGGGACTCCCGATGCAGCTGATAGGTACCGGCTGGCCAAGGGAATGCCCGGGCGTGGGAGGAGTTCGGTGAGGCCATAGAGAACGACTTCAGGAAATGTTGTGAGTCGGTGGGGAGAATACTTCGAAGACCTCCTCAATTCCCCCAACATGCCTTCCCACGAGGAAGCTGAGTCTGGGTGCTCTGTCTATCTATCTCTGGGGTTGAAGTCACCGAGGTGGTTAAAAAACTCCTTGGTGGCAGGGCCCCGGGGGTGGATGAGTTTCGCCTGATGTTCCTAAAGGCTCTGGATGTTGTGGGCTGTCTTGGTTCACACGCCTCTGCAACATGGCGTGGACATCGGGGACAGTGTCTCTAGATTGGTAGACTAGGGTCGCGGTCCCCCCCCCCCTTTTTTTAAGAAGGGTGACCAGAGGGTGTGTTCCAACTATATGGGATCACACTCCTCAGCCTCCCTGATAAGATCTACTCAGGGGTACTGGAGAGGAGGGTCCGCTGGGAAATTGAGTCTCGGATTTAGGAGGAGTAATGTGGTTTTTGTCCTGGCCGTGGAACAGTGGACCACCTCTACACCCTCGGCAGGATCCTGGGAGTTCGCCAAACCAGTCTACATGTGTTTTGTGGACTTGGAAAAGGTGTTTGATCACCAAACCTCCTGATACGGGCTGTTCAGTCTCTGTACGACCGCTCTCAGAGTTTGGTCCGCATTGCCGGCAATAAGTCGGACTCGTTTCCGGTGAGAGTTGGACTCCACCAAGGCTGCCCTTTGTCACCGATTTTATTCATAACTTTTATGGACAGAATTACTTGCCGCAGCCGAGGCCGAGAGGGCATCCGGTTTGGTGACGTCATCATCGCATCTCTGGTCTTTGCAGATGATGTGGTTCTGGTGGCTTCGTCAAACTGTGATCTCCAGCTCTCACTGGAGCGATTCGCAGCTGTGTGTGAAGTGGCTGGGATCAAAATCAGCACCTCCAAATCTGGGACTATGGCCTGCCTTCTCCAGGTCGGGGATGGAGGAGTTGAAGTATCTCGGGGTCTGATGATTGAGGCAAGATTGGAGCGGGAGATTGACAGACAGATCGGTGCAGCGTCTGCAGTGATGCGGACTTTGTATCGGTCCGTTGTGGTAAAGAGGGAGCTAAGTTGAAAGGCGAAGCTCTCAATTTATCAGTTGATCTTCGTTCCTACCTTCACCTATGCGCATAAGCTGTGGGTCGTGACCGAAAGAACAAGATCCCGGATACAAACGGCCGAAATGAGGAGTCTCCCTTAGAGATAGGGTGAGAAGCTCGGTCATCCGAGAGGGGCTCAGAGTCGAGCCGCTGCTCCTCCGCATTGAGAGGATCCAGATGAGGTGGCTGGGGCATCTGATTCGGATGCCTCCTGGACCCCTCCCTGGTGAGGTGTTTTGGGCATGTCCCACCGGAAAGAGACCCCGAGGACGACCCAGGACACGCTGGAGAGACTATGTCTCTCGGCTGGCTTGGGAACGCCTTGGGATCCCTCCGGAAGAGCTGGACGAAGTGGCTGGGGAAAGGGAAGTCTGGGTTTCCCTACTGAAGCTACTTCCTCCGGGACCCAACCCGGAAAAGCGGTCGATAATGTATGGATGGATCTCTAATGAAAAGGAATGGAGGTCATCATCCATCTTGCTTGAGGCATCCCTGTTACCATATCACTTTAATTTAAAATACCCTAAATTACTTTCTCACCTCAATACAGCGAGTGTTTATGCAATCATATGCAAAATGTTAGAATGAATATTGTACAATAAATACTGAAATTGTTTGTGAAACATTGCATTATGCAAAAGTTGGGTAAAACAGATTTCAAAAGTGGTTATAGTTAATTTAAATCAAGTCATATTCAAAATTAAATGGTTATTCAGAATGTTACATTATTTACTCAATGGAAGAGGAATTATATTTCAGAAATCAATGTATTTTTTTCAAGTTGCTCAATGTTGGTAACAGTTGCATTAATTATTGAAAACATCCAATAAATAATAATAATAATCATGTAATAAAAATTGTATACTTGATGTGTAAACCGAGCTAATCAAGTCTTTGATTTGTTTATTACCTACTACTATTGATGAATATGTGGCAGAAACTCAGTAAAGTGAAGCTTTATTTTTCAAGAATTTTGAAGCCTAAATGTCCTCCAAATCTGGAATGACCCACATGGCCGTTATATATATATTTTTTAATATGCAAAAATTTATTTTTTTGTGGTCAATATAGGGTGGTGTGTGTACATTAATGAGTAAAAAAATATTTTAGCAAATGCCTGTAATATAACAAGTGAAACATTTAATGGTGTCTGAACATTTTTCATACCCACTTTATCTAGATTCAAAAGTACATATTTTAGAAATGCATGGTTTTATGGTATAAGCTAGCTCAACTGTCCACACGATAACATGTGATGCACAATACACTACTGATCAAGAGGTATTTTTAATATCTGGCTTTACTCCGATAATTCTCAACTTAGAAACTCAATTCATCCTGAGTCCCAAAATATGTCTGCGAGCAAGCCATTCTAAATTTTCCCGATTTTGACACGTAGCTTAGTTTACATACGTCAATTTCTCTTGCCATAATATGACAACTAGCCTGGTCGAACATCCAATGCAACTATGGTAGTCTGTTGGTCTACATAGAAGCACAATCATCTTAAAGCCAAACACACAAAGGAGGAAAAACACAATATAAAAACCAACAAACAACATTTCACCAAATTGAACAACCTACTTCCAGGAGCCACTTTATTGGTGTTTATTACGAGATCAGGTCACCAAAAATAATGAAATGATGCTCTTTCCTGTACATACTTTCTTTAAATTAAAATTTTCATCATTTTTGTCTTTATCCCTTAGCATGGAAGGTGGCAGAATGCACACATAGAACAATTCAATAATATTGAGAAAGGAAAAACAAGCAACCTACTGCAAAAAAGCAAAAAGTAGCACACACACGCAATCAATGCTGCCATTATTTTCCCAGTGCACAAAGACAAGATGTTTGTACAGTTTCAACTCAATGCCATTTCACAGCATAGGATCCCAGATAAAGTACACATAAGCTTCCTTGTGTGCCCGAAGAGCACATGTGCAGCCCTTCTCATTCATGTGTGCTACATAACTGCTAGCCACAATAGATGCATCTCCGCAGCAAAATGTCAATAGATGCACCTCCGCAGCAAAATGTGAGTCCTTATTAAAGTAGTTATGAGTATTTGTGTTTATTAAGACAATTTACAACAAACAATGCACGTTCTCACCAAAATCCTTTGTCAAAATAAATCTTTTCTCACTGGAAATATTGAAAGACATTGAGGGCTCTAACAATACTGCACACACAATTTCACTTACTTGCAGAAATTTTGTTCAAGCAGCTCTGGACAAGCAACAACATTGTCAGGTAAGACGGGAAGATGGAGTTAAGAGCCAACGACAGTATTACTCCCATATACTGAATGACCGGATATGCAAAATGAACCCTGAAAGAGTAGACTTATTCTTAGCCATCTTTATGATACTTTGAGGGGTAAAATGTAGAGTGATAAATATAGACAAAATCAAATAGTGGTACCCTAACTGAAGAATGTAATTTGTTATGTGACTGAGGTCATGTATGGGAAACATGGGATGCTAGATGGATGTTGTGAGATCCACTGCTGTCATCTAGAAGTGGGATTTGTGTAGCGTCCTCCAACTGCACATCATATTTTGGCTCATCAGCACAATTTATGTTTATATATGAATTATAACTTCTGTTAGTTTCAGACAACGTTCAAAACACTTGGAACACTTTCAAGTTGGTGCACAAATAAGTCAAGGTACCAGTGTTCAACCTCTTTTCAAAGGTTCTACTGTCAGTGCTTAGTCTGTATGTATACGTAAAATACACAACCTTCAACCACCATTTCAACACTCGTAACTTACTGAAAAGCATCGCGGAACATTGAGATATTTGTCCATAAGGTGTTGGTAAAAGCATTTCCATCAAGTTACTTGCTGGATGACTGAGCAAAATTAAGGTGTCTTATCTTTAAGAAAGGTAAATCAAGTAAGCAAGCAGTGGGTTTAACGCAAGAGTTGAAACTCCAGTAGACTGGAACTGTAGTTTGAAAGATTATGCTCATGTTCGGATGTCTATACAGATAATGTTACAATGTGCCCGAGACGAAAGGAGAGAGCTATTCTACTCAGTACCTAGTGGTACATGCATAATAAATGAATTGATGTCTGTCGTAATTTCTTGTTCATCTTTGTAGGTTCACACCTCTGCTGGGGGATCAACTTTATGCTCATGAGATGTCTCCGATTCCGGGGGGCTCTCAGGACTATCCATCCATAAGTCCACCAATTCCTGGGTGTCGAAAAACTCATCGTGTCCTTCAGGAGACATGGGCGTCTGGGAGCTGGAACCAGCCTCGCTGCTGCTCTCTCGGAGCTCCAGCAGCACGGGTAACGAGCTTGGGAGACAGAAGCCTTCCATCCGACCTACAGAGAGCTCAGCTAGTGGAGAACAGGGTGCCCTCAACCCAGCATCTACAACATTACCACTAGGCAGGTCCACAGTTGAACAAGTCACCTCTTGACCTTCATGTGTGTGTGTGGGAGATTCAAATTGGCCGTCCCTAATATTGCATTGCTCACTAGACTCCTCTGGTGAGTTATTTGGTGTCTGTGGTGCTTCATAGCGGTTTGAAACCTCTGAGAAATTTGGGTCAATTGCTTGTGAAACCAGTGGAGGTGCTGCCTGTGGTGGGAGGTTTTGAGAGGAATGAGTTTCCTCACTACTCTGAGGAGTAAGGGAGATCTTATCACTGAAACTGAAACGTGGAGAGGTGTCAGCAGTCGTGGGAGAAGATGGCCCAGCACTGGATACGGTACTGGATGGACCACTGCTATCTGTAGAGATAGGAGAGAACCTAAGCATGAATTACAATAAAACAAAGATTTGTAACTGTGAAAGAATTAATTACTATTTCAGTTATCATGTAAAAGCATATGACTATTATTATAGTTGTTGTTAGAATTGTTTTATCATGCATTTCTTTGTTTGTCTTGCTCTGAATTGTTCTCCTTGTGAGCGGCATGCATGACCCAAAATGTGACCCAGCGATGCCTGGAAGGCGATGTCTCCATTCTGACCTCATCGCGTCTCCCTTCTGACCTCGAGCAGATACTCCTCAACACAAAGTTCCCTTTCTAGCTACAAGCGGAAACTTCCAAAATAAACATGTCTTTAAACAATGCCCTGCTTTTCTCTTGAGGGTTTATCAGGACACTGTTGCAGCCTTGAAGAAACATGTCCAGTGAAGAAAATAAGTATTTGAACACCCTGCTATATGGCAAGTTCTCCCACTTAGAAATCATGCCCGTGTCTGAAATTTTCATTGTAGGTGCATGTCCACTGTGAGAGAGATAATCTAAAAAGAAAAATCCAGAAATCAAAATGTATTTGTTTAACACTTTATTTGTGTGATACAGCTGTAAATAAGTATTTGAACACCTGAGAAAACCAATGTTAATATTTGGTACAATAGCCTTTGTTTGCAATTACAGAGGTCAAACGTTTCCTGTAGTTGTTCAACAGGTTGGCACACACTGCAGGAGGGATTTTGGCCCACTCCTCCACATAGATCTTCTCTAGAGTAGACAGGTTTCTGGGCTGTCACTGAGAAACACCGAGTTTCAGCACCCTCCAAAGATTTTCTATTGGGTTTAGGCGAAGCCAGAACCTTGATATACTTCTTATGGAGCCACTCCTTGGTTTTCCTGGCTAATGGCTTCGGGTCATTGTCATGTTGAAAGACCCAGCCACGGCCCATCTTCAATGCTCTTACTTAGGGAAAAAGGTTGTTCCCCAAAATCTCACAATACATGGCCACAATCATCCTCTCCTTCATACAAGTTGTCCTGTCCCATGTGTAGAAAAACACCCCCAAAGGGTGATGCTACCCATGCTTCACAGTAGGGATGGTGTTCTAGGGATGTAACTCATCATTCGTCTTCCTCCAAACAACCTTTTGGTCTCATCTGACCACAAAACCTTCTCCCATGACTCCTCTGTATCATCCAAATTGTCAATGGCAAACTTAATACGGGCCTTGACATGTGCTGGTTTAAGCAGGGGAACCTCCCGTGCCATGCATGATTTCAAACCATGACCTCTTAGTGTATTACCAACAGTCAACTTGGAAACAGTGGTCCCAGCTCTTTTCAGGTCATTGACCAAGTCCTGTCATGTAGTCCTGGGCTGATTCTTAACCTTTCTAAGGATCATTGAGACCCCACGAGGTGATATCTTGCATGGGGCTCCACTCCGTTTGAGATTCACCGTCATGTTTAGCTTCTTCCATTCTCTAATGCAGGGGTGCTCAATGCGTCGATCGCGATCGACCGGAAGTCTTGGTCGATCGTGGGACAGTGTGCCCAAAAAAAAAAAAAAAAAAAAAAAAAGTCAGCCAATGTTCCCTCTAAACTTCACGCGTGGGCAATTGTGCACCGCTGATGCAGGTTCTCTGCAGATATTCTGCGTTGCGCACAAAAAAAAAAGTCCAATACAAATTGAAAGTATAACATACAGCTATTCATTTTTTGGCATTTTGCAATCTGATTCAATGAGAGAGGGATGACTGGTTCTTACATCCAATGGCACAATTCATATGCATAGTGTAAAAAAAGATAAAGGTGTCTTTAGGCAGCAAACGGAACTTTCTCTAACAACGACCGCTGCATCGCCACACACTGTTTCCTACTTTATCTTACGCAGCCCATCAGCGAGCAAAGACGAGCTAGACATGCTGCTCATGTTTACTTTTGATCTTAATGAGGAAAGTTAAAAAAGAAATGCTGTTGTTTTAAGATGCAATGACTGCTGGAGTATGTGAATAATCGAAGAAAAACTGGTTAAACTGGATGAGATTTTCTCTTTTCCGAGTGGGAATGGTCTGGTCTGAAGCCAAAGTAGAAAGTGCAGGATGAGATGGTGTGTAATTTTAAAATTCCACCTTGGAACAACGTGATCCAGGATGAATGCACAGTGCACAAAAAGCTAAATCTATATTGTAAATACAGGAGGGAACATAACATTAACCTTAAAACGGTTTGGGAGCATCATCATAACCCAAAACCATCATCGGTAGCTCGCGAGGGCCTGGCCTCTTGAAAAGTACATCTTGAGGTAATAAAGTCGAGGCACCCACGCTCTTATTGATTGCTCCAACAGTGGACCTTTTTTCACCAGGCTACATGGCAATTTCTCTGTAGTCCTTTCCAGCCATGTGGAGTTGTACAATTTTATTTCTGGTGTCTTTGGACAGCTTTTTGGTCTTGGCCATGTTACAAGTTTGAGTCTTACTGATTGTATGGGGTGGACAGGTGTCTTTATGCAGCTAAACGACCTCACAAAGGTTCATCTGATTCAGAATAATACATGGAGTTGTGGTGGACTTTTAAAGGCGGACTAACAGGTCTTTGAGGGTAAGAATTCTAGCTGATTGACAGGTGTTCAAATACTTATTTGCAGCTGTATCACAAGCATAAATCGTTGAAAAATCATACATATTGATTTCTAGATTTTTCTTTAGATTTTTTTTAGATCTCTCTCACAGTGAACATGCAACTATGAAAATGTCAGACCCCTCCCAGATTTCTAAGTGGGAGAAGTTGCAATATAGCAGGGTGTTCAAATACTTATTTTCTTCACTGTACCTTATTGTTTATGTTGGTGTAGCCATCTGTTTCAGCATTTTCCCTGTGTGAACTTGTAACCAGTTAACCTAAGAAAGCAAAAAAAAGAGGTACAACGGTGTGGTTGACTCAGAACGTGGTTTGGAGTTGCAGCTGGTCAGCCAAACCCGTTTCCACTCATGAGCCGATTAAAGTCCTCTTCATTGCCCCTAATTATTTGCATATTCACTCCAGTGGTTGGTTATCAAACCTGACATTACTTGGTCCTTTGAGCTGGATTCCAACATACCTGAGAATCCCAGCTTCAGAGTCGACCTCCAGGAGAGACCGTGGCCACAGCAACACAGACTCGTAAAGGGACTGGTTCTTGAGCTCTCAAACTGGGATCTGAAGGTTGACGGAAATCCGAAGGACAAGAAGACATCTTGGTAAGAACAATTTTCTTTCGGGGTATCAAAGAGTGAATGTCGACAGGAAATCTGCGCAAAGGTACGTCGCAGTCTACATGAAGATACTGTGTAGGAGAAGACTTGTGAAGACTAGTATATTTCCTATTTTTCACAGGTTTGGAAAATAGCAAAGAATGTCTAGTTGAACGACTAGTTGCTATTTTTCACGAGGAAAGTAGCACAGAAGGTCTAGTCGAACGAGTATTTTTCATGGAGAAAATAGCGCAGAATAATTATTGTCAGACAACTAATATATTTCCTATTTTCCACAAGGAAAATAGCAAAGAATAACTGTAGTCGAACGACTAGTATATTTGCTATTTTCAAAAGAATAAGATAGTAGGAAATCGGTACTTCCAAAGAGTTTCAGGACACAGAAATTGATCAGTCTGTGAGTGTGTACACAGTGAATGTTCAAAGTTTGAGAAATCTAAAACTGACCAAGGGTTGTGAGTGAAAACATCCATGAATACCCGCTCAAAATCGGGAGTAGAAGCTTGGTATTCGACCCAAAGTCAGGCAACTTTGAATTTTTCCCAAAACTGAGGAACCATATCCAGACGCCTTTCAGAAATAAGACCGTCAGAAATGGCAGCAAAGTCGACCAAAAAATCCAATTGTCAAGTTTCCAAGGCTGAAGTAAAGGAAATACGCCATTTAGCTGAAATTGATTACAAGGGAACAACATGAGTCAGTGGAAAGTGGCAGAAAAAGTATGGATTTTCTTGAAATGTAGAAAACTGTGAAGAATTGGACAAACTTCTCAGTAAGTTCTCTCTTAAAGACAGAAGAGAAATTATGAATGTCGACTCGGGAAAAGAAAGATCTGTTTTTACATAGAAAGGAAAATAATGAGACAGGACCATTGTAAAGGACAATAGACAAAAAGATTATGTAGTCGAGAAAAAAAGAAGGAAAAAAACATTGACTGACTACTAACTTCACATTATGACACAACACCACACAGGATGACTAGATCAGAAGGGACTGACTTGAAATGGCGCCAATGTGACTATTTTAGTGTATGGGACTTGAACTAAGAATGATGTTAAAAAGGTGTTGAAGTTGTAACTGCACACAAAACTGACATAAATCAATGTGTAGTACATTTGAAAATTCAAAGAGCAACCAAGTGTTTTAGACATAGAGCAAATTAAACAAATTAAACAAAAAGAGTAAAACAAAAGGATGAGCTTTTTGAGGAATACAGAGTGAAAATGACAACTGTATTCAAAAGCAGGCGGCAGGAAGACAAAGATACAAAGAAGCCTCTTCAACAGCAGTTGAAGAATAACCTAACCTTAACCCGGTTCAAAAGATGCAATTTGGTTAACAAACATTGCATCGGCCTGTCCACAGGCACATTGGAGGAGTATGTAAATCGCATCCTGTATACTAAAGAGACAAAAAATTAGTTAAATTATATCTCGGATAAAAAGTGACATCATTGTTGAAATAAACTGATGGAGCAGAAAAACCCCTTTGCTAAATATAACAAGTTTTAGTGTCAATCACGGTAAGAGCCTTGCCAGATAACAGCAAACACCTTATCTACATGGTTGTAAAGGTCAATTTACGACCTCAGCTTAGTGTAACAACATGGACACACTGCAATAAAAAGATGAGCGGCAAGCATTAAATTGCTCAGCCAGCAGCATTTGTAGTATTAAAAGAAGTGTGTAAAATAATGAGGAAAGGATGTTACTATTTACACAAATAGTTAAAGTGCAATTGCCACAGTACACACTGTTGCGCAATATTGAAAGAATATAAGTATGATGACAACAGGTAAATGAGTTCCACATGTGGAACTCATCAGAAACACTAGGAGCAGTGTAACGGCCACAGACCTTAGCTGTATGTAAATGTTCTGCACACACACACACACACACACCACACACACACACCACACACACACACACACACACACACACACACACACACACACAAAACAGACTTAGTCTTAAGAGTAAATGATTTTGCGGATAGAACGGCAAAGGAAGAAATCTTCAAAACCATTTCTTGACTAAAAGAGACAATTTCACAACAACATTTAGATAACCAAACACCTATTAATATGCAACAATAAAGCCCAATGCAAGAACAGGTACATCGGCATAAACAAGGAGCAATAAATAAAAAAAAAAAAAAGATGGGAGTTTATATTAGCACAGAAGAAAAAATCCGGTTTACAAAAAAAAACATATAAATCTGACGCCATTTTGAGCCATGTTTTTTTACATGTCTCAAACAGGAGGAAAATGTAGAGTAGATACATTATACAATTTATATTAAAAAAAATAATAATTATAACGCGTGTTTGATCTGTGCAAAACCACAAGGCTCAGACCAAAAAGGGGGAGGTTTCCGGCACCTACTTCCCCCTTTCAAAGAATATATATAGATTTTATTGAATTAGATCGAAGTAAAGGAAAAAAATACTGTTTGGCCATTACAGAAGCATTCTCTAAATGGAGAGTCATTAAAAAAAAACACTTTGATGTTTTAACAGTAGCAAATGTATTCAATTTACAGTGACAATGGAATGCGCTTTTGTAAATCATGGGGGGGGGGGGGGGCTATGTTGACAAAATAGGGAAAAATGTTTCATAATGACTTAAAACATCATTGCACTTATCTGCAAACAAAGTTTAGATTTTGTTAAATGTTACATCAACATTACAAACTGCATGAAACATTGTTGAGAAAGCCAATATGAAACTAAGAATGATTTATATTTCGCTGACTATATGAGGAAATAATGTTAAAAGAACAGGGACACACACAAGCACCAAGTGATAAGGATCTTCCAGCCTCTCAGCAGGAAGCCAAATTAGTGGAGCTGGGAGACTGGGTGCTTGTGTGCTTGTGAGAGGCACACAAGAGCAGGAAGGAGCATTGGTGCTCTCCAATGTGGGGAGGTCCCTTTAAGTTACCGACAATGCCAACAGCTTAAGAAATAAATGAATAAAATAGAAAAATAAATTTAGGTTAGTTTGACACATTGTAAAAAGGCCATTTCAGTCGAGGATCCATTTGGTAAGGTGAACGGAAAGCTGACTTGTGGCTGGGTGCAGACTTATAGTGTCTGAAAATATCCAAAAGTCAGAGAAGACATCAAAAGACATCGAACCTATTAGGGACACCGAGATGAAATGCCTACCCGAAAAGTGGTTATATCCCAAATTAGGAGGCTGTGGCGTGGTCGTAAGCATGATAACATTCTTCCTGCTTATGACACAACTGTGGAGTGTCAGAATGTTGTCCTACTACAAAAAAACCTTTTACACTCTAAATCATTTTGAGCACCAAAGTACCTTTGAAACCACCTTCTTATGAAGTAGCAAATATACATCACTTTGCTTCTTTGTGAAGGCAAGAATAGTATCAAAGAACACAGAGATAACTTCTAGTACCCCTTCTTTTAAATCCTTATTCTTCTAAATCAAAATTAGCCCAAGTAAAAGTGATCCAAAAACTAGAGGCTAATGACTGGTTTCAATTGTGACAGGCATTTTTGGAAAAAATAATAATTGGTTTCCTATGGTAAAACAAAGGTGGCACGGTGGGGCAGTTATAAAGCGTTGGCCTCACAGTTCTGAGGCCAACGCTTTACAACTCAAATCTCGGCCCTGCCTGTGTGGAGTTGCATGTTGACCCAGTGCCTGCGTGAGTTTTCCCCGAGCCCTCCGTTTTCTTCGTACATCCCAAAAAACATGTAATATCAATTGGACACTCTAAATTACCCCCAAGTGTGATTGTGAGTGTGGCTGTTTTCTGTCTCTATGTGCCCTGGAGGTTTTACTGGAAGCTGGTTCAGGGGGTGCCTCACCTCCTGCCTGGTGGTGGCAGAAATGGGGTCCAGCACTCCAGTGACCCTTATGAGGATAAGCGACGAAGAAAATGAATGGATGGATGGATGCTAGAACAAGCAGAAAATCTTTATCGAAAGATTGTGTTCTTTGCACAACTTTTACAGATGATCTCAGTACTATTACCAGATGATTGTAGTTTTGAATTTGAAGTGGAACAGTCCCTGATAAATAATGAAAAAAAATGGGATTTTGTGTTTACATTAACTTCTTTTGAGAATTGGAAAAAAATGTTTTCTATTGACATAGCACTGAGTGACTTCACATGAATGAAATTGATAGGAACTGGAAGCAAATTGGGAAATTTATCAGCTTTGATGTGTAAAATCATTTTTGTGATCAATAATTCATTTAAGTCATTGTCATATAGAAACATCTAATGGTGTTGCAGAGGCAACGGTGTTTTTGATAAATTGAGAAAAAACAGTAACAGGTTACTGTGCTTCAATAACTTGATTGTTACCATTTGGCTGTTCATTCTATGTCTGTTTATGAATTAACATTGTACATGTAGTCTTACCCAAACACTGGCATAGAAGAAAGAGGAGAGGTATGGGAAGGAAAAATGTTTTAACATACATCGACGCCACCGATGTTCCAAGTAAGTATAAATTGGCTGATCAATTTGGTAGGAGCATTTGAGTCCTCAGTTTGTTGGTTTACAACCGACAAAAACGTAGACAGAATCAATTGCATTCAATATAACGTGCAAAAAAATTGGGCAGTTGGACACAGAGGGGGTTTGAAGCTGTGCATGAGCAGTTATCTGCTACTTCATTTATGGCATTCCAAAGCGGAGTCACTGTTGACATGTTGGCTAAGAGAGGGGAACTCAGTTCTATGAGAACAATGTCGCACACTTCTCGCCAAACATTACAGCTGTGGAGAAGTGACACACCAATGCCATAAGAGGGTCTTAGAACCCTGAATGGCGAAATGTCAAAAACATTTTGGTGTTGACACTTCCGTGTGGGACTGCTGGATGAGTGCCTTTGGAAAATACAAAGCCCTGGTGTCCTCAATTTGGTATAAGTCACTGTTTTTGTAGCAATATTGACCTTGTGTGGATGCTGTTGTACTTTTTGTCTATGTGTTGTCATTTGTAAAACTTATTAACAGTGCTTTCCCCAAAGGAACAGGTGGTGATGTATCCTTTATTGATGAAGAATGTTGATGGCGATTATCCGTTAAACTTGCCTGTTTTATGTCTAAATCCAGATTATGAGCAAAAACATTTTTTTCTCTGGGTATGTGTAGTTGTTTTTAGTAAAAACTGATTCTGTAAATGAACCTGATCAAGGATTAAAGCAAAGACAATACAGTGCACAAAGAGCTAATTCTGGATTTTAAATATAGGAGGCGAAATAACATTGTAACATAACATAACATGCTTGGCCTAAGTTAGCCTAGCGCGCTAACAACATTACCTACGTAGAGTATACAACGAGGACCAAACATTGAACGTGGACTCAACCGTCAACTACTAGAGTGAGGGCCATTGTGGTTTGAATCCCTTTCATCCACATATCCTTTATATTTTCACACAGGTAGTACGTGATTTGACTGTGTTTATGTGATTGCTTTGACCTTAACTTTAACATGGATTAGGCAGTATGAGAATTGTGTATCTTATGTGCTGACTTTGTTTATTTGAATGGTTCTTCTTTTTAACTATCTGCAGCCCGTTGGGCAGCACAATATTGTGCTACCTGTCGGCTGGTCCCAAGCCTGGATAAATACAGGTAGGGCATTTGGCGTAAAACTGTGCCAAACATATGAGCGTTCATCATACTAATTCCATAACGGTTAGGTCGTGGCCCAGGCTTCCTATCCCCGCACCTGGAAATGTTAATCTGCAAGGCGTAGGTAGAAATTCAGATAATGTAGGTCGAAGACAAAAAAGAGGAGGAAAGCGGCTTAGTAGGCAGAAGAAGAGAAATGCACAGACTATAGAGCTGTGTGTAGGAACTTTGAATGTTGGGATTATGACAGGAAAAGCTCAGGAGTTAGTTGACATGATGATTAGGAGAAAGGTTGATATATTGTGCATCCGAGAGAGCAAGTGGAAAGGGAGTAACGCTGTGGTTAGCAGCTATGACCCACAGGTAGGATGTTACCGGGAGTTGAAAGAGAAATTCTGGAAGGAACGAAACGAAGTAGTCCTGAGCATCCTAGTCAGAAAGAGAGTTGTGAGTTGTAATTGGTGCAGATTTCAATGAATGAATGAAGAAGTGATGGGTAAGTACGGCATTCAGTAAAGGAACTTTGAAGGGCAGATGGTGGCGGACTGGATGGTGGTGTGTAGGATGACTCTGGTAGCAGGTAGGAAGATTAAGAAGACAAAGGAAGAGCAGATAATCAGGTGGTGGAAGTTTAGAAAGGAAGAATGTTGTGTGGCCTTTCGAAAAGAGGTGAGACAGGCTCTCGGTGGTCAGGAAGCGCTCCTAGAAGACTGGAATACTACCGCCAAGGTATTCAGAGAGGCAGGCAGGAGAGTACATGGGATGTCTTCTGGTAGGAAAGGGGAGGAGACTTGGTGGAACCCCAAAATACAGGAAGTCATCCAAGGAAAGAGATTAGCGAAGATGTGGGACACGGAGAGGACTGAGGAGAGGTGTAAGGAATACATTGAGATGCGCTGTAGGACAAAGGTAGAGGTGGCAAATGCCAAACAAGTGGCATATGATGACGTACTCCAGGTTGGATACGAAAGAAGGAGAAAAGGATCTAAACAGAGATGGGAAGGATGTGCAGCAAGTAAAGGTGATTAAGGCTAGGGATGGAAATATGTTGACTGGTGCAAGTCGTGTGCTAAGTAGGTGGAAAGAGTAGTTTGAGAAGTTAATGAATGAAGAAAATGGGAGAGAAGGTAGAGTACAAGAGTCAAGCGTGAATGACGGGGAAGTAGCAATGATTAGTAAAGGAGAAGTTAAAAAGGGACTGAACACAATGAAAAATGGAAAGACAGTTGGACCCAATGACATACCAGTGGAAGAATGGAAGCAATTTGGTGAGGCAGCTGTTGAGTTTTTGACCAACTTCAAGAGAATACCGGCGGGAGAGAAGATGCCAGAAGAATGGAGAAAAAGTGTGCTAGTCCCCATTTTTAAGAACAAAGGCAATGTTCAGACCTGCGGAAACTACAGAGGAATCAAGATGATGAGCCACACAATGAAGTTATGGCAAAGAGTAGCGGAGGCTAGACTCAGGACGCAAGTATCTGCGAGCAACAGTATGGTTTCATGCCTAGAAAGAGTACCACAGATGCATTATTTGCCTTGAGAATGCTCGTGGAAAAGTAAAGAGAAGGTCAGAAGGAGCGACATTGTATCTTTGGAGACCTAGAGAAAGCCTATGACAGAGTACCAAGAGAGGAACTGTGGTACTTCATGCGCAAGTCTAGTGTGGCAGATAAATGTTAGAATACGACAGGACATGTATGAGGGGAGAAGAAGAGCAGTGAGATATGCTGTAGGTGTGTCAGAAGAATTTAAGGTGGAGGTGGGACTGCATCAGGGTTCCGCGCTGAGCCCCTTCCTGTTTGTGGTAGTAATGTATAGGCTGACAGACTAGGTTAGACTGGAATCCCCTTGGACCATAATGTTTGCAGATGATATTATCTGCAGTGAAAGCAGGGAGCAGGCGGATGAACAATTAGAAAGATGGAGGTACGCACTGGAAAGGAGAGGAATGAAGATTAACCAAAGTAAAACAGAATATTGCATGAGTGTGAGGGGCAGAGGAGGAGTGAAGCTCCAGGGAGAAGAGATAGCGAGGGTGAATGACTTCAAATACCTGGGGTCAACAATACAGCGCAATGGAGAGTGTGGTAAAGAATCGAAGAAACAGGTCCAAGTGGGGTGGAACAGTTGGCGGGAGTTGTCTGGTGTTCTATGTGAAAGAAGAGTATCTGCTGGGATGAAGGCCAAAGTTTATAAAACAGTGGTGAGGCTGGCCATGATGTACGGATTAGAGACGGTAGCGCCGAAGAAACAACAGGAAGCAGAACTGGAGGTAGCAGAAATGAAGATGCTGAGGTTCTCGCTTGGTGTGAACAGGTTGGATAGGATTAGAAATTAGGTCATTAGAGGGACAGCCATAGTTGGATGTTTCGGTGACAAGGTTAGAGAGAGCAGGGTTCCATGGTTTGGACATGTTCAGAGGCGAGAGAGTAAGTATATTGGTAGAAGGGTGCTGAGGATGGAGCTGCCAGGCAAAAGAGCGAGAGGAAGACCAAAGAAAAGGTTGATGGATGTTGTGAAGGAGGACATGAGGACAATGCATGTTAGAGAGGAAGATGCACGAGATAAGCTTAAAAGGAAAAAGATAACATGCTGTGGCGACCCCTAATGGGACAAGTCGAAAGAAAAAGAAGAAGAAGTGACATAACATTAACCTTAAAAGACTTTGGGAGCATCATGTCCTGTCTCCCTCTCTCTCCCTCTCACACACACATACACGTGCACACATACGCACACAGTTGGAGCAGGATGTTTTCACATTCTGCGCAAAAATACATTCATTTTGTCGCTCACTGTCTCAAGTCATAGTTGACTAAAGCTCTCCTGTTTCAGGTCAGTCAGGACAATCAAAATGTTGTTAAATGCTAAAATAATGACAGAGAGAATTTCTTAGAGAAATTTACATTTTCTTCAAGGTCAAAAGTTTACATTCATTTGCTTGGTATCGAGTAGCGTTTCCTTTGAACTGCATTCTTGGGTCAAATGTTTTGGGTAACCTTTCGCAAACTTCTTACAGTACTCTGCTGTAATACTGGCCCTGACAAAACTGGTGTAACTGAGTCAGGTTTGTCTGTTGCCTTGCTCGCACATGCCTTTTCAGATCTATCTACAAATTTTAGATGAAATTCAGATCAGGGATTTGTAATGGCCATTCTATAACATTGATGTTGTTTTTCCTGAAGCCACTTTTAAACTATTTTAGCAGTATGCTTAGGGTCATTGTCCATTTGGAAGAGCCATTTGCGCCCAAGTTTTAGCTTCTTGTCAGATGTCTTGAGATGTTGCCTTAATATCTCCATGTAATGTTCTTTCTCCATGATGCCGTCTATTTTATGACAACAGCCCCACAACATGATGATGCAACATCCTTGCTTCAGAGTTGATATGGTGTTCTCAGGTCTACAAGCTTCTCCCTTTTTCCTCCAGATGTAACGTAGGTCATTATGACCAAACAGCTCCCCTTTTGTTTTTTTTAGACCACAGGATATGTCTCCAGGAGTTAAGATCTTTGTCTTGGTGTCTTTTTACAAACTAATCTGTCTTTTTTTGCTTCTTTAGGAGTAATGGCTTCATTTTTGGTGAGTGGCCTTTCAGCCCATTTCAGTGATGGACTCGTTTCACTGTGGATAATGACAATTTCTGACCAGGTTCATCCAACATCTTCACAAGGAGTTTTTCTTTTTTTGAAGGGTTGATTTGCACATTTTGGACCAAAACATGTTCATCTCTGAGACACATAGCCTGTCTCCTTCCTGAGCAGTGTGATGACTGGACATTCCCTTGATGTTTATCCATCCATCCATTTTCTTAGCCGCTTATCCTCATGAGGGTCACGGGAATGTTGGAGCCTCTCCCGGCTGTCAACGGGCAGGAGGCAGGGTATACCCTGAAGTGGTTGCCAGCTAATCGCAGGGCACATCAAGACAAACAGACACATTTTAGAGTGTTCAATTAATGTCATATATTTTGGGGATCTGGGAGGAAACCGGAGTGCGCGGAGGAAACCCACGCAGGTACGGGGAGAACATGCAAACTCCACACAAGTAGGTCCAGGATTGAACACGGGACGTCAGAACTGTGCCAATCCTTTCCAGTTAATCCACGCCTTGGTTTTCCCTTGATGTTTATACTTTCGTATAATTGTTCGAACAGATAAATGTGGCGCCTTCAAACATCTGGAAATTTCACCCAAGGATGAGCCAGACTTGTGGAGCTCCATGAGTCTATAAATTCCTGGCCGATTTCTTGTAATTTTCCCGGGATTTAAAACAATGAAGGAGAGTGTTTGAGGTGTGGCTTTAAATACATCCCCATGTGTGCCGTCAATGAACTCACATGTAGTCAGTTAACCTATCGGGAGCTTCCAAAGCTATGATCTCATGATCTGGGATTCCCCATGTTCCTTAACGATAAACAATGGTACATCTACTTACGAAATTAATCACTTCCGGAAGTCATTTCGTAACGTGAATTTTTCATAAGCAGAAGCGCATTAAACATGGAAATAGCCTAATCCGGTTTTTCAGCAGTTTATGCAGGAATTCAAAAAAATCCAAACATACTCCTCCCTGTGTTTAGATTTGAGACTAACCGTAGTCGAGTCACATGCACACAGTACTTGTAGAAAAGGGTACAATTCCTTATAAGAGATACAGTACGTTGAGCAGAATAACGTCAAGTGATGTAATACTCACACCACGGGGGTTTATCTGAACGAGACCTGAGAGAGGAGGAGAGGACTCTGTGGGGGATGTATGAACCGTCCCCTGATGGATGGTTGTGTCCACCAAACATTGCTGACAAAGCTGCAGAGACAAAAGACCAAAGATAAAAGATTCCAAGAATTTACAAAAGCTGAGACTTACAGTATATTTAAGTCTGTAACCTCTAGTGGTCCTTGTATGAGGATCTCCGGCACTCTCACACACACTTGTGAGGAACTCATTGACCTGTTTGAGTGACAATGAGTTGTGTAGAGTTTCCAGAGGATAGATGGAGGGTACCATGGAGCATCCTTCAAAGCCTATGGTACAGAAGGAAGATGACACAGACTTTATCAACTTTTAGTTGGACAGGGCAGCCAGAAGAGGAGGTAGGCTGAACCAAATAAGATGAAACACAAGACAGTGCCCCAGTATGTTGCCTTTTACAGTAAAGAAAATAAATATTTGAACAACCTGCTGTATTGCAAGTTCTCCCACTTGGAAATCATGAAGGGGTCTGAATTTTTCATCGTAGGTGCATGTCCACTGTGAGAGAGTCTAAAAATAAAAATCCAGAAATCACTATGTATGACTTTTTAACTATTTATTTGTGTGATACAGCTGCAAATAGGTATTGTCTATCACCTAGAACTCTGACCCTCAAACACCTGCTAAGTCCGCCTTTAAAAGTCCACATCCACTCAGTGTATTATCCTGAATCAGATGCACCTATGTGAGGTCGTTAGCTGCATAAAGACACCTGTCCACCACATACAATCAGTAAGACTCAAACTTGTAACATGGCCAAGACCAAAGAGCTGTCCGAACACACCTGAGACAAAATTGTACAGCTCCACACAGCTGGTAAGGGCGACGGAGAAATTGCAAAGCAGCTTGGTGAAAAAAGGTCCACTGTTAGAGCAATCATTAAAAAATGTAAGAAGCTAAACATGATGGTCAATCTCTGTTAGAGCAATCATTAAAAAATGTAAGAAGCTAAACATGATGGTCAATCTCAATCGGAGTGGAGCCCCATGCAAGATATTACCTCGTGGGGTCTCAATGATCGTTAGAAAGGTGAGGAATCAGCCCAGGACGACACGACAGGACTTGGTCAATGACCTAAAAAGAGCTGGGACCACTGTTTCCAAGGTGACTGTTGGTAATACACTAAGACGTCGTGGTTTCAAATCATGCATGGCACGGAAGGTTCCCCTGCTTAAACCAGCACATGTCAAGGCCCATCTTAAGTTTGCCAATGGCTATTTGGATGATACAGAGGAGTCATGGGAGAAGGTTTTGTGGTCAGATGAGACCAAAATGGTGTTTGGAGGAAGACGAATGATGAGCTCCATCCCAAGAACACCATCCCTACTGTGAAGCATTGGGGTGGTAGCATCCTGCTTTGGGGGTGTTTTCTGCACATGGGACAGGACAACTGGACTGTATTAAGGAGAGGATAACCATGGCCATGTATTGTGAGATTTTGAGGAACCACCTATAAAGGACCTATTTCCCTCAGTCAGAGCATTGAAGATGGGTCGTGGCTGGGTCTTTCAACATGAAAATGACCCGAAGCACACAGCCAGGAAAACCAAGGAGTGGCTCTGTAAGAAGCATATCAAGGTTCTAGTGTGGCCTAGCCAGTCTCCAGACCACTGAAACTCCGTGTTTTTCAGCGACAGCCCAGAAACCTGTCTAATCTAGAGATCTGTGTGGAGCCATGGGCCAAAATCCCTGCTGCAGTATGTGCAAACCTGGTGAACAACTACAAGAAACATTTGACCTCTGTAATTGCAAACAAAGGCTACTGCACCAATGATTAACATTGGTTTTCTCATGTCTTCAAATACTTATTTGCAGCTGTATCACACATAAATCATTAAAAAAAATTGTGATTTCTGGATTTTTCTTTATAGATTATCTCTCTCACAGTGGACATGCACCTACGATGAAAATTTCAGACCCCTCCATGATTTCTAAGTGGGAAGACTTGCAATATAGCGGGGTGTTCAAATAGTTTTCTTCACTGTATAATACGCAAGGATCCAGCTTTCTTCACACCAATTAACATACTGTAAACTCCTAAAGAATTCTACAGTTCAACTCCACACAGCCAAGTTTCAAAACTCATGCTGGAGGTCAAAAACATTCAACCATATCAAGCAAAAAAATACATAAATCAGTGGCCCAAGCAGATTCAAAAACTCGCACAGCCTTATTCGTCAGCCCTTCAACACACACATGCTTGACCAATAACATACAGCTATCCAAACATCAGATCCAACACGTTATAAGTATATCTATAAATATATATAAGTGAGTTTAACCGCTATTAGTGAGCCACCAAGCCATACATCAACAACAGCTGCAAAGTTACAAAGCATCAAGTCGTTTTCATGGTCTACAATTTCATAGGATGACCTTGAAAGTTCACTAATGTTGAGGAATCAAGAAAGGAATTGTATCATACTTAAAGTATGACATAGGAACATGTCTCAGTTTAATTTACTTGAAAAAGTCTTGAAATCAAGATGTAGGCAAACAATGAGGATATGGTCTTGATGACATGAACTGCAAGAGAATCACATTCAGATGTTTTCTGGTAGGGATGCAAGACAGAATTTTTTCTGGTAGGGATGAGAGATAATGGGGCTGATATATTGGGGAAAATATTGACCATTATATTGGGGAAGAATGACATCATAGTCTGCTAACCCAAAAAAAAAAAAGACCAACACGGACCATATCATTTCGCAGTGCGCTGCTCGACAATGGCTGCTCTTTGCATTGGCTTGGAACATCCATCCATTCATTTTCTGAGCCGCTTATCCTCACGAGGGTCACTGGAGTGCTGGAGCCTATCCCAGCTGTCAATGGGCAGGAGGCGGGGTACACCCTGAACTGGTAGCCAGCCAATCGCAGGGCAAATGGAGACAGACAAAAGTCATACAATCACACAATTTGGGCAATTTGTGTCTCCAATTAATGCATATTTTTGGGATGTGTGAGGAAACCGGAGTGCCAGGAGAAAACCCATGCAGGAACGGGGACAACATGCAAACTCCACACAAGTGTAGCCAGGATTTGAACCCCGGTCCTCAGAACTGTGAGGCCAATGCTCTTCAGTTGCTCCATGGTGCCGCTTGTCTTGGGATAGTCAAGGAAAAATAAAATATTAAAAATTATTTGGTTAAAACTATCAACAGTGAATTAGCATATGATCACCAGCACTAGCTGAAATTGACTTCACTTGTCACGGTGATGCCCAACAAAACCATGAAAAAGGTGACAAAAGAAACATTTGTGTGTGTGTAGGTGGGGGTCTGGGGAACACCCCCATCCCGCACATAGAATTATTTTTAATTTAACATTAAGCGATGTGGAAAACTGGAGAGCAAAGCAAAGCAAAACATTTATTTATCTAGCGCATTACAGGGTTATTACATTACTCAATGTGCTTTATGTTTAAAAAATGTCAATACAAAAAGTAAAACATTTAAGATGAGAAAAAAACAAAAATGAAAAGTATAAAAATAAAAATAAGTTTATATATATATATATATATATATATATATATATATATATATGTATATTTCCTGCGATTGGCTGGCAACCAGTTCAGGGTGTACCCCGCCTCCTGCCGTTGACAGCTGGGATAGCCTCCAGCACTCCCTGAGACCCTTATGAGGATAAGCGGCTAAGAAAATGTATAAAATATATACATATAGAGCGCCACGGTGGGTCAGCTAGTAAAGCGTTGGCCTCACAGTTCTGAGGTCCCAGGTTCAATCCCGGACCTGCCTGTGTGGAGTTTGCATGTTCTCCCTGTGCCTGCGTGGGTTTCCTTCGGGTACTCTGGTTTCCTCCCACATCCCGAAAGTATGCAACAATAATTGGACACTCTAAATTGCCCCGAGGTGTGATTGTAAGTGCGGCTGTTTGTCTCCATGTGTCTTGCGATTGGCTGGCAACCAGTTCAGGGTGTACTCCGCCTTCTGCCCGTTGACAGCTGGGATAGGCTCCAGCAATCCCCGTGACCCTCGTGAGGATAAGCAGCAAAAGAAAATGTATATATATATATATATATATATATATATATATATATATATATAATATATATATATAAACCTTGCACTTTTGTAAGGCGAAAAATGAAATCTCGTTTCTGTGTATCTGTTTGCTGCTTCAGCCCCTGTGTGTATAATGACAGATTTCACAGGTGGGTGCTGATCAGAGATCTCCGTGATTTTTTTGAGGGATACCATTCACAGTGTCATGAGCAAAACGCACACTTATTCAGTTGACTTCAAACAAACGGTCCATCCATCCATCCATCCATCCATCCATCCATCCATTTTCTTAGCTGCTTATCTTCCCGAGGGTTGCGGGGATTGCTGAAGCCTATCCCAGCTGTCAATGGGCAGGGAGGCAGGGTTGCCAGCCAATCGCAGGGCACATGAAGACACACAACAGTCACACTCACAATCACACCTAGGGGCAATTTAGAGTCTCCAGTTAATGTTGCAAGATTTTTGGGATGTGGGAGGAAAGTGGGGTGCCAGAGAAAACTCGCGCATCCACGCGGAGAACATGCAAATTCCACACAGGCGGGACCAGAATTGAACCCAGGACCTCAGAACTGTGAGGCCAACGCTTTCCAGCTGATAAACCGTGCCACCCCACTTCATATTGTTCGTTGCGCTAGATGTAAATACCATAAAGTAAATGCTGGAATTTAGAACTGTTGTCTCATATTCATCTTTTGGTCTGAAATCCAAATGTCTTGAGTCCATCCATCCATACACAGTGTTGATAGTGCACTGCTTCCCCCTTCTGAGACACCAGATGGTGGACCAGAAGTTCCCCGAAGCTGTCCAGAAATCATTCTTCTTGGCCTCACCAAATTCCTCAAATGCCTCATGCCTCAACAACCATCAAACATGCATTCCGTTTGGCCAACTGGTCCCCATCAGCTGCCTCAGAGTCCCACAGGCCAAAAAGGCCAGTTAGGACTCCTTCAACTTGATGGCATCCCTCACCATTGTTGTCCACCAACAGGTTTGGGAGTTGCTGGCACAACAGGCGCTGACCACTTGGCGACCACAGCTCTGGTCGGCTGCCTCAGCACAAGCACAGAACATGGTCCACTTAGAGTCAATGTCCACTCCTTCCCGAGGGAGATGGGTAAACTTCTGCCGGACGTGGAACTGGAAACTCCTTCTGACAGGGGATTCTGATAAAGGATCCCAGTAGACCCTCAGAAAACATTTAGGTCTGCTAGGTCAGACTGGCATCTCCTCCCACCCTTGGAGCCAACACACCACCTCTTGGTGATCAGTTCCCCATCTTCTTCACTTGAATGTCCAAGACATTCAACCACAAGTCCGATGACACGACCACAATGTCCATCATCAAACTGCGGCCTGGGGTGTCCTGATACAAAATGCACAAATGCACAAAATCCATACATGGAACATGGTGTTTGTTCTGTACAATCTGTGATGTCCACAGAAGTCCAATAACGAACACTGCCCGGATTTTGATCGGGGGGCCCATTTCTCCCAATCACACCCTTCCAAGTTTCAGCGTTATAGCCCATTATGAGCATTGAAGTACGCTAGACAAGGGAGTCCCCAACTGGAGCACTCTCAAGCACTCCCTCCAAGGACTCCAAAACATGTGGGTGTGTGGTTAACTGTTCGGCGCCTCGGAATGTAAGTCTGGGAACTCCAGAGTGGAAGAGAGTCACACCCTTTTCAAGAGGACTGGTGTCAAAGTCCAAGCTCTTAACTCATGCAACTTGTTAAAGTAAAGAAAAGTTGTGACAATAGTAATGAAACACTGAATTTCAAATTTCTTGTGAAAATACAACCATCCATGATCTGCCAGTGGATCCTGACAGGCAGGACGGATGAGGATGGGGGACACTACCTCATCCACGCGGACTATCAGCACCAGGGCACCTAAAGGTTATATCCTCTCCCCTCTTGCTTTATACAAACAACTGCACCTCAAGGCACCTGGCTGTCAATCTCCTGAAGTCCGCAGATGACACCATAGTCATCAGCCTCATCAAAGACGGCGACAAATCTGCGCATCAACAGGAAATGGCAAGAATGGAGCTGGAGTCACACCAAAGACTGGAGACTTTGATGTGGCCAACAGAACCTGGACTGACCAAGACTGTAGAAATTACTCTGGACTTGAAAAGAATTCCGACATCACAGCTGCACCTCACGTTGTCCAACTGTCAACAGTCGAGACCTTCAAGTTCTTGGGAGGTACAGTCTCACAGGACCTGAAGTGCACGACTAACATCAACTCCATCCTCAAGAAAGCCCAGCAAAGTATGTACTTAATGCGGCTTCTGAGGAAGTACACCCTGTCACAAGAGCTGCTGAGACAGTTCTAGACAGCGGTGATCCAACCAGTACTGTGTACCTCCATCACAGTCGGGTTTGAGGGTGCCACAAAAAAGGACAAACTCCGACTGCAACAGATAATCAAAACCTCTGAATGAACTTTGCACTGCCCTAGCCACCCTTGAAGACTTACATACCACTCAAACTAGGACCAGAGCGGGCATGATCCTTTCGGACCCTCAACATCCTTGCCACCAGCAATTCCAGGATCTTCTGTTGGGTAGGCCCTTTCGATCAATGCAAATCAAAACTAACAATATTCAAACCGTTTTTTCCCTTCTTGCAATTAAGTCATTAATTTATTCATCAGCGAACCTACTATTTTCTGCTTTGCGCCGTAGTTGGGACACAGCCCCTCACTCTGCTGGTACAGTCAGTATTAGTATTCGTAATATAGTTTGTAGACTATCGCACGATTTGTCACTTTAAACTCCACCCTCTGCACAATTGTCATTGCACTGGTCTATAATGGTGAACTGACAATGGCTAAGGGCTTAACATAATGTGGGGGGTTGACGCACTAACTGCTCTAAATGCTAGAAGACTGCATCTTTGCACACCTGTGACTTATAGGAAATAGTTCCCTATTAATTGAATGTCTATTGTTCTTTGTTCTTTTTAGTTTCCTTGTTCTTCTCCCCCGTATTCAACATGAATGTCGTACCAGGGTGGCACCGACTGCTGGAGACAAATTCCCTCTGTGCTGTTACATACTTGGCCATTAAAGGTGATTCTGACATCTTTTAGCAGCATGCATAGCACTCACATACTTTGTTTCATCCATCCATCAATTTTCCAAGGTAATCATCCTCAAAAGAGTTTATTTGTATATAGTTTTTCATGATCCATATTCTAAGTGTAGAATGCAAATAGCCAATTATAACATTCGATTTGAGAAGTAGCTTAATGGTAAAATGTTTTGGTTAAGTAAGTTAGCAAAATACACACACAAACACACAAAAGAAGAAAGAAAAGCCACTATGTGATCGGTATTGGTATACTGGTTGGCAAGCTGATAAGGACATTTGAATGAAGATGATATTTGTTTGATTTTTATTTGCAATTGATGGAAATATTTCTCTGGGCTTCCAGATTTAACGTTCTGTTATAAAGTATTTTGTATTTTATCATTAAATTAGGCAAATGATGGGTGAAAATTAAGTTATTTCAACAATTCATTTAATTTATATCAAGATACAAAAAAGGTCAATAGACTTTGTATCTAATCAATTAGTAAAGGCAAATTATTTGCCTTAAATTTCCACAAGGTGGAGAAAAATAGGTAGCTAATATGCACCAAGCCAGCTTTGCAGTGTACACTGCCACAGAGACAGACAAGCATGCATAAACATCACGGGGTTATACAAGCGTGCACCACAGGCCAAGCACAGTCAATACTAAACCGTGTACAGTGGTTGGACAAAGTGTAAGAATGGGCATTTTAGGGTGGGCAACGGGCTAACCATAAAGGTACTCTATGGGGTCCTGGCCACAGATAAGCCAGTTTCGGAAGAGGCGGAGGTGGTAGGAGCACTGGTGGAGATGGTGGGTGAGTGCACTGTCCAGAGAGAGGTGGCAGCTTAAACTGAGTTCTGTGGAGAAACGACTCAACAACTGGGCCACCTGGTGCTCCTCCAATGGTTCTAGGGAAGAAGAGGGAAAGCGAGGATGGACATAGCTGAAGAGAAGGGGGAACAGAAGAAAAGACATGGAATGATAGATGATAAGCCCGAGATATGAGAGAGAGAAAAGGAATGGAGGAGATGAGGGGTAAGTGAATGATGTTTATCAAGTTTCCCTATCGAAGTAAAGCTGTATGTTTGACATCTGTTCATTGAACCAACAACTGTCCAGTTATTTTTAGCCAAGGTAATGAGACAGAATGCTCTGTGTCACATTTCTAAATTGCCTGACACAAAAAGATTACCTGGCTCAAACTGTGTGAATATACAACTCTGACATGACCAGCATATCTTGGGAAACTGTAGCTCGGTGAGCATAAAAAAGGTATACTGCCTCAAACACATTTAGTTTTTTTTTTTTTTTAGCAAAACATTAAGGTACTAGTGATAGCAAAAATTACCCCGGAAAATGAATGCAAACTAAACTTCTATTTGACATTGGAAAGTGGGACACGCGCCTCTGTTTTCCTGCTCAGTACACTATGGCTACATAATAATACATCAAATGCATTCAGTCTTAATACTGACTGAATTCACAGACATATTGATTTACCTCAATGTCTATTGATATATTGGCACATTTTTCTTCACTAGTTATCTTTTTACACTTATTCTAATCCATCTATCATTGAATTCTATCCATTACCTCCAGTGAGGATAAGTATTTGAAAACCCTGTGATTTTGCAAGTGCTCCCATAGCGGATTTGAAATTTTCATTTTAGGTGCATGTCCACTGTGAGAAACAAAATTAAAAACTCTGTAAATCACAATGTATGATTTTTTTTTAATAATTTGGATGTTACTGGTCCAAAATCACATTTGAACACCTGCCAATTACAAAAAAAATCTGTCCGTCAAAGATCTGTTAGACTGCTTCTGAAAAAAAAAAATGAAAAATTTAACCAACACTCCACTTCTTGTAAATTTGAAGCACCTGTTTGACATTGTTCGATGCATAAAGAACCTATCCACCCCACATAATCAGTAAGACTCGAACTCCTGGCTGAGAACAATGAGCTCTCCAAAGACACCATAGATGAAATTGTAGACCTCCACAAGGCTGGAAAAGGCAACGGGGACAATCCCCAAGCAATTTGATGAAAAAAGATAAACTACTGGAACAAGTATTAAAAAATAGAAGAACCTAAACATGAAGCTAAACATCTCCCTCGGACTGGGGCACCAAGCAAGATCTCATCTTATGTCATATCAATGATCCTAAGAAAGGTGAGGAATCCCCCCCAGAACTACATGGGAGGAGCTGGTTGATTATGTGAGAGCTGGCCCCATTTTTTCATAGGTTACTGTGGGTACTACACTAAGATGGAACGGAAGGTTCCCCTGTTTAAATCAGCACATGTCCAGACCTGTCTAAAAGGTTTGCCCATGACCATTAGGATAATCCAGAGGAGTCATGGGAGAAAGCTATGTGGTCAGATGAGATCAAAATAGAACTTCTAATTCCAATCGTCATGTTTGGAGGAGGAAGAATGAGGAACACAATCCCAAAACCACTGTCCCAACTGTGAAACATGGGGGTGGAAGCATCATGCTTTGGGGATGTGTTTCTGCACATGGGACAGGATGACTGCACTGTATAAGGGGAGGGTGATCGAGGGTATGTATTGCGAGATTTGCTTCAGCGGATTGAGGATGGGTCGTGACTGGCTCTTTCAACATGACAATGAGCCGAAGCACACAGCCAGGATAACCAAGGAATGGCTCCGTAAGAAGCCTATCAAGGTTCTGGAGTGGCCTCGCCAATCTCCAGACCAAAGCACAACAGAAAATATTGAGCGGGAGCTCAAACTTTGTGTTTCTCAGCAACAGCCAAGAGAATTGGCTGATCTAGAGAATATCGGTGTGGAGGAATGGGCCAAAATCTCTGCTGCAGTGTGTGCAAATCTGGTGAAAAACTACAGGAAACATTTGACCTCAGTAATTGCAGTCTACTGAACAAAATAACATTCATTTTCACAGGGGTTCAAATACACATTTCCAGCAGTAACATAGAAATAAATTATTTAAAAAAATCACGTAATTTCCGTTTTTTTTTTTTTTAACGTCTCTCACAGTAGACATCCACTTAAGACAATGATTCTCAATAATTTTCTGTGCCCCAAAAAAGAGGAAAACATTTTGTTTTTATTAGCATAGTGCAACATGGTACCCCACTTCATAGGATGCTAACACAGGTCGCTGGTTTCCGAAAGTAGCATTCAGGAAGCGGGATGATTGTTCGCAACATTTGGCACCTTTTCACTGAAAAAAAAAAAGCATCTTATCAGCGTGATTGGTGTGTCATGTATTTAAGTGAGATCTTAATTTATTTGGCTTCATGCTGTCTGCTGCCAATGTTTTTAGACCATAAACATACTGGTCTTTTCTTGTTACTCATCATAGTCACAATGAAGCCAAGTGCGACATATGCTTCATCGACTTAGCTTCACCGTTCACCTTCCCTCACCGCCTCTCTTTTTATACCTGTTGAAAAAAAATGTCCATGGTGGGTTTATGAACTTCATATCTTAACCATCCATCCCTTTTCTTGGCCGCTTAGCTTTACAGGGGTCGCGGGAGTCCTGGAGCCTATCCCAGCTGTCAACAGGCAGGTCACAGAGAAAAACAGCCGCACTCACAATCACACCTACGGGTAATTTAGAGCGTCCAATTAATGTCGCATGTTTTTGTGATGTGACCGGAGTGCCCGGAGGAAACCCACACAGGCACAGAAGAACACACAACCTCCACACAGGGAGGACTGGAATTGAACACAGGTCCTCAGAACTGTGAGGCCAACGCTTTCCAGCTGCACCACCGTGCCACCCCAGTTCATGTCTTACCATTGAGCCAATTCTATCTGGGCACAGTCAGGGAGCCACTCCCACCTATTGTAGTGGATGCACAATTACATCATATTCTCTTCTTCTTCATTTCCTTTCAGCTTGTCCTGTTAAGGGTCGCCACAGCGTGTCATCAGAATGCACATTTGGCACAGTTTTACGCCGGATGCCCTTCTTGATGCAACCCCTCTGAATCTAGACAGGGAGAGAAGCTTACAAGCCCTGGTATTCCCAGGGGATCTCCCATCCAAGTATTAACCAGGGCCAAACCTGCTTAGCTTCTGAGATCTGACAAGATCGAGCGTTCTCAGGCTAGCATGGCCGTAAGCCACAATTACATCATATTCTAGTACAGAAAAATAACATGTTCCCGGGGGATCTCCTGCTCCATTCTTCCCTCACTCGTGAACAAGACACCAAGATACTTGAACTCCTACACTTGGGGCAGGATCGATCCCATCCCTGACCTGTAAAGGGCATGCTACTCTTTTCTGACTAAGGACCATGGAATTAGATTTGGATACTGATTCTAAAACCAGACATTTCAGCTGGGGGTATAGATTCTGTCCATAAAGGTTATGAACAAAATTGGTGACAAAGGGCAGCCTTGGCGGAGTTCAACTCTCACTGAAAAAAAAGTCAGACTTACTGACAGCAATACTCCCCTTCCCTCGGAACACAATCGAACGCCTTCTCCAAGTCCACAAAACACATGTAGACTGGTTGTGCTAACTCCCATGTAGCGCTGGCCCAATGTTCCTCAGCCAGGAGGAAAACCACATTGCTCCTCCTGAATCTGAGATTTGACTTCCCGATGGACCTTCATCTCCAGCACCTATGCATAGGCCTTACCAGGGAGGCTGAGGAGTGTGATCCCCCTGTCATTGGAACACACCCTCCAGTCCCCCTTCTTAAAAAGGGGGAACACCACCCCAGTCTGCCAATCCAAAGGCACTGCCCCTGATCTCCATATAATGTTGCAGAGGCGTATCAACCAGGACAGCCCCACAACATCCAGAGCCTTTACAAATTCTGGGAAAATATACCCCTGGGGCCTTGCGACCGGGAAATTTCCGTGACGTAAATCCCAGAGATAGGAGAGCCCGCCTCAGAGCACCCAGACTCTGCTTCCTCATGGGAAGGCATGTGAGTGGAATTGAGGAAGTCTTCGAAGTATTCTCCCCACCGACTCACAACTTCCTGAGTTGAGGTCAGCACTGCCCCATTCTTACTATACAGTGTTGATGGAACACTGCTTCCCCCTCCTGAGACGCCGGAGTTGGACCAGAATTTCCTCATAGCCTTCTTGAACTTCTTCTCCATGGCCTTACCAAACTCCTCCCAGCCCCGGGTCTTTACCTCTGTGACCACCAAAGCTTCATTCCAGCTGGCCAGCCGGTACCAATCAACTACCTCAGGATCCCACAGGGCAAAAAGGCTGTCCACCAAAGTGTTTGGGGATTGCGGCCATGACAGGTATGGACCACCTTACGGCCACGGCTCTGGTTGGCTGCCTCAGCAATGGTGGCGCAGAACATAGTGCACTCTGAGTCAGTATCCCCCCGGAACATGAGCTAAGTTTCTGTCAGAGGTGGGAGATGAAACTTCTTCTGACAGGAATTTGCCAGGCTTTCCTAGAAGACCCTCACAATACGTTTGGGCATGCCACGTTGCACCAGCATCTTCTTCAACCATCTGAGCCAACTCACCACCAGGTGGTGATCAGTTGACAGCTCTGCTCCTCTCTTCACCCAAGTGTCTAAGACATGCGGCCGTAAGTCCAATGACATGACCACAAAGCCGATCATCTAACTGTGACCCAGTGTTTCCTAGTGGCAAGTGCATGTATGGATACCCTTTTATGTTTGAAAATGGTGTCAGTTATGCACAATCACTCAGGTTCTGATTGAGAGCGCTGTTCCCCCAATCATACCCTTCCAGGTCTCAACTCTCATTGCTCACGTGAGCAGTGAAGTCTGCCAGCAGAACGATGAAACTCCCCAGAGGACGCGCTCTCCAGCACTCTCACTAAGGACCCCAAAAGGGGTGGGTACTCTGAATTGTTTGGTACGTAGGCACATACAACAATCAGGACCCAACTCCCCAATCGAAGGTAGAGGGAGGTTACCTTTTCATCTACCCCAGCGTATAGGCGCCGAACTGAGGGGCAGTAAGTATACCCACACCTGGTCTGCGCCTCTTACCATCGGCAACTCCAGAGTGGAACAAAGTCCAACCCCACTAAAGAGGACTGGAACCAGAGCCCAAACGGTGTGTGGAGGCAAGTCCGACTATACTAGCTGCTTTACTGCCAAACAGGTCACATTCCATGCCCCTAAAGCCAGTTTCTGTAGCTGGGGATCGGGTTGACAAGGTCGCCTTTTGGTACCGCCCAACTCACATTGCACCTGACTCCTATGGCCCCTCTCACAGGTGGTGAGCCTGTAGGAAGTACTATAAATTCATTGCATTCATTTATTGTACATTTATTGTTCTCATTTTTCAAGTTACTTTATGTATCCAACTGGTTAAAGGAGGACTTTGTCAAAAAAAAAAAATGGGAATGGGAACACACATTAAAAGTTAGTAGATGAGGGTTCAATGTCTCTTTTAAAGCCAAAATTATCCACAGATTTCACCTAGAAACATCTCTAAATTGGAAAAATATTATCGAAATTCCTCTCTTGCTCAGACATTCCAATGACCCCAGCTGGAAAACTGACAGCTAATCAGCGTTTGCCACGTCTGCAAGGCTTCCTGTTCTGACCCTCCATTGATTGTGGATATGTTTCACCGAACAGACAACGCCCACTATCAGGCATTTTGTGGCAGATTTTTGTGAAAAATAATTACAAACAAACAAAACAAAAATAACAATGTACAATGTTCAAGCCCATGCGTGTGAGCCAGAATACCCACAGGTGGAACTTGACGTGTTGGAGGGGGGCGCGTGACGCTGACGGAGCACAACAATGACAAAATATGGACCACGGAGATCTTCTAGCCAGGCTTGTTTCGGAAGACTGGTGTTTGTGTTCTCTTTGTGACCTAATGCCAACTGTGGCGGAATGCTAGTGTTGTCGTGAGTTTGAAAAATTTAAAAAAAAAAAAAAAATGAAGCGTATCGGGATGAACTTGGATCACGATCAGCATGTCTGCATAACTTCCTCAGATAGATACGAAGCTGTTTGCTTGGATGAAGTTGTGTTACATCATTTAATTATGATCCATGACAGTTTGATGAAAGGACCACTTGTACATCCAATGTAAAATCGGTTAATACACATTTTTAATGGTCTTGGAATGCAAATGGTCTATGTCCAAAGTTTAGCAAAAGTCAAAGGTTATTTTGTGAGTACTACATAGGACCATTTATATGTGGAAAATAAAATGCAAAAAAAAAATATTGGGACTTCCCGAAAGTGATTACATGTATATATCCCTCCATCCATCCATCCATTTTTTTTTAGCTGCTGATCCGCACGAGGGTCGTAGAAGTGCTGGAGCCTATCCCAGCTGTCAACAGGCAGGAGGCAGGGTACACCCACGCAGGCACAGGGAGACATGCAAACTCCACACAACGAGGTCCAGGATTTGACTGGGGTCCTCATAACTGTGAGGCCAACGCTTTACAGCTGCACAACATGTTGGCATCTTGGCCTAGCGAGAACAAATGGTCTGTAATGCTAACCACCGGGGACGTCATAGGGCGGGGTCAAGGACGTTTCTTCCGGGCCTGGCTGTGAAAGCTGGCACAGATCCAGATAATGCGTGGATTTCAAAAATGATTTTTTCAATTAATGTCCAAAATATATGTAGTAATGATATTACTTCAGATTGGAGGATTTATTGTACATATGAATTTTGGGCAAAGTCCTCCTTTTATAATAAATGGGTCAGTTTTTCTAATATCAACTGTTGCTAACTATAGTTCTCTTCATCAAGCCTTTTCTCACATACCAGCCTACAAAATAAATAACATTTTTGATTATTGTTGATATCAGATCGGACTACATCGGTATCGGAAAAAATTCAATGGTGCAATATTGGTAATGGATGGAAATTGAAATAATTGCATTGGGACAACCCTTGTTGAATCCTGCTAAGAATTTGAGCAAGATTTTTTAAAACATCTGCCTCTAAAGTTGCATTAAACTTTGTAGTCTGAAGTGCCATCATGTGAAACAGAAACTCAGCTGTATTATTTCAAACAAAACTGATGCAGCTGAACTGGAATGCAACAAATTTAAACAAAACATTCTCTTTGTAGTTGGCTGTACTAATGCTTCTCTGAGAATGGAAGGGTGGAAGGGTGCAGTGACAATGAATGCCTGGAGTGTCGCACCATACTGTCCAACTATACAGTTCATGGAAGGAGTAGTAGACCGAGGGATGACTTCAGATAAAACCAGTGACGAGTGAAGCGACAAAATTAAAGTAACACAGCGCAACTGAGCAAGAAAACAACACAGAAGTTGCCCGTATTTTGCCATACAATATTGTTAAATATACTGTTTAATAGACGTCTGTCCATTGATTGTGTACAGTAAGAAAGTCATTCAACCAGTCAGGAATTGTTGGGTCTCTCAAAATGGGAGTTGTAGATTTTACAGTAGTGAATGTTTTTTTCTGCAGATGGAAATCTAGCCAGTTCAAGAATACAGTATTGAATAAATACAGTACAATATGTAAAATGTCCATGTGTAAAAAAATCATCTTGAACAATGAATTATGAATTAGAGGAAACCCTGGTTACAAAGAGAATGTCAAAGTAAGAAAGGACAACAAAATGAGTACATTTTCAAGAATCTGGAAAAAGAAAAAAAATGCTGGAGGGCCTTGTGGAAAAAAATCCGAGGTACAAAAAAAAGTTTGAAGACATGCAAGACAAAGGAAGGTGAGGTGATAGTATACTTGAAAGAAGCAGACGTACCATTAGTCGGATGCTTTGCAAACGACACAGAAAATCGCTTTACTGCCGGCATAGACAACAATTCTGAGGAAACAAAAATTCACTAATATTACTAGGATCCACAGTAAGTTGTTGATCATTTATTATCATAGCCTATTCTTGAGTAAAAATACTAATAAAAAAACTTTTACACCAAGAACTTAATTTGGGTCGACTATCCTTCCTTCATATTTGCATCGTGCTTCATTACTCAATTATGAACTTTAACAGCGGTCACTATAACCACTCAATTCCAAGGATGAGGATGAAAATATGATTAAATTCAGTGGCCCTTCACTACTTTGGATTTAGCATTAAAAAAAATACACCAAGACTGACTGGACTGAGACCAAAATGTGCCCATTAATCTCAAAATGAGACGCAACAAGATGGATCTCAAAGATGAACAAAAGGAGAGCTCTGAGGATGGCATCAGTAAAGAGAGGAAAATTCATATGATAAAACACTGAAAGCTACAGGAAAATAAGACAGAGTCCAATGTCAGCTATGTAACCATGGAAGCACAAAGGTCTTCAAACGCATCAACGAGCTGTTAGTTTTATCAATCTGTATATGAAATCATACTGGTTAAAAAAATAAACATCAAGTATGGGTGTTGTGCTAAAACATAAAAAGTCACATTATGATGAGACCAATATGCAGTAAATCGATGATTTCTTTATATCGAGACCACAAACATATTTTCATTGCAAGTAGATTTGATTGTACGAGTATTTATCAGAATATAGACTGATCCTCAAGTTTAAGTGTCAGTATTACTGAACACGAAAGAGACATAGGTAAGTCAATGGAGCCAGGATCACGGAGCAAAATGAAAACGGTATATTAGGATTTGGACAGTAAAAGCTAGGTCATGAACAAAAATGATAACCATTGTCCCCCATAGATGCAGACCCACAAATCATACCAGATTCTATGAAAATAAAATACCACTGACTTATAGTGGACAGAAACTAATAGCACTGCACAACTACTATTTAGTAGGTGTAAACCAGCCAAATATGATATTAGAAAATTAAACAGTGACTCCAAAAGTAGTGCTACAGTTAAAACAAGAAGGACCAAATGCCACAATGTACTTTTGGGAGAAAATTACCGGATTACTACAATCCAAAATACAATAACAATTTTTGGCTACCACTGAAAACTAAATTAGAAGACATAGATGTTTAAATTACCCCATGTTCTACATAACCTGCCCATTTTGATGAGGGCATGAAGTAGCATGTATATGAACTACTAAAATTAAACATGCTTATCAAAGTGGCGTGGAGAAAGAATGATGGGGAAAAGACATTTGTGTAACTAAAATGGATATGGAGTTTAATATGCAGTGACTAAAACAGAACTTTCAACATTTAATTATTGATGTATGGGCACTAGTAATACTCATTCTCTTAACATGTACCATATTTTCTTTCAGCTAAAGAATTTCAAGATTGCAATAATAATCTTTTTCAATTCAAATGTAACTCTGTATGGAAAAACTGGAATTTTTAAAAAGTAAGCGTCTCTGTATTCAGTACCTACATGGCCACATTCTCCACAGGGCTTCATTCTGAATGTTATATTTAATCGGCAAATCAAAGTGGGTATTTTCACTTGTTTTTTCTCCTGTGCTTTGTCTCAAACACATACCGTCTTTGTAGGACAGACTGCTGGTGGAGAATTTTTTGCGGTGTGCGCGTGCGTAGTCCTGCAGGTTAGGGGCACTAGAGGACCCACCTAGGACAGTGGTGCTGAACAGCCCGGCACACTGAGAGCCTGCGAGGGGGTTTGGGGGTTAGTCACCACTACACATAACATGCTGTTATTCAAATTATTAATCAAAGAGTGACAAAAAAAAGAGAAAAAAAGACAAAGAACTAAAGAAAAATATAAACATGCAGACAGAACTAGAAAAGCCCACGCAAACTGAACTAATGTGTCCCTACATCTTTGTGCTCCTTGCTTGTAACAACAGGTGATTTCCAGTAACAGTGACTTCCTGCAGGACTTCTGAAAATGAGTGTATATGTGAGTACTTGCAAAGGGCTGTTGACTGATAACAAAATACCAGCAGTTTGTCTGGCATTACCACAAGGTTACCACCAATCAAAAACTGATTTCAATACTGAAAGATTTGAATGATAAAATGACTTCTCGTCAGATGGAAAGCTCTCAGGCAGCAATTAAAAGTTTAAAAATTTCAGGAGAGGTGAAATAAGAAAAATTAGATAAGCCTTTTTTAAACAGTCATATTAAAGGTCAGGTGTCATCCCTATAAATACTCTAAAATAGATATTGCAATTAAAAATACATATAACATTATTCACTTTAATGTCTATACGAAAAAATAAATATGAGCGGAGAGTGCGTCATCCCCACGTAAAGTTGCGGAAGTGTCATTCGACATCCAAGTGGTCGCCATATTGGTTGCATCTCCTGTCCGTGACATCACCCCGGACATTCGCCATTGAAAACACGCTGCGGCCCTTACTGTGGGAGACGAACACGCCCCTTCTGACATGGAAGCTCTTTTTGAAGAAGAAAACATCCCACAACTGAGTGAAGTTACCGACGAAATATTACCCCATTATTTCGAGCCATATTTAGATGATGTGCTGATCACAGCCAAACCGCCTCCCCGTCTGATCCATCAGCAGAGATGAGCCACCGCGGCCCGGCGTCACGATGAGCCACCCCAACCGACTCAGCCGGCTTGGCCTTGTCGGCCAGGGTGGCTCATTTTCAGCACCGTGGTGGCTTATCACGGCGCTGAGCCAAGCCGCTTTACAGCGTTGTCGTCGCACGCAGCTGAGTGCGCCATCGTTGGCAGCGTTGTTCATACCCGCCGCCATCCGCGATGAACAACACCGCCGAGCCGGACCGCTTTACGGTGTTGTCGTCGCACACGGCTGAGTGCGCCATTGTCGGCAGCGTTGTTCATAGCCGCCGCCGACTGTGATGAACAACACTGCCGAGCTGGGCCGCTTTACGGTGTTGTCGTCGCACGCGGCTGAGTGAGCTATTGTCGGCAGCATTGTTCATAGCCGTAGTCATCCGCGATGAACAACACTGCCGAGTCGGACCGCTTTATGGTGTTGTTGTCGCACGCGGCTGAGAGCGCCATTGACGGCAACGTTGTTTTTAGCTGCCGCCGTCCACGAGCCTGACGCGGCAGCCTTCTCAGAGGATTTTCATGGGGGGAGTTACAAAAAGCCATTTACATCAAAATCATGTTTTGTGGTGAAAAAAGAGATGGGTTGATACCAGCTGCCGTTTTTTTCCATTAATTACATCCTAAAAATCTTCTATTTCATGACACTTGACCTTTAAGAGATAACAATGCAAAAATCAATTTTGTGGGGGCAGGGAAGTGATTTCGGTAGTTATTTTGGTGTTATGCCCACTGTGAGAAGTTGAAAATGTTTCATATTTTAGTATAGGTACAGTGAAGAAAATAAGTAATTGAACACCCAATACACAATATTGGAAGTTCTCCCACTTAGAAATCATGGAGGGGTCTGACATTTTCATCGTAGGTACATGTCCACTGTGAGAGAGATAATCTAAAAAGAAAAATCCAGAAATCACAATGTATGATTTTTTTAATGATTTATTTGTGTGATATAGCTTGAAATAAGAATTTGAACACCTGTCCATCAGCTAGAATTCTGACCCTCAAAGACCTGTTACTCCGCTTTTAAAAGTCCACCTCCACATGAATTATCCTGAATCAGATGCACCTGTGTGACGTCGTTAGCTGCATAAAGACACCTGTCCCCCCCATACAACCAGTAAGACTCAAACTTGTAACATGGCCAAAACCAAAGAGCTGTCCAAAAACACCAGAGACCAAATTGTACAACTCCACACAGCGGGAAAAGGCTATTGAGAAAATGCCAAGCAGCTTGGTGAAAAAAGGTCCACTGTTGGAGCAATCATTAGAAAGTGGAAGAAGCTAAACATGACAGTAAATCTCAATCAGAGTGGAGCCCCATGCAAGATGTCGCTTTGTTGGGTCTCAATGATCCTTAGAAAGGTGAGGAATCAGCCCAGGACTACACGACTGGACTTTGTCAAGGACCTGAAAAGAGCTGGGACCACCGTTTCCAAGGTGACTGTTGGTAATACACTAAGACGTCATGGTTTGGCAATGACCATTTGAATGATACAGAGGAGTCATGGGAGAAAGTTTTGTGGTCAGATGAGACCAAAATGGAACTTTTTGGTCATAATTCCACAAACCGTGTTTGGAGGAAGATGAATGATGAGTTCCATCCCAAGAACACCATCCCTACTGTGAAGCATGGGGGTGCTAGCATCATGCTTTGGGGGTGTTTTCTGCACATTGGACAGGACAACTGCACTGTATTAAGGACAGGATGATGGCGGTCATGTATTGTGAGATTTTGGGGAACAACCTCTTTCGTTCAGTCAGAGCATTGAAGCTGGGTCGTGGCTGGGTCTTTCAACATGAGAATGACCCGAAGCACACAGCCAGGAAAACCAATGAGTGGCTCTGTAAGAAGAATATCAAGGTTCTGGTGTGGTCTAGCCAGTCTCCAGACCTAAACCCAATAGAAAATTTAGAAATATAATAATAATAATAATAAGCATTTTTCAGCGGCAGCCCAGAAACCTATTTGATTTAGAGAAGCTCTGTGTGGAGGAGTGGGCCAAAATCCCTCCTACTGTGTGTGCAAACCTGGTGAACAATTCCAGGAAACGTTTGACCTCTGTAATTGCAAACAAAGGCTACTGTACCAAATATTAAGGTTGGTTTTCTCAGGTGTTGAAATACTTATTTGCAGCTGAATCACACAAATAAATGGTTAAAAAAATCATACATTGTGATTTCTGGATTTTTCTTTTTAGATTATTTCTCTCACAGTGGACATGCACTTATGATGAAAATTTCAGACCCCTCCATGATTTTTAAGTGGGAGAATTTACAATAAAGCAGGTTGTTCAAATACTTATTTTCTTCACTGTACTTGGCTGAGTTTGTGTGACAAGCAGGGAGGGCACAGCCATTTTAATTTGTCTGGGCTCACACATCTTCTAAGGATAGTCTTACTGAAGGTATTGTACTAACTGTTGCCCAAACTATTTACTGTATCAGAAGTAATGTTTTGGTCTGTTGTCTAAAGCAATGATTTCCAAAGAGATGACAGATAACAACAGACAACTAAAATATGACTGATCAAACCAGCGGTAATTCCTGTTTTGCAGCACTATGGAACATAAATCGTCATCGTCTAAATCCATGCATCTTTAGAGTTTTGTCATACTTACCTAAACCACTTTGTTTAATGTCTGGCGATTGACGAGAGCAAAACGAGAAGAGCCGATAACTCCCGACTTTTGAGGATGAAGTCTCTGCCAGAACCTGGAATTGAGGAAAATTGTTTTTAAGCTTAAGGAAATTCAATATAACATTGCAGTCATGAATGACAGCTTCAAATTTGAGGCGAGGCAGCCCCCCCCTCAAAAAAAAGGGAATTGTCTTGATTGACAGCTGTCTGACAAAAAATGTTAAATGTTAGAAATTAACTTTCTGAAAAAATACAGATTTCGGCCATGTTTTCATTTTCATGACATATGCTATTCAGTTCCCCTCCTCAAGCCGTCACCTTATCGTGGTGGAAGGTCCACGTGTTTACCTGGCACCGGGACACCCCAGGTTCCAGTTCGATGATCGACTTTGTGGTCGTGTCACCGGACTTGCGACCACATGTCTTGGACACTCTGCTGAAGAGAGGAGCAGAGCTGTCAACTGATCACAATCTGGTGGTGAGTTAGGCCCTATGGTTGGGGAAGATGCCGGTCCGACGTGGCAGGCCCAAATGTATTGTAAGGGTCTGCTGGGAATGGCTGGCAGATTGCCCTGTCAGAAGGAATTTCAACTCCCACCTCCGAAAGAACTTTGCTCACGTACCAGAAGAGGCGGGGACATTGAGTCCAAGTGGACGATGTTCCGCACCTCCATTGCTGAGGCGGCCGACTGGAGCTGTGGGCGTAAGGTGCTCGGTGCCTGTCGTGGCGGCAACCTGCGAACACGATGGTGGACACCAACTGTGGGGGATGCCGTCAAGCTGAAGAAGGAGTCCTATTGGGCATTTTTGGACTGTGGGACACCGAAGGCAGCTGACTGGTACTGACTGGCCAAGCGGAATGCAGGTTCGGTGGTCACTGAGGCAAAAAACAGGGCGTGGGAGGAGTTCGGTTATTTCATGGAGAAAATTCGAGGAAATTCTCGTCCACCATCCGGCGTCTCAGGAGAGGGAAGCACCGTCAACACTGTGTATAGTGGGGATGAGGCACTGCTGACCTCAACTCGGGATGTTATGAGTCGGTGGGTGAATACAAAGCCCTCCTCAATTCCACTCACATGCCTTCCCATGAGGAAGCTGAGTCTGGGTTCTCTGAAGTGAACTCTTCAATCTCTGGGCTAGAAGTCACTGAGGGGGTAGGTGAGATTTGTCCAGAGTTTCTAAAGGCTCTGGATGTTGTGGGGCTCTCCTGGTTGACACGACTCTGCAACATCGCATGGACATCAGGGACAGTGCATCTGAATTGATAGATTGGGGTGGTGGTCCCCCTTTTTAAGAAGGGTGACTGGAGGGTGTGTTCCAACTATAGGGGGATCACACGCATCAGCCTCCATGGTAAGATCTATACAGGGTACTGCAGAGGAAGGTCCGTCGGGAAGCCGAATCTCGGATTCAGGAGGAGCAATGTGGTTTTTGTCCTGGCCATGGAACAGCGGACCAGCTCTACACCCTCGGCAGAATCCTCAAGGGTGCATGGGAGTTCACCCAACCAGTCTACATGTGTTTTGTGGACTTGGAGGAGGCATTCGATTGTGTCTCTTGGGGAGTCTGTGATGGGTTCTACGGGAGTATTGGGTACCAAACCCCCTGATACGAGCTGTTTGGTCCCTGTACAACTGTTGTCAGAGTTTTGTCCAGATTGCCGGCAATAAGTCGGACTCGTTTCCGGTGAGAGTTGGACTCCGCCAAGGCTGCCCTTTGTCACTGATTCTGTTCATAACTTTTAAAGATAGAATCCCTCAGTGCAGCCAAGGCGTAGAGGGTGTCCGGTTTGGTGGCCTCAGCATCGCATCTATGCTCTTTGGAGATGATGTGGTTCCGTTGGCTTCATTAAGCCGTGATCTCCAACTCTCACTGGAGCGGTCAGCAATCGAATGTGAAGCAGCTGGGATGAGAATCAGCACCTCCAAATATGAGACCATGGTCCACAGTCGGAAAAGGGTGGCGTGTCCTCTCCGGTCGGGGATGAGATCCTGCTCCAAGTGGAAAAGTTCAAGTATCTTGGGGTCTTGTGCACGAGTGAGGGAAGAATGGAGCGGGAAATCGACAGAAGGATCAGTACAGGGTCTCCAGTGATGCAGACTTTGTATCGGTCCGTTGTGGTAAAGAGGGAGGTAATTCGAAAGGCGAAGCTCTCAATTTACCAGTCGATCTACAGTATGTTCCTACCCACACCTATCGGCACGAGCTGTGGGTCGTGACCGAAAGAATGAGATCCCGGATACAAACAGCCGAAATGAGTTTCCGCCGCAGGGTGTCCGGGCTCTCCCTTAGAGATAGGGTGACAAGCTTGGTCATCCGTTAGGGGCTCAGTATCGCGTCGGTGCTCCTCCGCATTGAGAGGAGCCAGATGAGGTGGCTGAGGCATCTGATTCGGATCCGTCTGGACGCCTCCCCGGTGAGGTGTTCCGGTCATGTCCCACCGGAAAGACACTCCGGGGAGGACCCAGGACATGCTGGATAGACTATGTCTCTCAGATGGATTGGAAACGCCTCGGGATCCTTACGAAAGAGCTGTTAGAAGTGGCTGGGGAAAGGGAAGTCTGGGTATCCCTGCTGAAGCTTCCCCCGTAACCTGACCAGAAAAGCGGTAGAAAATGGATGGAAGGATTCTATGAAGTAATGCATTTTTTTTTGCTTTGGAATGCTTTTTCTCCGGTGGTGCTCGACCAGTGGCCGCCACCTTCTGCTTCTCCTCCGGTGGGGCTTGACCAGCGGCCGCCACCTTCTGCTTCTCCTCCGGTGGGGCTTGACCAGCGGCCGCCACCTCCAGCTTCTGAACGCTTCAGTTTTCGGTCTTTGTGGGCTGACGGCAGCAGAGCTCAAAGGACAGATTATATCATAAAATAATTCAGTTCATTCCATTTACTAAAAAGGTTTGAAAACAAAACAATATAAGGAGTCCTACTTAAAATTTGCGTTTATTGCAATAGTTCATTGTCAGGTAATCAGTCTGCTCTGATGCAGATACAGTCATAGGTTTGTGCTCGACACAGATAGAAACTCTTGAGAAGTGACAGAACTTCAGTTTGGTCTGGCTGCCTACAACAACTCCGAGGCCCACTCGTGCATTGCGCCCACAGTGCACAAACGACAGGGAAGAAAGCAGAAGCGCACATGGGAGGCAAGGCTGCAAATTTTATATATATATACAGCAAACTCTCTCTACTTCGCAGATCACCTATTGCGGATTCAGAGGAGGAAATCGGAGTGCCCAGAGAAAAAGCACACAGGCACGGGGAGAAAATGCATACTCCATACTGGCGGATCTGGGATTGAGCACTGGACCTCAGGACTGTGAGGACAACGTTTTCAGGCTGAACCACTGTACCGCAATAAGATCAGAGCATCTCATTTCTTTTGATCTTTGAGTCCCGATAGTGTTTGAGCAAACTTTGCCACAATTCTGTCTCTATGCTAATACAATACTAATATGCAAGTTTATCCAGCAAAGAGGACACTTGTGTGATTATTATGAATTAGTCTTTCACCAACAAACCTCCATGGAACCAGTTTTATGGTTACGTATAAGCGGTGATCTTCTCTGAATGGTGATGGGCTCAGACAGCTGGACAGCTCTGTCTGTCTCATCACGTGAGAGGTCCTCCAGGCTTCCTGGGTCTGCCTGTTTTTGCCCATTCTAAATAAGAAGCAAAAAGCGTCCACATGACATTCCCTGTAAATTACCACATTTACTTTAGTTGGAAGGCTTCTTTGTGCCGTACCTGTCGTGCTACCTCTGCAGAGGCTGGCCTGAATCCAAAGCCAGTGGGTGCATTCTCTTCTTCCTCAACACCTTTTACTCCTGGGCTAAAGTGAAGCTCCACATGGAAACGTTCCTCTGATGAGAGATCCTTTCAAGAAAAAAAGGTCCCATGTATAATCTTGCAATCATACTGGAGTATAACATTACATTTCTTTTTGGTTTTTAAAATCTGCGGTAAAGAGTAAGAGCCTCACCTAATCTCTTCATGCACAGTTAGAGGAAAAACTATGTGAACCTATGAATGTGAATTACCTTAATTTCTACATACAGTATACTGTGCAGGTCGAGTTTACCAATCAACCACTTTAAATCTAAAGGTTCACATATTTTTGCCACCCTGCAATATCAAGTTTACATGTTGTGTTTGTGAAAGAAAACAAAATTACACTGGGAGGAAAACATTTGTGAACCCTTTTGATTCCTGTATGAATGGGTCATAAATTGGGGTATGATCATCTAAAACACAATCAATTATGTCAATTATGGGCTACACCAGCTAACTAAAAGTCCAAGTGATTGGTTAGTTGTTGGTTGATAATCTGTTTGATTTTTTTACATAAAAAAGACAGGCCAATTAAAAAAAAAAAAAAGATTACTACAAGTGGTATGGAGTCTGATGAATGCATCCGTATGGGCGCAAAAGCCAGTGCAATCTGTAGACTGGTCCAAAGCCCGGATAAATGGAGAGGGTTGCATCAGGAAGGGCATCTGGTGTAAAACTGTGCCAAACAAATATGAGCGTTCATCTAAAGAATACCGGATCAGTGGTTCCCCGGGTTAACAACACCCGACCCCAGCAATGTTAATCTGCAGAGTGTCGGTGGAAATTCAGCTACTGTGGGTCAAAGACAAAGAAGAGGAGGAAACTACATTTGTCGGGAGAAGAAAGAGGAATACACAGAGACTATAACTGAGTGTAGGGACTTTGAATGTTGGGACTATGAAAGAAAAAGCTCAGTGGTTGGTTGACATGATGAAGAAAAAGGTTGCGACAGTGAAGAAAATAAGTATTTGAACACCCTGCTATATTGCAAGTTCTCCCACACAGAAATCATGGAGGGGTCTGAAATTTTCATCATAGGTGCATGTCCACTGAGAGAGAAATAATGCAAAAAGAAAAATCCAGAAGTCACAATGCATGCTTTTTTTAATGATTTATTTGTGTGATACAGCTGCAACTAAGTATTTGAATACCCGAGCAAGCCAATGTTAATATTTGGTACAGTAGCCTTTGTTTGCAATTACAGAGGTGAAACGTTTCCTGTAGTTGTTCACCAGGTTTGGACACACTGCAGGAGGGATTTTGGCCTACTCCTCCACACAGATCTTCTCTAAATCAAATAGGTTTCTGGGCTGTCGCTGAAAAATGCTTATTATTATTATTATTATATTTCTAAATTTTCTATTGCTGAGAAACACGGAGTTTCAGCTCCCTCCAAAGATTTTCTATTGGGTTTAGGTCTGGAGACTGGCTAGGCCACGCCAGAACCTTGATATGCTTTTTACGAAGCCACTCCTTGGTTTTCCTGGCTGTTTGCTTCGGGTCATTATCATATTGAAAGACCCAGCCACGACCTATCTCCAATGCTCTGACTGAGGGAAAAAGGTTATTCCCCAAAATCTCACAATACATGGCCGCGGTCATCCTCTCCTTAATACAGTGCAGTCGTCCTGTCCAATGTGCAGAAAAACACCCCCAAAGCAAGATGCTACCACCCATATGCTTCACAGTAGGGATGGTGTTCTTCGGATGGAACTCATCATTCGTCTTCGTCCTAACACGGTTAGTGGAATTATGACCAAAGAGTTCAATTTTGGTCTCATATGATCACAAACCTTTCTCCCATGACTCCTCTGTATCATCCAAATGGCCATTGGCAAACTTAAGACGGGCCTGGACATGTACTGGTTTAAGCAGGGGAACTTTCCGTGCCATGAATGATTTCAAACCATGACGTCTTACTTAGTGTATTACCAACAGTAACTTAGAAACTGTGGTCCTAGCTCTTTTCAGGTCATTGACCAAGTCCTGTCGCGTAGTCCTGGGCTGATTCCTCACCTTTCTAACGATCACTGAGACCCTACAAGGTAATATCTTGCATGGGGCTCCACTCCGACTGAGATTGACCGTCATGTTTAGCTTCTTCCATTTTCTAATGATTGCTGCAACAGTGGAACTTTTTTCACCAAGCTGCTTGGCAATTTCTCCGTAGCCATTTGCAGCCGTGTGGAGTTGTACAAATTCGTCTCTGGTGTCTTTGGACAGCTTGATGATCTTGGCCATGTTACAGGTATGAGTCTTACTGGTTGTATGGGGGGGACAGGTGTCTTTATGCAGCTAATGACCTCACACAGGTGCATCTGACTCAGGATAATACATGGAGTGGAAGTGGACTTTAAAAAGTGGACTAATAGGTCTTTGAGGTACAGAATTCTAGCTGACAGACAGGTGTTCAAAAACTTATTTGCAGCTTGCAGCCTTCCGGATTTTTATTTTTAGATTATCTCTCTCACAGTGGAAATGCACATCCGATGACAATTTAAGACCCCTCCATGATTTCTAAGTGGGAGAACTTGCAATATAGCAGCGTGTTCAAATACTCATTTTCTTCACTCTATATTGTGCATCCAAGAGAGCAAGTGGAAAGGTAGTTAGGCGAAAAGTTTAGGAGCTGGCTTTAAATTATTTTACCATGGAGTAAATGAGAGGAGAAATGTAGTAGGGGTTATTTTCAAAGAAGAGCTGGCTAAGAATGTCTTGGAGGTGAAAAGCGTATCAGATTGAGTAATGAGGCAGAAATTTGAAATTGAGGGTGTTATGAATAATCTGATTAGCGGCTATCCCTCACAGGTAGGATGTGACCTAAAGGTGAAAGAGAAATTCTGGAAGAAACTAGATGACGTAGTTCTGAGCATCCCAGACAGAATTTTGATTGGTGCAGATTGTAATGGACATGTTGGTGAAGGGGAGAGTGTAGCTCGACAGCATAGGATGCTAGTGTGAAGGCTGACTCTGGTAGTGGGAAGGAAGATTAAGATAACAAAGGTAGAGCAGAGAACCATGTGGTGGAAGCTGACAAAGGAAAAATGTCATGCGGCCTTTCGGAGGGAGATGAGACAGGTTCTCGATGGACATGAAGAGCTCCCGAAAGACTGGACTACTACAGCCATGGTAATCAGAGAGACAGGCAGGAGAGTACATGGTGTGTCTTATGGTAGGAAAGGGGAGAAGGAAACTTAATTGTGGAACCCCAAAATACAGGAATCCACATAAGGAAAGAGATTAGCAAAAAAGTGGGACACACAGGACTGAGGAGAGTCGAAAGGAATACATCGAGATGCAACGTAGGGCAAAGGCAAAGGTGGCGGAGGCTAGACCAGGTTGGACACGAAAGAAGGAGAAAAGGATCTCTACAGGTTAACCAGACAGAGGAATAGAGAAGGGAAGGATGTGTAGCCGGTAAGGGGTTTAAGGATAGAGATGGAAATGTGTTGCCTGGTGCCGGTAATGTGCTAAATAGAAGGAAAGAATACTTTGAAAATAGATGGAAAGAATACTTTGAGAAGATGATGAATGAAGAAAATGAGGGAGAAGGAATAGAAGAAGAGGCAACTGTGAAGAATATGCCTGAAGAATGGAGGAAAAGTGTGCTAGTTCCCATTTTTAAGAGCAAAGGTGATTTGCAGAGCTATAGGGTTTGTAGAGGAATAAAGTTGATGAGCCACACAATGAAGTTATGTGAAAGAGTAGTGGAGATTAGACTCAGGACAGAAGTAAGTACCTGCGAGCAACAGTATGGTTTCATGCCAAGAAAGAGTACCACAGATGCATTATTTGCCTTGAGGATGGTAGTGGAAAAGTACAGAAAAGGTCAGAAGGAGCTACATTGTGTTTTAGGTGTGACAGAAGAATTTAAGGTAGAGGTGGGACTGCATCAGGGATCAGCTCTGAGCCCCTGCCCTAGGTGTGACAGAAGAATTTAAGGTAGACGTGAGACTGCATCAGGGATCAGCTCTGAGCCCCTTCCGGTTTGCTGTGGTAATGGATAGGCTGACAGACGAGGTTAGACTGGAATCCTCTGGACCATGATGTTCGCAGATGTGATATGAAAGCAGGGAGCAGGTGGAGGAAAGATTAGATGATGGAGTCATGCCCTGGAACGGAGAGGAATGAAGATTAGCCCAAGTAAAACAGAATATATGTGCGTGAAAGAGAGGGGGCAGAGGGAAGAGTGAGGTTCCAGGGAGAAGCGATAGCGAGGGTGGATGACTTCAAATTCTTGGGGTCAACAATCCAGAGCAATGGTGAGTTTGGTCAGGAAGTGAAGAAATGGGTCCATCAGGTTGGAACAGTTGGCGGAAGATGTCTGGTGTGTGACAGAAGAGTATCTGATGGGATGAAGGGTAAAGTTCAGAAAGAGAACGGCCATAATGTATGGATTAGAAACAACAGGAACCAGAATTGGAGGTGGCAGAAATGAAGATGTTGAGATTCTCTCTCGGAGTGAGCAGATTGAATAGGTTTAGAAATGAGTTCATTTGAGGGACAGGATCATTTGAGGAAAAGGAACTCGTGTAAGACCCATAAATTTAAAATATTGGGCCAATTGTATGTAATGTTTCCAGAGGTGAGAGAGTGAGTATATTGGTAGAAAGGTGCTGAGGATGCAGCTGCCAGGCAAAAGACCTTGAGGAAGACCAAAGAGAAGGTTGATGGATGTTGTGAGGGAAGACATGAGGGCAGTGGGTGTTAGAGAGTAAGCTGCAGGAGATAGGCTTAGATGAAAAAAGATGACAAGCTGTGGCGACCTCTAACTGGACAAGCAGAAAGGAAAAAAAGAAGGTATGTAGTCTGATGGGCATGAAATATCGCCAAGCAGTTACCTCTGTTTTTATGGATTGGGTTTGTGTACCAGGTAGTTTTGGATTACATGTGAAGATTAGGAATAGGATATCACTTAAATTTGAATCAAGACAGGTGAGCGAATAATTTTGGAACACATTGTATATCTCAACAATTCAGTACTATATTGTTCTTAATTTTTACACATTCAGCACTTCACACATATTTAATGTATTTTACTTAGAAATTCTTCTCATTGCAATTCATAAAACAAATGCGATAATGAATTTAGTTGCGCTTTAGGGAACACTCATGCCAAATAGCATGCTGTTATCACAAATTAGTAGTAACATAAGTCCGTTTGCAAATTGATTGTGTTCAGTTTATTTACTACAATGAAAACTGCAAATTAATGACACATTTGAAAATACTGTACAAGTATTTGTGCAACTGTTGAAGGCACAATTAATAACATGTGAGACTTTCATTATTCTAGCAGTATTTTCACGATGACTAAGTGATACTAATGAGGACACCCTATGGATTTTATCGTGATAATGACATATTAGCATTTGTGATTTGAAGATCATATTTTATGACCAGTTCACTCTAAAATCCTGGTAATTACAAAGCGTTCCCATATATTGCTCACATTATCTTGAGTTAAATTTTTGCTGTTGTTGATGTTGAGTAATCATGGATGATGATTAAAAACAAAATAGAACCTTATTGTTGTCCTCATATAACATAATGACAATCTGAGTCATGTAGTTGAGTTCAGAAACAGCACTAAGGTAATCCATGGCACGGTTCCACTGCTGGTCTTTCTCTTCCTTTTGCACATAAACAAACAAAACAAGACAAAACAGTTTTAGTGTGACCACCCAGAATACGCATTTGACGATCAAGAGATGCACATCTTACATTAAGTAAACCACCAAAGCGGAAAATACTCAGCAGAGAGTGGACGTGGCTTTCACTGGTGAAATATAGACGTGTCCTCACATGTCGTCCTGGCGACATCACCCCGCGTGAGTATCTGCAAAAAATATCTGCCACTTAAAGGTACTAGTTCATGCTGAAAACAGTGGCACTTATACCATAGTTCTGGACTTCAAATCATGTCTGCAGCAAAAAAAAAAACAAAAAAAAAAAAAAAAAAACATCCTCCCAAATGTACTCAATAGTAGTTTTAGGCTTGATTCCTAATGAAATATTAGCTTTTCAGACAGATTTTGAATCACCAAATTTTTGACACAGCCTGTGTTGGAGAGGGCAGAAGGCAAAGACATTTCCTCATTCAAATTCTATGTTTTTTGGGGTGGAATTCTTGCCAATATTGAAAGTATGGAAGATTCTTTTTAATACACAAAGTGAAACTAGTGATTGTGAAACATGCTGGAAGGCTTGTTTGAAAAAAAAAAAAAAAAATTACTGCTGAAATGCCTCCAAGAGGAAAGATGATAGCTACGTCATCCCACATTAAGTAATTTTAGCAGATTTTGTTCCACATATGTACGCCTGAATATGTATAGACTGGATCAAGAATTCCTCCATATTTATGCCCATATACACCTCTGGAAAACAGTACATTCCGCTTGGTATTCATGATTTTATGGAAGTATTTCCACGTCAGCCAAGTTTATTATCCCACATGAAGTTCTTTGGAGTCATTTCTGAATACAGTATGTGCATGGCTCTTGTCATGTTAATTTTGTATATTGATTACACCAGTCACTCACATTAGACAAACGCGTTCACGCTGGCAAATCTGCACAGTCGAGCATGAAAAATCACGCGCATAAAATTTGTTCAGAGTAGAAAAAAATAGATATTGAAAGATGTCGCTTATTTTGTGTAGTATTGACATTTATAATAATTTACGTGTTTATTTAATAAACATTGTTAACTAAACAAGCCTGCTCCTACACAATCACTTATTCACCCGGAAAAAGGAAATGCAAGTTAACCGTACTGAGCACGTCTGGAAGTGATGCCACAAGCGCATGTTCAGAGCTTCTTCACATACTGCAAGCGCATTTACATTGAAAGTCATCAACATTATGATCACGGCAGTTTTGGTTGATCATGTGACGACGTGCCCTCCCCCCTCCCCAAAAAAAAAAAAAAAAAAAAAAACCACATGTTCGACATTGTTGCTTGATTCAGGTGTGGTCAATATGTCGAGCGCACGCACATGAAGACGCATTCTAGCAAGCCGGCCTTCCATTTACAGCTGTTGCGGCAATGGGCGCGTGCACCCCCCCAAAGCTCACCCACCCTGCTAACTATAATAAGTATGAGATTGTGATTTACTTTGACTTGATCTAAGTTCTAACGGTCATTTTCCCCATGGTATACGTTATCTTGAAGTTGAAAACTTTTCCCCTCTGCATGCTTTAGAAAGATATAGATCTTCTCCTGGTAGCTTACATCATGAATACTGACAGGAATGTTTGTTACAACGTATCGCTATCTTGTTGCCACAAATGCCGATTATGTTGAACTAAACTTTCAGCATTTTCAAAACATTGTGGGTATATACCGTTTGTGTTTATTCCTTGACAGGGCAGTGCATTTAACTTTTCTTCAGATACAGTTTGTCAGATCAAGAATTTTTATTGATGAAAATTTTTAAATACTGTTTTATATCATGTTCTAGTCATTTCAGTTGAAATTGGAAATGATCATTTCTGAGTTTGAAATTTTTGTTTTCTATTTTAGTTATGTATTTATTTTATTTTTAATTTACAGTTATGTCACATTAATCGAGTAAGATATTTTAAGGTCTTGAGATTCCATCCCTAATCACACCCCGAACTTTATCTGTGAGCATGATGACCACACCCATACATTTTTCAAATGTGAGTGGCTGGATTACACCACAAGCACCTCTAAAATATTCCAATAGATTTCCTATATGTCGCAAAAGCATTTATGTAGGTGAAAATGTGTAAGAGTTATGAACTTTGGCTGGCTGTCATAAAGATGAACAATGAGCGGAACTCCAGCCAAAAGAGTTATGTTGGTTTATGTCCCAAAACTGCAGCCCATCTTAACCAAATGTATGAGAACATCCCCATTTATGCCCACTTACGTCTCTGAAAAATATGACTACAAACCAGTCAACTATTTTTGGTTTTATGGACTATAATGTTTTGCTCTCCATGATTATTTGAGGAAAAGGAAGGCATGTAATGTATATAAATCTAAAATATTGGGCCAATTGTAATATTTCCAGAGGCTGCTGCTGCGCTCAGTAGAAATGTCCGCATATATTTTGGTGATGAATGGAGGCAGTTTTTTGACATTACGCCACATTTCTTGGGTTCGTGCATGAGGTTTGCAAGGATGTGGTGGTCGCCCGCCCTGTTTGCATGATTTTAATGATGACACCATAACAAAATTACTATTTTTATATTATATATATTATATTAAATTAGCCCTTGTCGACTGAACATAATTTCGGCATGTTAGCTGTTGTTCATGTTAGTGTGATTATATACAAAAGCTATAAATGCAATACAGACTTAAAGCGGTACTTGGAAACATGTACATGTCATTTCAGTATTTGAAGGCCTTTGTCCAAAATTTCTATGTACAATAAACCCTCCAACCTGAAGTAAAATTATTATTACATATATGTTGTACATTAACTGAAAAAAAAGGTGCAAGTAATTGAAAATAAAGAACAGATTTGAAATCCACGCAATATCTGGATATCTGTCAGCTTTCACAGCCAGAGCCGGAACAAACATCCTTGACCCCGTGACGTCACCGGGGCTTAGCATTCCTGACAAATCTTTCTAGCTAGGCCAAGATGCCGACGTGTTGTGCACCAAACAGCAACAAACCTGAGAAGTCGCACCCGAATTTGTCGTTCTTTAATTTCCCATAGGGTAAACCTGACAGAATAAAAGAGGTGGCTGCCAGAGGTGAGGCTCATTCATCAGCCCAGTAATTCTGCATGTATCTGCAGTGATCACTTCGAAGAACGGTTTCTGGAACAGGACCCTAAATTTTTCATCGCACCACATCTTTACACCAAACAGAAGAAAACTCGAACAGTTAACTATCATACTAGTTCTGAACATAAAAAAAAACAGTCAACCGTGAGAGAAATATCGATAGACAAAAGAAACGGCGAAGAATAGAGGTCAGTTGTTTTGTGCGCTGTTTATGTGGGCGATAATAGAAGATAAAATGACCATTACTGGTTATTAGTTGCCGGTACAAGCAGTACAAGCAACAAGATATTTATGATGGGTGTTGTTATATATAATATAAGTTTATTCTGATACGCTCCATTTCTTGTTTCAACTTTTCGAACTCACAACAACACTGATTCTACCACAGTTGGCATTAGGTCACAAAGAGAACACAAACACATCTTTCAAAATGAGTCCGTCTGGAAAAACTCAGAGTTCCATATTTTGGGACTGTTGTTGTTCTTCGTCGTCAGCACCACTTCCCTTGCCCAACATGTCAAGTTCCGAGTGTGTTTATTCTGGTTCAAACGCAGAGGCTTGAAGATTGTACATAATATTATTTTTGTTTTGTTTGATGTGTTTAGATATTTTTTGTAAAAATTGGCCACAAAATGCCAGATAGTGGACGTTGTTTGTTTGATGAAACCATATCTTCAAGGAATCGAGTCAGATCAGGAAGCACTGGTGACGTGGTCATGCGCCGATTGTCAGTTTTGCAGCCGGGATAATGTGAATCACTAATCGAGGGAAGAATTGTGTAGGATTTTTAAAATTATATTTACAGATGTTTCAATGTGAAATCTGTGGATAATTTTGCTATTTGAAGAAACACTGAACCCTCATCTACTAACTTTTAATGTGTGCTCCCATGCCCATTTTTTTTATGTCATCTTTTAAGTCCCTGAAAAGTTGTCATTCAGGTTACCTAACAGCTTCCCTATATGAAAAATGAATTTACATTTCCATTTTACATTATAGTATATTCCTTTGTCCAACCCTGACTATGGAGTGTCTCCAGTTGTTTTGTGTGTGCATTTATTTTTTCATTTTTGTCATTTTCAAAGTGGGGGGTTCCATCTGACAGCAACAATATATAAAACCTGACTAATTATTCTCACTTTATATGATATAGTACATTCCTTTTTCCCCCAGATCGGTTATGCACTGAATTTGGTCTTCACTTCTGTCCTCTGTCACACCCAGATAAAGGGCAGTGTTGATTTTGCCGATAAAATGGGGGGTTTCAAAAGGCAATTAATCTAAAATGTACTGGTATTGTATTGCAAATTTCATTTTCTTGAGGAAAAAAATAAACATAAATCAACATGTTGGCAAACAATGGACCATTAAGACCCCATACCTTCTTAATTAAACATATTCTCTAGTGTCATCCAAAGCTTTGTACTAATCATTTACTTATCAAGGAGACTTTAGCATCTACTTACAGAGGGTGCAGCTTGTTGACAGACTCATCCTCATGAGTCCTCTGAAGGTCAAGCTGAATCTTTCTGACCAGTGGAAGGCAGTAGGCATATGCAATGTCCAGCTTTTCATCTTTATTTATGCCATATTCCTACAATTAAAAAAATATATAGGTCAGGAGCTGTAAAAGTAATCAATGTTCCCTCTAAGATGCGCAACTGCTTATTTGCGCACTTGTTGCACACTCTCAGCGCAGAGGAAAACAAGTCCAGCACAGTGAGCTACAGCCTGATGATTTTTTTTTAAACATGGCAGCACACTGCCTCTCACAAACGGTTGTTTCTCGGCCACACCCAGTGATCTAAAAAAAAAAAAAAAAAAAGACTGGATAGCGCATACCGCATACATTTTTAGTGGTGTGTCAATTGGTTGAAGCCAGTTGGCTGCCATCTTGGTGCTTCTAAAATGTGTGAAGGACATGGTTTACAGGTTGGATTGTGGCGGGGATTTTCCTCAAAGTTTGGCATGTAGAATTAAAACTGCCTGTGTTAGCTTGACATTTTTTCAGGTCTGGTAACATGAAGGATTTTTAATTCGACTTGGTAAGCTAAAAAAGGCTGAGTGCAAAGGAAATAGATATAACACCATGACTACCAAGAAACATTGCATATTACCTAGGGCCCGATTTCCATGACATGTTAACTTTTCTCAAAATACGCTGTGAAGCACTATCATCATAACATGGCAAAAAACTAAGCATTTTTTTGTCATAAAAACCTTAAATTTTAAGTGAAACTGTTAGATATATTTTGAGAAATAAGGACTTGTAATGGGAAAATACATCCTAACACATTGTTCATTTGTTGTCTCTGCGATGTCCTATTTCAGGCAGAAAATTTAAACTCATTTCTTCGATCTTGAAAATCAAATTAAATTTGCAGAGTTCTGTATTATGAAGTACATAAAAAATTTCCACTGATGAAGTTTGGGAAAATATTTACACCCCTTTTCGCAATAAAACGTCAGCCTATAAAGGTGAAGCAGAGAGTGAACATTTAACAACAACAAACGTTAACAAAACTTTGTTCAAGTGAATTAAGCTAATCAGAAAATAAAAAACCCTTTGGAAACAAACTTTAACAGTGTCAAAGTAAATCTTTCTAACTTACCTGTGGAATATTTTCTCACAGCCACGAAACTAGTGATTAGTGCACAGGTTGGCATCGTTGTTTTGGGAGTATCAAGATTGCGGATATCTGCTTTCGGCGACTTCAGTTTTGGTGGCCAATGAGCTATCCAGTCTTTTTTATAGACCAGTGGCCACACCGGGTCACAGACTCTACTTCCTAGTTTACCTGACAGCCCCCCATTTTAAATGGGTACACTCATATTTTCCAAACACCGGGGTATGTGAATAATAGAAGAGAAAGTGGTGAAACTGGATGAGATTTTCTCTTTTTGAGTAAAAAAGGTCTGGTCTGAAGGCAAAGTACAAACTGCAGGATGAGATGGTGTGTAATGTTAAAATTCCCCCTTGGCACAGGCTGATTGAGGATGAAAGCACAGACGATACATTGCCCATGAAACAAATTCTGTATTTTAAATATAGGATGCAACAACATTAACCCTACAACTGTTTGGGAGCATCATCCTACTGTATGTTGTTATGAGTGATTCTAGCAAGTAATTAAATGTTATAGTGTCTAGTGAACTTGAAAGTGAATGAACACCATATTACATACATGTTAACAAAAAAAAAGTAAAGAATTGCTGAGCTGCACATTGAGGAGTTGTGAGAGTGAGTTAGGGTCTAACCACAAGGGGGAAGGAGGTGTGTCAGTGAGTCAACGAGCCAGTACAATTCTAGGAGGGCCCCAACCACTAAGTCCCACCACTTCTACCACTATTGAAGTGTAAGAGGGCCCCACCAACCAAGACAGTCTAACACAGGAACCCACAGCCACCTTAAAACGGTCATCGCCCGCCAAAGTGAGCCGATGTTAAGCACCCAGGCTGAACAAAATGACAGGGCAGGCAAATTTACATCCTTTCCAAAAAATGTGAATATCAAGGAAAAGTTAATTAATTTACATAATTAAAAAAAACATTTTAATCCATTTTCTAATGAGTGCTCCAAAACTGGACCTTTTTTTTTTCCACCAAGCTGCTTGTCAATTTCTCCGTATCCCTTTGATTTTGACTGATAGTCGAATTATGACCAAACACTTAAATTTTGGTCTCATCTGAACACAAAACTCTCTCCCATGACTCCTCTGTTTCATCCAAATGGTCATTGGCAAACTTAAGACGGGCCTTGACATGTGCTGGTGTAAACAGGGGAACCTTCCGTGCCATGCACGATTTCAAACCATGACGTTTAGTGTATTACCAGTCACCTTGGAAATGGTGGTCCCAGCTCTTTTCAGGTCATTGACCAAGTCCTGTTGTGTAGGCCTGGGGTGATTGCTCACCTTTCGAAGTATCATTGAGAGCCAAGAGGTGATATCTTGAAAGGGGCTCCACTCCGATTGAGATTGACCGTCATGTTTAGGTTCTTCCATTTTCTAATAATTGACCCCTCCGTACAGGGCACTTAACCACACCTCCTGAAGTGACGTCACGCCACGTGCGCTGACGTCAGACAAACAATTAGCAAAAATATCGGCGCAGCACGAAAAGAATAGAGCGAAACTGTCCGATTTACCGGCTGATTTCTCACTCGCATTCTTAGCTAACAGTGAAATATCGTTGAAAAGCAGACAGCAGGGCTTCAAGTATTTCAGCGAGCGGTATTTCAATACTATTTACATGCATATTGACGGAGAAACCATTGATATTAGCGCGAGATCTTTCCAGAGTCAGAGGAAGACCGAGAAGCCACATAATATAATATATTATAAACCAAAGACGAATTCGTCATTGACAGTTTCCTATTTTCGTGTTACATATCACACTTGTGTGCATAATCTGTATATGTATCTGTATAGCCGTTTGTGAACCACCGTATGAAGGAAAAGCAGGCGAGGCTTGATTTACGAGTTGTTTCTCTCGTTTTCTTTGTGTAACGTCACGCGCTCCCCTCAATAATTATTCTTGAATTAGTGCCGAACCTACGTAAGTCCCGACCGAGTACGACAATCACCACTTTAGTGTCCTCAAGCATCCTTCCTTCAGTCTTGGTGTCTCGGTGCACGTCGAAGGCTTTTAGGACTGCTAGTCCGGTTTAGCTTAGCTAATTAGCCGCGAACAATGGGACACGTTTGTGCAGTCAGATCATGGCAAAATATCGCTCAACACAGATCAAGTGTGACAATCATTCACACGTAGCTATATTATGCAAGCGAAGAACTGCTAATTCATTTATATGAGACGTATTGAAAATCAAATATAGGGCATGCCTTCGTGCTAACACAGTCCGGTTTACCCTAGCCGCGTAGCCGCGTACAAAGCGACACGTTTGTGCAGTCAGATCATCACAAAATATCGCTCAACACAGATCAAGTATGTCAATCATACACACTTAGCAATGTTATGCAAGCGAAGAACTGCTAATTCATTTATATGAGACATGTATTGAAAATCAAATTTAGGGTTTACCTTCGTGCAAACATATCTGTTCCGGTTGATGGATTCAGTTGATCATGCGGTCTTCCTCAAAGTTTTATCCATCAAAGACATTTTTCGTACTCGGTCTTCTGTTCCGGTTGATTTTAGATGGATTCAGTTGATGATGGTGTCTTACACAAAGTTTGATCCATCAAAGACATTTTTCGTACTGGGTCTTCGGTTTTGGAAAGGGTACGAATTGAACTCCACCAACTAGCCTTTCAGGATACCTGTTGTCACTATTATAAAGTCCGTGACTACACCATATCTATTGTTCAAGAACCCAAATACGCGACTTTGGAAATCTTATCCCCAAGTACAAAATTTTGCTCTATGTAACATGGAACCCCACCTCTCTGGCAGGGAAGGAGCCCGAGCTAGTGTGCGAGGTCTGCGTAGATATAGTTGCACTTGCCTCCACACATAGCATAGACTGTCCTCTCTTCCACTCTGGAGTTGCCTACGGTGTGAGGTACTGAACAGGTGTGGCATTCTCGGCGGGACGCCGTTGTTGTCCTGAGGGCCTTCAATGCTCATCAGGAGAATGACAGTGAGATCTGGAAGGGCGTGATTGAACAGAACAGCCCTGAACATGAACGATGTTCTGTTAATGGACTTCTGTGGTCCTCACAAACTTTCCATAATGTACACCATGTTCAGTTATACTGGTGTCAATCTGTGCACTTGGCACCAGGGCACCTTAGGTTGTAATTCATTGATTGACTTTGTGGTGTGTTATCTGACTTTCAGATGCATGTCTTGGACACTCAAGTGAAGAGATGGACAACTAATGATAACTACCTGGTAGTGTGTTGGCTCCCATGGTGGGGGATGATGCCACTCTGACCTGCCAGACCCAAATGTATTGTGAGTGTCTGCTGGGAACAGCTGCCAGAATCCCCTGTCTAAAGGAGTTTCAACTCCCACCTCCAAGAGAACTTCACCCACGTCCCGGAGGAGGCTGGAGACTGTTTCCGAGTGGACCATATTCCATAATCCAGAGGTGTGGCTGTAAGGTGGTCGGAGCATGTCATGGCAGCAACCCTTGAACCCATTGGTGGCCTTCAGCGGTGAGGGATGCTCAGTTCCTAAATAACTTCGGAGTTCACCCGGCATTTCTAAAGGCTCTGGATGTTATAGTGCTGTCCTGGATCACACGCCTCTGCAACATCGTGCCAAATAGAGCCTTGAAATTGCATGTGTGAATGTGAGTGTAAATAGTTATTTGTTATGTGTCCTGCGATTAGCTTGTGACCAGTTCAGGGTGTACCCCGCCTCTCACCCAAAGAGAGTTGAAACAAAGACAGTGCCTCTGGATTGGTAGAATGGGGTGGTGGTCCTCATCCTTAAGAAGTTGAACTCCAAAGTGTGTTTCAAGTACAAGGGGATCACATCCTCAGCCTCTCGGTAGTCTATTCAGGGGTCCTGGATCAGAGAGCGCATCACAAAGTCAAATCTCGGATTCAGGAGGAGCAGTGTGGTTTTCGTCCTGTCTGCGGAACATTAGAACAGCTCTACATCTTCAGTCGTGTTTTTGAGGGTGCATGGGAGTTCACCCAACCAGTCTACTGTACATGCATTTTGTAGACTTGGAGAATGCATTCAACCATTCATCTTGGGGAGTACTGCAGTGTGTGGTTTGGGAGTGTGGGGTACCGAACCCACTCATTCGGGGTGTTCAGTACAACCTGTACAACCGGTGTTAGAGTTTGGGTCGCATTGCCAGGATTAAGTCAGATTTATTTTCAGTGAGGTTTGGAGTCTGGCAAGTATGATCTTTGTCATCGATTCTGTTCTTAACTTTTATGAACACAATCCCAGCTGAGGAGTAGCAGTCCAATTTGGTGGCGTCAGTATTACATCTTTGCTTTTTGCAGATGATGTACTGTTAGGTTCATCAACCCGTGACATCCCATTCTCACTTGCGAGGTTCAAAGCCGTGTGTGAAGGGAATGAGATGAAAATCAGTACTTCTAAATCTGAGAGCATGGGGAGTGCCCGCTTCAGGTGAGCGATGAAATTCTGCCCTGAGTGGAGAAGTTTAAGTTTGTTGGGGTCTTGTTCACGAATGAGGGAAGAATAGAATGGAAGATCGAAAGGCAGAATGGTGCAGTGTCTGCAGTTATGCAGAGTTTGTATCTGTCCATTGTGGTGAATAAGTTAACTTGAAAGTCAAAGTTCTCAATTTACCAGTGTCTATCTTCCTACTGTCACCAATGGTCACGAGGTGTGGGTCACGACCAAAAGAACAAAATCACATATAGGCTGGTTTCGTCAGCATGACTTTGCTCTCCCTTTGAAAAAGTATAAAAAGCTTGGTCATCCGGGAAAGTTTCAGAGTAGAGCCTTTGCTCCTACATGTTGAGACAAGGCTGATGAGGTAGCTCAGGAATCTGATTGGGATTCCTCAATGACGCCTCCCTGGTGAGGTACTCAGGGAACATCCCACTGGGAGAAGACCCCGGAGATGACCCAGGACACGCTGGAGAGATGATATCTCCTGACTGGCCTGGGAACGTCTCATGATCTTGCTTGAAGAGTTGGATGAAGTGGCTGGGGAGCGGGAAGTCTGGCCCTCCCCCCTAAACCTACTGGCCGCATGACCTAACCTCAGATAAGTAGAACAAAATGGATTGATGAATTGATGGTAGATTTTTTTGAAGACTCTAAATTGTCCAGAGGTGTGTGAGAGTTGTGAGAGTGAGAGTAAAGCATTATGTTTATATGTGCTGTGTGATTAGCTGGTGACCAGTTCAGTGTGTACCCCGCCTCTCGCCCAATGATAGCTGAGATTGGCTCCAGTATGCACATGACCATAGTGAAGACAACCAGAAAAAAAATTGAAGGATGGATGAAGGGATGGATTGAAGTCCATCATCATCCACGACATTTTTTTTTCTATTAACATTGATATTTGACTTAATAAAGCTCACTGATTACACCTGTGTGGAAATAATGTTAAAAAAAAATGTTAAAACAGCGTAAATCCAGCGTTAAACGTTTTATGACTACAGTTTCCAGATTTGAAACAAAAATTACTCTCAATGGGAAAAATCTGTTTTGAAAATGACCAGAACTGACTTATTGTCACAAAAGCAGATGGTGGTCATAATTAAAGTAAAACAGTAATACAAGTCCTTTTTTCCTCAAAAAAACAAAGACAAAAACATTTACTCATACTCTGACAATTAGCAGTGCATGAGAACTTCCTAAATCTTACCTGCGGGATCACAATGTCGGCCAAAGCACGAGAAAGTCTGAACAACTCCAGTGTGTCCTCCAAACCCAGAGTAGCATTATGAATGACATCATATTTTACACAGTCGTAAATGTCAGGTATTTTACTGATATCGTAGCGGCCATTTTTCATGCGGAAATCTCTCTCAAGTTTGGACCATCGCTGCAACATCAGCTCCAGTGTTTCACTGTGGTAAAGTTGCAGGTCTGAGGACAGCAAGAAAAGAAGGTATGCTGGTTACTGGTGCACCAATGTACACCATTTTAAGAAAACACAATGAATTATAAACCAACCTAAAAATTATATTTGTTAGCGCCGGTTTCCTCCCACACCCAAAAAAACATGCATTAATTGGAGACTCTAAATTGCCCTTAAGTGTGACTGTGTGACATTTGTCCATCTCCATGTGACCTGGGATTGGCTAGCAACCAGTTCAGGGTGTACCCTGCCTCCTGCCCAATGACAGCTTTAATTGGCTCCAGCACTTCTGCGACCCTCATGAAAGACGCATAAAAGTATTAATACATATCTAAATAGAGCTTTTTAAAGTACATAAAGTCTCTTTACATAAGTCACGGATCCCCGAGGATTCCTACCTTATTTTACGGACCACAAGCTGCTACTTTTTTAGGCGTGGTGAATCCTGCGTCATCTTTAAAGAGGAAGCTAAAACATTTTTTTGTCGATAGCAGCTGTGAGTTTAAATGTAAAACAAAATGTTTGAACAAAATGTTTAAAACATGGTCATTCCCTATAACGGACTCGGGTTTGGCCATGCACAGATTCCTCCAATGTATAGAAAAAGATGACTTCTTTCAGCATGCGTAGAAGAAGAAACTACTTCAATTGTGGATTGAAGAAGAAGAATCCAACCGAATTTCATAGAAGAAAAAGAAGAAAAATACCTCAATCACTTGTAGAATAGGACAAAGTTACCTCTAATGTGTAGAAGATGGTGGTAGTTTTTGGTGCCCTCAAAGCAGGACACAGCACAACACGCACAAACACAAAATATATATCCATCCATCATCTATTTTCTCAGCCGCTTATCCTCACGAGGGTCGTGGGAGTGTTGGAGCTAATCCCAGCTGTCAAAGGGCAGGAGGCGGGGAACACCCTGAACTGGTTGCCACACTTCGGGGCAATTAATGTTGCATGTTTTTGGGATGTGGGAGGAAACTGGAGTTCCCGTAGAAAACAACGCAGGCACGAGGAGAACATACAAACGCTTGAAATATATATTTTTAATTTAATTTAAAATCTTTCACAAAAATTGACCGCATGCAAAGGTCTTCCTTTTCAAAGGTCTGCCATTGGATTTTACACGTGAGAAGCAGAATGAAAGAATCCATTGTCATAACGGATTAAAAGGCTGGACCGCTACGTGAGGACAACAGCACAATTTCAGTGGTAACTCGAGATGAAAATGACTGAGAGTGGCAGGAGACTGAAATGGTGTGTAACAAACTTTCTGAGGCTCTTCAACTCTGATACTGTAGACGAGGACTTTCGTGGTTTCAGTGAACAGGAGGAAGATGAATAAGATCAATTACTTTTCCGTTATCTTTGAGCCCCTTGACTGCCATGTTACAGCCACTGTTTGGAAACAAGGTATGTAAATAAACATTTAGGTCTTTCTGTGTGAATCTCTAATTTCATGACTGTAATAATTGTGATCATAATTATCATACATCTGCTTCCAACAAAGAAATGCTTTGCTCTGCTCGAGATAACGTGGCAGCCTCCAAGCAGGAGAGAGCAAGAACAAAAACGTCTAATCATCACAAGTGTTAGAACTGCTGCCTGTTAAAAGAAATGATGACCACACATGCATTCAGAAATCTTCCACACATGCACACGCACATGAACAAACATGTACGCTTTGTTTCCAACAGTTTTGCTTGCCGTATCCTTTTTGAAACATCCATGTAAATAAGGGGCGTCTTAAAACTAAATAAAAACAGGTGCTGAGGAGAGGATAATCAGAGAGTGCAGTGGTGAATTGTACGAGACAGTTCCCCTCCTCTCTCATCGCGAGACTTGAACTGGTGTCTTTGCTTCCTTTTCTGTCCTGTTTTATGAATGTCTGATTGGTGAACCTGACATTTACTTGGTCCTTCGAGCCGGATCTCAAGATACCTGAGGTTTCCAGGGGCTGAGTCGACGTCCAGGCAAAGACCATGGCCACGGCACTTGAGACCCTTTCCGGGACTGAGCCTCGACTTTGCATCTGGAGGCTGAGGATTGATGAGAAGCCAAAGGAAGTAAAGGCATCTCTGGTGAGTAGGAAACTCCCGTACTCATGAGGAATGAGTGAAAGCGCGTCTGGGTGACTGCGGCAGAACCAAACCTCGAAAAAAACTAGTCCCTATCGTGTAGACTAGTCTATAAAACTGAGAAAAGGGCAAGTTGTGTCCTGTACGTGAGCTCCGTGAAACGTGTGCATGTGTAAAAGTGTGAGTGGAGGTTCGCTACCTCATTTGAACACGAAATTGAGTGACAAGTGTTTGAGGATGCAGACGTAAGAATTCTCCGCCACTTGTGGTAGAAGCTTGAGAATGACCTCAAACAGAACGTAATTGTCACCCTATTCAGGGGGAAGTCAGTACAGTCACCCTCGGTGAACCACTGACTCCAACAGGGAAAAAGAAATAGCAAAATAGTTGATAAATAGCAAAATTGTTGAAATTGAACATCTGGAAGAAAAAATTAATGTGTAAGGACGAGAAGTTTGTAGAAAGCCAATGTCCTACTAAAAGAAAACATCCAAATTTGTGGATAACACAATATGACTTTGCTGGCCAGCTCAACATACACACAAAAAATATATGTAGTTAACCTGCAAGACAAAATAAGAGAAACACACACAAAAAAAAAAAAAACAACTGGACTCAATATGATATGAAAATGGCCACAAAAGGTATCACATTTCATAAAGTTGATGTAACATAATTCGTCCAGGGAATGGAAGACTTGAGAAAATCTCACCACTTAGATGGTGTGGAAGTACAACACATTTGGATGAAAGCAAAGTACTTTCTCACAGCAGCAGGGAGTTCAAGGGTTATTATCGCGCACTTCTGCTAGATTTAGAAAAAAAGCAAAATTTTCTGCCATTGAAAGCGCAAAATAATACAGCAATGAACCATTTGAAGAATATAGAATTGGAATGACTACATGTTTTAAAGCAAACAGTGGAAGATCACACTCCAGGGAGTGTATCAAGGGCAATTAAAAATGCTCTTCATGCGAATTCAAATAATCCTACAAAACAATGGATTGAAAAACATTGGGTTGACAAACCGACTGACAGTCTGTCACAATACATTAACCAAGCACTACACACAGAAAGAGTGCTTAAAATAAGAAAAAGAAAGTTGACACCTTTCTGACAGAGGAATGAGAAATTTGTGGAGCTTTATGCGAAAAATTTAATAATTGTGGCCGCAGATGAGGAAGAGGCAGGGGAAGAGTAATGGGGTGGGGTTGCAAATTTGATGAAAAATAAATTATTTGCTAGTGTTGTGGAGAAAAAGGTCACATATCATGTCACTCCCCAAAAACAAAACACCCATCACCGCATAACTCGAGCAGCTATCTCCCCATAAATAAACAAATAAATGTCACAACTAATGCTCCCAAAATGCAACTTCTTAATTTGCCCCAAATGTTTGTTGGGAAGAGATGGCTTGCTGAAACTAGGACAAGGCTTAATTCCCTCTCTGACAGGAAATATAGAAGTAAAAAGAAAAAAAAGATTGTGTTGTTTGCACAGATCCAGATATTATGCCAATGCTATCAATTGAAAACGAATGCAAAAAAAAAAAAGTTGGGGATTCTGTGTATCCATTAACTTCTTTTGAAAAACAAAAAACATTGTTTTCTAATGGCGTGTCACTAGGAAATTTCACATGGATCAATTTGATAGGAATAGAAACAAATTGGGAATTTTATCAGCATTGATGTGTAAAGCCATTTTTGTGCCATTGCCATGGTGGTGCGGCAGTCACTGTCTTTGATTTTTTTACGCTGGATGCCTTTCCTGACGCAACCCTTCTGCATTTATTCGGAGAAAGAGCTGGACCCAATCCCAGCTAACTTCGGGCAGCGGCAGACTACACCCCGAACTGGTCACCAGCCAGTCGCAGTGCAGATGTCGACACCATCCCTGAGCAGGAAACGATCCCACGCTGCTTTCACTCAAAATGTCCCTCTGAGGGAAACCCAAACTACAACGTGGCCCACAAGAGAAATTAGTTTGACACCCCTGCACTACACCATCAGAAAAAAAAAAATGTAACAAGTTACTGTGCTTTAATAACTTTATTACTGCCATTTGTCTTTTCATCATCCTATGTTTATGAATTATCCTCTACTGTACATGCAGTTTTACCCGAACACTGGCATAGACTGAGCAAGAGCTGAATGACATGGACAAAATAGCAGAAAGAAACACGTGGATGCACCTAACACACCGTAAAAGGTCATCTCAGCTGAGTCACCAAAGGTAAAGGTGAGCAAAGTCCAGCATACGGTGAGTGCAGATTTATAGTATCTGAAAATACCTGAAGGCTGGTGAAGATTTAAAAGACAATTCACTTATTTAGGGGTGACTTGGTCGACATGACTTCAAAATGGCTAAATAATATGGTAGCATGTTGGGCTGCAACATTGACAGCCGTAACGATATTTTTGTTCATATGCTACTTTTGGACACCTGTAAAGCTGACAAAAATACAAAACAACAGAACCAATAATTATACTCAGTCAACTATGCCTACCACACATAATTTCTAATAACATTGGGAAACAACTATAAGGGAGTCACCGAGGCATGAGGGGAAGACTCCATGTGTGCCTCCCAATGAATCAGTTAAGCAGTTTTTCAATTCCTTGGCAGAGTCTAATTGCTGGGGATTCCATCGATGGGCTTATGCTAAAGAAAACCCCAATTTTCTTCTCACCATTTGCCAATTTAATGCTACCTTAAACCCGAATGCCATACAAAAGAGTATGTACACTATGGAGGGAGTATTTTAACTGAAAAAGCCTGAGGAACATTTTTTTAATTATTATTATTATCTTTTTTTTTTTTTTTTTACAAATGGGAAAAAAACTGGTTATTAATGTAGACTGCAGCTAACAAGGTAAACTATAGTTTCATCACATACAATGTGTGTCATTCCAGCAGAAATCCCAACACAGTGTACCCTGGAGGTAATGACTAAAACAACTCCTAACACCATTTGTAAGAAATGGAAAAGTGTTTATCCAACAACTAAGGCAGTAAATGTGAAACTGATATTTTCCACTAATATTGCATGTGCTAATTTCTCCTGTGTTAGCTTTACAGGGACAGATTTTAAGCTGGGAAGTCTCAGCAAAAGATGGTGTTATGATATTCATCTGCAAACTGCCCCACTGCTCTCATGCAGCGATGTGTGGTGGTGGTGTGGTGGTCAAAAGTTGTATGACACACTGATAAATGTAGCAGGAACGTGTGCACTGGTATCACTGCTCTTATCTGTGACTGTGTTTCCATTCAAAGCAGAGGATATACAATTGGCCGCATCCATCTTTGGACCTCCCCTTGGGTTCTCCCGAAGGCGAAGGTCCTCTTGGAAAGATGGAGAGCCGACATACATTGATGCAAATGGCATCCCAACTACATACCAGATGAGTATAAATTGGTTAACGAGATTGCTGCAGGATGGGAATCCATCTTGTTATGGATAACTCTGAATAATAACGTTGACAGAATCAACTACATACATTACAATGTACAGAAACTGGGTAATTATACGGAAGCAGGCTATAAGGGAACAACCAGCTGCAACCTCACTCATGACGTTCCAGAACTGCAGCATAGCAGTCGACATGTTCCTGGCCGAGAAGGGTGGCGACTGCTCTATGTTCGGTGACCAGTGTTGTTTATTCCAAATATCACAGCACCTGATGGGTCACTCACAAGGGCTATTCAAGGCCTCCGCACCGTGAATCACAAAATGAAGGAGCACTCTGGTGTAAACACATCAGCCAGGTCTGAGTGGTGGGGAAAAAAAAAAAAAAGTTTGGCAAATCTAAAAACTTGGTGTTCTCTGTCCTAGTTTCTATCGCTGTTTGCAGCTATTCTTGCATTGTGTTGATGCTGTTGTATTCCCTGCATAAAGGCATCACTTAACCAACTTGTAACCACTGCTCTTGCCCCGATAAATTCAAAATTGGCAGAAATATATCCACTATTGGCACAATAGGGTAATGACAGTGATATTGTTGACCACGGTGATGATGTTATGACTTCTCTTCCAGACCTGTTCGCTGATCCAGAAGATTACAAGTAATTAGTGCTATATTTTCCTCAGAGTCTAACTATGTAGAATAAAGCCGAAAGAGTGATCTATTAGATGATGTGAGGATTTGAGTAAATGTAGGATAAACGGGAGGATAATGTAGAAATAATTGTAAATAGAATTAAATAACTGCTTTTGACTGCAATGAAGAAATGCTTTGCTCTGCTCCAATTCAGTAACTGTTCCTGACTGCAATGAATAAATGCTTTGCTCTGCGCCAATTCAGTAACTGTTCCTGCTTGCAATGAAGAAATGCTTTGCTCTGCTCCAATTCAGTAACTGTTCCTGCTTGCAAATAAGAAATGCTTTGCTCTGCTCAAATTCAGTTACTGCTCTGCCTGCATTGAAGAATGCTTTGCTGTGCTCTAGAAAACTGGGTCGCAAATGTTGGATAAACAGGGGAGAAATGTAGGAATAATTGTGATCATAATTATCATACATCTGCTTCCAATAAAGAAATGCTTTGCTCTGCTCTAGATAACGTGGCAGCCTTCTAGCAGGAGATAGCAAGAACAAAAACGTCTAATCATCAGAACTGTTAGAACTGCTCCTGTTAAAGAAATGATGACCACATGTATTAAGCAATCTTCCACACATGCACACGCACGTTAACAAACATGTACACTTTCTTTCCAACACTTTTGCTTGCAGTCTCCTTTTTGTAACATCCATGTAAATAAGGGGCGTCTTAAAACTAAATAAATAGAGGTGCTGAGGAGAGGATAATCAGAGAGTGCAGTGGTGAATTATACGAGACAGTTCCTCTCCTCTCTCCTCGCGAGACTTGAACTGGTGTCTTTGCTTCCTTTTCTGTTCTGTTTAATGAATGTCTGATTGGTGAACCTGACAATGATAGTGAATACAGTATATATCCGCGGCCTATGATCAGGTATGGCTCATGTCAGAATTAAAATAAGAATCTGCTTTAATGACCAAACAATAACACAAGAAATTTGTCTCCGGCAGTCAGTGCTGACTTGGTATAACATTCAGAACAACAAACTAACAAGAACAAAGCTCAATACACATTCAATTAATAGGAACTATTCCTTGTCAGAGTCAGAGTTGTGCAAGATGCAGAGTCTTCTTTATTTAGAGCAGTTAAGAGTGTGTCAATGCCCCACATTATCTAAAGTTATATAGAGAGGCCTTACCTGTTCGCGGTTCACCATTATACTCCAGTGCAATGACAATTGTGCAAAAGGAGCAGTTTAAAGTGACGAAGTGTGCGATAGTTTACAGTATATATTACTAATGCCATCCATCCATCCATCTTCTTAGCCGTTTAACCTTACAAGGGTTGCGGGAGTGCTGGAGTCTATCCCAACTGTGATCGGGCAGGAGGCAGGGTACATTCTGAACTGGTTGCCAGCCAATCGCAGGATACATGAAGACGGACAATAGTAGCACTCACAATTACACCTAGGGTCAATTTAGAGTGTCCAATTAATGTTCCATGTTTTTGGGATGTGGGAGGAAACTGGAGTGCTCGGAGAAAACTCACACAGGCACGGGAGAACATGCGAACTCCACACAGGTAGGGCTGGAATTGTATCCGGGTCCTCAGAACTGTGAGCCCAACGATTTACAGCTGCGCCACTGTGCCGCCTTACTAATACTAATGTATGAAAATAAAAAATAAAAAAACACTACACAAAGTGGCCGTGGCTTAGTATCCCGTGTGCACACTCGTTTGGAAAATACAGGAGTTGATCCTGCAAGTAGCATATTCTTTATGACCTCATTAGCTGTAGGTTGAGGAGGGGGTTCTCTCCTTTTCTCTGCGGTGTAACAAGCAGTCGGTCCGTACCTGACCTCGAAGAGTCCAGCCCAGGGGTGCTCAAACTTTTTTACCTCAAGATCTACTTTCCAAGCAGCCAGGTTCTTGGGATCTACAGACAGGGGTTGGTGGGTGCTGCCACATCTGTGCTAGTTGCTCTAAAGTCCAGACTGGAAGCTGAAATGCATCAACAAGTCCAATTAGGATGTAGAAGTATAATGGGCTGATGCGGAGGCTTGATTAGCTGACCTCACCGCTGCAGCTGAGGCTGCACAGTTGCACTCTGCAGATTGTGGAGAATTAAACTATGACAATGACAAATAAACACAAGCCCCCATCGCGAGGGAACTAATTTCTAGGGGTCAACACGACCACTTACAAGATGCTTATGCCAAGATCCCTGATTTAAAAGCTAAAATTGTAAAATTAGCTGACTGACCATCTAATGACCACATGCTTGAGTTATGGGCTGAGCAGCAGCAACCAACTCTGCTCCTGATTGAAGCAGCCAGTGACATTGAGTGTTCGAGTGCCTCACTGAAACAACTGAAACACTCAAACAGAAAGCTCTAAAGAGATGGAACAGTCCTATAATCACAAGACACAGCTGGCAGTCTGGGAGATGGAGCTTGTATGACTATAGGAACAGCTCCAGGACCAAGAGGGTGAGTTAAGCCAAGTCAAGCGCAAGCTGCACTTAGGTCAACAGCTATCTCACACCTCCCTGACTCATCCCACTGCTGCAGCTGATAGACAGCCTGGGTACCTTCCTCACCCGAAGTGCCATAGAGCCCTCCAAAACATCTCTAGTGTTTGGGCTAGAACTGACCTTCACGATGCTGTGCGACCTCCAAAAACGTACCAGGCCCACCAGCCACTGCTCATGTTTTTGACTCACCCCCGACTCTCCCTCCACTGATCGCTGCTACAGGCATGAAGTTAAAAGACTTAAAGTGGTTCCCCGGTTTGAAGCTCAACCAAATAGTTCACACGACATAGCTGCGTAGCTTAGAGACCTCAAATTGTGCCGTAAATGATTCCCTTTCGCAACTATGGAAGACAGACTGTACCCAATTAAAGTTACATCCAGCCGAGAAGTCAGAAGCTTCATTGAATGGCAACTGGCTCATGTGCTCAACAATTACTCAACCATTGTCTCAAGAATGGGATGATCCAGAGGCTACAACCAACTTATTTCCAGCCTTCCTAGTGAAACAGGAGACTTGAGACACCCCAAGCTATTACTGCTGGTTGCGTAAAGTATACTTTGTAAAATTACATGAGACATATATAGAAGAGGACAAACGTTTCAAAATGTTTATCAAAAACCTACACCCAAACACCAGCCAGGCGTAGCAGCGTCCCAGTGAACATTGTCCATTTCCCAATTGTGTGAGGTGGTAGCCAAAGGTTTTGCGAAGGAGAAACACACTCACTCTAAAGCAGGATTCTTAAACATGCGGCTCGTGGGTCATTTGCTGCCCATGAGATGATATTTTGTGGCCTCCACCTTAATATGAAAATATAATGGTAGTGCAGCCCTTGAGTTTTATATGGCTGGCACTTTTACAGTATTGTGTGCGGAGCTGACGAGTCGACCAACCACGGTGGGGTCGTGGCTATCGGGGGTGTGGCATCGACCGGTGTGATGGTCTGAGCACTCCCCCGCGCTGAAAAGTCTCCTTGTGATCAATGCGCATGCGTTACTAACGTAGGAACTCTGGGTACAAAGCAGATGCTTACTGGGAAATCACTCAGTCTCATAGTTACCCTTCTTCTCCATAGATGAAGCTAACATAGGTTAGAACCTAACCCTAACTCTAACCTAACCTTAAAACAAAAGTTGATTAAAAAAAAGATATACACATATATGTACGTTAATTCTGTTCGTCTTTCTGACACGTCCATAGCGAACATGAACACTCGGTGACAAGTTGTCGAATGGCACATGTTGAACCATGGATGGGGATGTTTCAGAATGGCCGGAAGTTTACAAAATATATGGGCATGCGCATTACTCACGAAGAGACTTTGCCGCACCGAGAGCGCTCAGACCATTTTCATGTTACAGCAGCGTTGCCAAGGAGTTTTTTTTTTCAATAGGTTTTGCACACAAGTTGTAAGCACCAATGCCCTTCATCTTATTTTGTTAAAAAAAAAAGATTGTTTTTAATTTTTAGTTTAAATTCCACACAGATGTGCACCAAGGCTGCAGTCCAGCCTCAGCCAGACTCCGCCTCCAGTGGCCCCAAGGTAAATTGAGTTTGAGACCCCCGCTCTAAAGCACAAGACTGAGCCACCTTATTCGCAAATGGACAACCAGAGATGGATTTTGATGGCGCTACATAAAACACGCGCGTACCTGACACACAACATTTTGGGAATGCTAAACCAGACAATAAAAGGAAGTCATTTAATTCATACAACCAAACACACCCTGCATACAACAATGGTACTTGTAACCAAGAAAGCCAGTCCCATACAAAATCCAAATCATGGAATGACTGCAGCTCAAATTCACATCAAACTTTCACGTCAAAACAGGGTACGGACTATGACCATCTTAAATCAGACAGGTCCAAACGCAACAGTAAAATGACAAGTGACAATTGTAAAAAAAGGTTCCCGAACTAAGCACTTCCAAAGGGACTTTGGTGCCATGGCAGATAATTACTTGAGTTTCTCTGCAGCCTGACTAAAGATGAAAAGCATGATCCCTCATGAGGACGAGGCCGGGCTCAGTCGAAGAGGACCACTGAGGATACAACAGGTCAACTAAGTAACCTTCATTGTTCCCCTACTGACCAGCCAAGTACCTCTGCAACCCAGGTCGACTCTGCGACTCCTTTACCTCGACACCCCTGTAACGGATCACCTTGTGACAAGCAATCACAAGACACCTCACGTACCATCCTAGTTGTTCGATGAGACCAAAGCGAGGCCCATGACTCGTGCCACAAGGCTACTAAACCACATTCTGCCATTCTGACAACTTTTGGGTGAACCAATCGCTGAAGGTACTTCCCAGAAGTTCGAATTGACTGTCACATATGAGCTCATCTGCAAAGCTCTGATTGACCTAGCAGCAGACATCACTGTTCATCCCCCACTGTGTTCAATCAAGCTTTGATAGTGCCACAAGCGAGTGGCCCCAACCTCCAATGGCAACACTGCACTCTTAACTATCCGTGCATATTCCATGACTAACACAGAGTTAAAGGAAAGCTCAGGTCATTGCTTACGTCGACGAAATGCCAAAATTCCAGAAAAAAAATTATAAATAACTTTAATGCACTTTTTTATTCAAGTAATCACATTTTTGTATGACCGGTGTCATTTTGAATATTTTTACGAGATCACATGAATTAAAAAACAGGAAGTGTTGTATCCTGTGCGTAAACAAAGGCTTGGTTGCAGATCAATTCCTACACAATTACATAGCTGATTTCTCGGATGTATCCTCATCCGATGAAGAAATAGCAATATCGGTTGATCGGGAAGACGGAGGAATACGTCCATACAGATTTGAACCTGTGGCTGTAAATGTTGAATATTTGGATGGATCTTCTTCTGACGGGAATGACGCAGACTCTGACTATTCGGAGGCAGACACGCGGGTATGGAAGTAAATATGTGCCACCAGGATTTTAATTTGAAATGCCAGAGAAAACAGGATTTGAATTTGAAATGATTCTGGGAGAACCGGAATGTTAGTCCAAGTTCCAATCGGTTCTAGATTCTTTATGCCCAACCCTAGCCATGGGTCATAAATGATTTGTTTGAGAAAGTATCTTCTCTTAATCTCGTGACTCAAATAATGAATTAATGAATGACTGACCAGCTGATTTGGGATCCTCCATTCTTTTGCGGATCTGTGCAGTAAGGCTCTGGATGAGTGCATAAACTTGGTCACAAGTGCCCACTGGGTTCTGGACTATTTTCATGGAATTCACCAATGATGCACTACATGTTGGGGCCAGCTGGCACATACAGAAACGTACACAGTTCACACATTGTTAATTTAATTTAATTATGTGTACAGGAGGGGAAATTGTCCCATAATCATGTTAGGCAACTCACCCGGTCATAGTCTTCATCTATAAAGTCCCTGTCTTTCTGTAGAATCTCATGGAGTCTGGCTTTGACACGATGCTGACAACCACTCAGCGAATCACTGTCGCTATCTAGCAGCCCGTTCATGTTAGCACTCTTCACCATCTGCACTAGAATGGGAGTCAGTTCACCTTCCAGGGCCAGCAAACCCTGACAAAAAGAAAAATATTTTTACACTTCATACATTGAACCAAAATTTCATGTAAAAGCAATACAGTGCAAGATCTGAGTGTCCCAACTTTTTCGTGATAAAAGCCGTCAAGTGCCCTAATTTTTGCTTTGACATGCAAGCAAACAACGTCCCCATAGAGTGAGTGCTATATGGGGCGAGGGTGTCACTTTGACTGATATAATTGGTGAATGTTCTTCAAAAAAGAGGCTTCAAGTTGTACAGTAACACTAGCAGGTGGAGTTTACTTGAAAGCTATAAAACTAAGAGAGTGCCATGCATTTTAAACAACCACAACCTCCATCAAGAATACGATGGAAAACACTACAGCCTTCTCCCCCCACGAGTCCCGAAAATCTGCGAATAATTGATGCAGTTGTAAAACACCTATGTATGATATGTACTCTATTTTAGGGACCATGAGGCGCACTTAAAAGCCTTAAATTTTCCCCAGAATGGATTGGGGGGGTTTATAATCCGACACACGTGATGTATCCACCATGTTCCAAAATCTGTAAATGTTTTGGAGTGACTATTTCAATTAATTACAACCAAACAGGCTGGTTACATAGATAGCATAAATGCAAACATGTGTTATCATGCATTCTAATACATGGTAGGGCTCATGAGGTAGTGAGGAACAATTGCACTTTTACATATTTAAGCAGAAGTAGCTTGCATTCCCCCATACACTGACAGTGTAGGCAAGTCATTAGTCAACGTTGTACACAATTAAGGTTCATATCAAGACTAAACTTATCATACCACAGCAAACAAAATAACATAACTAGCAAATAATAAAACAATAAAAGGACTGAATAAATGACAGAAAACATGTTCTTTAAACACTATTGACATCTTAAGTGCCTCAAAACATCCTGGAAGCCGCTCACAGAAAATGTGAGACTTTTAAGTGCACCTTATGGTCGTAAAAATATGGTACATTATTGACGCCTGTTGCATTAATCCAGTTCTTCGCAATTATTTTCTGTCACGCCCCCCCTAGCAAGAAGAAAACAACCATTCGCACCCTCCCGCCCGCGACTATAAATATAATTTTTCTATGAAATTGTAATATGTACAGTTCTGCATAACATTGTATGCTTAATAATATCAATGAAGATGAAAAATAAATTAGAGAGATCGTTAAACTTCCAACTAAGAGAAGAAAGAAAATTTATTAACTGCATTAATACAATGTTAACACAATGACGGTTGACTCAATTCCACCAATCAAGCACATTTAAAGGCACATGCATGCAAATGAAAAATGCAGCCCTATGGGGGCACAAACCAGTGCAATCTGTAGGCCGGTCCCAAGCCCGGATAAATGCAGAGGGTTGCGTCAGGAAGGGCATCCGGCGTAAAAACTGTGCCAAACAAATATGAGCGTTCATCTAAAGAATCCCATACCGGATCGGTCGTGGCCCGGGTTAACAACGCCCGCCCCCGGCACTGCTAACCTGCAGGGCGTCGGTGGAAATTCAGCTACTGTGGGTCGAAGACAAAGAAGAGGAGGAAACCGGATCCAGCGTCAGAAGAAAAAGAGGAATGCACAGAGCCTACAACTGAGTGTGGGGACTTTGAATGTTGGGACTATGACAGGAAAAGCTCAGGAGTTGGTTGACATGATGATTAGGAGAAAGGTTGATATTCTGTGCATCCAAGAGAGCAGGTGGAAAGGTAGTAAGGCTAGAAGTTTGGGAGCAGGGTTTAAATTATTCTACCACAGAGTAGATGGGAAGAGAAATGGAGTAGGGGTTATTTTAAAGGAAGAGCTGGCTAAGAATGTCTTGGAGGTGAAAAGAGTATCAGATCGAGTGATGAGACTAAAATTTGAAATTGAGGGTGTTATGTATAATGTGGTTAGCGGCTATGCACCACAGGTAGGATGTGACCTAGAGTTGAAAGAGAAATTCTGGAAGGAACTAGATGAAGTAGTTCTGAGCATCCCAGACAGCGAGAGAGTTGTGATTGGTGCAGATTGTAATGGACATATTGGTAAAGGAAACAGGGGCGATGAAGAAGTGATGGGTAAGTACGGCATCCAGGAAAGGAACTTTGAAGGGCAGATGGTGGTGGACTTTGCAAAAAGGATGGAGATGGCTGTAGTGAACACTTATTTCCAAAAGAGGGAGGAACATATAGTGACCTACAAGAGCGGCGGTAGAACCACGCAGGTAGATTATATTTTGTGCAGACGATGTAATCTGAAGGAGGTTACTGACTGTAAAGTAGTGGTAGGGGAGAGTGTAGCTCGACAGCATAGGATGGTAGTATGTAGGATGATTCTGGTGGTGGGTAGGAAGATTAAGAAGACAAAGGTAGAGCAGAGAACCATGTGGTGGAAGCTGAGAAAGGAAGAATGTTGTGCGGCCTTCCGGAAAGAGGTGAGACAGGCTCTCGATGGACAACCGAAGCTCCCGGAAGACTGGACGACGACAGCCAAGGTGATCAGAGAGACAGGCAGGAGAGTACTTGGTGTGTCATCTGGTAGGAAAGGGGAGAAGGAGACTTGGTGGTGGAACCCCATAATACAGGGAGTCATACAAGGAAAGAGATTAGCGAAGAAGAAGTGGGATACTGAGAGGACTGAGGAGAGGCGAAAGGAGTACATCGAGATGCGACATAGGGCAAAGGTAGAGGTGGCAAAGGCTAAACAAGAGGCATATGAAGACATGTACACCAGGTTGGACACGAAAGAAGGAGAAAAGGATCTCTACAGGTTGGCCAGACAGAGGGATAGAGATGGGAAGGATGTGCAGAAGGTTAGGGTGATTAAGGATAGAGATGGAAATGTGTTGACTGGTGCCGGTAGTGTGCTAAATAGATGGAAAGAATACTTTGAGAAGTTGATGAATGAAGAAAATGAGAGAGAAGGAAGAGTTGAAGAGGCAAGAGTGAAGGACCAGGAAGTGGAAATGATTACTAAGGGGGAAATCAGAAAGGCATTACAAAGGATGAAAAATGGGAAGGCAGTTGGTCCTGATGACATACCGGTAGAGGTATGGAAGCAATTTGGAGAGATGGCTGTGGAGTTTTTGACCAACTTATTCAACAGAATACTAGCGGGCGAAAAGATGCCTGAAGAATGGAGGAAAAGTGTTCTAGTTCCCATTTTTAAGAACAAAGGGGATTTTCAGAGCTGTGGGAACTATAGAGGAATAAAGTTGATGAGCTACACAATGAAGTTATGGGAAAGAGTAGTGGAGGCTAGACTCAGAACAGAAGTAAGTATCTGCGAGCAACAGTATGGTTTCATGCCTAGAAAGAGTACCACAGATGCATTATTTGCCTTGAGGATGCTCGTGGAAAAGTACAGAGAAGGTCAGAAGGAGCTACATTGTGTCTTTGTGGATCTAGAGAAAGCCTATGACAGAGTACCAAGAGAGGAACTGTGGTACTGCATGCGTAAGTCTGGTGTGGCAGAGAAGTATGTTAAAATAGTACAGGACATGTATGATGGCAGCAGAACAATCGTGAGGTGTGCCTTAGGTGTGACAGAAGAATTTAAGATGGAGGTGGGACTACATCAGGGATCAGCTCTGAGCCCCTTCCTGTTTGCCGTGGTAATGGATAGGCTGACAGATGAGGTTAGACTGGAATCCCCTTGGACCATGATGTTCGCAGATGATATTGTCATATGCAGTGAAAGCAGGGAGCATGCAGAGGAACAATTGGAAAGATGGAGACATGCACTGGAAAGGAGAGGAATGAAGATTAGCCGAAGTAAAACAGAATATATGTGCGTGAATGAGAAAAGTAGAGGGGGAAGAGTGAGGCTACAGGGAGAAGAGATAGCGAGGGTGGATGACTTCAAATACTTGGGGTCAACAATACAGAGCAATGGAGAGTGTGGTCAGGAAGTGAAGAAACGGGTCCAAGCAGGTTGGAACAGCTGGCGAAAGGTGTCTGGTGTGTTATGTGACAGAAGAGTGTCTGCTAGGATGAAGGGCAAAGTTTACAAAACAGTGGTGAGGCCGGCCATGATGTACGGATTAGAGACAGTGGCACTGAAGAAACAACAGGAATCTGAACTGGAGGTGGCAGAAATGAAGATGTTGAGGTTATCGCTTGGAGTGACCAGGTTGGATAGGATTAGAAATGAGCTCATTCGAGGGACAGCCAAAGCTGGATGTTTTGGAGACAAGATTCGAGAGAGCAGACTTCGATGGTTTGGACATGTTCAGAGGCGAGAGAGTGAGTATATTGGTAGAAGGATGCTGAGGATGGAGCTCCCAGGCAAAAGAGCGAGAGGAAGACCAAAGAGAAGGTTTATGGATGTGGTGAGGGAAGACATGAGGGCAGTTGGGGTTAGAGAGGAAGATGCAGGAGATAGGCTAAGATGGCAAAAGATGACACGCTGTGGCGACCCCTAACGGGACAAGCCGAAAGGAAAAGAAGAAGAAGAAGAAGATTCTGTATATGTGTGTATATGTGTGTTTGTGTGCATGCGTGTGAGACTTTGGCTTCCATACACTTCATAAACCAGTTAATATATTTACAGTCCCTTCTGTTATATTTTTATGACTACATTTTACAAAATAATGTTAGTTGTCTTAGTTTGAGGGTTTCTGGCAGCAGCAGCCCAGAAACCTGTCTGATGTAGAGAAGATCTGTGTAGAGGAGTGGGCCAAAATCCCTCCTGCAGTGTGTGCAAAAATCGTTAAAAAAAAAATCATACATTGTGATTTCTGGGTTTTTCTTTTTAGATTATCTCTCTCACAGTGGACATGCACCTACGATGAAAATTTCAGACCCCTCCATGATTTCTAAGTCGGAGAACTTGCAATATGGCAAGGTGTTCAAATATTTATTTTCTTCACTGTATGAGCATTTTGAGACAGTCAAAGAATAACAAATATATCTAAAAAAAAAAACACTGTATTGCAAAACAGATTATTACATTTCTTAGTACCTTTGCAAAAGCTGCAGCAGTCATCTGCACTCTCCCTTCATCCGATGCATATATCTTTAGGTCATGTCTGTAGGTGCTATGCAACCGCAACAAACCACAACCAGGAAAGCCAGCATAGTCGCCTATAAAAATATTGTAACCAAATCAATTTTAGCAATGAGGCAACGCTAATTATGAACAGATGTTGCTTACACACCAATTGCAGATTAGTGCTGTCACAGTTGAATAATAATCATGATATCAATTATTCCATCAATTGAACAAATAATCAGACAAAAATGTATTTTCATGTTTAATGGAAAATCCTTTTTGATTACTGTTTATTAAACAGTTTTTGTTTATTTGGTATTGTTTAACGACTTGACAAGCCCAAATAAGAAATGATTGTCGTATATTAGACAAAAAGGAGTGATGTATTAGATAGCCAATATTTTTGTAACAGAATTACTTCTAGGGTATTGATTAATACACTTCAGAGGCTAAGGCATAAAAACAGCTTCAGAATAGATTAGACCTATTTTTCCACAAATTGATTAAGCTGGGAAACGATGTGAAAAAAGTTTTCAATTACCTTAATTTCTCGTGTATAATGCAAATACATGTAAAGTATGATATACACCCACAAAATTCCCTAAAACCCTACTGTATCCTGATATATAATGGATTTTTATAATGCATGGTTTTGCTTCTACCCATACTATCAAAACTTGTCTGTAATTTTTTCCCCCAAAGAATTATTGTGAAATTACACTAAAGAAAATAAGTATTTTAACACCCTGCTATATTGCAAGTTCTCCCAGTTAGAATCAAGGAGGGGTCTGAAATTTTCACCATATGTACATGACCACTGTAAGAGAATGACTCCAAAAAGAAAAATCCAGTATGCACGTATGATTTTTTTAAACGATTTATTTGTGTGATACAGCTGCAAATAAATATTTGAACACATGAAAAAAAAACAATGTTAATATTTGGTACTGTAGCCTTTGTTTACAGAGGTCAAACGTTTTCTGTAGTCGTTCACCACGTTTGCACACACTGCAGGAGGGATTTTGGCCCACTCCTCCACACAGATCTTCTCTACATCAGACAGGTTTCTGGGCTGTCGCTGAAAAAAACGGAGTTTCAGCTCCCTCCAAAGATTTTCTATGGGGTTTAGGTCTGGAGACTGGCTAGGCCACGCCAGAACCTTGATATGCTTCTTATGGAGCCACTCCTTGGTTTTCCTGGCTAATGGCTCCGGGTCATTGTCATGTTGAAAGACCCAGCCACGACAGAGGTTGTTCCCCAAAATCTCACAATACATGGCCGCGGTCATCCTCTCCTTAATATGGTGCATTCGTCCTGTCCCATGTGCAGAAAAACACCCCCAAAGCATGATGCTACCATCCCCATCCTTCACAGTAGGGATGGTGTTCTTTGGATGGAACTCATCATTCGTCTTCCTCCAAACACGGTTAGTGGAATTATGACCAAAAAATTCAATTTTGGTCTCATCAGACCACAAAACATTCTCCCATGACTCCTCTGTATCATCCAAATGGTCATTGGCAAACTTAAGATGGGCCTTAAAATATTCTGGTTTAAGCAAGGGAACCTTCTGTGCCATGCATGATTTCAAACCATGACGTCTTAGTGTATTACCAACAGTCACCTTGGAAACGGTGGTCCCAACTCTTTTCAGGTCATTGACCAAGTCCTGTCGTGTAGTCCTGGGCTGATTCCTCACCTTTCTAAGGATCATTGAGACCCCACGAGGTGATAACTTGCATGGTGCTTCACTTTGATTGAGAATGACCGTCATGTTTAGCTTCTTCCATGTTCTCATAATTGCTCCAACAGTGGACCAAGCTGCTTGACAATTTCTCTGTAGCCCTTTCCAGCCGTGTGGAATTGTACAATCTTGTCTCTGGTGTCTTTGGACAGCTCTTTGGTCTTGGCCATGTTACAAATTTGAGTCTTACTAATTGCATGGGGTGGACAGGTGTCTTTATGCAGACAGGTGCATAAAATTCAGGATAACACATGGAGTGGAGGTGGACTTTTAAAGGCGGACTAATAGGTTTTTGAGGGTCAGAATTCTAGCTGATAGACAGGTGTTCAAATACTTATTTGCAGCTATAATCACACAAATAAATTGTTGAAAAAAATCATATATTGTGATTTCTGGATTTTTATTTTCAGATTATCTCACTCACAGTGGACATGCACCTGCGATGAAAATTTCAAACCCCTCCATGATTTCTTAGTGGGAGTTCAAATCCTTATTTTCTTCACTGTAAGAAATTTCTTGGAAGATGTAATACATTTTTTGAATTTACTTATTCTATCTTGAAAAACAGTCCTACTTTTATTTCGTAAATTACAAAACAGACAGTTGTGCTCATATGTTTGATTACACAGGCAGAATTTTAAAATGGATATTATTCTTTAAATAAAACAGGAAGACCAAGATAAACACTTTTTTTTTCCTTTATCATTAAAAAAAAAGTTACTGATTGTCTTTGGTTAGTCATCAATCATTAAAAAAAAAAAAAAAAAACCTTCAAAAGTTCTGCCAGGGTTTGGAAACTTATGAGCACAACATTCATATCATATTGGAATGCAAGTGTATGGAGCACCTTTTTTATTATGACTAGCTGGCTGTCGCATATAAGAATGAAAGTGTGCACCTTTGTCATAACCTCTAAGTGATGGTGGCAGTTTGGAATAAAAGTTTACAGCTTGTTCATAACCACTGGATGGGAGCATACATTTATAAAATGGGAACGTCACCCCCCCCCCCCATTTGCCCCTATAGGTAGTAACACTAGCTGACACTAGTGACGTTTGACTTTTTTGGGGATGGAGAGGGGGAAGAGCATCAAACAAGAAATTATGGTATGTTTTTATGATTATTAAAATGAAAACTGGTATGCCGTTTCCAAAATTGCAGTTAGTTCTTTTCCAGCATGTTAGGTTTTTTTCTCTCCACATCTTACCCTAAAGATGAGCAAAATTCCACTGATTACCTGTTCTAAGACTTGGCAGATAATTTCGACTGGACTTTATCTACAGTTTTGTGGCAATTTGTGCAGTTGAAATTGAGACGTGTGTGCAACTCCCAATGGGTCATTGCTATAAATATCTGCAAACAGAAGCGTATCATCGTAGGAATTGAGAATTTCTGCCATATCCTTTGTAAAACACAATGCTAAATAAACATTGCAGTCATGCCTGTTTCTTTAATATTTAATTGTATATTAATATTTGAGTTTTGAGTACAGTACTTTTCAGATCTTTTTAAGAAAATTGAGTATCTACAGTTAAAATCCTTGACTAGATAATATAGAAAAAAAAAAAAAAAAATCAGACCAATTTTGGATTCCGTACCCCAAAATTAGTTAAAAACAGCAATAAGACTTAACTCAAACAAAATTGTGTTGCCCAGTGTTGTGATTCAGTTACTGGTTTGGTTTGTGACGTCACAAGTTGGGGGAAATGTGTATCAACATCATTGTTTCCAAAGTAAAAGAAGAAATGAATGAAAATGTTTTATTTTGATGAAACAGGATTATCAGCCTACTTTCAAGAAGGATGAAGAAGAAGTCAGAGGATTTGGAAAATTCCAAGTTAAACAATGCCTCTAAAAAAATACAGTGCCCTCCATAATTATTGGTACCACTGGTTAAGATTTGTTAAAAGCCTTAAAATAAATTCTGTGTTTATTGCAGAGGAATACTTTTACACTGAAAATTTTAGGAAAATGTAACCTTCAACTCAGAGGAATTGTAAGAAAATAAAAAAATCCCTGACTAAAAAAACAATTATTTTTCAATAAATCACCTGTTCCACAATTATTGGCACCCTTACCAATTCCCCCAAAAATATACTTGAAGCATTTCTGTCATTTATACAGTAGTTTACAATGTTTACCTGAGTATATAGGAACATTTAATTAGTAATTCATCACTTCCTGTTTCCCTGGGGTATAAGTATGACGTGACACAGATGCCATTTCTCTTATTCACTCTTAAACATGGGAAAGACAAAGGAACACAGCATACAAGTGAGGCAGATGTGCGTCGACCTTCACAGGTCAGGCAGAGGCCACAAGAAGATTGCCACTCAACTGCAGCTGCCCATATCCACTGTGAGAGGAATAATTAAGAAGTTAAAAAAACTGGAACAGTGGTAAACAAGCCTGGACGAGGACCCAAGTTTATTTTGCCACCACGCACAGTGAGGAGGATGGTAAGAGAAATCAAAAGATCGCCAAAGCTCACTGTTACAGAATTACAACAAAGGGTAGCATCCTGGGGTCACAAAGTCTCCAAATCAACCATCAGGCGCTGTCTACACACCAACAAACTGTTTTGGAGGCATGCACGGAGAAAACCTTTTCTCACTCACAATCATAAACGCTGGAGTTCGCCAAGCGGTATTGGGGCTTCAACTGGGACTGTGTGCTTTGGTCAGATGAGACCAAGATTGAGCTTTTTGGCAACAAACACTCTTAAGTGGGTCTGGCGTGCCACGAAAGATGCGCATGCTGAAAAACACCTCATACCCACTGTAAAGTATCAGGGATGCTGTGGGGCTGTTTCGCTTCCAAAGGCCCTGGGAACCTTGTTAGGGTGCATGGTATCATGAATGCTTTGAAATACCAGGACATTTTAAATCAAAACCTGTTGCCCTCTGCCCGAAAGGTGAAGATTGTTTGTCACTGGGTCTTTCAGCAAGACAATGACCATAAACATATGGCCAAATCTACACAGAAATGGTTCAGCAGACACAATATCAAGCTCCTCCCATTGCCATCTCAGTCCCCAGACCTCAACCCCAATGAAAACCTGTGGGGTGAGCTGAAGAGGAGAGGTCAGAGGAGAGGACCCATGTCTCTGGATAATTTAGAAAGATTCTGCAAAGAGGAATGGCCGAATATCCCTCTTTCTGTGTTTTCATATCTTGTGAAACATTAGAGGAGAAGATTAGGTGCTGTTTTGTTGGCAAAAGGGGCTTGTACAAAGTATTAAGACCAGGGGTGCTAACAATTGTGACACACATTATTTGATGTCAAATAATTATTTCTATATGTGGGATTTTTTTCCCCACTGATTATATGCACTTGTATTGAAGGTTGGATTTTTCTCTTTTTTCCATTAAGGTCCCATATTATTTAGAAAAAAATTATTAGAAGATAAAAAACACATCTTAACCAGGGGTGCCAATAATTATAGAGGGCACTGTAACCAATTAACAAAATAGTCAATTAATGTAATAATCGATTGGTTTTCAATTAATAGTTAAATTGCGACATCTACTGCTTATGCAATGCTGCATTTGCGAATGCACTCTAGATTTGCATGTTTTCTTTGCAACTACTTGATTTAGTTAAAAAAAATTAAAAGAGCAGTTTTAGTCTGTTTAAGCAAAATCAAGTTACTGTTTCAAATAAAGTACAAAAAAGACTGCTTTGTATTCCACCTTGTCCTCCAGGGTACATGCAGCGGAAGGCCCTTCCAAGTTCCTCAGCTTGTACCCTGCCAGCAGGTGTAAGCTCCCCTCCCCACTTCAGTACTAGCAGTAGAGATGGACCTTCTTTTCGTGTGTCTGTCAGAAAACAAAAACAACAACAACAACAACAACAAAAATCAGTACTTTTTTCCTAGGATGGGTTTTAGTTTGACTTGGTCATATTTGTTTTTTTTTTTTTTAAAGTTTTGTACATGCCTTCTTCTTCACTCGAGGTTTTGGGCTGTCCATAGGGCAAGTATGTCAGCTGCACTTTCCTGTTGATTCCCGAAAAGTGTCCATACCTTTATTTGTAGAAAAATATGATCTTTACTCATGTAAGTAAATGAGTACAACAAGGTTGTCTTGCAAATATAGTAGATATAAGTCATTTAAACACCCCTGTCAAATTGCTAGTTTTATGTCATGTTTTTACACATAAATGTAATAATTTCCAAACCTTTCCATTCTTTATTTAACTTATAATTTGTACAACCCAACCAAAAACAGCAAGTTTTTCAAAAATAAGAAGGAGGATAGTGGAGAGAGAAGGGGACTGCTGAGATAATGTGATTGCACAAGTGTGCAGCCTCTATGAACTGGGGATGTGGCTGCATTAAGAAATAACGATGACCAGGGAGGCGTCTGGGAGGGATCTGGATCAGACGCCCAAGCCACCTCAACGAAATAATATTTGAACTCATGTTAAATGGGAGTCAAAACAAGCCAGCTACCATTTAAAGTGACACTGATTAAAAAATGTCAGATATTTTAGTGGTCTTTTCCTGACATTTCTGATGTCACAAAACCTTCTGGCGTCAGTTGGAAAGATGACGAGTGACATCATCTTTCTAAGCCTGACAATGACTTCAATCATACCGTACTTCCATGTCAACAGAAGAATGGCATCTATCTGTGGAAATATCTAAAAAGGGCTGTACCTAGGAAATGCCCTTGCAAGGTAACAAATTTGGACGTTTTTTTTTTGGGCTCAGAAAAGTGGACAAATATTGTGCCCTACTAATATACACTGACTACCCAAAGACACTTCGTGCAACAAAGCTATTAGTGTGAGAGTGTGAATATTTATGCAACCAGGTTATTGTATTTTTATTTATTACTTTTGTTTTTTTCCAATTGGCTTTATAGATATAGGTTAAGAAAAGGGTTTTGAAATCATTCATTTATTCATCTTATTTTGTGTTACATGAAAACCTGGCCACGGTTAGGCCTACCCAAAACATGGATGGTAGGTTTATTGAAGACTTAAATTGCACCAAGGTATGGATGTGTGCTGGAATGGTTGTTTGTTATTATGTGCCCTGCGAGTGGCTAGCCCAGTTCACAGGATGTACCCTGCCACTCCCCCAAAGATAGCTGGAATAGGCTCCAGCTTCTCGTGACCCCTGTGAGGTACGGAAAATTGGTGTGTAGACTTTTGAGAGCTGCTGTAATTTCGATTTTGAGTTTTCATTTCAATTGCCTGTACAAAAATATGGAAAATTACAAACAGAAGAAAACCAAGCTTTCTCCGGTTACTTTTTCATTCCTGGCGGTCAAGGAATCCCTGTTTCCAATGTGGACAAACCGGAGTCATCAGAAAATCCAGGAGGACGAGAAGGGCAAATGTGACAGGCCATGATTGCCGTGGATGCCCATCAAGACGTTTAAACTGCAGGAATGTCCAATGAATTTTTGTTGTGTGCCACATCGTTGTGCCAGTTTTCCTCAGAGGGCTACTATGACTGTGAAACCATAATTATACATTTAATAAATTTAATGTTCATGTTTTTTGTTGGTGACATAAAATTAGTATCTAACATTTATTGAGCAAAATTAGGTCTCCCTCTATGTCAGCCCTGGCATGGTAGCTTTCAATCAACTCAGATAGCATAAGAAATGTGTACACAAGGTCCCCAACGAAGTTTCATCATTAGAAAGAATTTAAGAGAACCTGAGAAACATGACTGAAAGGGCAGGAGACATACTGGTATCTGTGGTAAACCGTGGCCCCAACCAAAGTGCAGTTTTGAGCTTCTACGTTGCATCAACCACGTCCCCACACCGACAGTTACGAATAATGTGATAGACTGTGAGAAAACATGGGGGTTCGTCAACTGCAAAATTTTACAATTCACGGCAGAGATAGTGCCTTTACCTGCAAATCAATATAGCAACGCAGCTCCAGAGCACAATGGCGCCTCTCCCATATTAATCAGTGTTCTTTTTAAATTTCATTAAAAATTACAGAAATTGTTTTCTTGCTTCCAGTGATAGCCTCTTAAAGGTTTCATCTAGGGCAGTATGATTTTTTTCCCCTTTCAAAACCATTTTGTTGGACGAGGAAAAAAAAGCAATACTCGAATGTCTTTTTTTTTTTTTTTAAATCTAAACATTTTTTTTATGATTACATTTGTCAGTTTAAAATTATGTCAGTGATCACTGTTGGCTTTTCATTTTCTAATGATTCTTTTCCCTGTATAGCCAAGCAAGTACTATTTAAAAGCCCGTTATCTACAATGCTAGTACAAAAAAACAATGTAAAATATTTCAAGCGTTTTCAATAACTTAAACCAATTGGCGTAGCTGTTGACAAGTCTGGCATATAAATAGTGGTATTTCTAAAGGTTTAAGTTTAAACATAATGGCCTAGGCCTGTCATGATCATTTTTCTGAGAAGACATTTTCCCAAACGCCATAAACAAAGCTTTTTTTTAATGCTTCTGAAATTATGAGGCAGCACAGTGGGGCAGCTGTAAAGCATTGGCCTCAGAGCTCTGAGGACCAAGGTTCAATGCCGGCCCCGCAAGGACTACTGCAGAGGATATGAGTTCTGGAATCAAAAATCTGCCGTTTTGAAGTCTATGTGAATGTACAGTGAAAAAAACAAGTATTTCAACACCTTGCTATTCTGAAAGTTCTTCCACTAAGAAATCATGGAGTTTTCTGAAATTTTCATCGTAGGTGCATGTCTACTGTGAGAGAGAATCTAAAAAGAAAAATCCAGAAATCACAATGTATGATTTAAGGGTTTATTTGTGTGATACAGCAGCAAATAGGAATTTGAACACCTGTCTATCAGCTAGAATTCTGTACCTCAAAGACCTGTCAGTCCACCTTTAAAAGTCCACCTCCACTCCATGTATTATCCTGAATCAGATGCACCTGTCTGAGGTCGTTAGATGCATAAAGACACCTGTCCACCCCATACAATCAGTAAGTCTCAAATTTCTAACATGGCCAAGACCAAAGACCTGTCCAAAGACACAAGAGACAAAAATGTACAACTCCACACGACTGGAAAGGGCTACGGAGAAATTGCCAAGCAGCTTGGTGAAAAAAAGTCCACTGTTGGAGCAATCATTACAAAATGGAAGAAGCTAAACATGATGGTCAATCTCAATCGGAGTGGAGCCCCAAGATATCACATTGTGGGGTCTTAATCATATTTCTTGCACTGAACATGGTTTTAATTTCACTTTTTTTAAAGTGAAAATATTTTGTTGTCATTCTTGATTTTATCCGACGCACCGTAGCTCAATGGTTAGAGCACTGGTTTGGTAAACCAGGGGTTGTGGGTTTGTATCCCACTTGGGCCTCCACTCCCTGAGAAGGGTTGCGTCAGGAAGGGTATTTGGCGTAAAAATTGTGCCAAACATATATTCTGAGATGACACGCTGTGGCGACCCCGAAAGGGACAAGCCGAAAGAAACACATTCTTGTTTTTATCCCATTTTAAATGTTGTATCTCTTTGTTTTCAAATACTTTTAATCACGTAAAGCACATTGAGTTACGTTTTGAATGAAATCCGTTATACAAATAAATTTGTTTTGCTTTGCTCACAAAGGATGGCACAGAGCTGTGCTGTGGGAGCAAGATGGGATGTACATGATGCAATGCAGGAGGCACCGGAACTGGACCAAGTCATCAATGATGAGTTCCACAACGATGCACCAAAGGTAACTACTATGGATCTGTTTCGGATTGGAGATGAGTCAGATGCTTCTTTTGAAGCCTTGGCCAAAGATGTGTAATGTAATGGATAAACTGCATTATGCACAACATTTAATGCAAAAAAGTTCAAGTTAAACAGTGTTAGTTTATTTATTTAAGATTGTAATACGCATTATCAAAAGTATTAATAAAATGTTATTGAGCATTTATTTTAGTTGGTTGAGGGAATTTGTTCTGACAATTACAGGGACTAGGACAAGGGTGTCCTGTGGCCTGTCCCGAGATATACTGTATATCATAGCTACATCAGCACATGCACAAAGATTATTATTAATGATTGTTTTACACAACTTTTTTTTTAAACACTACAAGTACAAACAATAAAAGTACAAAAGTACAGCAAGATAGAAATATAGATAATTCCTAATATTTTGAGCACATGTGTAGCAGCAAATTGGTGGTGCGCATTGTACACTGGTGAAAGGGTTTTCCTGATTTTTTTAGGTCAACTTTGGGGGTGCCCATTAGACTTCAGGACGCATTATACATGCACAATTACGGTAAATGTGTAACAAAAGACATTGAATATCATTTTGAAATGTAACTGTATACCTTTTTTACCACCCTATCTACCAGTGCACGATTATACCATGTGATTTTAATCCACCCATCCATCATTCCATCCATCTTCTACCGCTTCTCTGGGGTTGGGTTGCAGGGACAGCAGCTTTAGCAGGGATACCCAGACTTCCCTTTCCCCAGCTACTTCTTCTAGCTCTTCCGGAGGGATCCCATGGCGTATCCATGCCAGCCGAGAGACATAGTCTCTCCAACATGTCCTGTGGTGTCCCCGGGGTCATTTTCCGGTGGGACATGCCCAAAACCCCTCACCAGGGAGGCGTTTGGGAGGGATCTGAATCAGATGCCCTAGCCACCTCATCTGGCTCCTCTGAGCTTTTCCCGGATGACCAAGCTTCTCACCTTATCTTTAAGGGACAGCCCGGACACCCTGCAGAGGAAACTCATTTTGGCCGCTTGTATCCAGAATCTTGTTCTTTCGGTTATGACCCACATCTTGTGAATATAGGGTAGGAACGTAGATTGACTGGTAAATTGAGAGCTTTGCCTTTCGACTTACCTCCTTCTTCACCACAACGGACCGATACAAAGTCCGCATCACTGCAGATGCTACACCAATCTGCCTGTGGATCACCCGCGCCATTCTTCCCTCACTCGTGAACAAGACCCCAACATACTGGGAGTTCTGGGTTTAAGACAGTCTCGACCTAAGTCGTTTCGACTTTACGACACCCCTGTCTTGTCTGCCATGATAGCCCCAGCACCATAGTGTTTCTGCTTAGCTAATGCATATTGCTTATCTGTCTTTGTACGCTGGAAATTTATTTGTCCTTTTCGCCCACCTTTTTACATATTATGGCCAAAAAGAAGAAAGCTGTTTTTTTTGTTTGTTTTTTTCAGCAATGCTGGTCCAGACGAAGAAAAGCAGACTGTGGAAACGTCATCATCATGAAAAAAAAGGAAGAAAAAATGGAGCAAGGATTATGATCGACGGACATGACGGACATTAAGACTTGGGTTTCAGTCGGATAACTGTGGCGATTATTATTAAGAACAAAGCCTGTATTTTAACGCACATGAAGGGTTTCACCACAATGAGGGATACAGTGATCACGGGGCAACTTTTTTATGATAAAAAAAAAAGACCCAACGTTCTTCGATTGTTGCTGAGATGGATGGATTACGTTATGGATCGAGGATCTGAATCAACGTAGGCTTAATATTAGCCTCATGTTCATTAAGGGAAAAGGCATGGCGTATTTTCCCAACTTTGAAAGAGCAGAAAGGAGAGGATGCTGAGGAGGAATTTACCGTGAGCAACGACTAGCAGGTTCACTTGCTTTCTTAGCAAGAGTTTAGGGTAGATTTGCTTCATTCTTTGTCATCCACTTCTCACAGTAATGGTGATTTATTTATGTATTTTAGTTTTTTATATGAAGTACCAAGACCCATCCATTTCTGAGCTGTTTATGCTCATGAGGGTCTCGGGAATGCTGAAGCCATTCCCAGTGGTCATCGTAAATTTTGACTTTAACGGTGAAATCCAACTTAAATCTCTGTTGTAGACTCCCCTGTACTTGAACCCCTCCTGAGAACCATGGTCTCAGATTTGGAGGTGCTAAGTCTCATCCCAGCCACTTCACAGTTGGGTGCAAACTGCTGCGGTGTGCATTGGAGATCATATCTTAATGAAGCCAATAGAACCACATCATCTGCAAAGACCAGAGACACAATAATGACGCCCACCAAACCTCTACGCCTTCGCTGTGCCTAGAAATTTCATCCATAAAAGTTATGAACAAAATCGGTGACAAAGGGCAGCTTTGGTGGTGTCCAATCACTAGAAACGAGTCCGACTGATTGCCGGCAATGCAGACCAAACTCTGACACCGGTCGGACAGGGACCGAACAGCCCATATCAGCGAAGAATCCCCCACAGGACTCCCTGAGAGTCACAATCGAACGCCTTCGCCAAGCCAACAAAACATATGTAGACTGGTTGGCCGAGCTCCCATGCACCCTGGACCATCCATAAAAAGATTTAGGTTTCTGGTAACCTGACCGTCCGTAAATATTCAAAAGCAAATACTTTTTTTCAAAAGCATTTTTTTTTTTTTTTTAACACATGAAGGGACTTAAGTCTGGACAAGGAAAGTAACTGTGTGTGTGTGTGTGTCAACAACAACACGAGACAGTTTTGAATGTTCAGTCATGCTTGTATTGTGTCACCGCTCTGCACATAACGGTGCGCTTCCGCATACGCTGCTGGAACAACCCATTGAGCAGGGGGTGGGCACTACCATTCCTAACCGTAACCCAGGTCCTGTCTCAAATATTAGCCAATCAAGAAGTGATTTTCTCGCCGTCTGACTCATGCTATCATGGGGGAGGGCATGTCGTTTGCTTTCTCACTTATTTTAAACAGCGAACACATTGTATTCAGTCGAGAAAGGTGAGCCCTTCTTTAAAACTGCAGGATGCATTCAAACAAATTGCCCCGGAAGAATTTGGAGATGACATAAAATGAGATAAAAGCACTGCGACTGGGGCAAACGCACGGTGGCATCCAATACGAATGTTCTCATGATTTTGAGACATTATTACAGTACGATCCGCATCTTAGGGTAGTGATTTTTCATTTGAGGAAAAAAACCACTGAAGGGCCCAAAATGGATGCATTTATCACTTTGACGGCAGCTGCCAACAAAAAGTCAAGACCTTTCCTTCCCGTTAAAAAAAAAATTGGTGATCTCGGAAACCACCTTTTTAACGAAGTCCTGGAAGACATCGACTGAGCCAGCGCATCATTCCCAAGTTCAGTGTCCAAAGAAGAAGCTATGTATGTTATCCAGGTTTGCACATCAGTGATTTTAACTCATTATTGGGAAGTTCAAAATATGAAGAAATAACTATTTATTTAATTTATTAATATATAGCTAAAAGGTAAGCTACATCAACACAGTGACTATATTTATTGGTAGCATATGGGCCAAAATATTAGCAGAATATCATGGAATTGACCTTTGGACCGACCAACTCTTTTTTTTTTTTTTCTCCACTCTTGTTACCAGAAACCAAAATATTTTTTTATGGATGGCCCTACTACGGCACCCCTATTGCTCCTTCTGAATCTGCTATTTGACTTCACGATGAACCCTCCTCTCCAGCACTCCTGAATAGACCTTGCCAGGGAGGCTGAGGAGTGTGACCCCCTTGTAGTTGGAACATGGGAACCACCACCCCAGTCTGCCAATCCAAGGGGAACAGTGCCCGATGTCCACACAAGGCCTGTCAACCAGGACAGCGCCACAACATCCATAGCCTTGAGAAACTCTGGGCAAATATCATCCACCTGGAGCCTTGCTACTGAGGAGCTTTTTAACCAACTCAGTAACCTCAACCCCAGAGATAGAAGATACTCTGCTTCCTCATGGGAAGGCGTGTCGGTGGAAATGAGGAGGTTTTCAAGTATTCTCCCAACCGACTCACAATGTCCCGAGTCGAGGTCAGCCATCCTCAATATACACTGTTGACAGTGCACTGGTTCCCCCTCTTGAGAAGTCAGACAGTGGACCAGAATTTTCTCAAAGCAGTCTTGAAATCATTTTCTATGGCCCCACCAAACTCCTCTCACACCTGGGTTTTTGCCTCAGCGACTACCGAAGCTGCATTCCGCTTGGCCAGCTGGTACCTATTAGCTGCCTTGAGAGTCCCCAGAAATGACCGCTAGGACTCCTCCTTCAGCCTGACTGAATCCCTCATTGTTGGTGTCCAACAAAATGTTCGGGGGTTGCCGCCACGACAGGCACCGACCACCTTAAGGCCACCCATCGTCCACTTCAACTCGATGTTCCCAGTCTCTCCCGGAATATGGGATAAGTTCTTTCGGAGGTGGGAGTTGAAATTCCTTATTACAGGGGAATCTACCAGCTGGTCCCAGCAGACCCTCACAATAGGTTTGGCACTGCCACGTAGGACCGGGATCTTCCCCCACCATTGGAGCCAATTCACCACTAGGTGATGATCAGTTGACAGCTCTGCCCCTCTCGTCACTTGAGTGTCTAAGATATGCGGCCGCAAGTCCGATGACAGGACCACCAAGTCGATCATCCAACTGCAACCTACGGGGTCCTGGTGTCAATTGCACATGCAGACACCCTTATGCCTGAACATGGTGTTCGTTATTGACAATCCATGATGAGGACAGTAGTCTAGTAAGAGAACATCACTCGGGTTCTGATCGGGACGCCCGTTCTTCCCAATCACACCCTTCCAGATCTCACTGTCATTGCCCACGTCGGCATTGAAGTGCCCAGTAGAATGATGGAGTCCTCAAAGAAAGCGCTCTCCAGCACTTCCTCTCAGCACTTCAAAAAGGGTGGTTACTCTGAACTGCTGTTGGTGCATAGGGACAAACAACAGTCAGGACCAATCCCCCCACCCAAAGGCCAAGGGAGACTACCTTCTCATAAACCCCAACGAACAAGTGCCTAGCCAGGAGGTAATAAGTATACCTACACTTGTTTGGTGCCTCTCACCATGGGCAACTCCAGAGTGGAACACTCTCAAGAGGACTGGTACCAGAGACTAAGCGGTGCATAGAGTCAAGTCCGACTATATCTAGTCAGAACTTCTCGACTTCACGCACAAGTTCGGGCTTCTTCCCTGCTAGAGAGGTGACATTCCATGTCCTGAGAGCTAGTTTCTGTACCCGGGGATTGGATCACCATGGTACCCACCTTTGGCTATCGCCCAGCCTACATTATACCCGACCCCGATGGCCTCCCTCACACGTGGTGAGCCCATGGGAAGTAGGACCCATATTACCCTTTTGGGCTGTAACCTACTGAGCCCCATGGGTGCAGGTCCGGCCAACAGGGCCTCACCGTCAAGCCCCACTTCCAGGCCTGGCTCCAGAGGGGGGCCCAGTCACCCACGTCTGGGCAAGGGAAACCTGAATCCACTATTCTTATTCGTCATGGGGGTTTATGGAGATACTGTTTGTCTGGTCCCTCACTTAGGACCTGTTTGACATGGGTGACCCTACCAGGGGCATGAAGCCCCAGACAACTTAGCTCCTAGGATCATCAGGACACACAAACTTCTCAACCACGATAAGGTGACGGCTCAATGACGTCTTTTTAATCTATACCTAAATATAATGCACTCTCGTGAGTTTTTGAAAATATGTTTGAAAATTATACGTGAGAAATTATTGTACTAATAAAATAAGAACATTGTGTATGAGTGAGAGACTTGGCAAAAAGATATGACTGTTCCACGTCAATCATACTGTAATGCCCTCGGAAAAAGAACAAATAAGGAAAAGGAGTCACCACTGGGTTGTGGTTGATTTTTATTCAACACGTCGGGAGCACACACCGAACTCTCAACCAACAAGCTGCTGCTTGGCCACAGTCACTCTCCCACCAAGTCTACCTTACACTGCCCCCCCTCCTACACTCTTCTGGCAAAGTTCTGACAAGGAGAAATAGGAGGAAGTAATCTCTAACACAGAGATAAAGGAAGTGTTGGCAATGTGGGAGAACGTTTCGGACTTTATGGTGAAGAAACAGTCAGAAAGAGTTGCTTCTGGTCTTGCATTGGCGCTATTTAATGGAATGTGCCTTATACATTTCAGAAATACAGTCATACCTCTACTTACGAACATCTCTACTCAAGAAAAATTCAGGTTACAAAAAGCCTTGATAAAATTCACGATATGAAAGGAAAAAAATGGCACTGGATTCCACCCAACGGAAACATCCTGTAATGTATCTTTGTTTAAAACCGGCACGATAGAGCTGCTCTCCCATTGGCTACCATCGCAACATCTTCCCGGCATCACATTGGCTAGGAGGAATGTCACTATTTAACGATGATGCACTTCCTGTCTCTTGGCTTGTGTGGCGCGATAGAGCTGCTCTACCATTGGCTAGCACGTAGCATCTTCCTGGCATCCCTCCATTGGCTAGGAGGAACATCAATATTTACCCGTGACACACATCCTGTATCTGTATCACCAAATCCATTGTCATACGATCGCGCACACTCATACTGTACAACTTCTTTGCGGATTTGTTCATCTTTTTTCATCATGGGCCACAAAAAATTGATGACTAGTGCCAGTGAGAAGAAGATGAGAGTTGTTTTGTCCATCAAAACAAAACAAGAAATCATCGAGAAATATGAAAAAGTGATGTGTGCATGTGGCCTCATACTGCTGTTCCACGGGATTTTGAGAGGTTCGAAGTGGAGGTTGAACCTGAAGTTGAGAAAATTGTTTTGCTGGGAAAGGCTGAGAACATCGATGAGTCCGCTCAGGAGCATCATGAGGATCGTTCGACAATTAGGACCACCATGCGGATCTTTTGATGGAGGAGTGAAAGGAGCTGGACCACATTGCAATGCAGGAGGTGGCCTGGAACAGATTAGGCTATTTACATGTAAAATGCGTTTCTATTTACAAAAAATTCACATTAGGAAATGACTTTCAGAATAGATTAATTTGTGAGTAGAGGTACCACTGTATAGTCAAAAAGAGGCAAAAACAAATCTCCTTGGACAGGTATTTTTTGAAACAGCTGTCTGTTGACAGAAGAATGAGTTGGAAAAAAGGCTAAAAATTGTGCACGAGAAAAGACGCAAAGCAAAACTGGAAAAAAAATGTAGAGTAGCAATTAAGTTCATTCATTAACCGTACTTTAGCATTGAAAGTGTAGCTAAATTCAATGATACAAATTAAATTCAGAGATTGAGTGTGAAGAAGAGAGTGAGCGAAAGTCTCCACGAACATCCTCCATCTGCCTTCTCCACTCTCCACCTCCATCAGTATCTTTTATTTCCAAAAGTTATCTTTCCTTTCTTTCCATTCTCTTTTGTTTTTATACAGTATTTGTTATTTAGAATTTTTTTTTAAAAGTTCAGGGGTGACATTTTGAGGGCTGCAACCGATTAATGCCAGTTACATCAATTTCAATGAGGAAATTCGCTTTGACATAAGAGCAACTTGAGGTAAAAATTATCTCAAGGTACCACTGTATTATGATTTCCGTTCTTTTTTTCTCTATTAAATAAAATTTCTTCACTCTATACTACCGTAATTTCTGGCTAACAGAGCGCACCTGATTATAAGCCTCACCCATTACATTTGTAAAGGAAATACTATTTGGGACATACATGAGATGCACCTGTGTAAAAGCTGCAAGTCCCCACATTGAAACCTACATTGAAACACGAGCTATTTACAAAGAAAGACGGTACAAAGAAAGAGTTTTTTAAGTTTTATACCTTAGCTTATCTTAACATAGCAACAACACGGTAGTATGAACAGGGCTGGTAAAAAATTTTTTTTTAAAAAATACCAGTTAAAAAAAAACAAAAAAAAAAAAAAAAAAAAAAAAAAAACAGCTGCAACAGCTACACGGTAGCACAGCACCAATAGGGCTAGTTAAAAAAAACATACCTAAATCACAGACGTGGCAGTAGCACAGCACCAATAGGGCTAGTTAAAAAAAACATACCTAAATCACAGACGTGGCAGTAACACAGCAGCAACAGTCTAGTGTGGCGATAATGCTAGCGCAGCATTAACAGAGCTGGTTAAAAAAGAACATGGAGGTAAAAATCACTGAGACAAGGCAGTAACACAGCAGCAACACGCTAGCGCTGTGCAAACACTAACACGGGGCTAACAGGGATGGTTAAAAAAACATACTGGCAAAAAAAAAAAAAAAAAAAAAATCACTGAGTCGCGGCAGTTACACGGCACCAACATGCTAGCACAGCAGTAGCGCAGCGCTAACAGGGCCGGTTAAAAAAAGACATACCGGTAAAAGTCACTTCCTCGGCACATATACTCCAACGGTTTCACTCTTTCCTGTTCCGCTCGAGTACCCCCTTGCAACCGTTAAAAAAAATGCACATATTAGCCGCATCACCAGAAATTAAGACGGAAATTACGGTACATGTATACTGAAGAATAAAGACCTGGAAGAATAGCCTGATTTAAAGGGAGCATTCTTTTCTGATTACAATCAGTTCAGAAGCACAAACGAAATGAAAATGCTCCATATAAACAACTTATTTAGAATAAACAGGCAGAATCTGAATGGAATTTCATTCAGTTTTACACAGGTGTAATATTCCTTTTGTCAAAGAAATCAGAGGTAAATTTTTGCCATGAACACTGTTATTCAGATAGAGCCGGGGAAAGGTCTGTCCTCACATGCTTGCTTGCGCATGTTTGCACTGCATAGTGACGTCATCGTTTAGGCAGGATAAATAGGGTGGCTCCCGACAGTGAATATATGCGTTCGAGATCTTGTTTTTAACCACCTTTTGATTTTATTTGAGATCTTATTTTTAACCACTTGTTGGCCTTATCAAGTGTTTTTTTTCTCTAAAATAAACCAAAAACAATTCCAACTACTGTTCTGAAGAAATGACGGACCTCCATTTTGATAAATGACGTGACTTTCACATCGACATGTGCATGTCTCACAGTTGTTCTGATTGAATGTAGTGGACACGAGATGTATATATATGCCTGAGAGGAACATTACATGTAAACTGTTGACCAAAAATCTTCACTCGGATAATTTCCACCAGAATGACAAAAAGTAGTACGGTCACGTTGGTGCAGCTGTAGAGCGTTGGCCTCATAGTTCTGAGGACTGGGATTCAAATCCCGGCTATGACTGGGTGGAGTTTGGATGTTCTTCTTGTGCCTGCATGGGTTTTCTCGGGCATTCTGGTTTCCTCCTGCATCCCCAAAACATCCATTAATTAGAGATTCTAAATTGCCCTTTGGTGTGATTGTGAGAGTGACTGTAGTCTGTCTCTATGTGCCCTGCGATTGGCTGGGAACCAGTTCAGGGTGTACCCTGCGTCCTGCCCATTGACAGCTGGGATAGGCTCCAGCACTCCTGCGACCCTCGTGACAATGAGCAGCTCAGGAAATGGATGGATGGATGGGTGGAGAACAAAAAAAGTGTCCGTGTAAACCCAGCTACTGTGGTTGTGGCTGATCTGCTAAAGCCGAGCCCTTCACCTTTCAATCGAATATATGCTGATGTTCACTGTGGTCAACTCCTGGCTGAAAAATGTCACTGATGTTGTGCCTAGTAAACAGTTAACGTTCCTGTGTTTGTGTTAATTGAGGATTAACACACAACAACTTTGAGGAAGGCGCTAATGTTTTAAACAACATCGCCAAGTTTGAGCAAGTTGTTTTAATCTTTAACTTGTTAGCTTGCAGGTTAGTTAGCCCAGAGTCTGGCCAACACAATAATCAGTCAACATCCCCATAAGTGTCTCTCTTCTGTGAATCTACATACTGGACATGGAGCAAGGCTGTGCAATATTATACAGAGTCAACACCAGCAACAGTCTGCCGGTGTTCCATGAGCCCACTAGCGCTAATGACACAGCCGTCCAACTTGTCAGCTTAACCCTTTTCGCAGGCAAGCTCACCACAATGACCACTTAACGAGTCCAGACAAACTATCAGAATATTTTCTTTAAAAAAAAGTTGTTACAGTAATTATCGTTACAGCCCTAACAATTGCCAACATAATTAAATGCGAAAAAGATGATCAAGGAAGAAAAGTGACAAAAAATCTATCACTTACATTTCTAGAACGGTTTTCAGCTGCTCGAGTTTGGATTTCTTCTCTTCTATCTCACAGTCATTGTGTTGACCCAGTTCTGCTAACAACTGCCGTGTAATGTCAAGCACCTCCTGTTGTAGTTCAAAAACCAATCAATATACACCAAGTTTAACACACAATGATAAGCAAATGTGTCAAGTGTTTGAACCAACATGCATTAATTGCTACCTGCAGTTGCTTTGGTTTCTTCAGTTTCAATTTCCCAGTTTTGTAGCCTCCATATTTTTCAAATAGGTCAAAAAACCTGTGTAGATAAGACTTTTTAATTGAACACATTGTCATCAAAATTGGTTTTGAAAGGAAAAACTTACATGGGATTGCGAACTTCCATCTTCATCTTCTGCTTTGGTGTTCTGTCTCCATGCCGGATGACAGCGATCACACAGCGCAATTCCATCCTTGAGTGTCAAAATTTAGTTTATGATTAGATATGCCAAAACATATTTGTATGTAAAAGAAAAAAAATGCAACTGTACACCACCTCATCAAAATACCTTGTTAGATTGACAAAAAGACCAGTACAGAAGAAGCTGGTGCTTCTACTGCAACCTTAAATTTGATGTCATTTTTAAGCTTTACACGATCAGGATGTTTGGGGCCAATCACAGATCAGTGAGTTAAAAAAATTATGAGCGATCACAAGATGGAGCAATGAGTCTATTTAAATGAGCAGTTCATTTACTGTACATAACTGTGTACTTAATTGCTCATAAAATAGATTTTTATGATAGATAATGTATCTTTGTCCATCTATTTATGCCAGTGAGGGATCGTAACATATCGAACAAATGAATGGTCTTCTATTGGAAAAGGTATTTGACCCCTCCTGATTTCTGTTTTTTTTTTTGGGGGGGGGGGCACATTTACACAAAGGTTTCACATTATCAAACGAACCTCTATCAACCTTACTTACACTCTGTTAAAATGTATTGGTGACCCTTGTCATGGTCATGGTGACTAACCACAAACTTGGGAAAGGTGAGCTCAATTTCAAAAGTCACACACAAACCTGATTATCACCATATGTGTTGTGCCAAGAAATAACTTAAATGAATGTATCAGAGAATGTGCAGTAGGCTACAAGATCTCAAGAAGTGATCCATCAAGGAACACTGCAAAAAAAATTCAAAAAGAAATGAGAAAAAAAGTGACTGAAATTAATTAGTCTGAAAAAGGGTACAATGCAATTTCCAAGGCTCTGGGGCTCCACTGAACTACTGTCGGAGCCGTTATCCACAAATAGAGAAAACTGGGAAGAGGGGCAAAACTTCCCTGGAGTGGACAACCAACTAAAATTACAACGACGACTCATCCAGGAGGTCACAAAAGAACCTCAAACAACATCAAACGACCTGCGGGCCTGGCTGGCTTCAGTTAAGGTCAGGGTCCTTGACAGGCCAAAAATGGCATTCATAGGGGAGTTCCCAGGCGAAAATCCGTGCTGTCAGCAAAAAACAAAAAGCCACGTCTCAAAAAACATCTTGATGATCTTCAAGAGTTTTGGAGAAATATTCCGTGGACTGATGAGTCAAAAACTGAAGTTTTTGGAAGGTGTACGCCCATTTCATCATGGCATAAAAATGTCACAGCATTTGATAAAAAGAACATCATGGCATCAGTGATCCATGGTGGTTGCGGTGTGATGGTCTGGGGCTGTTCTGGTGCCTCAGGACCAGGACAGCTTGCTGTGATTGATGGAACAATGACCTGTGTACCAGAAAATCCAGAACAAGAATGTCTATCCATCAGTTTGTCCCCTCAAACTCAAGCACTCTTTGATTATGCAGCAGGACAACGATCAAAAACACATAAGATAGTCCACCTCTGAGTGGGTCAAAAAGAAAAAAAAAGGTTTTGGCATTGCCAAGTCAAAGTCCAGATTTAAATTGATACGCTGTGGTGTGACCTTAAATGTGCAGTCCATCCTCGAAAATCCTCCAATATAGACGAGTTGAAACAATTCGACAAAGAGGAGTGGGGAAAAAAGTCCTCCGGAGCGATGTGATAGACTTATCCCCAATTATCACAAATACTTGATTTCAGATATTGCTGCTAAGGGTGGCACAACCCATTATTAAGTTCAAGGGGAAGTTACGTTTTCACAGAGGGTCAGAACGGTTTAGACTGTTTTCATGCCTTAATAAATTGAATTGTTCTTTGAAAATCACATTTTGTATTTCCTTGTGTAGTCTCTGAGTAATATTAAAATTGGTTTGATGATTTGAAACCTTTGTGTGTGATAGAGATTAAAAAAAACTGTAGGGGGGGAATAGTTTGTCATGGCACTGTTATTTACTTTTTGTGACATTTATGTCTGTTGGTGTGCAGTGAAATTCTTCAATTGCTAAATACCGGTATGTGACTTCCACTGTTCCCTCTAATTTTTGATGTCCTAAGCCCGAGAGCGTTCCCTTTGACCATTATGAGCAACATCAGAAGTATGCACTATGGTCAGATCGGTGTTATCCATTGAAGTTACATGCCTCATTAAAAGGTTCCGATTACATTTGCATTATCATCGGAAAATTTCAAGAATTAAATTTGTATAAAATAAATTTAATTTTATTTGTATTTTTTGAAACTTGAAAGGAAAATGTCAACAAGCAAAAAAATATATTGCTAACCAAACCAAGCAAAGTATGAACTGTAAATTTGAAATGCCGCTTCCAATTTTGTTTCATTTATTTATTTTTAACCTACAATGATATCCCCATCTGTTTTTCTTGGTATATAACTGAGTTATTGCTTGCAGAATATCTTTAGCAATGCATGTTGAAAGCAGAATGACGCTACCAAACAGTTTTTGTTGTCTCCTATTTTAAAAATACAGAATTAGCTTTTTGTGCACTGTATTGTTTGTGCTTTCATCCTCTATCAGGCTGGGCCAAGGTGGAATTTTAACATTATACACCATCTCATCCTGTACTTTCTACTTTGGCTTCAGACAAGACCTTTTTTACTCAAATAAGAGAAAACCTTGTCCAGTTTCCCCACTTTTTCTTCATTATTATTATTATTCACATACTCTGACAATCATTAAAGCAACAGCTGTTTGTTTTTTTTACTTTTGCCATTATTATCAAGAGTAAACATAAGCAGTATGTCTAACTCGTCTTTCTTCTACGTTGCCCAGACTGTGTGGCTGGACGGTGTTTGTAATTATGAGTGTACCCCTTTAAGAGCCTTGTCAGGTAAACATGGAAGTAGAGTGTGTGGCATGGTGAGGCCGAGCAGCAGTTAGAGACCACGTGCTTCCGTGGTAAAAAAAAAAAAAAAAAAAGAAAAAGGCAAGCTGTGGTTCACTGTGCTGGATCGGTTTTCATGTGCGCTGAGGGTGTGCTCCAAGTGTGCAATTGCGCAGGTGCACAGCTTCGAGCGAAAATTGGTGCGTTCACTCCAAAAAGGTTGAAATTTACTGTTCTAGTGATCTTGTGTTCAACAGAATGCAAGTATGTTTACAAACAACCACGATCAGTAGCACTAGCATGCTTGGCTTCGTAATGTTTTGTTGATGGCTTTTGAGCCATATCGTAATAAAAGATCAATATCAATATTTTATTCACGTCTGATATGAATCTGGTTTATTTTCCATACTTTTCACTACCCCAGAAGACTTCTTTGTTTCATGAGACTTCCTCTGCACTTCTCGTTGCATGGCGACAACATGGAGAGGATGCCAATGGCTACCAAGTCAGAAATAGTCCCCAAAAAGGCCCGCAAAACATATGAAAGACCTTAGGACAAAGACATGTAAAAGCACCTGAACATGAAGCATGTGATCAAATGCAATGTGCCTGAGACGCTCTGATTTAAACAAAACAAACTTAACTGGATCTTTATTCAGCTCCTGTATTTATGAGAGGTCACGCACCAAAGAGGGTTCATATACATAACATTACCTGATTATTAGCTTGAATTTTTTTTGGGGGGGGGCATTACTCAGTCGACAAAACATCTATAGGACTGTCGATTCTGAAAAGATTAGATACTGAGAGCTCTAATACAGACAGCTCTAATAATCATATGGAATCATCATTTGAGAAAAGGTTGTGACAAATTTTATATCGCACAGCACTAATATGTTGACCCATTTTAGAAGGAAAAAAGCTTTGAGTCATTCCAAACAAATGATAGTGTCAACCATTAGTGCACTTCTGTTTGTTTATTAAAGTGAGAGTAGTAGCAGGTTCACCCACTGCTAATTAACTTAAGATGTTGGTTTGGTCTCTAGTTCTAATGTTAAAGTTGTATTTGTAGTACTTATTTGATTAAAAAAAGAAATAGCAGGCAAACCTGCTTTGAGAGATGTTATGTTAGTTGCACTTTATTCCAAAAATGTGTGAGTGCATTTGCCATTAATTATTGTTTCTTCATAAGATCCATAATTAATCTGAGCAGATACCCTTACAAGAAACAACAGGAATCTGGGAACTTTCACCTACACTGTGGAGTATCCAAGTATTTATTTTTCAGTTACAGTGGTTTAATTTTTGGCTTAAAAGTTACAGCCACTTAATCGTTTCGAATCGGATCGTTCTAAATCAGGGGTGTCTCACTTATTTTTGTCAGGGGCCATAGTTATGGTTTCGATCTGAGGGGCGTTATGACTGTGGAACTTTATAAATGTTTCAGCTACACATCCATCCATCCATTTTCTTTGCCGCTTATCCTCACGAGGGTCGCGGGAGTGCTGGAGCCTATCCCAGCTGTCAACGGGCAGGAGGCGGGGTACACCCTGAACTGGTTGCAAGCCAATCGCAGGGCACATAGAGAAAAACAGCCACAGAACTGTGAGGCAAATGCTTTATGAGCTGAGCCACCGTGCCACCTCAGCTACACATCATGTTACATAAATAAACAATAAATTGGTGATTAATTTTGAAATCAGGGGTCAAGGATAATAGTTTAACTATTCTTCCATTACTTAATTGAATGGATCAGAGAGAACGATGTGGTGGGCTGGATCTGGGCCCAGGCCTTCACTTTTGACAGCCATGTTCTAAACCAATTTAATAATAATCGAACAAAATTGGCATTTATGAATCATGACATGAATGGAATAAACAAATCATTACACCTCTACATATTTCATAATAATTGATGACATTCTGCAGTAAAGGTGATAATTTCCTTGAGAAAATCATTGCAGCTTCGAGATTATTTATTAGAATATTATTATTATTATTAGAAGATTTACATTAAACACATCTGCAATCTGAACGTCGAGCAAATTGTGTACATTACATTACTCACATGGTCCCTGAAGTAGTCGGAACAATTGGAATGTCCTCTGCTTCAGTAGGGATAGACCATGGAATCTGAAACTGAGGCGCTAGCTCACGCATCACAATATTCCTTTCGAAAAACAATAAATCCGGATGAAAAAACATCGATAAAGAAAGGACAAAATGGTTCAATCAACATGGAACAGAAAAAAGTACATTATAAAATCAATTAATTTCAAACAATTACAAAAAGTATTACCCTAGAATCTTAGCGCAGTCATCGTAGTATTTCATAGAGTTCTTCACAAAACTAAAACCGTTGACATCACACACATAGGAGTGCCCATTTGCTCGAAGAAGGTCGAACCCACAAACAGTTTGCTGCAATGATGTGAAAAGGCAAAGAGCAACGCAATGGCATTTTTAAAGATTGACGGTGCAGTGACAGCACTACACAGAATACTAGGATATGGTCTTTGCTTACCTTGAAGGCTAAACAGACTTTCCGGGCAACCAGTTTCTCCATAGCTGACAGCATGACAGGGTAACGGACCTCCTTGCCCTCACTGTCTCGCTCAACCTTCCCGTCCAGAGCAGGAGACTTTCTAGCTTCGGCATGAGCATAGTCAGGCCCCACAGTATATACCTAGAGTTAAAATCATCATCTCATTTTGAACATTGATCTACTGGTCATGATGATCATGGAAAATACTTCACAAACTCGAATTGTTCAGGACTAGCGACCCAAAGTAATTTTTCACATTAAACTGATGCAAATGGACCTTGTTTTAGGTGTCTAGGTAAAAAGGAAAAAAAAGACGTCAATTAACAATTTATAGACTTTTTGTTCTCTTAAAGGTTATCTGTCATTATTTTTTTAATGATCTTTAATGTAATCTTATCTGGTTTACAAGATAATTTTCATTAGAAATGCTTAAGATGGTGTTTTTCAAACTATTCTACTTGGTCTTTTGAACCTGGAAGATGAGACTGCTGCATTTCTTGGATCGGTTTACTTTTTGTATTTGGCATATGACCGCAACAATAGTACACACATAGAATGTGTATTTGGTTTTACAATTGACAGTCACAAACAAATAGTACTGACTAGATATGACAGTTTCCAGACAGCATTGTGCCGGGGGCCCACAAACTGTGACAATAATTATATCTGCCATTGTTTGAGGACGCTGTGACGCAGCATATTCTTGACGCCAATTGGCTGTAGCAATGCAGCGTCACAGGAATATTACTTGAGTAGGCAGGTACTTGAATATTAGTGGTGAATCGCCAATTTCAAATCCATCTGCTTTGCCATCGGTTAGGTTTTTAAAGCCTAATTTATACAACTGACAAACAATGTAGATGTCAAACAAATCAGGTCATAGCCTTGTTTTGACCTACTTTATGTATAAAACAATGGAAAAAAAATATTTTGAAGCCATGTGACATTTAAGAAGAGTACAGAGGTGATGCAACTGGGTGAAAACAATTTACGTTCCGCCTGGATGTGACTCTTAAGAAAAGCAGTATTTGGTTGAAACTATTTTTTTGGAAACTGATTTGTTTGTGAAAATGGTTCCTAAACTTTAGGTTTATTTCCACTGCATTAACTCTGTTCAGATGCTTCAAAAGTGTTGGCAATTGAGTTAGTGAAGCCTTCCATCTTATCTCCGCACAAGTCTCCAATTGAATGTGAACTGAATTTAACAAAATTTACAAACAGTCGCTCTTTTGTTGTTAAAATGGATAATTGATGACGTTACAACTGTCAGTATGATTTGTTTTATCATTATCCGGGGTGCACATAAATATTTTGACCTGGCTCTCAAATGAACATTACAGGATGTTGCCCGGTGCTAATTTTTTGCGTGACTAACCGTCTTCGCCTGGATGAACTTATGTCCGATTGTAAACAGACCCTTCATCTGTTATTTCTTTTCTGTTCAAATGAACGAATTTAACATTGATTTTGTTGAATGAAGTAGTTTAAAGGAAGACTCAACCCAAAATTATAGGAATGGGAGCACACATTAAAAGTTAGTAGTTGAGGGTTCAGTGTTTCTTTTAATGCCAGAGTTATCCACAGATTTCACCAAGAAACATCTCTAATTTGGAAAAGTATTATCGAAATTTCTCTCTCACTCAGACATTCCAATGAACCCGGCGGGAAAACTGACAGCCAATCAACGTTTACCACGCCTGCAGTGCTTCCTGTTCTGAGCCCCCATTGCTCGTGGATAGATTTCACCGAACAGAGAACGTCCAGTATCTGGAATTTTGTTGCCGATATTTGTGAAAAATAATTACAAACAAACAAAACAAAAATAGCATGATGTACAATGTTCAAGCCTGTGCGACCGCGGAGATTTGTTTGATGCTTTTCTGAGGAGTTGGTTTACATTTAGAGAATATACAGCAGGTGTGCCCAGACTTTTTTTACTCCAAGTTGTACTTTTCAAGCAGCCAACCTCTTCCGATCGACGGACAGCAGAGATGGCATGCGCGCATCACCGCAAATAGTAACCGTGAAGTGCTGTGTGCTTACACGTAAATATCCATCCATCCATTTTCTTCGCCGCAAAATGGTGCAGGAGTACTGGAACCTATCCCAGCTGTCAACGGGCAGGAGGCAGGATACACACACGCAGACACAGGGAGAACATGCAAACTCCACACACAGAGGTCCAGGATTGAACAGCTGCGCCAACATTCCGCCTCATAAAGTATGTTGTTGCTTATACAGTACCAGCACAAGAGGCTATAACTCAGCGGCTAGTAACCAGTAATGATTCAATGGGTGCGAATTTCACCATCTGATGAACAAACCTCAATTGTGACAGCCACAGCTTTAACCAGTCTGGTTCCCCTACTGGAGGTTAAAGAAGGACACTTTTTTTTCTCAGTTTTGTTGCAGTTTGGTGCAGAACATGTTGGCATCTTGGCTTAGCTAGAAAGAATGGTCTTTAATGCTAAGCATCGGTGACGTCAGGGGCGGGGTCAAGGATGTTTCTTCCGGGTCTGGTTGTCAAAGTTGGCACATATCCAGATTTTGCTTGAATTTCAAAAAGGTTCTTTATTTTCATTTTTTTTTCAATTAATCTCCAAAAATATATGTAATAATAATATTACTTCACATTGGAGGGTTTGTTGTACATATGAATTTTGGGGAGAGTCTTCCTTTAATCAACAGTTCCCTCACCCACCCACCTTTTAGGTCTGTTTGCACATGAATTATGTTTTCTTAGTCTTAATCTGAACCAGTTCAGAGACGAGTAAACAGCCTGTCCATACAGATCTGTAGCAATAGATATTTCATTTTGACATTTAATATAATATGATACCTTGGATTCTGTATAAAGACAGACAAAATTGTTGGTACCCCTCTCTGTCAATGTACAAAAAATCCACAGTAGTCACAGAATTTACTTACCCCACAAAGGACACTGAAAAGTAATACCAAATAAACAATGAATATTAATCAATGAAAATTTGCTTTTGAAATGTGGTTCAACATGATTATTTTTAAAAACAAACTCATAAAAATCATCTGCACAAAAATAATGGTACCCTTAAAAAAGAGCAAAATAATTTGATCACTGGTACTTGTTCAAAGAAGATCCGTCTAATTAGGATCACAAGTATGTTCAAACTAGTGATCAGTCAGTTGAGCTATATAAAGGGTGACGAGTAAAAACTGTCCTACATGGTGTGTACAATGCTAAACGTGCCCCAGAGGAAGCGAAGGAGAGTTGTCTTATGAGATGAAAACAAAAACTATAGACTTAATCTTCTTCTTTTCCTTTCAGCCTTTCCCGTTAGGGGTCGCCACAGCGTGTCATCTTTTTCTATCTAAGCCTTTCTCATGCACCTTCTTCTCTAACACTCACTGTCCTCATGTCCTCCCTCACAACATCAATCAACCTTTTCTTTGGTCTTCCTCTCACTTTTTTGCCTGGCAGCTCCTTCCTCAGCACCCTTCTATCAATGTACTCACTCTCTTGCCTCTGACCATGTCCAAACCATCTAAGTCTACTCTCTCTAACCTTGTCTCCAAAGCATCTAACTTTGGCTGTCCCTCTAATGAGCTCGTTTCTAATCCTATCCAACCTGTTCACTCCAAGCGAGAACCTCTTCATTTCTGCTACCTCCAGTTTTGCTTCCTGTTGTTTCTTCAGTGCCACTGTCTCTCATCCGTACATCATCATCACTACTATTTTATAAACTTTGCCCTTCATCCTAGCAGAGACTCTTCTGTCGCATAGAACACCAGACACCTTCCGCCAATTGTTCCATGCCGCTTGGACCCGTTTGTTCACTTCCTTATCACACTCTCCATTGCTCTGTATTGTTGACCCCAAGTATTTGAAGTCATCTACCCTCGCTATCTCTTCTCCCTGGAACTTCACTCCTCCTCCTCCACCCCTCACATTCATACACATATTCTGTTTTACTTCGGCAAATCTTCAGTCCTCTCCTTTCCAGTGCGTGCCTCCATTTTTCTAAAACAAAAACTATAGTGAATCACGTTAAATGTTAAGGCATTAAGAGCATTTCCAATTGCATTTCCGGTACAATAAACTCGAGACGTTCAAGGTATTCTGAAAAGAAATGTTGTGCCCTGGGTCAAAAAGCTCGAGTTCAGTCGCAGGCCGTGAGTCTTGCAATACGATAATGACTAAGAAGACACAGCTAAAAACACATAAGAATGTCCGACAGCAAACCAGTGGACTATTCTGAAGTGGCCTTCTATCCTGATATAAATCCAATTAAACATATGTGAAAAGAGCTGAAACATGCCACCTGTAGAAAGCACGAAACCTCTTTCCTTCAGTGTGGGCCAAAATACCTGCTGGTCTCATTGAAAATTACAAAAGCTGTTTGATTGCAGTAATTGCCTCAAAATGTTGTGGAACAAGGGTACCATAACTTTTCATGAATTTGTTTTGTAAATTAATTGTTAAACAACAATTCAAAAGCAATGTCTGACTTTTTTATTGGTTAATTCATAAAATTTTCATTCATTATTATTTTTGACATACATCCATTTTTTTAAGCCGCCTATCCTTACAAGGGGCGCAGGAGTGCCGGAGCCTGTCATGTTCAAGTTATTTCAGTTTCCACTGTGGGGGTTTTCTTTGATTCAGGGGGTACAACAATTTTATCCATGCTGCTGCAGAATTTCAATCCATAAAGGCATAGTGTGTTAGCAATGTTTCACTTGGTCACTGTGGTCCCAACTGCCTTGATATCATTAACAAGCTCCTTCAATGTAGTTCTGGGCTGATACCTAGTCTTTCTCATGATCACTGATACCCTAGGAGACCAAATCTTGTAAGGAGACACAGACTGAAGTTGACTGACAGTCATTGTTTAATCCATTTTCTAATAATTGCACGATGAGTCATCTCCTTCTCACTCAGCACCTTTCCAATGGTCTTGTAGCCCATTTCAGCCTTATGCATCTTGTCCCTGGTGTTCTTAGAAGGTTCTTTGGTTTTGCCTATGATGGAGGGACTGGTGTCTGATTGAATGATTCTGTGGTACAGGTAAAAAAATTAAGCTAGTATTTTTCATAAGGCAAACAAGTTCAGATTAGCTCCGAGTACTACTACTACTACTACTTCCCGCTTTCACTTTTTGCGGCTTCAGTGCTTCGCAGTTTTGCACTTGTGTTGATGGAGTTAAGTCCTTGTACAGGGAAATTTTGAAGCAGAAGGAAAAATAAAGACAACACCAAGTTTTCTCAAAGATAACCTCAAGTTAAATCATCAGCACTGTTGCATTAATTCTACAGAAAGTTCTCATATTTGCTGTCTTGTTTTGCTTTTATCAAATTAAATCAATCAAAAGCCTTTGTCATTATATAACTGTGCATACAACAAAATAACTCCAAGGTGCATGCGCAAATAAAAATAGAATAAAAATAGAAATAAAATGAAAAAATAAAATATGTACATCAAGGCACAGTTATTGCTAAAATAATAAAATAAATGCATAAAGTGACTTTTCAGTCTTATACTCCCTGTCCAGGCCTTGGTAAGATTATTAAAACCAAGAAAAGCAAACAAAAAAGCACTCCCCATGTCAGAGCTAAAAAAAAAAAAAAAACTCAGCTAAATCGTCAGCGCCTCCAGCAGAAGAGTCTCCGTGTGATGAATGGTAACTAAACAGTAATGTAATACAGTACGTTTTATCATTTATATCATAAATTTACAATACTATATATTATATTTATAAGATTTTATAATTGAAGATTTAACTAAATACCTCTTTTTGTCTCAAATATGCCTAGTACAAATGCAGTTTACATATTTTAAAGTGCAACTGACACCAAAAACATGAAATCAGTCGGAATGGAACCATCCGTTTGTTCACACCACATTAGAATGTTGCTGCATATTGATTTTTTTACTCTCGCCATGAAAAATCTGTGGACTGTGTGAGGTTCAAGAAGAAGCCGGGAGTGACGTGTTTTGCAGACAACGTCAGCTGCAGGATCGAGTGTAGTTTACCGCTTGTAGAGGCGAGAAATTTGATGTTTTCTTCTGCGTTTTTGCCAAAATGCCGACTTCAACACTTGGGAGGATGGATTCAGTCTTCACACATTTCCAAAAGACCCAATTCGTGAAAAATGGATTGTACAGGTGCAAAAGACAAAGCTTTGTGGGTTCCAAATGACAGTAGGTGTGTATAGAGCTAGTGAAAAAAAAAATAAATGGGTGGGGGGACTAATTTGTCTCACAGTTTATAGCACACGTTTAAGTGTGAATTTAGAGTAAATCCCCTTGGTCAAACCAGCAAAATATAACAAAGCACTTGCATTGTGTTTAAGACAATTTAATCACACTCAATACAATACAATACAATACAATACAACACAAAACAATAGCAAAATAGAAGTACAAAGACAGTTTAGTAGCCTGTAAAACGAGCTAACTAGCTAAACTACATATAGTCACCATAGTCGAACGAATGTTCCAAATAGGTGGATGTTATTTCCAGCGAATGTTCCGGAAATGTGACTGAAGACGGAAGGCAGCGTGGCGTCTGTGTATTTGCGTACTTGTCCAAAAGCAGCAGTATTAATAAAAAGCTCTGTCGACACCCATCCTCGTCCTTATAGGAACATTCTAGAAATCCGCTCCGAGGACGTAATAGAGTCCTTCTCTCAGAACGTGACAAAAGATCTACATCATAATAACTTAATAAAGTACGTAAGTAATAAAGTATGTACGAAACGAAAATAAAGAGAACAATAAAGAATGAATAACTAAAATAACAGACACATATGGCACATAGCTCTACATTAATTTCGGTAACATCCATGATATTTACTTCGCCCGGCATGGGTCTTCCTGAGTACGCAACAGAGACAAGACTTGTAAAAGGGTTAGGAAATCGAACAATTATGGGCCAGTCATTTAGATTATTTCATCGGGTCCCTCGTCCTCCTTGTGTGCCCACTCGTCTGTGTCTGTTGGGGAGTCTGTTGTAAGTTGAAAAGTGATCCACATATCGTTCTAAGTATGGCTCGAAATGATATGGTAAAAGGCCCCAGTCGCTTCACTTGGTTCTGGGATATTTTATTCCTCAGTAAGAGCTTCAGTCTCAGAAGGGGCGTCAGAAAAATCCAAAAATTGCTCTCGTTCATCTGCCATTGCATTCGGCACAGCGTGTTTTCAATGCCAGGGTGATGCATGCCTGCACATGAATAAACAGACAAATATGGGCGCCACTGTGATGCGCATTGTGTCAAGACAGACTTACGCAACTTTGCGCTTTTATAAAACGCTCCCAGCTCACTTATTCCGAATGGTATCATCATCAAAGTGATTAAAATTATTTGTAGATTTAATAATAATAATTTTAAAGTGTGATTTTTGTGTCAGTGGCACTTTAAACGTTCTGGTACCCATATAAACATACATCCCCCACTATTTCACGGTTTTTCAGTTTTTGCAGGTGGTTCTGGTCTCAATTAACTGCGAAAAACAAACTATTACTGTATTTTCTTAAAGCAAGAGGACTAATCTATGGGACCAAGAATTCTTTATTTTTGGGAGGAAATCAAATACATATTTCATTCAATGAAACGCAAATCCATTTTTTTAATGTGATTTTCTGGCTTTTCTTTTAAATATTCTGTCTCACTGTTTACAGACACCTACAATTACTATTATAGACTGCTCATATCTTTGTCGGCAGGTAAGCTTACAAAACCAGTGAGGGCTGAAATAATAATGTCCTCCATTGTATGTGCATGCACTTTTGAATATTATGAATTTTACAAAATTCAACTGCATTGTGGAGGAAAACCTTAAAACCTTAACCTATTCTGCTTTGAACAAAGGGCAGCTAACGCATTAACCTACACAAATTACATAATCCACTTTCTTTCAAGAAAAAACATTACCTTAACATCTGTGCCATCTGTGGGCATAAACTCTTCATAGATGTAAGAGCCAGTCTTCCTTACATTGCTCTCTGGTGAGTACACACTGCTTCTGCTCCCAATCTAGAAAAATCAGAGAGTTTATGTTAAACAGTGTGATCATTCGTGCTCAAGTATTCTGAGTTATTGCTGAGTCAAATGCTGTAAACACTGTCTTTTAAAAGGCATTGACCTGCAGCGGTCTGGCTGTGTTTGACAATATTTTGCTTACTGTGTGACAATAATTAATTAAGGAAAACAACAAACAACCCTATAAGTGTACCATTACAATCGTTTTCTAGACAGTGTGGGTAATCCAGTCTTTTGGAAAGGTTACTTAAAAAATAAATACAGAAAAAAGTTCCACATATTGCAGCATTCTGTTACATGTGTCGGTAGTGACTGTACATCATGCATCGTGCCCTGTACCTAAGCAAAGCAGAGCAGTTACAGCTCTTTAAAATATAAAAAAATAATAGAAATTTGTCATGGGATTAGGAATCCCAAAATATTATGTGGCAAATGTGCGACTAAAAATAAATGTGTTCAAATCAGAAATCCATGAAAAACCAGGGCCGCAGTTTTTTTTTTCCCCCCTATTTGGGGTCGCTGTTTTGGGATTAAGGTTTTGGTGCAGGTTTTTCTGGATGGATTCCTCACTTCCAGGCCTTCCTACTCATCTGAGCTTTAGACCAGCACCGAGTTAGGCAGTGTTGCAGGTATTATTCCCAGTTGGTCTCCTATCCAAGAACCAGGCCAGACCCTGCTTAGTTTCCAAGATCAGACAAGTTTAACAATTTCAGAGTGGAATAATCATAATTATTGTGAAATTACTGTATTACTCAAATAAAAAGGAGGATATGTTCTCAGTACTGAACACAGCGTTACATCGGAACAACAGCGTTTACTTAGCGCGGCCTCGCTTTAGCATAGATTTGTGTGTGTGTATAATTTCATTCAGTGAAGCAGGCATTTTTTTAAGGCGTATGAATGCTCATTGTGCTCTCTAGACCCATTTGCTAAGGGAAGCTGCACATCATGTTCTGCATCCTGATTGGTTAAGGTACTGTAGACCATTATTAACCCCCCTAAGTACCAGACCGGTTTCGGCGCACCCGTCGTGACGTGGCGTACCTACACAGGGTCTCAGTGCTTAGTGTGGGCCATCACTGCAAAAAAAGTTAAAAAAAGAAGGCGCAGACAGGTACCCAGTCGTTAGAAAGAGAGAAAAAAAGGTCAGCGACATGCGAGCACTAATGAAACCCCTCATGGTCTCTAAGCAAAGAATGAATGGCAGGGAAGTGAAACAAGTGTGTAAACAGCGGGCATCGGAGAAATGAGGAATAATTATATATATATATATATATATATATATATATATATATAACTGGATAATATGTCTCCAATAAAAGATGAGCAGACAACTATACCGTCTCCCTTCTGGTGGAAAACTGTTTCCACACTTCAATGGACTTCACCATGACAGGCTGCTTCTAAGATAGTGTCATGTTGTAACAGGGAGCAGTCACCAACTTGATCAGATTGATATGTAATGAGTCTTGAAGACATGCCTTCCAAATTGTGGCCTATGGTCTTTTCAAGACATATGTATGAAGCAGTGAAAAATTAATAAACAAAGTAGTATGGTAAGGGACTTCAGTTATAAAACAAATAACTTTATACAAGAAAAATAAAAAGTGGACAAAGAATCAATCTTGACTTGAAAAACAAGATTTGACAAATTATTTGACAAATGTAATCTCAATGAACACATTTGGTTTCAGAGAAAAAAAAAAGTCCACTTTGATAGCGGTCATGGAGGTGGTGGAGGACATATCCACAAACATAAGTAAAGACTACACAGCTGGTGTTTTTTTATAAAGTTAAAACAGCATTTGACACTATTTATAACAGTAAATTAATGAATAAATAAGATCTGTCATGTGAGGTCTGGTATACAAGTGGAGTGAAAGATACTTGGATGACAGATTTCAATATCCATCATCCATCCAGCCATTTATGAAGCCGTGTTTCCTCACAAGGGCTCACAGAGTGCTGAAGCCTCTCCCAGCTAACTTCAAGCAAGAACAAAAGAAGGAGAAAAGGATCTCTACAGGTTGGTCAGACAGAGGGATAGAGATGGGAAAAATGTGCAGCAGGTAAGGGTGATTAAGGATAGAGATGGAAATATGTTGACTGGTGCCAGTTGTGTGCTAAATAGATGGAAAGAATACTTTGAGCAGTTGATGAATGAAGAAAAATAGAGAAGGAAGAGTAGAAGAGGCAAGTGTGAAGGACCGGGAAGTGGCAATGATGAGCAAGGGGGAAGTTGAAAAGGCTCTCAGGAGGATGAAAAATGGAAAGGCAGTTGGTCCTGATGACATACATGTGGAGGTATGGAAGTAATTTGGAGGAGCAGCTGTGGGGATTTTGACCAACTTATTCAAAAGAATACTCGCGGGCAAGAAGATGCCTGAGGAATGGAGGAAAAGTGTGCTAGTTCCCAGTTTTAAGAACAAAGGCAAGATGCAGAGCTGTGGTAACTATAGTGGAATAAAGTTGATGGGCCACACAAGAGAAGTGGAGGCTAGACTCAGGACCGAAGTAAATATCTGCGAGCAACAGCATGGTTTCATGCCTAAAAAGAGTTATCACAGATCCATTATTTGCTTTGAGGATGCCTGTGGAAAAGTAAAGAGAATGCCAGAAGGAGCTACAGTGTGTCTTTGTGCAGAGAAAGTCTATGACAGAGTACCAAGAGAGGGACCGTGGTACTGGATGTGTAAGTCTGGTGTGGTGGAGAAATATGTTAGAATAGTACAAGACATGGATGAGGGCAACAGGACAGTGGTGAGGTGTGGCATAGGTGTGATAAAAGACTTTTAGGTGGCGGTGGGACTGGATCAGGGATCAGCTCTGAAGGTTCCCCTGCTTAAACCAGCACATGTCAAGGCCCGTCTTAAGTTTTCCAATGACCATTTGGATGATACAGAGGAGTCATGGGAGAAAGATTTGTGGTTAGATAAGACCAAAATGGAACTTTTTGATCATAATTCTACTATCCGTGTTTGGAGGAAGACGAATGATGAGTTCCATCCCAAGAACACCATCCCAACTGTAAAGGATGGGGTTGGTAGCATCATACTTTGGGGGTGTTTTTATGCACATGGGACAGAATGACGGCACTGTATTAAGGAACGGATGACCACGGCCATGTACTGTGAGATTTTCGGGTACAAACTCTTTCCTTCAGTCAGAGCATTGAAGATGGGTCATGGCTGGGTCTTTCAACATGACAATGACCTGAAGCACACAGCCAGGAAAACCAAGGAGTGGCTACATAAAGAAGCATATCAAGGTTCCTGGGGTGGCCTAGCCAATGGTGTGGCCTAGCCAATCTCCAGATCTAAACACAATAGAAAATCTTTGGAGGGAGCTGAAACTCCGTGTTTCTCAGCGACAGCCCAGAAACCTCTGATCAAGAGAAGATCTGTGTGGAGGAGTGGGGCAAAATCCCTCCTGGAGTGTGTGCAAACCTGGTGAACACCTACAGAAAACAGTAGATTTTCAGAAAACCATCAAGACCTTGTCGTTCATGATATACATCCTCTAACGGTGTGGAATTGGGTAATTTGTTGAAAGGGGTGTGTTCAAAAAATAGCAGTGTGGCATTCAACCATTGAGGTCAACAAAAAGAAGTGCAAAAAATAAAAGGATATTCAGCTAAAATGATCAGAGACACGTGGCAGAAAACAGAATGGAATGTGGATCGCAGAATAACTAGAATGTCAAAGGCTCAGCCAATGATCAGCTCCAGGACGATCAAAGACAGTCTGGAGTTACCTGTAAGTACTGTGACAGTGAGAAGATGTCTGTGTTAAGGTATTATATTTACAAGAATCCCCTACAAAGTGCCTCTTTAAAAAAAAAAAAAAAGAAAAAAAGGCATGTGCAGAAGAGGATGCCATTTGCCAATGAACAGATCAACTGACCTAAAGAGAAATGAAGGAACATTTTGTGTACTGATGATAGTAGAATTGTTGTTTTGGGTCTCGGGGCTGCAGACAGTTCGTGAGACGAGCCCGAAACTCTGAATTCAAGACACAGTACTGCATGATGGCAGTGAAGCATGGCGATGCAAGCACAATGATATGGGCATGTTTTTTCCTACTATGGTGTTGGGCCTATTTATCGCATAACAGGGATCATGGATCGGTTTGCAAATATCAAAATACTTGAAGAGGTCATGTTGCCAAATGCTGAAGAGGACATGCCCTTGAAATTGATGTTCCAACAAGACAACGACCACAAACACACTCGTAAACATAGTCTTGGTTCCAAACCAACAAAATTAATGTCACGAAGGAGCAAGCCAAATCCCCGGACCTAAATCCAATCGAGAACTTATGGGGTGACATCATACAGTGAAGAAAATAAGTATTTGAACACCTTGCTATATTCCAAGTTCTCCCACTTAGAAATCATGGAGGGGTCTGAAATTTTCATCATACTTGCATGTCTACTGTGAGAGAGAATCTAAAAAGAAAAATCCAGAAATCACAATGTATGATTGTTTTAACAAATTGTGTGATACAGCTGTGAATAAGTATTTGAACACCTGTCTATCAGCTTGAGTTCTGACCCTCAAAGACCTGTTAGTTCGCCTTTAAAAGTCCACCTCCACTCCATGTCTTACCCTGAATCAGATGCACCTGTGTGAGGTGGTTAGCTGCATTAAGACACCTGTCCACCCCATACAATCGGTGAGACTCAAACTTGTGACATGGCCAAGACCAAAGAGCTGTCCAAAGACACCAGAGACAAAATTGTACAACTCCACACGGCTGAAAAGGGCTATGGAGTAATTGCCAAGGAGCTTGGTGAAAATGGGTCCACTGTTGGAGCAATCATTAGAAAATTGAAGAAGCTAAACATGACGGTCAATCTCAATTGGAGTGGAGCCCCTTGCAAGATATCACCTCGTGCGGTATCAATGATCCTTAAAAAGATGAGGAATCAGCCCAGGACTACACAACAGGACTTGGTCAATGACCTGAAAAGAGCTAGGATCACCGTTCCCAAGGAGACTGTTGGTAATACACTAAGACGTCATGGTTTGAAATCATGCATGGCACGGAAGGTTTCCCTGCTTAAACCAGCACATTTCAAGGCCCATCTTAAGTTTGCCAATGACCATTTGGATGATACAGAGGAGGCATGTGAGAAGGCTTTGTGGTCAGATGAGACCAAAATGGAACTTTTTAGTCATAATTCCACTCACCATGTTTGGAGGAAGACAGATGTGGCCGAGCCAGTCTCCAGACCTAAACCCAATAGAAAATCTTTGGAGGGAGCTGAAAGCCCAGAAACATGTCTGATCTAGAGAAGATCTGTGTAGAGGAGTGGGCCAAAATCCCTCCTGCAGTGTGTGCAAACCTGGTGAACAATTACAGGAAATGTTTGACCTCTGTAATAGCAAGCAAAGGTTACTGTACCAAATATTAACATTGGTTTTCTCAGGTGTTCAAATACTTATTTGCAGCTGTATCACACAAATCGTTGAAAAAAAATCTTACATTGTGATTTCTGGACTTTTCTTATTAGATTATCTCCCCCAAAGTGGGCATGCACCCACAATGAAAATGTCAGACCCCTCCATGATATCTAAGTGGGAGAATTTGCAATATAGCAGGGTTTTCAAATACTCATTTTCTTCACTGTAATTTTTGTTTCTGAAGCAAATCCAAGAAATGTAAATGAATTGTTGTCAAAGAATCTTGGAGTGGAATAACAGCTGAAAGGTGCCACAAGTTGGTTTGACTCCATGCCACACAGATCTGAAGCAGTTTTTAAAAACTGTGGTCATACAACTTAATATTAGTTTTGGATTGATAAATCCTTGGGAATTTTTTTGTGCAAAATAGTTTTTAGGTTGTAAATTCAACAGCAGATTACTGTGTGTGTGTATATATCATGAATGCTGGTTTTCTGAGAATGTACTGCACCAATTATTATTGTTTGACATGTATCAATAAAAAAATATATTGAAAACATGGATTAATCTGGTTAGTCACATTGGACTGCTATTATTTTGGACACTACAATATGCCTCTTGTTTAGTCTTCACCTTTGCCCTACAGTGCCATGCGAACGTATTCTCCCCCCTCCTGATTTGATTATTTTCCATAACTATTGCACACAGAGGTTTAAAATCATCAAACTAATTTAATATCACTCAGACACAACCCAAGGAAATACAAAATGCAGTTTTCAAATGACAATTCAATTTATTTAAGGCACAAAAAAAATCCAAACCTTTGTGACCCTCTGTGGAAAAAGTAATTGTGCCCCTTCTCAAATCACAAAGTCACTGTGCCCAACCACAAATTTGGGAAAGGTGCGTTCAAATTCACAAAGCACACCCAAACCTGATTACCACAATACTTGTTGAATCCAGAAACCACTTAAATAAAATCTGTCAGAGAATGTGAAATAGGCTGGAAGATCTCAAGAACCAATGCATCATTCCACTTCTTCTTTGGGTTGTCCCGTCAGGGGTCGCCACAGCATGTCATCTTAGCTGAACGCATGTATGTTTGGCACAGTTTTTATGCCGGAAGCCCTTCCTGACGCAACCCCTCTGCATTTAGCTGGGGAGAGAAGCTTACAGCAACCGGTATTCCCAGGCCACATCCCACCATCCCACGATACAAAGAAATTCGAGAAAAAATGAGGAAAAAAAGTTATTAAAATCCATCAGTTTGGAAAAGGTTACAAAGCCATTCAATTAAGAGGGAATTATTCCTTTTTAGAGTCACAGCTGTGCAAAGAAGCAGTCTTCTAGCATTTACAGCAATGAGAGTGCGTCAAACCCCCACATTATGTTAATCTTAACAGAGTGAACATACCCATTCGCGGTTAACTGTAATAGACCAGTGCAATGACAATTGTGTCGGAAATCCTACTCGATATGAAGAAAATGTATGTAAACTTTTGACCTTGAATAAAACATAAAATTCTCTCAGAAATTCTCTCTCATTATTGTGGCAGGAATAACAAAATGGAATAGTTTTAGTGATCCTAACTGACTTGAAACAGAAAAGGTTTAGTCTGATTTGACAAAAAAAATGTTTCTGCAGTATATATTATTTGATAAATGATTTGATAAATACTGTAATGCTGTGCATGTCTGGTGGGCAGCGTGACATACACAATTCGATGTACAGTTGCAGTAACAAAGAAAGTACAACAAATCTCAATTGAATATTGTTATTATGACTGTTTTGGCAGAGTTTAAAGACTATATGCCAGAGAGTATTGTTAGATATGCTGTTTGAATTTGGTTAGACAACATTTGTGGAGCTATATTAATTTTTCAAAGATATACAATGTTATGAAAATTGATTTCAGTTTTTTTTTTTTTTTTTTTTTTCATTGTCCAGCTGTCGCTGGGTGGGACTTCCTCCCAATGGGTAGTGAACTAGCCATCCATCCATGGCTAGTGCAGACACAGGGAGAACACACAAACCCCATAAATGCGGGGCTGACATTTGAACCTAGGTCCTCAGAACTTTGAGGCCAATGCTCTCACCATTTGCGCCACTGTGCCTGGACAAACACAAAGGTTACAAATCATCAAACCAATTTTAATGTCATTCAGAAACAACCCAAAGAGATACAAAATGCAGTTTTCAAATTATGGTGATGAGTCTTTCACATCGCTCTGGAGGAATTTGATCCCTCTTGTTTTCAGAATTGTTTAAACTCCACCATATTGGACGGTTTTCTAGCATGAACTGCCCGTTTAAGGTACACAAAATCTCAATTGGATTTAAATCCAGACTTTGATGTGGCCACTCCAAAACCTTCATTTTTTTCTTTTTACCCATTCATAGGTGGACTTCCTGGTGTGCTTCATATCATTGTCCTCCTGCATAATCCAATGGCACTTGTGTTTAAGAGCAAGAATTTATGGCAGAATGTTCTCCTTCAGGTTTTTCTGGTATGTAATAGAATTCATTGTTCCATCAATCACAAAGTATTGTCCTGGTCCTGAGGTAGAAAAGGAGCATGTTGTTCTTTTTGACAGATGCTGTGCCATTTTTACACAGATGTAACACGCCGCACATGTTCTAAAAAGTTAAATTTTTGACTCCTCAGTCACCAGAATGTTTCTCTCAAAGTCTCGAGGACCATCAAGATGTTTTTTGGAAAATGTGAAATGAGCCTTTGTACTCTTTGTAGACAGCAGGAGTTTTCACCCTGGAACTCTCCCATGGATGCCATTTTTGGCCGGTGTCTTTCTTATGGTAGAGTCATTAACATGGACCTTAACTGAGGCCAGAGGGGCCTGCAAGTCTTTGAATGTGGACCGAGGTTCTTTTGTAACCTCTTAAATGAGTCGTCGTCACACTCTTGGAGTAATTTCAGTTAGTCGTCCACTCCCGGGAAGTTTGCCACTGTGAACAGTTTTCTCCATTTGTGGATAATGGCTCTGACAGCAGTTTGCTGGAACCCCAAAGCCTTGGGAATGGGTTTGTAACCTTTTCCAGACTGATGTATTTCAATTACTTTTTTTCCCCTCATTTATTCTTGAATTTTTTGGTGGATCGTTGCATGATGCTTTAGTTCTTGAGATCTTGTAGCCAACTTTACAGTCTCTGACAGATTCTAGTTAGGTGATTTTCTGATTCAAGAAGTATGGTATTTATCAAGTTTGGGGGTGGCTTGTGAAACTGAACTCACCTTTCCCAAATTTGTGGTTGGTCACAGTGACTGTGATTTAACAAGGCTGAGACAATTACGTTTTCACAGAGGGTCAGAAAGGTTTGTATTTTTTGGCACCTTTATAAATTGAATTGTCATTTCAATACTGCATTTTGTATTTCCTTGTGTTGATACTGAGTGATATTAAAATTGGGTTGATGAGTTGAAACCTTTGTGTGTAATAGATACGAAAAATATCTGCCCCCTACAAAAATATATGGGGGGCACATACCTTTTCACGGGACTGTGTGCCACACAAGTTTAATGCTAATTTTCGTTTGTTCGTCAGTTTTTTCATTCAAGGTGTTAGCTTTGAGGTCGCTATTTTTGTAAACAAAAACGAAAAATAATTAAGGCTGTAATGTATTTCATCAATCAGTAGGTGCAATTTTGCTATTTGAGTTTAGTGTTACAGTGATCTTAAACTGGGTTGTTAACGAACAACATTCCCTCCTACTCCTTGCTTCTATGTGAGCACCTAAGCAACCTACTGTTGTGAGCACGTGGAATCTGCATGCCATTCGGCCACTGCTGAATAAAAGTGCTGGAGTGGAGTATGCAATGGACTGCTTGTACCCGTGTAAAAATGATCAAATCTGAGATTTTATATCAGATCTGTTTTCTGACAATATCAGACTGATTTCTGGTCTCAAGAGGTTGGATCGGGACACCCTTAACCATACGAATACGACGACAGAGGGAGTTCTCTTAAAAAGACGCGAAGACCAAACCTTTCTGAAGAGACGTTGGCTCCCACCACCAGCAGAAGTAGGGTAATAGATATAGACATTGTGATCCTCAGCACAGACAGGCTTCTCAACAAAAGGCTTCTGGAATATTTCTCCATTCACCTCCACATGGTCCTCTCCTTCCACCAAATTACACTCTAAGAAATATCACAGAACATGTTTCTATTAGCAAGCATACATGAACTCAAATCTGAGGCAGATGTGCCCTAAAACACTTTCTAAAGTATCACTGTTTTGAACTATAACAATGTCATTCATCACAGTATAACGTCATCATATTTGATACAACAAACCCCATTCTAATGAAGCTGGGATGTTGTGTTCAACAAAAACAGATTACAATGATTTGCAAATCCTGTTAACCCTATACTTGATGGAATGGACTACAAAGACAAGATATTTAATGTTCAAACTGATACACTGTTTTTTGCGAATAGTCATTAACTTTGAATTTTATCGCTGCACAACTTTCCAAAAAAGATGGTATAGTTGGCAAAAGAGAAAGTTGAGCAATACTCATGAAATACCTGTTTAGAACATCCCACGTGAGAAGAGGCAAACTGGGAAGCGGTGGGTCCCATGATTGGATATGAAAGGAGCTTCCATAAATTGCTAAGTCATTCACAACCAAAGATGTGGTGAGGTTCACCTCTTTGTGAAGAAGTTGGTAAGAAAATGGTCAAACAGTAAACGTAGAATTGCCGGGAATTTAGGGATTTAATCATCCACAGTCTACGACGACGTCAAAAGTTTTAGAGAATTTTGAGAAATCACTATGTAAGCAGCAAGGCAGAAAGCCAACAGTGAATAACTGTGACCTTCGATCCCTCAGGTGGTACTGCATCAACCACCGAGATCAATATGAAGAGGATATCACCGCTCAGGAACACTTCAGAAATCCAGTGACATTCTAGACCTATCTCCCGTTGTAGCGCATTATGAAGCGTAAAATGCAAAATGAAGACTCCGAGACTGTTGAACAGCTGAAGCTATAAATTAATCAAAAATGGGAAGAATTCCCCCTACAAATCAATTAGTGTCCTCACTTCCCATATGTTTATTGAATGGTGTCAAAAGGTAATGTAAAACTGTGATGCACATGACCCTGTCCCAGTCTTTTTTGAACGTGTTGCCGCTATAAATTTCTAAGCGATGACTTCTTTTTTTCCTTTCGGCTTGTCCCATTAGGGGTCGCCACAGTGTGTCATCTTTTTCCTTCTAAGCTTATCTTGTGCATTTTCTTCTCTAACACCCACTGTCCTCATGTCCTCCCTCACAACATCCATCAACCTTTTCTTTGGTCTTCCTCTCGCTCTTTTGCCTGGCAGCTCCATCCTCAGCACTCTTCTACCAATATACTCACTCTCTCGCCTCTGAACATGTCCAAACTATCGAAGTCTGCGCTCTCTAATCTTGTCTCCAAAACGTCCAACTTTGGCTCTCCCTCTAATGAGCTCGTTTCTAATCCTATCACTCCAAGCGAGAACCTTAGCACCTTCATTTCTGCTACCTCCAGTTCTGCTTCCCTTTGTTTCTTCAGTGCCACCGTCTCTAATCCATACATCATGGCCGGCCTCACCACTGTTTTATAAACTTTGCCCTTCATCCTAGCAAACTTTTCTGTCACATAATACACCAAACACCTTCTGCCAGCTATTCCACCCGGCTTGTACCAGTTTCTTCACTTCCTTACCACACTCACCATTGCTCTGAATTGTTGACCCCAAGTATTTGAAGTCATCCACCGTCACTGTCTCTTCTTCCTGGAGACTCACTCTTCTCCTTTGACCCTTCACATTCTTGCACATATATTCTGTTTTACTTTGGCTAATCTTCATTCCTCTCCTTTCCAGTGCGTGCCTCCATGTTTCTAACTGTTCCTCCGCCTACTCCCTGCTTTCACTGCAGATCACAATATCATCTGAGAACATCATAGTCCAAGGGGATTCCAGTCTAACCTCATCTGTTACCTCATCCTATCCATTACTACCGCAAACAGGAAGGGGCATAGTGTGGATCCCTGGTGTAGTCCCATCTCCACCTTTTTCTGACACACCAACGGTACACCTCACAGCTTTTCTGATGCCTTCATACATGTCCTGTACTATTCTAACACTGTCTCTCTGATCCCCTCGGCCGTAGTACTCCAGTCGTCTGGGAGCTCCTCCAGTCCCTCGAGAGCCTGTCTTACCTCTTTCCAAAAAGCCGCGCAACATTCTTCCTTTCTCAGCTTCCACCACATGGTTCTTTGCTCTACTTTTGTCTTCTTAATCTTCTTCCCCACCATCAGACTCATCCTACATACCACCATTCTATGCCTTCGAGCTATACTCTCTCCGACCACTGCCTTAAAGTCAGTAACCTCATTGAGATTATATCGTCTTCACAAAATGTAATCCACTTGTGTGCTTCTACCTGTCCTTGTAGGTCACCCTATGTTGTTTTGTCTTCTGGAAAAAAAAAAATGTTAACTAATGCCATTTCCATTCCTTTAGCAAAGTCGACCACCATCTGCCCCTCAAAGTTCCTTCCCTTACCCATCACTTCTTCATCGTCCCTGTTTCCTTCACCAATATATCCATTGGAATCCGCACCAATCACAACTCTTTCTGTCTGAGATTGCCCAGAACTACTTCATGTAGTTCCTTTCAGAATCTCTCTTTTAACTCTAGGTCATATGCTACTTGAGGGGTATAGCCGCAAATCACATGATACATAACACCCTCAATTTCAGGTTTTTGCCTGATGATTAGATTTGATCCTCTTTTCACCTGCAAGACATTCTTGGCCAGCTCTTTCATTAAAATAAACCCTACTACATTTTTGTTCCAATTTACTCTATGGGAAAATAATTTAAACCTGGCCCTAAACTTCTAGCCTTACTACATTTCCACCTGCTCTCTTGGATGCACAATATATGACCCTGTCTCCTGATTATCATGTCACCCAACTCCTGAGCTTTTCCTGTCATAGTCCCAACATTCAAAGGACTTACACTCAGTTATCGGCTCTGTGGATTCCTCTTCTTCTTCTGCCGAATAATCCGCTTTCCTCCTCTTCTTGTGACCCATGGTTGCTGAATATTCACCGACAGCCTGAAGGTTAACGGTGCCGGGGGCGGACGGTGTAAACTCCACGACCAATTGTGTTTGGGATGCTTTAGATTAACAGTCATACAGCGGTACCTCTACTCACAAAATGAATCCGTTCTGGAAGTCGTTTCATAACTAGAACCGCCAAAAAAAAAAAGCATTCAAAGTGTACATTCTTCTTCACATTTTCCTTTCGGCTTGCCCTGTTAGGAGTTGCCACAGTGTGTCATCTTTTTCCATGCAAGCCCATCTCCTGCATCTTCCACTCCAACACCCACTGCCCCCATGTCTTCCCTCACAACATCCATCAAATTTCTCTTTGATCTCCCTCTCGGTCCTTCGCCATCCTCAGCACCCTTCTACCAATATACTCACCCTCTTGGCTCTGGACATGTGCAAACCATCTCTAATGTGAATATTATGGCTGGCCTCACCACTGTTTTATAATCTTTGCCTTTCATCCTAGCAGAGACTCTTCTGTCACATAACACACACAGTGCATGCCTCTATCATTCTTACTGTTCCTCCACCTGCTCCCTGCTTTCACTGCAGATCACAATATGATCTTCAATCATCATGGTCCAAGGGGATTCCAGTCTAACCTCATCAGAAAGGGGCTCAGAGCTGATCCCTGATACAGTCCCACCTCCACGTTAAATTTTTCTGTCACACCTACGGCACGATTCACCACTGTTCTGCTGCCCTCATACCTGTCCTATACAAACATTTCTCCAGCATACCAGATTTACACATGAAGTACCACAGTTCCTCTCAAGGTACTCTTTCATAGGCTTTCTCGAGATTCTTTTGAGTACATGCGGAAATGTCATGGAATTTACTTAAATAAACTAGAATAAACTTCTGTTATTCTGGCTCACAGAATAGTGGCTGCCTCCTCCTGTCCGCCATCCTCACTAAACTGCTCCTGCATTGCTGTGTGTTGCATCGCCTCCAGTTCTTTTAACTCCAACATTGAAAGATCCTCGTGGCGCTCCTGAACCAACTCGTCGATGTCTTCCTCAGGCTTTCACAGCGAAACAGTTTCCTCTACTTCAGGTTCAACCTCCACTTCAATCTTCTCAAAAATCCAGTGATGCAACAGCATGAGGCCACATGCACGCATGCATTTTTCATATGTCTCAATGATTTCTTGCTTTGTTTTGATGGACAAAACAACTTTCGTCTTCTTCTCCCTGGCAATGGGCATCAATTTTTTGGGGACCATGTTGAAAAAAGATGAACAAATCTGTGAGGAAGTTGTAGAGTACGAGTGTGCACTAGCGTATGACAATAGATACGGTGATGAAGATACAGGAATTTCATCACTGGTTACCCCTCCTATCCAATGGAGGGATGTGATGTCAGGAAGATGCTATGTGAGAGCCAATGGGAGACCAGCTCCATTGCGCCACACAAACCAAGATACAGGAACTTCATCATTTGTAAAAATTGACGTCCCTCCTAGCCAATGTGATGCCAGGAAGATGCTTTGGCGTTAGCCAATGGGAGAGCAGCTCTATCGCGCCACTTTTAAACCAAGATACAGTACAGGATGTTTACGTTCCGAGGAATCCAGTACTCTTTTTTTCCTTTCATATCCCGAATTTCCTTTGTAACTAGAGACAACATTTTTTCGGGGAGGTGTTTCGTAACCTGAGTTTTTCGAGAGTTGAGACATTCTAAGGTAGAGGTATGACTGTATATGTTTGGCAAAGTTTTAAGCCGGATGACCTTCCTGATGCAAACCTTCTGCGTTTATCCGGGAATGGGATCGGCCTTCAGATTCCACTGGCCTGTGTCCCCTTAGGGCTGCTTTCTTATATTTGTAGAGTATTCAGTTAAATATAGGTTGAACATGATTTTCTAATCATTGTATTCTCTTTTTATTTGTTGAACAAAATGTCCCAACTTAATTGGAATTGGGTTTGTAAATGTATCTTCAAGATAAAACCACAATCCTATCATATTAAAACGAGCAATTTGCTCCACTCCATTGCTGCAAACACATTTTAGACTATCAAGAATTTAAAAAGTTAGGATAGGTCCACTCCACATCAGTGGATAGTTCCAATATGGAGAAAGAAAAGTCGAGCCAAACCACATTCACTCAAAGGATTCCATAAAACAGGAAAACGCAAACAGTAGATCGAGATTACATATGCTACCACTATGTAACAAGGTTTGTGCCACTGTGAGCTCAATACTGACCATCTGGTTTATCTGGGTCACGATTCAGCACAGCATAGCGTGGAAGATCTATCCCTTCTTCTTGCAGGATGCGATATACTTCTCTCCTGTCAGAAATTTGATGGAAATAAGTGGTTAAAAAAACATCACTAAATCAAGTAAATGCATGCTTTTTGGAAAGCATGATTCAAACCTTCAAACTCGAAATTAATAGAAAAGATGTACCTGTCCTGTATGTAGTATTGCATGTTCAGGTCGTTGATGAGCAGAGGGTTTCTTAGTTTTGCATAGCTCACTGCTTTATCTAGTGGAAATCCTGATTAACAAGCAGACATATTTAGAATAATTAAGATGATAGCTGCTTTGACAAAAGTCCTTCAGTACACATTCCAAGATTTAAAATGACACCATAGGATGGACCTTTCAGATCAAAGAGCACAGAACAGTATATATTTAAGACAGGGGTCAACACCATTGTGTGTCGGTCCATCTGTTTCACATTACCTTTATAAAAATATTTTGTATCATGTATGCAATTTAAGAAAACTAACAATTCAACCATAACTATTTACTTCTGTTACCCTTCCAACTCTCTCATTCATGCACATATATTCTGTCATATTTCGGCTAATCTTCATTTATTTCCTTTCCACTACATGGATCCATCCTTCTCACTCTTCCTCCACCTCCTCCGTACCTTTGCTGCAGATCACAATTCCATCTGCGAACATCATGGTCCAAGGGAATTTCGGCTTAACCCCATCTGTCAGCCTATCCATCACCACTGCAAATAGGCAGGGGCTCAGACCTGATCCTTGATGCAGTCTCAACTCCAACTTAAATTGTTGTCACACCTACGACATACCTCACCATTGTACTGCTGCCCACATACATGTCCTGAACTATTCTAACGTACTTCTCTGCAGCGCTAGACTTATGCATGCAGTACCACAGTTACATTCTTGGTACTCTCATACGCTTTCTCTAGATCTACAAAGACACAATGTTGCTCCTTCTGACCTTCTCTATACTATTCCATTGGCGTCCTCAAGACAAATTATTCATCTGTGGTACTTTTTTTGACATCAAACCATACTGTTGATCGCAAATCCGTCCTGAGTTTAGCCTCCAATCGTCTTTCCCCTAACTTCATTGTGACTCATGAACTTTATTCCTCTCTGGTTCCTACAGCTCTGCACACTGCTTTTGTTCTTAAAAATGGGAAGTAGCACACTTTTACACCATTCTTGAGCCATCTTCTTAACTGCTAGTATTCTGTTGAACAAGTTGGTCAAAAACCCAAAGGCCTCCTCTCCAAATTGCTTCATACCATCACAAGTATGTCATCAGCACAACCTACCTTTCCCGTTTTTCATTCTCATTAATGCTTTTGGAACTTACATCTTACTTATCGTTGCCACTTCCTGGTCCACCACATTTCCCTCTTCTAACCATCAATTTCACTAAGTATTCTGTCCATCTATTTAGCACACTACTGGCACCAGTCAACATTTCCACCTCTATCCTTAATCAACCTAACCTGCTCCACATCCTTCCCCTCTCTATCCCTCTGTCTGGCTAACCTGTTGAGATACTTTTCTCCTTCTTTAGTGTTCAACCTGGTGTACATGTCATCATATGCATATTGTTTAACCTTCACCAAATCTACCTTTCCCCTACGTCGCATCTCAATGTATTCCTTTCATCTCTCTTGAGTGTCCCACTTCTTTGCTAACCTCTTTCCTTGTAATACTTTCGCTAATTTGGGGTTCCACCACCAAATCTTCTACCCTTTCCTTCTAAAAGATAACACCAATTACTCTCCAGCCTGTCACTCAGATCACCTTGGCACCAGTAGTCCAGTCTTCCAGGAGCTCTTTCAGTGAACAGAAAGTCTGTCTCCTGGAATAACTGGATTTTGCCTCGATATAAAAAAAATAATATTCTACTGCCTTTCATTTCCCGTGTTAGCATACAGGTAAGTGCCCATAGAAAAACTTACTTACTCACTCACCTGTGTGCTAACATGGAAACGAAATGCGATGGAATATGATTTTATATCAACAAGGAGTGGTGCACGGGTGTTACAGAGCTCAGCACACACTGCAGCCCGCTTTTAGAGTCGCTGTTTTTCAACTTTAGGCCGTCTTATTTGCCATGTGAGTTCACACCTGTTATCCTAGTCGGTGTTTACATTCCGCCTTAAGCTAAACAAGCTAGCAAAAACAAAACAAAACCCAGAGTCGCCGCTCATTATTGTAGGAGTTTTTAACACAGCTGAACTTAACCACGAACTCCGTAAGTATGGCTTGTTTTCACGTGACAGGGTTTAGGGTTAGGCAATACTGCACTTTTGTGACACAGCCCTGAGTCCCATGACGTGTGTATGCCAGTTAGCCTGGTAGTCAGTCTGGGCTTGATGTGCTGTTGGTCGCGTCTTCACTAAATGCAGATAGAAACATAATGTTGTCCATCTTGCATATCTATGAGTAACGAGCTCAGGGATATAAAATGGCCACCGTCCGAGGTGGCACAACGGGTGGCACCACGTGAAAACAACCCATAGCATGGGTAGAGAAATGGGTAACTATGGTTTTCCAGTCACAGGAAGTTTAAATATCCGGCAGTGATAACATTTAAAAGAAAGGTTGGAGGAGGAGAAAAAGGGTTAGGGTTAGGGTTAGGGTTAAAAGAAGAACAAACAATTGAAATTAAGGATTTTGAAGACTGAGAAAAATACACGATCTCTAGAAATATGGTTGACAGACGCTAATGAGTATGAGAAGAGTCAAAAGAATTTAGATGAGAAAAGTCAAACGTGCTAAGAAACTGAAGACTGTGTATCTCCTCCTGTGACATTGTATACGAGGTTGCCTGGTGGACTACAGCGGGACACCAGTGACTGGGTACCCCCATATCTTCGGCAAGTTAAATGGCAACCTGAGTATTCAAGTGACAATGACGGCCGGTGGGCCCTCTTGGGCGTCCACCTGCTACGCTCCCTCCCCTCTGCACACAAGTTTCTGCTGCTGCTTCTTCCTGCTCGGAGCCTGCTCAGCTGGCTCCTCTTGGCAGTTTGCCACCTACTGTCATGGGACAGAAAAACGGATTCCATACCATCACCAGTAGTTCCCAGACAGAAGGCAAAGATGGATCCGAACTTCCGCATGCCAATGATCGAGCTCCCTGGTCCAGATAGTCAACCTGTCTTGGCATACAGTCACATGGACCCGTAAATGAAAGAGGAAATTAAACAGTAGCCACATCTCAATGAAGGTGGCCGAAATCTGAGTGATGAGATATGCCAAATATGCTGAGACTACAGAATGCAACCAGAAGAAGAAAAAAGAAGAGGATTTGGCCAAGACATCGCCGAATGTACACCTCGCGATGACTACTCTCTCAAGAACAATTTCAAATTGTGGCCACAGGCAAGGTATGAAACATGGTGGGGTAGAAGAGGCCGTGACAACGTCAACTGGGAGTGACACTTGCCTCGACTGTGAAGAGAAGGGACATGGGCAAAGGGACTGCCCAAAAAGACGTCAGGATGCCATTGCTGACCATCAGAGGTGGCGTGAGTGGTTCAACTCGTGTGGTTTCGCATCTGACTGATTCTTGACGGGCTCCGAAGCAGGGCAGTTGACCGTTGATAGATACACAAACATACCTGCATTCGACACTCACTCTTCGCAACAAAGAAACGCTTGCTACTGATGGATTAGATGCTGAGATTCAAGATAAAATCATTGCTTTAGAGAAAGAAATTTCAGCCCAACCACCAGATATTCGCATGCTTTTGAAAACTGCCACCTACTTGAACTTTCTCACAGTTGACTGTTTGGTTACTAAGACACTCATTACATTCCTTGTTGATTCAGGAGCTTCAAATTCTGTGATAATGGCCTCCGAGTCCATTATTCTTGCTCCAACCAAACAATGTTGTTACTCAATGTGTGCAAATGGGGGTTTCACAAAAGATAAATGTACACACCCTGCTTCATGTGCAAAGTATGGGCCATATGTGTTGTTTAAGCAATCATTTGTGGTGTCATCCACATGTTTAATAAATTTGTTGGGAAGGGATCTCATGATAAGACGTGGATTGGTACTGACATCCACTGCCGACGGTATTGAAATTACGTGTTTGGTAAATACTGTGGATTCCGTCCCGACAACCTACTATGCATTTAACATTGGGGAATCAGCGCTCCAATTAGCACCTATCTGACAAGATTTGCAGCTCAGTTCATTTCTCACAGTTATGACATAATGACGAGCCACAAATTGCATTGTACGACACGTGCATGGCACTGACAGACATTTTGAGGAGACTTTTTAGGGATGACTTCTTGAACATCAGTGACTTTTTTTTTGATAAAGACATTGATGCAGCGCCTGTGTCACTAACACCATCTCAGCTGTATGCCTTTGTCTGTTCAGAACTGCACATTTCTTTGGCAAAACAACCTGCTGCAAAATGGCAGGATGTAGGCCTGTTTGTTTATTGATGTCACAGTGCAACTGAATGGCTGCAAAAATCAGATCTGACAATGTGTTTTTCAGTCTGTTAATGCGTTAATGCACACAGAAATGCTTTTCCTGCACGCACATGCGCCCTGTGTGCCGTTTATCTCCCATTGAAGTCGACCTTGTATCAATCTCAGTCATTTCACACATACTCCTACAGACATTTCTCCCCTGCTGAAGGAAGTCCCATTCAATACTGCGGGCTTCCAGTAAGCATGATGTTGAGCTAGTTAAAAACTGTCCACTGGTTTAGACTGAATCTATATCGTTTTATCGCGCTGTACAGGGTTAATACCCATTGCGGGTAGATGCTGTTGAGGATATTCGACCGGTATTTGAAGCAGTACTCGAAGCTGGAATTGTTGTACAATGTGTAAAATTTCCCAGTTCAAACGCCGATATTTCCGGTGAAAGAAATCTGACCGCAACGTCAGCCAACTGTTCAAGATTTGCAAGCTGTTTATGCAAGCCGTTTATTATGCAATAAATGCTCCAGCTCCTTGTGTGCCAAACCCTTATTCCATTTTGAGCCAAATTCCATCTGGCACGAAGAGGTTTTCAGTAGTTAACCTAATGCATTTTTTTCTGTGCCAGATTCACAATTTTTGTTTGCTTTAATTTTCAAAGGGAATAAGTACACATGGACACGCTTGTGCCAAGGGCGGACATGGAGCCCCACCCTCTTCCGTGACTCACTCCTCCACAGTCTTGAACCTTTGACACACCAGGCACTGATTTGCTACAACATACTGATTTGTTGATTGCTGCTCACACCAAAGAACAGTGTGAGACTGATGTTGCTTTGCTAAAACAACTCGTGTCAAGAGGCCACAAAGCATCCTTATCAGTGAGTTGGCACGCACAGAGGCCTGTCATTTAGCTCCCACTTTGCTATTGGCATTGTCCATGACTTTGATGCCCTCTGGCGCCACCTCAACTTTTTGAAATCTGATGGCAAACCAATTCTTCACCATGACAAGGTTGCAGCTCTCCTCGATCCTGTCCTGGTGCCATTTCTTATAGCGGTGTGTAAATGTGCGGCACACACTGACTTGTCTGACCCAGTCTCTGTGGGAAAAGCACATGCGGACACCGCAGCCAAAGCTGCTTCATGCCTGCCTCTACATTCATTCCACCACACCTCCTAACTCTGCAATCTTTCCAATCCAAGTTTTTGCAACTCTTGCCTCACATGTGGTTGGTTCAATTCTGGTAAACCGCACCCACTTAGCCAACAGGGGGCCCATCCTCCACCTAAACAAAACACGTTGTAGTTACCATCCCAAGTCCAGTGGTACAGCAGAAAAAGAAAATGATATTGTAAAAGCTAAACGGAGTTAATGTTGTGAAGACACGAAATTAAATTGGATCAAGTGTCTGCCGCTTGTCTTGAAGTATATGAGGATGCGTGTGCATCCCATGTAAAATCTGTCCCTTTTTGAGATCCTGTTTGCAGGCCCTCCAAATGTTGGACTGCATCCTCCAGGCTTACCGATGGACACACCTTTGCAAGGACTACAAGATCAGGTATTCCACGTCTTTGACTAAACTACTCTCTCATGTCAGGAAACACGTTCTTGCAGCACTACAGAGGGTGGAAGATGGACCCTTGCATCATGTCAAACCCAGTGACTTCATGTTGATAAAGCCCTTCCGGCGGAAACGTGGAGGCATCAGCACTGGCTAGGCCCATTTAAAGTTCTCCAACACTGCAGTGAAGGTTGCTGAAAGGGCTACGTGGGTTCATGCGTCATACTTTGTGAAGGTCGGAATGCCTCCACTGCTCCTGAATGATCCACTCTCTTCTGCGTCAATTGACCATAAAGGTCATGAAGACCACAAATGTCTGCCTATAAAGGCTGAGTAACCTCTATGAAAGAGAGTTGACTTTTCACATCCTGAATCTGCAACATACTTGACGACCACCGCTCATGATAGATTATCTTATCTGGGAGTGTGAATTTCTGGATGATTGTGGGGTTGTCGTTTCGTTGATGTGTGATGATTTGTTGTTTCTTTTTTATACCGAAGCTTCACTTTTTGTTTTACTTCCGTCTAGCCCATTGTTTAGTATTCAGTTGCTTTGCTTTGCTCGTTAATGTTTAGTGCTTAGTTAGTTGATTTTGCAAAAAAAGACCTTACCAAGGAGACTGAGGTCCAGCTTCTTGAAAAGGGGGACAACTACCCAGGCTGCCAGTCCAGACACAATGTCCCTGATGTCCATGCGATGCTGCAGAGGCACATAAACCAGGACAGCCCCCCAACAAATAGAGCCTTTAGGAACTCTGGGTGAATCTCTTCCACCCCTGGTGCCTGCCAACAAGGAGCTTTTTTACCACCTTGGTGACCTCGTCCCCAGAGGTAGGAGAGTTTGCTTCCTCATGGGAAGGCATATCCATGGAATTGAGGAGGTATTCCAAATATTCTCCCACAAACTCACAATGTTTAAGTCGAGGTCAGCAACGGCACATCCCCACTATGCACACTGTCGATGGTGCACTGCTTCCCCATCCTGATACGGTGGAGGGTGGGCGAAAATTTCCTTGAAGCTGTCTGGATGTCTCTCTCCATTGCCTCCCATGCCAGAGTTTTCTTTTCAGCAACCACAAAACCTGCATTCTGCTTATCCTACTGGTACCCATCTCCTGCCTTAAGAGTCCCACAGGGCAATAAGGCCTGAAAGGACTCCTTCAGCTTGACGGCATCCCTCGCCATTGGTGCCCACCTACATATTCGGGGATTCACACAATGACAGGCACAGACCACCTCACAGCCACAGCTTCAGTGGACCACATCAACAATGGAGGCGCCGAACATAGTCCACTCATGCTCCATGTCCCCCGCGTCCCCTGGAACATGAAGTTCGGTCGGAGGTGGGAGATGAAACTCATTTTGACAGGAGATTATAAAAGACATTCCCAGCAGATTCTCACAATATGGTTGTGCTTGCTAGGACAGAATGGCATTTTCTCTCACCATCCGGCAGAATTCACCAGGTGGTGATCAGTGGATACCTGCGGCGCTCTTCACAAGAGTGTCCAAGATATGAAGCTGTATGTCCGATGACATGATCACCAAGTCAATCATTGTACTGCAACTGAGCATGTCCTGGTGACAAGTGCAGATGTGGATACCTTTACGTTTGAACGGGGTGTTTGTTATGAACAATCTGTGATGGGCACAGAAGTTCAATAACAGCAGGTTCCTGATTGGTGTGTGTGTGTGTGGGAGGGGGGGGGGCGTTCCTCCAAATCAAACCCTTTCAGGTCTCACTGTCACTGCCCATGTGAGCAGTAAAGATCCCAACCAGAATGATGAACTCCCCAATGGGAGAGGTCTCCAGCACCCAATCTAAGGACTTAAAAAAATGGTAGGTACACTGAACTGCTGTTTGATGCATAGCCACAAACAACAATCAGCATCTGTCCCTCCGCCCAAGGGTGGAGAGAAGCTACCCTCTCTTCCACTGGGATGAACCCAACGAACAGTCACCAAGCCGACATCTCAAATCGGAGAAGGGGTAGAATTTATTTAAAAAAAAACTCCATCCAAACATTGCACTTTTGTTAGGAGACAAATGAGATCTCGCTTCAGTAGAAGTGATTGCTGCACCTGCTCAACCCCTCTCAAGAAGACTAGTACTAGCCGTGTGTGGAATTGACCCCGTCTACATCTATTCAGCCCTTCTCAAACTCACACATCAGCTTGGGCTCCTTCCCTGCTAGAGGGTGACATTCTACATCCCTAGAGCTCGCTTCTGTAGCCAAGGATCAGATCGCCAAAGTGCCTGCCTTTGGCCACTGCCCAGCTCACACTCCATCTGACCCAATGGTCCCTCCCACACGTGATGAGCCTATAGAAACATTAGCATCTATGAAAGCGACGTTAGACAGCTCTTCAAACAAGCTCAACAAAGCGCCAGGCCCCGATCTTGGGTCCCCATTCTGCCTCAAAGTCTGCACAGAACAATTTGCTCCTGTCTACACAAAGATCTTCAATAGGTTTCGAAAACTGTGTGAAGTACCAACCTGCTTTAAACGCACCACCATTATACCGGTTCCCCAAAAAAGCAGCAGTCTTAGGTCTTAATGACAACAGAACTGTTGCCTTGACATCTGTGGTCATGAAGTCCTTTGAATCCCTTGTGCTGGACCACCTCAAGAGCGTCACAGGTCCTCAGCTGGACCCACTGCAGTTTGCCTATCGAGCAAACAGGTCTGCGGATGATGCCGTCATCATGGGTCTGTACTTCATCCTTGAACATCTTGAAAGTGAGGGTACCGGTGTGAGGATTCTGTTCGTGGACTTCAGATCTGCGTTTATCACTATCATCTCTGAATTCCTCTCCTCCAAACTTCTCCAGCTCAGCGTCTCACCGGCCACTTCCCAGTGGATCTACAACTTTCTGAATGACTGCAGCTCATGGCATCCGACTGTCAAACTCCTGAAGTTCGCAGATGACACCACGGTCATGGGCCTCATCAAAGACAGCGACGAGTCTACGTATCAACAGGAAGTGGAAAGACTAGCGCTCTGGTGTGGTTAACACAACCAGGCTTTGAACACTCTAAAGACTGTAGAAACGATTGTGGACTTCAGGAGGCATCCTTCACCACAGCTGTCCAACTGTCTTGTGTCAACCATCGAAACCTTCAAGTTCTTGGGAATTACAGTCTCAGAGAACCTAAAGTGGGAGGCAAACATCAACTCCATTTTCAAAAAAGGATGCACTTCTTGCAGCTTCTAAGGAAGCACAGCCTGTCACAAGAGCTGCTGAGACAGTTCTACGCAGGGCTTATCCAATCAGTACTGTATACCTCCATCACAGTTTGATTTGGGGTCGCCACAAAAAATGAGAAACTCAGACTGCAACGGACAATAAAAAACGCTGAATGGATTGTTGGCACCACGCTACCCGCTATTGAGGACTTGCACGCAACGCAAACGAGGTCTCGAGCAGGCAGGATCCTTTTGGATCCTCAAAAATCCTAGCCACCAGCTCTTCCAACTCCTTCCATCGGGAAAGTGCTACAGATCAATGCAACTCAAAAGTAGCAGGCATTCGAACAGTTTTTCCCTCTGGCAATTAAGTCATTGAATTATATGTGTGCGTTCATCTGAGATGACACGCTGTGGCGACCCCGAAAGGGACAAGCCGAAAGAAACTTACTATATATATATATATATATATATATATATATATATATATATATACACAGGGGAGAAAATAAGTATTTGAATAGCCTGCTATATTGCAAGTTCTCCCACTTAGAAATCATGGAGGGGTCTCAAATTTTCATCGTGGGTGCATGTCCACTGTGAGAGAGAGAATCTAAAAAGAAAAATCCAGAAATCACAATGTGTGATTTTTTTCTGTCCCATGTGCAGAAAAACACCCATAGAGCATGATGCAAGCACCCCCATGCTTCACAGTAGGCATGGTGTTTTTGGGATGGAACTCATCATTCGTCTTCTCCAAACATGCTTAGTGGAATTATGACCAAAAAGTTCAATTTTGGTCTCATCTGACCACAAACCCTTCTCCCATGACTCTTCTGTATCATCCAAATGGTCATTGACAAACTTAAGACGGGCCTTGACATGTGCTAGTTTAAGCAGGGGAATATTCCATGCCATGCATGATTTCAAACCATGTCTTAGTGTCTTACCAACAGTCACCTTAGAAACAGTGGTCCAAGCTCTTTTCGGGTCATTGACCAAGTCCTGTCGTGTAGTCCTGGGCTGATTCCTCACCTTTCTTTGGATCACTGAGACCCCACGAGGTGATATCTTGCATGGGGCTCTACTCCAATTGAAATTGAGCATCATGTTTGGCTTCTTCCGTTTTCTAATAATTGCTCCAACAGTGGACCTTTTTTCACCTTCTATTTAGTCTTCCTCTCACTCTTTTGCCTGGCAGTTCCATCCTCAGGACCCTTCTACCAATATACTCACTCTCTCACCTAAGGACATGTCCAAACCATCGAAGTTTGCTCTCTAGAACTTTGTCTCCAAAAGATCCAACATCCAATATCTATCAAACCTGCTCACTTCTAGCGAGAACCTCAACATCTTCATTTCTGCCACCTCCAGCTCTGTTTCCTGTTGTCACTTCAGTGCCACCATCTCTAATCCATACATCATGGCCAGCCTCACCACTGTTTTATTAACTTTACCCTTGCTCCTAGCAAACCTTTCTGTCACGTAACACACCAGACACCTTCCACCAACTGTTCCAACCTGCTTGGACCCGTTTCCTTCCTGACCACACACGTCATTGCTCTGGATTGTTGACACCAAGTATTTGAAGTCGTCCACCCTCACTCGCTCTTCTCCCTGGAGCCTCACTCTCTCCCCTCCACTCCACTCATTCACACACATATATTCTGTTTTACTTTGGCTATCTTCATTCCGCCAGTGCATGCTTCCATCTTTCTAATTGCTCCTCCACCTGGTCCCTGCTTTCACTGCAAATAACAATGTCATCTGAGAACATCATGTTCTGAGGGGGTTCCAGTCTAACCTCGTCTGTCAGCCTATCCATTACCACAGTAAACAGGAAAGGGGTCAGTGCTCATTCTTGATGCAATCTCATCTCCACCTTAAACTCTTCTCTTCACAACTATAGCACACATCACCACTGTTCCCGCCCGCTAGTATTCTCGTGAATAAGTTGGTCGAAAACTCCACAGTCACCTCTCCAAATTGCTTCCATACCTTCACAGGTATGTCATCAGGATCAACTGGTTTTCCATTATTCATCCTTTGTAGTGCCTAAATTACCCCTTACTAATTGTCACTTCCTGGTCCTTCACACTTGCCTCTTCTACTCTTTCTTCTGTCTCTTTTTCTTCATTCATCAACTTCTCAAAGTATTCTTTCCATCTATTTAGCACACTACTGGCACCAGTCAACACATTTCCATCGCTATCCTTAATCACCCTTACTTGCTCCAAATCCTTCCCATTTCGAGCCCTCTGTCTGGCCAACCTGTAGAGATCCTTTTCTCCTTCTTTCATCTCCAACCTGCTGTACATGTCGTCATATGCCTCTTGTTAAGCCTTCGACACCACCAACTTTGCCTGATGTCACATCTCAATGTATTCCTTTCCCCTCTCAGTCCTCTTGGTGTCCCACTTCTTCTTTCCTAACCTGTTTCCTTGTATGACCGCCTGTATTTTGGGGTTCCACCACCTAGCCTCCTTCTCACTTTTCCTACCAGAAGACACCCCAAGTACCCTCCTGCCTGTCTCTCTGATCACCTTGGCTGTACTATTCCAGTCTTCTGGAGCTCCTCCTGTCCATCCAGAGCCTGTTTCACCTCTTTCCGAAAGGCCACACAACATTCTTCCTTTCTCAGCTTCCACCACATGGGTCTCTGCCCTACGTTTGTCTTCTTAATCTTCCTACCCACTACCAGAGTTGTCCTACACACCACCATCCTATGCTGTCAAGCTACACTCTCCCCTACCACTACTTTACAGTCAGTAACCTCCTTCAGATTACATCGTCTGCACAAAATATAATCCACCTGCGTGCTTCTACCTCTGCTCTTGTAGGTCACTCCTATCATAGTCCCAACATTCAAAGTTCCTACACTCAGTTTTAGGCTGTACGCATTCCTCTTCTTCTTCTGACGATGAATCCACTTTCCTCCTCTTCTTTGTCTTCGACCCAGTTTCTGAATTTCCACCAACTTGCAAATTAATGGTGCCGTGGGCGACCATTTTTAAATCCACTGGTAGAGGACCGCTACGGCTTGGGCGAAAGACTGCTGTGGGTCGGTCACCGCTGAGACGTGGAACTGAGGTGGCCGTGGATAGGCTGCCGCCGAGGCGTGGTTGTCCGGCGGCCATGGAATGGTCGCCGTTGAGGCGTGATTGTCAGGCGGCGTGACGGGTCGCCGCCGGGACAGGCGGCCGAGCACGGGTCGCCGCTGGAACAGGCGGCCGTGGACGGGTCGCCGCTGGGACAGGCCGCCGTGGAAGAGTCACCGTCGAGACAGGTGGCCGTGGAGGGGTCACCGCCGAGACAGGCGGCCGTGGAGGGGTCACCGCCGAGACAGGCGGCCGTGGAGGGGTCACCGCCAAGACAGGTGGCCAAGGCGGGGTCGCCACCGAGATGTGGATGCGGATTTGCTGCAACCCGGTTGCTAACTAAGCGTGGACATGGGTCGGTTGCGGATCGTTCGCCACAGAGGCATAGACATGGGTCGGCGGTGAATCGGTTGCCATTGAGACGTAGTCATTGTGTGGCCGAGGATCAGTCGCCGCAGAGGCGTGGTCGTTAGGTGGCTGAGGATCGTTCGCCATTGAGCCGTGGTCATTAGGTCGCCACCAAGACAGGTGGCCGTGGTGGGGTACCTGCCGGTCGTCATCGAAGCGTGGACATGGGTCAGCTGCGGTTCGGTCACCACCTAGGTGTGGACGTGGGTCAGCTGCAGATCGGTCGCCACCGAGGTGTGGACGTGGGTCGGTTGCAGATCTGTCGCTACTGAGGTGTGGGCGTGGGTCAGTTGCAGATATGTCGCCACTGAGGCGTGGACGTGGGTCGACTGCGGATCGGTCGCCAAACAAAGCGCGGATGTGGGTTGGTTGCAGATCGATCGCCACCGAGGCGTGGACATGGGTAGGCTGGGGATCGGTCGCCATTGAGACGTGGTCATCATGCGGCCGAGGATCAGTCCCCATTGAGGGGTGGTCATCAGGTGGCCGGGATCAGTCGCCGCAAAGGTGTGGTCGTGAGGAGGCTGAGGATCGGTCACCATTGAGACGTGGTCATCAGATCGCCGCCGAGACAGGCGGCCATGGTGGGGTTGCTGCCGGTCGCAACCGAAGCGTGGACGTGGGTCGGTTGGGCATCGGTCGCCATCTAGGCCTGGACGTGGGTCAGCTGCGGATCGATCGCCATAGACGTGTTGACGTGGGTCGGCTGCAGCTCGGTCGCCACTGTGGTGTGGACGTGGGTTGGTTGCAGATCTGTCGCCACCGAGGCCTGGACGTGGGTCGCCAACAAAGCGTAAATGTGGGTTGGTTGCGGATCGATCACCACCAAGGCATGGACGTGGCTATGTTGCAGATCGGTCATCACTGAGGCGTGGATGTGAGTCGGCTGCAGATTGGTTGTTGTGAAGCTTCTGGGCCAGAGGGACGATGAGTTCACAGCCCTTGAAGTGCAGCACAACGAGGTCTATGATGCCTTCTTCCACCATATGCAGGAGCAATTGGAGCGGAGGAGTGCAGAAATTGCGGTCCTCATGGACTGGGTTCACCATGAATTAGACTACCGGTGGAGTACCCTTGCTGTTTCTCCGGCGACAGATTCGCAACAGATGCTCGTCCATGCATTCGTGGTGACCGAGCCACAGACGTGGGTCGGCTGCAGATCGGTCGCCACTGAGGCATGGACGTGTGTCGGATGCAGCTCGGTCACCACCGATGCATGGATGAGCGTCAGTTGCGAATCTGTCACCGGAGAAAAAACAAGGGGACTAATGAGGTTGAAGAAAGTGCTGACGAACCTCAAGCTGCAATGAGGAATTCACCCCGAGGATGAGGCTTTTCGGCAAGTAAATGTTGGTTTGAAAAATTTCAAGAGTTACGCCCTCAGAAGCGTGCAACAATGTGGTATGAGCTGTCCAGTTTAGCAATTTTGTTGATAGGGTTATCTCCTTGTACAGGGTGTTGGATTAAATGGATAAATTATATATAAAGTTATCTCATATTTGCTCTCGTTTTGCTATGCTTAATATCCTTTAACAATATTATGCAACAAACACACACATTACATTGCGTGCGAAGCAGCGTTCAATCGAGTGGAGACATTGCTAGCATAAGCGGAGATGACGTCACCAGGGTGCGGTGGGAGCATTTGGTGGACTACAACTCATCAGCGGAGGATGTGCCAGGACACACGCTTGCTTTGTTTGTCATGTTTTCTTAAGGATGCTTTGTTTATCACATTTGCTGTGTTTGTTACATTTCGGACCGCCCTAAGGACATAAAAAAAAAGAGGATTTGTGGAGATATGGCCAGAATAGGCTGGAGGTGGTGACAGAGAAACGTCCCGTATTCTCCTCATGAGCAAAAGTTCCTCTTGTCAGAGGAGGGGATGTCACAACAGTGAGATGGCGGTGATGTCACAACAGTGAGACGGAAGTGATGTTATAACAGTGCGTCTGGAACATTCTGGCGTCTACAGGAGAAGAACATTTTTGCTTTGTCACTGCAGTAAAAATTTTCTTGTTTAACTTAACACTTGTAGTGTTATAATTTCAGTCTCAAGCATGCAAAGTATAAATGCTGTACTGTTGATTAAATATTCTTGTACCGACACACACAGACACAAAAACCTCTAACATTACACAATGAATGGGAAAGTCATGTGCTCTTAACACCCACCGTGACAATATTTATGCCAAAGGTTGCCAACCCCCTTCTATGTGCGATTATGTCACCAAATATTTTTTCCCAAGTTGGAGATGTCAAACAATTTTTTAAAATTTGCCTTTAGATTTCATTATCCAGTGGGGAGCCTTAGGCAACCAGTCTTTATATATGGAATTGATGAGCCAGTCATTAGAGAATTTACATCATCACATGATGAGTTATATTAATTTACAGATTGGACACGTATGCCTCAGGGTCCAAAATTAGCACTCAGAAGGTGTCAAAGGCAACTAAATCATTTTGGAGAGTGAATATCAAATGCCTACTTGTCACATGAAGAGCAAATGTTTGCAACCTCATGAAAAAAAAAAACACACACGCACCAATAACAGATAAGCTGTGCAAGTCATATTGGAGCCAGGGATGGTCCTGGAATGAATGGCACGCTGTTTGACAGCCATCGATTGCACCCCTTTGGCCGATTGGCACAGTGAGCGAGGCCACCACAACAACAATCAACAAGGGTAAGCCTCATCACAATTGGACAACAATTCAAGGCATTTAATTATCCCCAAGGGGGAAGTTTGTTTATTTTATATTTTATACATCCAAAAATACTCAGAGGACTTCAAAGTAGTATTACATTATTCTTTTCTACATTTGCTGCACTGTTGAGTGTTCTATTACCTTTCGGTATTATTTTATTTGTTTAGTGGGCAAATAGTAATGGTTTACTGTTTTAATTATTATTATCCATTATGCATATCTATCACACACAAAGGTTTCAAATCATCAAACCAATTTTAATATCACTCAGGGATAACAAAAGGAAATGCAAAATGCTGTTTTCAAATGATGATCCAATTTATTAAGGGACTAAAAAAAAATCCAAACCTTTCTGAACTTCTGCGAAAAAAGTAATTGTGCCCATTATTAAAGTCAATTTGACTAACCACAAATTTGGGAAATGTGAGGTCAATTTCACAAGCCACATCCAAACCTGATTCCCGCCATACTTGTTGAATCGTGAAATCACTTTAATAGAATCTGTCAGCGAACATGAAGTAGGCAAGAAGATCTAAAGAACCAATGCATCAAGCAACGATTCAAAAAAATTCAAGAAGAAATGAGAAAAAAGGTGATTTGAATCCATCAGTTTGGAAAAGATTACAAAGCCATTTCCAAGGCTTTGGGGTCCAGCGAATCACTGTCAGAGTCATTATCCACAAATGCGGAAAACTGAGAACAGTGGACAACCAATTAAAATTACTGCAAGAGCCCAATGAAAACTCATATAGGCGGTCACAAAAGAACCTCAAACAACATTCGATGTTACATGTTCACCTGTAATCGGGGCGATGTAAGGAAGAAATTAAATTTGAAAGACAGTAATATCCATCTGCTCTCAAAACCTATTGGAGATAGTAAAAAACAGGATGGGATTTATATATTTATTTATCCAAAATGTTTTATTCATTGTTCTATATTACAATGCAATGTTAAACATATTCATTAATTGTCCTTAAAAAGGATTTACTTACTTGAATTATCGTGCTCCAATTACACAGGTAGCATAAAAAAAACAATCTGATCGTTTGTTGCAATGAAAAAAAAAATGTTGGGAGAAAAAAAAATTCATAAAAAAATTAAAAAACTGAACATATTTAGAGTGACCGAGCCATTAATGACAGCACAAAAATGTAAAACATTAATAATGTTAAATGTGTTGTGTGGCCTTTTTCTCTTCATTCTATTTCATGTATGCAAGATGGTGATTATAAATTCTAAGAACGAGTGATCAATCCCCTTAATTAATCAATAAACATCTACTTTGGGAGGTTACATGTTTTTGCTCAGGGGAGAAAAAAATGTTTTGCCTCCCTGTCGGACACCTTGTGCAAATAAGTCTGATCACACCGCACCGTAATCATTCTAATTGACTTTGTGCACTTGTATCTGTTGAAGAGGTACCTTTAGAGTGGAAGGAGATGAGGCAGTCACACAGTGGCCAGTTTTCCACTGGCTCATTGAGGATAACGTCCTCTGGAAAGATGACCACAGTGATGTACTCAAATCTGCAAAGCCTCTCCAGGATTTGGGTCATTGGCTTGGACTTTGACTTCTTCAACATGCAGCATATGCCCACCACAATCTGTTGCTCAGGGGGCTGAAAAAGAATGTGGAAAAAGTACAGCAAGAAAGAAGTATTCAACAAACATTTATGACACCCCTGTAGTACACCAAAGTGTATACACTAGAGGATATTGGAAAATGTGTCAAATGTGGGAAAAACTTCACACATACTATTCAAATTATGATGGCTAGTCATCAAAACAAGAGACCCCATCCTAATCAGTACAAGAGTACAAAATGCTTTGGTTTCAATAGAGGACTTGTCAGTAAAAGGTTTTCTTCTGATTAACTTGTACAGTCCTGCTCACTATCATTGGCACTCTTACGTTTTTTGCAGTACCTATAAAATTGGTTCATAAACAAACTTATATAATCAGGATCTTTTAATTGGAGGCCCAAATGATTTTACCAAAGAAAAGCATATTTTTTTTCCAACTTAGATATTGTAATTTCAGACGAAAACAACAGAAAACAGCATGTGGAAAAAAACTGTACTCAATAATTGTTTGCACACACTTTGGCAGTGATGACAGAGTCGAAACATTTCTTGGGTTGATCTAAAAGCTTTTTGCACTTCAGTGGTATTTTCACCCAAACTGCCTTTCTAATTTGTTTAAACTATTGAAAATTTTCAGGGTTCTTTTCTCAACGGCATATTTCAGCTTCCCCCAAAGATTTTCAATGAGTCAGCAAGCAAGATGACACCCCACAATTCAGCGAGCTCAACCCATCTTCACACGGGAAGGCAAGGACAAGGAGACATTTGTTGTGACACCCCACAATTCAGCGAGCTCAACCTATGTTCACACGGGAACGCAAGGACAAGGAGACATTTGTTGTGGCACTCCGACGTGAAGTGGATTACCAGCCAGAATATCAGAAGACTGACTGAGTAAGGGCACTATGTTTAACAATGTGGGGCGTTCACACGCTCTTAACTGTTCTAAATGAAAAAGACTGCATCTTGCATATCTGTTAATCGTTCCTATTAACTTAATGTCTCTTGGTCTTTGTTGTTATTTGTTTGTTCTTTGTTCTGTCATACCAGGGCAGCACCGACTGCCAGAGACAAATTCCTTGTGTATTGTTAAACACTTGGCAAATAAAGCTGATTCTGATTCTGAGTGAATCTGTCTTACTAGTGCCACAAGGGAAAAGAAAAGAAATACACCAATTTTATTGGGAACAGTGAGATAATTGCGACAGTCTTCAGCAGTGCCTCTCAATTATTTTCTGTCATGCCCCGTTCTGCCCTGCAAGATGTCGAGAGGTATTTTTATGTTTTGCACATTTTATTATAATTTGCACGTGCTAATCTGTTACACTTGTACACAGCCTTGTTAATTTAATGGTTTGGCTTAATTTCACATCCGACCTTAGGGTGGCAGCATTCATTCATTCATGCTTAGTGCACTTACAGAGAAGATCGAACTTTCCTTTGTGTAAATAAAGCAGGCACAGAACGCACATGTAGTTCGTCATGTTGTCCATCATTTCGTGTATGCTACCCTTCAGAAAGCATTGGCTGTACGTTTGTTGTGATGAACTAGCCGAATCTTTGGTGTTTATTTTGGTGCATGTTGTATGGGAATGCAAATGTGTTTTTATTTCGTGCATATCCTAGCTAATTAGCTACTCTCTGCTCATTGTATATCAGGGCTGTTTAGCTATTAGTGTGGATTTTTATGTTCACCTACCTATACACCTGTTCATAAGTGGATACGATTTTCAATTGGTTAACACTGTTAGTTTAGGTTGGTATTTTCATACATTTTATTGATGTACAGTACAGGCTTAATTGACAACTCACCAAGGACTGTATATTTCTTCTCACTGTTTTAGTTTCACTCTGCTTCAATTGTTCAATAAAGGAGCTATAGAGCAGTCATCTCCTGGTTGTTGAACAGAGTTTGGCTGGCTGTTAATTCTGCATTCTACATTGAGCATGTTAACACGTAGAAAGAACAATACAGTGAAAAGCCAAGAATCAGTGGGCACAACAATTCATCACGGATTAAGATAACGAACTGATGACAGCAAAGACCCTGATGTATGCAGATGAAGAGATGTTACTGCAAGAGAAAAGCTCCCAGTCATCATCTCAAAGTCCTTTGTCAACAGTGCGGCTGCCAAAGCCAGAGCCTTAGCTGAGGCTGCTTCGGCTAAGGTAGCTTTTGTTAAGAAGAAGGAACTTAAAATCTAAAAATAGAAAGCAAGACTTGACTTGGAGAAGGTTATGCAGCAGGCCGACCTCGAAGCCTTAGATATGGAACAGGAGCCTGCTGCTGCTCTTGCAGAGGCAACATCTTTAGAAGCTGCAGCGAATAGCTCTCATTCCTCAAGACCAAGATCTTCTGTCTCACCACACACAGTCAGAGACAGAGGAGTATGTAAAAAAACGGAATCAGTTAATCACCAATTCCACCTCCCCTTTCCTGCGTAGCACTCCACCTCATGTCACATTAAATGTTATGGGACAGCCATCACCAACAAAATTCGACATCCCAGAGCACTATTCCCCCTACAACATATGGACAGACACATGACAGCCACCCAGCAGCAATAGAGCAGCCTGTTCCCCATCCTCAGGTAAGACTATCAATCCAAAAGCAGTCCCCTAAGGAGCAAATATTCTCCTCAGTCAGTCAGTTCATCCAGACCATTCTCCTAAGCAGAGCTCACTGCATCCATTATCAGACTCGTACTTACAACATGGCTGACTTTGCAAAATATGTAGCTCAGAGAGAGCTAGTAACCACTGGGCTTACCAATTGTGACAGCCAACCGGAAAACTTCAAAGCATGGGGGTCCTCCTTCCTTCACGCCATTCACAACTTAGATCAAACACCCAGCGAAGCGCTAGATCTGCTAGTAAAAGGGCTCGGCTAGAAACCAGAGGACCATGCCAGAAGAATTTGGGCTGTCTATCCCTCCAACCCTCGTGCTGCTCTACAGATGACTTGGACTAGACTCGGAGAGTGTTACGCCACCCCAGAGGTCATAGAGAACGCCCTCTTCCCACAGCTAGACAACTTTCCAAAACTGTCTTCAAGAGAAAACTAAAATCTCCGAGAACTCGGAGACCTCCTTATGGAACTGAATGCAGCCAAGCAAGATGGGTTTCTTACCAAGGCTCTCTTATCTTGATACTCCTCGTGGAATCAATCCCATAGTCGAGAAGCTGTCCACTGGCCTCCAGGATAAGTGCTGCTGGTTCACAAATCAAAGAAGAATACCGGGTGAGCTTTCCACCATTCTCCTTTTTTACTCAGTTCATCTGCCAGGATGCCAAAGTGAGAAACGATCCGGTTTCATTCTGTCAAACGGTAGCTGTGGTCGCAACAAAATGTTTACATCAAGACAGGATCCCGGAAAGACCATCTTAACAATCCACAAGACAGATGTGTCCTACCAACTGAGGAGAAGTCAACCTACAGAGCCGAGGCAGAGAGGAGGGAGAGTGACCCCGACAAGTTCTGTCCCATCCACAAGAAGCACCATCCTCTAACAAAATTTTGAGTCTTCAGGTCAAAGCCACTGACAGACCGCAAAGCATTCCTTAAAGAATACAAGTGGTGTTACAAGTGCTGCTTTTCAACTCACCGAGTGAAAGACTGTCAAGTGGTTCTGAAGTGAAAAGTGTGTGAGAGTAACCAACACTGCACAGCCCTACATCCTGACACCAGCTCATCTCCCACACATGCCACGCAGAAGCCGGAGTCAACCACACCAGAGCAGCAAAGGAGTACTCCAGAGGTAACCTGGTGCGGGTGTATCCTGAAGGACAGCGGGAATGCTCTGTCAAAATCTATGCCATCCTTGATGACCACAGCAACCACTCGCTGGCCAGGTCAGAGTTCTTCCAGCTGTTTGGACTCGAAGGCAGCCTGTTAGCATATCTAATGAGGACCAGTGCTGGCATCAAAGAGATGACTGGGTGGAAAGATCGATTCCAGATTGAAGCAGTCAGTGGTGGTGAGTGTTTTGAACTTTCACCTCTCATTGAATGTAACGAGATAATGAGCAACAGGTCAGAAATCGCAACACCGGAGGTTGCCCTTCTGCACACCCACTTAAGCTGATCGGTCAGTTCCAGGATCCAAGCTGGCCAACACCATCTAGTTACGTGGACCTGATTTCCTTCGGAAGCCTCGTCATCCTGAAGAATGCCAAGCATTCACACTAGGGGACCCCGAACTGGATGCTGAGGTCAGACCACAGGTAACCAACCACACTCCACACTCAAGGGAACAAATATCTGCCTCAGCCTCAGAACGGTTTCATCAGTTCTCTACCTGGAGCTCTCATCTGCATGCTGTTACCTTCTTGATCCATCAAGCCCTGTCTCACAAGTCAGGCTCCGCGAACTCACCTGACACATGCAAAGGATGGCATCAGTGTGACAGACCACACACCCCAGATGAACTAGAAGCAGCCAAAAAGGTCATCTTCAGGGCCGTTCAGATGGATGCCTATCCAAAGGAGATCATTGGACTGGAAAAGGAAGGAGTGATTCCAAACACCAGCACACTTCCGAACCTTGACCCTTCGATGGATGAAGGTCTAATGAGAATTGGTGGACGTCTGAGACATTCTCCTCTCAACTCAGAAGTCAAACATCCCATCATTCTTCCGAAGACGAGTCATGTCACAATTCTGGTAGTCCGTCATTACCATGCAGAGGTGAAACACCAGGGACGACACTTTTCGGAAGGAGCAATAAGGGCAGCTGGCCTGTGGATAGTGTCTGGCAACAAGGTGATGAGCTCTGTACTCCATCACTGCGTCACATGCCGTAAGCTGAGAGGGAAAATGGAAGAACAAAAGCTGTTAGATCTTCTTCCAGAGCGCCTGAGCACTTCTCCCTTCAGCTTTGTGGGACTAGATGTTACCAGGCGTACCCGAGGAGGTGCTGCACAGAGCAAGCGGTGGGCCATACTTTTCACTTGCATGAGTAACAGAGCCATGCATATTGAAGTCATGGACTCAATGAACACAGCCAGCTGCATCAATGCCCTGCGCAGGTTTTTTGCTGGTAGAGGGCGGGGAAAACAGCTGAGATCGGACAGAGGAACCAACTTCATCAGAGCAAGTGGGGAAATGGGCATGAAAACCGAGAAACACCAGACCAGTGTCTTAAAGTACTTACATGACAAGGGCTGCACCTGGGAATTCAATCCCCCCTCACGCCTCCCACATGGGAGGTTCCTGGAAACGCATGATAGACGTGTTCCAAAGAATCCTGGACTCAATGCTTCTGCAGACCAGAGGTGCTCCTTTGACCCACGATGTGCTTTATAATTTGTTGGCGGAAGACTCAGGGATCGTCAAAGTCCCCATCTCCTCTGATCCATTTTCTCCATTCCTGCTCACTCCTGCTATGGTGCTAAATCAAAAGGAGGGTCTACCAGCTCCACCAGGCAACTTCACAGGAAAATATCTCTTCAAGTCTCAGTGGAAACAAGTTCAAGCACTCGCCAATGAGTTTTGGGCCCACTGGAGATAAGAGTATCTCAGCACTCTTCAACCGAGGCGCAAATGGCTTACAGCACATCCAAACCTGCAGACGGGAGACATTTTGCTTCTGAAGGATAACCAGCTCCCTCGTAACGAGTGGCCGATGAGACTGGTCACCTCAACCTTCCCAAGCAGTGATGGGAAGGTTAGGAAGATAGGGATCAGGATAACCACTCAGGATACTGTCAAGACATTCCTCAGACCTGTGTCTGAGGTCATCTTACTTCTTCCCAAAGAGAACTGAGGATTATTGGAAAATGACAATGTAAGTAGAGGAGTGATATTGGCACAATGTCAGGCGGGGAGTGTTCTGCCGAGCAAGACGTCGTGAGATATTTTTCTGTTTTCCATATTTTATTATCATTTTCACATGTTAATCAATTACACTTGTACACAGCCTTGTTAATTTAATGCTTTGGTATAATTTTGCATCTGACCTCTGGGTGGAAGCACTCATTCATTCATGGTTAGTACACTTACAGAGAAGATCGAACAATCCCTTGTGTAAACAAAGCAGCCACAGAACGCACATCATCGTGTTGTCCATCATTTCCTGTTTCATTTCAGCCTTCACAAATCATTGGCTGTAAGTTCGTTGTGATGCACTCGCCCAATCTTGGATGTTTATGTTGGTGCATGTTGTATGGGAATGCAAATGTGTTTATTTTGATTTTGTGCATTTCCTAGCTAATTAGCTACTCTCTCCTCTTTGTATGTCAGGCTGGCTGTTTGGTTATTAGTGTGGATTTTTATGTTAACCTACCTATTGTAATACCTGTTCATAAGTGGATAGGATTTTCAAGTGGTTAACACTGTTAGTTCAGGTTGGTATTTTCATACATTTTATTGATGTACAGTAACGGCTTAATTGACAACTCACCAAGTACTGCATATTTCTTCTCACTGTTTTAGTTTCACTCTGCTTCAATTGTTCAATAAAGGAGCTACAGAGCAATCAACTCATTCGTGTATGCTACCCTTCAGAAAGCATTGGCTGTACGTTTGTTGTGATGCACTAGCCGAATCTTTGGTGTTTATTTTGGTGCATGTTGTATGGGAATGCAAATGTGTTTTTATTTCGTGCATATCCTAGCTAATTAGTTACTCTGCTCATTGTATGTCAGGGCTGTTTAGCTATTAGTGTGAATTTTTATGTTCACCTACCTATACACCTGTTCATAAGTGGATAGGATTTTCAATTGCTTAACACTGTTAGTTTAGGTTGGTCTTTTCATACATTTTATTGATGTACAGTACAGGCTTAATTGACAACTCACCAAGGACTGTATATTTCTTCTCACTGTTTTAGTTTCACTCCGCTTCAATTGTTCAATAAAGAAGTTAGAACACTCATCTCCTGGCTCTTGAACAGAGTTTGGCTGGCTGTTAATTCTGCATTCTACACCGAGCATGTTAACGTGTAGAAAGAACAGTACACCCGCCCCTTGCAAGAAGAAAAAAAATTTGCGCTCACCCACTCTCCATCGCGACTATAAATATTATCATGTCTATAAAATTGTTATATGTACAGTTTTTCTGAACATGCTATCCTTATTAACATTAAAGAAAAATAATAATAAATTTGAAAGAAATATAGTTCAACTGACAATAAAAAATAACTTTTTTTTAGTCAATAACAGAAAAGATTAAGTGCATCAATTTGCCTTAAATAAAAACAAAAAAATCTTTGTTTAAACATTTTTGACAAACTTGTTGCAGTTTGATCGTGAAAAATAAAATTAAATATAAATCAATAAATAACTTCAAATTCAGTTCAGCAACATTAACTCTGGAACACAATATATAAAACACTTCAACTGACGAAAAAATTAATAAATCTGTTATGGTCAGTTTTTTTTTTTGCACTGAGCAATTTGGTACGCTACCTTGTATGATGCTAAAAGTTTAATGAAGCAGCTTTCACAAAGCGGGTTTATTATCGGCAATATTCAGCACGTTTTTGCTGAAAAAAATCCATCGGGCTATCAGCATTACTGGGGTGTAATCTTTTTAAGTGCCGCATTAATTTATTTGGCTTCCTGCTGTCCACTGCCAACATTTTTGGACACAGTAAACACAACCATTTTTCCTCGTCTCCTACTGTATTCACATATGTATACACATACGCGCTACATATGGTTCGTTGTAATTCCTCGTCTTGGCTTTCGTGTGACTTTCTTTTGTCTCATTGTCTTCGTCTCTCTCTGCCTTTTTTTCATCCCTGTTAAAAAAAAAATCATTTTGTCTCTTTGGCTTCGTTTACTGTACTCAGGTCGCCTGCTCAGTGCAGTTAAAAAATAACTACAGTATATAGCTATAGCTAACATTTCACGCGCACACTCTGACAATGCGGGCGCCACTGTCAACTACTGTAGTGGATGTGAAATTGCACTTAATTCTAGTCCGGCAAAAAAAAAAAAAAAAAAAGCACGTTACCCCAGAGTCACACGGGGGGCGTTCATGTAACACATGAACATTAGTCACGGGACTTATATATGAGTATGGGACTAGATAATACTGGAGATAAAATGGTCTCATAACCTGAAACTCAATTATTGATATTTTATTCACCGGTTTTAACCAAGTTGATCTGAAGATGAAAAGTATCGATCAGACAAACATGGCCTGGCAGCAAGTGTTTGTTGACAAGGCAATGGGAATGAGGGCGGAGAGTGTGAAAACAGCCATTTGTAACTTTCTTCAGGGATGAAAAGGCCAGAGCCATGCTCTGCCATGGGCTTTTTGGCTTTTGCGATTCATTTTGCTCTTTGTTTTTTGTCTGCCCGGACCTTCCTGATCAAGATGATAGGTCTTGCCCTCCGCGAGGTGATGCAGACCTGTCAAAGCGCAGTCTTGAAGGCAGAGCATATTTGCTCATGTTCGAAACAAACAGAAACAGACACCTTGCACCCGTACCGAACCTCCTGTGAGTAACTGGCCTCTCATAGATCCCAGAAGGTCCACCCACCTGCGTCGACCGTGGACAATGCTTAAATCAGAATCAGCTTTAATGGGCAAGTGTGTAAAAACATTGCATGTTCAACTTTGCAGTCGACTAAAAGTACAGATGAGTGCATATTTGGGTTAAATTAAGAACAGTAAATCTTACAACGCACCTAGTCATACCTCCACCCCACCATTATGTCACATCTTGGCTTCCTAAATTACCAATGTTTGTCTGTCCTCGTTTGTGTTGTCTAGCTTGTCTTGCATGCTGTTGTAGATTCCCCCGTTAGCCTCCATTAAAATATCCATAAAATTCATGACATACATTCTTGTGTTGCTTGTTTTTTTAGCGAAGGAGAGCAGAGGACCTTCTGAAATAGAGAACTGATACTGATTTCAACTCCCGATAAAAAGTATTTGCCCCCTCCTTATTTTTTTTTTTGCACATCACTCACAAATTTCAAATCATCACACTACTTTTAATATCACTCAGGAAAAACAAAATGCAGTTTTCAAATGACAGTTCAATTTATTAAGGCACAGGAAAAAGCTTTCTGACCCTCTGTGAAAAGGTAATTGCCCCACCAACCCCCCACATCCCTTGTTAAATCACAAAGTCACAGTGACTAATCGTAAATTTGGGAAAGGTGAGTTCAATTTTACAAGCCACATCGAAATCTGATTCCCACCTTACTAGTTGAATCGTGAAATCACTTAAATAGAGTGAAGAAAATAAGTATTTGAACACCCAACTATATTGCAAATTCTCCCACTTAGATATCACGGAGGGGTCTGAAATTTTCATTGTATGTCCACTGTGAGAGAGATAATCTAAAAAGAAAAATCCAGAAATCACAATGTATGATTTTTTTAAACGATTTGTGTGCGATACAACTGCAAATAAGTATTTGAATACCTGAGAAAACCAATGTTAATATTTGGTACAGTAACCTTTGTTTGCAATTACAGAGGTCAAACGTTTCCTGTAGTTGTTCACCAGGTTTGCACACACTGTAGGAGGGATTTTGGCCCACTCCTCTACACAGATGTTCTCTAGATCAGACAGGTTTTTGGGCTGTCACTGAGAAACCTGGAGTTTCAGCTCCTTCCAAAGATTTTCTATTGGGTTTAAGTCTGGAGATTGACTAGGCCACGCCAGAACCTTGATATTCTTCTTGCGGAGCCACTCCTTCCTTTTCCTGGATGTGTGCTTCAGGTCATTGTCATGATGAAAGACCCAGTCACGACCCATCTTAAATGCTCTGACTGAGGGAAAGAGGTTGTTCACCAAAATCTCACAATACATGGCCGCGGTCATCCTCTCCTTAATACAGTGCAGTCGTCCTGTCCCATGTGCAGAAAAACACCCATAGAGCATGATGCTACCACCCCCATGCTTTACAGTAGCGATGGTGTTTTTGGGATGGAACTCATCATTAGTCTCCCTCCAAACATGCTTAGTGGAATTATGACCAAAAAGTTCAATTTTGGTCTCATATGACCACAAAACCTTCTCCCATGACTCTTCTGTATCATCCAAATGGTCATTGACAAACTTAAGACGAGCCTTGATATGTGCTGGTTTAAGCAGGGGAACCTTCCGTGCCATGCATGATTTCAAATAATGTCTTAGTGTATTACCAACACTGACCAAGTCCTGTTGTGTAGTCCTGGGTTGATTCCTGACCTTTTTAAGGATCATTGAGACCCCACGAGGTGATATATTGCATGGGGCTCCACTCTGATTGAGATTTACCATCATGTTTAGCTTCTTCCATTTTCTAATGATTGATCCAACAGTGGACCTTTTTTTCAGCAAGCCACTTAGCAATTTCTCTGTAGCCCTTTCCAGCAGTGTGGAGTTGTACAATTTTGTCTCTGGTGTCTTATTCTTACGGAGCCACTCCTTTGTTTTCCTGGCTGTGTGCTTCGGGTCATTGTCATGTTGAAAGACCCAGCCACGACCTATCTTCAGTGCTCTGACTGAGGGAAAAAGTTGCTCCCCAAAATCTCACAATACATGGCTTTAGTCATTCTCTCCTTAAAACACCCCCAAAGCATGATGCTACCACCCCCATGCTTCACAGTAGGGATGGTGTTCTTGGGATAGAACTCATCATTCATCTTCCTCCAAACACGATTAGTTGAATTACGATCAAAAAATTCCATTTTGGTCTCATCTGACCACAAAACTTACTTCAATGGTCATTGGCAAACTTAAGATGGGCCTTGACATTTACTGGTTTAAAGCAGAGGAACCTTCCGTGCCATGCATGATTTCAAACCATGACATCTTACTATATTACCAACAGTCAACTTGGAAATGGTGGTCCCAGCTCTTTTCAGGTCATTGACCAAGTCCTGTCGTGTAGTCCTGGACTGATTCCTCACCTTTCTGAGGATCATTGAGACCCCACGAAGTGATATCTCGCATGGGGCTCCACTCCGATTGAGATTGACAGTCATGTTTAGCTTCTTCAATTTTCTAATGATTGCTCCAACAGTGGACCCTTTCTCTCCAAACTGCTTGGCAATTTCACTGTCGCCCTTTCCAGCTCTGTGGAGTTGTACAATTTTGTCTCTGGTGTCTTTGGACAGCTCTTTGGTCTTGGCCATGTTACAAGTTTGAGTCTTACTGATTGTATGGGGTGGACAAGTGTCTTTATGCAGCTAATGACCTCATACAGGTGCATTTGATTCAGGATAATACATGGAGTGGAGGTGGACTTTTAAAGGCGGAATAACAGGTCTTTGAAGGTCAGAATTGTAGCTGATAGACAGGTGTTCAAATGCTTATTTGCAGCTGTACCACACAAATTGTTGAAAAAAAAAAAAAGTCATACTTTGGGATTTCTGGATTTTTCTTTTGGGATTATCTCTCTCACAGTGGACATGCACCTACGATGAAAATTTCAGATCCCTCCATGATTTCTAAGTGGGAGAACTGGCAATATAGCAGGGTGTTCAAATATAAAAAAATTCTTCACTTAAGAATCTGTCAGAGAATGTGCAGTCGGCTAGAAGATCTCAAGAACCAATGCATCATGCAATGATCCAAAGAAATTCAAGAAGAAATGATTGAAATCCATGAAATCCATCAGTCTGGAAAAGGCTACAAAGGCATTCCCAATGCTTTGGGACTCCAATGAACCACTGTTAGAGTATTATCCAAAAATGGAGAAAACCGGGAACAGTGTCAAAACTTCCTAGGAATAGACGACCAAGTTAAATTACTCCACGAGTGCGATTACGATTGATCAAATTTAATGAATCTATTACAGCACAGTGCAAGAATTATGGCCGACTCATCTTTGCAAAATTTTCGCCAATTTGAGGGTTTTCGAGCATGAACCTTGTTTCAGGTCAGGGCTGAGCATCTTAATAGGTTGCAGGGCAGGACTTTGCAGATATCACGACAAAGTCTTCATTTTGTTTTCCTTCAGCCATTAAAAGGTGAACTTGTTATTGTATTTTGGATCATTGTCCTGCTGCAAAACCAAAGTACTTCTCAGTTTGAGGTCATGAAAAGATGACCAGACATTCTCCTACAGGATTTTTTTGTTAGACAGCAGAATGGTTCCTTTTATAACAGCAACTCTTTAGGTCCTGAAGCACCATCACAGTACGAGCACTTTATGTTAATGCTGCTCTTTTTAGAAAGCGCTGCGTTGCTTTTATGCCAGATGTAATGGGCCACACACCTTCCAAAAAGTTCAACTCTTGTCATCAAAACACGGAGAATTTTCCCCAAAAAATGTTTGGGATCATCAAGATGTCTTCTGGAAAAAAATAAGCATAGCCTTAATGTTCTTTTTGTCCAAGAGTGGTTTTTATATTGACATCTGCCATGCAGGGTTAGGGTCTCTTTCTTATCGTGGAGTCATGAACACTGACCTCAGCTGAGGCAAGTGACGCCTGCAGTTCTTTGGATGTTGGTGTGGGTTTTTTGTGACCTCTTAAATGAGCTGTTGCAGCACGTTTGGGGTAATTTTGGTTGTTCCTTCCTGGAAAGGTTCACCACTGTTCTGTTTTATTCATTTTTGGAAAATGGCCCTTACTGTGGTTCCCTGGAGTCACAAACCCTCTTCCATACTGACCAAACTCAATTAAACTTTTCTGTCCTTTGCTCCTGAATTTCTTTAGATTTCTGCATGATGTCAAGCTTTTCGTGATATTTTGGTCTACTTCACTTTATCAGAAAGGTCTTTTTCAAGTGATTTTTGATTAAAAGGAGTGGCACTATCAGGCTTTGATGTGTTTAGAGAGATAGATAAACCATTGATAATCCACTATAATAAACCAGACTTGTGTTTTAATGCAGTTTTTAGGTTTGGATAGTTTTGGATAGTTCCTTTAATAAATTAAATGTGAAAAAAATGCATTTTGTGATGGCATACATGAAAAAAAAAAATCAGGAAGGAGGTGAACAGTAGTATTGAAACTTCATGGGTGCCAATAATGGTGAGCAAGACTATAAATGTAATTTTTTTCTAGTATATCAAGAGTCCTACATTATTTGTTTGTGTTAAGCGCCTTACAGAGTCTGTGTCTTCATCGTCCTCATACAGTTCCATGTCTGTTTTTATGGTATCCTCCAAGAACTCGCTCTCATCGTCTTCGCAGCCCACGAAGAATCTGGGAGCGCCACGCCGGCTCTCGCCTGGGCTGTTGTGCTCTGACATCACAGTCTCCCGCAGCAGCCCTCAGCATCCCACCGTGCCATCGCACACAAACACACCACCAACAGAGCAGGCCACCGATGAAAGGGGAGGAGGTCAAAGGACGCAAATGGTCCTAAGTTGTCTACGTTGGACAGCAGGGTTGGTGAGGAGGGATGTAGAACAAAAATGGGCCTCTAAGATTACTGTTCAAATACGATAAGTGAAGGGGAACAATAATTCTGAAGAGTCCTCTGCAACAACACTCAATCAATCATGTCATTCTTTATTCAATTAACTGAAATTGGATTGACTTGCTTTGACTTGGAAATTGCAGGCCCAGTTATCTCTTTATCTCTCTTTCTTCCATGATGATGAAAGTCTATAAGGAAAACAGATAAATACGTGTTAATTTTTGTGATGTCAACTAGTCAATTTTCTACCTGGCGTTAATATTTGAGCTCAAATAGAGGCATGAATTCCACTAAGCCAGACAGGGATATGATTTTGTTCCTGAGACTCATTATTCACACTGTTCTGCTGAAAGCAATTGTTCTTGTCTGACAAGTATTCTATACTACACCAGATGCTTGCACTTATGATGCACATGCAATTATCTGATTGAGTGATGCCATACAGTTAGTGCATCGTGTTGCTTCAATATCCTCGCTGAATTCTGTGCAAAAGGCAGAGGTGTTGTGTCTTCTGATGTACTACGATGAACTAGTTTTGTAGGACCTTTGCATAAAATGGGGAGTCTAACATTTTATAAATAATTGAAGCATTAACTTATACAGAACCAGAATGTCATCTAATATTACCAAATACACACACTTTGAACATGGTCCAAACAAAACTGTAGTTTAAGTTCCAAATTTAAAAATCTCACTAGTTGGTGGAGGAGACGCATTGAAAACAGTTGGAAAGGGGTAGTTTTGACTACTCGGATTCTGATACATGCAACTCTTGAGTTTACGAGAGGAATGACAGCTGCACAGAAAGTTAAACATTTAGTCACTGAGGTGAAAAAGTCGTTTCAGCTTCACATGCTATGTGCATGAAAAAAATGAATATATTCACTACAAACTATCACAGATCTATATATCCTTCAGTCACTTGAGGGATCTGGAATTGGAAAAAGTTGCCTGAATTAACTTCAGATGGTTGGCCACAGAATTTTTATCAGCTGTAACATTGTGAATGATTGACAATGTGAAGGTAGCCTGAAATAGAATGGTGGTAATAGATTAGCTGGCACACAATATGTGCTTGTAACAGTGTTCCACTCGCTTACGATCCATCTATCCATTTTCTGAGCCACTTATCCTCACAAAACTGACAAGAGTGCTGGAGCCTATCCCAGCTATCTTCAGGCAGGAGGCAGGGTACACCCTGAACTGGTAGCCACTCAATCTCACCGCACATAGAAAAAAATCACTCGCACTCACAATCGCACACAGGGTAATTTTAGAGTCTCCAATTAATGCATCTTTTGGGTATGTGGGAGGAAACCAGAGTGCCACACAGGCACGAGAGAGCACGCAAACTCCACACAATTGGGGCCGGGATTTGAACCCCGGTTCTCAGAACTGCGAGGCAGACGCTCTAACCAGTCAACCACCCTTCCACCCTCACTTGAGATTTAAAAATTAGATACTTTGCAGATCCTAATGTCCAGACTACTCAATCAGGGAAAAAAAACATGATATTTTAGTAAATACATATGGATTGTAACCACAATAGCAAAATTGTTTAAGTCATTTTTTAACATTTTCATAAGAGAAAAACAAGAAAAATAAATTCAACAAAGAATAGTCTATTTGTTTTCTTTTGCGTTATTCGACCTGGATGATTTGGAGCATTTTCTCTCGGGCTAAATTGTTAAAATAAAAACTCTGATTGTAATGTGTTAGGTTTAGATCAGAGATGCATCGATCGTGAAAGTCGTGTTGGTCAATCGCATGACAGAGTGAGGAAAAAAAAAACAAAATAAAAAAATAAAACGGTCTCAACCTCTCATCCACCCCGTCAATTAATTCAGGTGTGCATCGCGTTGATTCATTGACAGTCGGTTTGACCAATCCTGGCCTTTTCTGATAGGTCACTGCGTATGTGCACATAGCAGCCCACTTTTGCAAGATAGCGAGTTGGTCACTAATTTACAGTTCACTGAAAAAGTACTTGCCCCCTGCTGAATTCTGTTTTGTTTGCACATCTATCACACACAAAGGTTTCAAATCTTCACCCAAATTTCAATATCACTTAGAGACAACCCAAGGAAATGCAAAACTTAGTTTTCAAATGACAATTCAATTTATTAAGGCACAAAAAAATTCCAAACCTCTGACCCTCTGTAAAAAAGTAATTCCCCTCCTTGTTAAATTACAAAGTGACTGTGACAAACCACAAATTCGGGAAAGGTAAGTTCAATTTCACTCACTCAGGTTCGTCACTGTGACGAACCACAAATTCAAGAAAGGTGAGTTCATTTACACAAGCCTCACCAAAACCTGATTACCACGATACTTGTTGAATCCAAAAACCACTTGAAAAAAATCTGTCAGAGAATGTGAACTAGGCTAAAACATATCAAGAACCAATGCATCATGCCATGATACAAAGAAATTCAAGAAGAAATGACGAAAAAAAAGTCATTAAAATCCATCGGTCAGAAATAGATTACAAAGCAATTTCCAAGGCTTTGGGCCTCAGCAAACTACTTTCAGAGCCATTATCCACAAAGTAAGAAAACCGAGAACAGTGACAAACCTTCTCAAGAGTGGACAACCAACTAAAATTACTCCAAGAGACGACGACTCATGCAGGAGGTCACAAAAGAACCTTGAACAACATCTAAAGACCTGCAGGCCTTGCTGGCACACATGGGAGCGTTCCCAGGTGAAAACCCCTGCTGTCAGAAAAGAATATGAAGGCTTGTCTCACATTTGCCAAAAAACATCTTGATGATCCTCAAGACTTTGGATAAACATTCTGTGGACTGACGAATCAAAAATTTTACTTTTTGGAACGTGTGCAGAACATGGCACAGCATTTGATAAAAAGAACATTATGCCAACAGTGAAGCATGGTGGTGGCAGTGTGATGGTCCGGGACCGCTTTGTGACATCAGGACCAGGACAATTTGCTGTGGTTGATAGAACAATGAATTCTGCTGTGTACCAGATAATCCTGAAGGAGAACGTCCGGCCATGAGTTCGTGCCCTCAAACTCAAGCACTTTTGGATCATGCAGCAGAACAACAATCCAAAACACACCAGAAATTCCACCTCCGAAAGGCTAAAAAAAAAAAAAAAAAAAAAGTTTTGGATTGGCTAAATTAAAGTCCGGATTTAAATCCAATTGAGATGCTGTTGTATGACCTTAAACAGGCAGTTCATGGTCGAAAACCCTCCAATATGGCGGAATTGAAACAATTCTGCAAAGAAGAGTGGGGCAAAATTCCTCCAGAGCGATTTGAAAGACTCGTCATGAATTCACGCATTGATTTCAGTCATCGCTATCAACCCGTTACGAAGTCATCCAGTTTTAATGCAGTGACTCACATTTGAAAAATGTATGGGTGTGGTCAGTCATGCCCCCAGATATAATTTTGTGGGTGTGGTCCACCAGTCATGACTGCAGATATAAAGTTGTGGGTGTGATTAGGGATGGAATCTCAAGACCTTAAAATAACTTACTGAGTTGTTATACCTGACTATGTAGTTGTTACCTAATACCATAATCATAATTTATTTACTGAGACGGACATTTTTAAAGAGGTCAATCCACATTCAATTTGAGAGATGGACTGTGTACGGTGCTACTGTGAGATTGAGGGGTAAAAGAGGAAGATTTCCTAACAGATAGACATCTCCAAGGTGGAGAGGACAGCACAACCTTTACAGCGTTCCGTTTTTCTTCTCCATCGACCTCTCAGCAGTAATGGTAAGTACAGCATCTTATTTTTTTACTTTAACGTATTTTAGATTTTTTTATCCCAAGTATTCAAATTAGATAATTCATTAAGTAAATTTCACCTTTAAATGGTGAAAGCTGACCCTACCGTAGGAACAGAACTCGTTCATAACTCGAGGATTTCCTGTATTAGGTTCAGGGAGCAATTACTTTTTCAATGAGGGTCAGAATGTTTTTTTTGTGCCTTAAGAATTTGAACGGTCATTCGAAAACTGCATTTTGTATTTGCTCAGATTGACTCAGTGACATTAAAATTAATTTGATGGTTTGAAACCTTTGTGTGTGACAGGTATGCAAAAAAAAAAACTGAAATCAGGTAGGGGGCAAATATTTTTTCACGGCGCTGTATGTTTTCTAAACTTAAGAGTATAAAAATGAGTGGGGGTGCTAACCAGGCAAAAAACTTAAAACATACCAAACAAGCTATCGAGAACTAAAGTTACACGAAGCAGTAAAGCCATGGTCGAGGATTTGACCAAGTAACTTTGGAAGGACTGTGCTTCTAACTGCAACTGGTTGAGTCGACAGACGTGAGTGACACAGACTCTTTGTACATTTTTATTCTATTCTGATCTCCGTGCTTGACAAATTCATATTACCATGTAAGCAGCTGGGAAAGCACTACTGAACAATACAAAGCATGCAAGATAAATAATATCACCCCTCCTAACCTCACCGTTGGTAGTGTGTTGGCAGATGTATGTTTGACATATACCGAATATTAGTTCTACCTTCAACTTTAATGGGTTTATCCTGTTGTGGGTTTTAGTTCACCCAGTCAGGCTGTTCTTCATGTGATGTTCCTTCCAGCTCCATGTGTATTGAGTTCATGCACATACGTCACCGAAATCACGTGACTGGCCATATTGCCGGTCAAACAAAGCATTGTTCAATGCTAAGTCCAGTGATACGAAACTAAAATATGCCTTATAGCACGACTCCCAGAGTTTTGTCTGATACAGTTAAACATTTAGAGGGCGATAATAAACGAAGATACGAGGAAACGTTAGAGACACTTGGCATAGAGGACCCATATTTAATGCCAAAGTCGATGTTTGTCGATAAGAAATTGGACTGTTAATTAGCTTTTGCTTGTCTTAGACAACTGGATATACACATATCTCTGGTGAGTAAGTCATTGAGATTTACACAGAAAAGTTCGAAAGCGGGAAAATTCTGGACGTATACAAATACTTCGTTGCTGGATCTGTACTCAATCAAGAATAAATCCCACATAGTGATGGTTCCACTCAGATTTTTTAAATACAAATACCAATATTTAAATGCATGACCCCTGGTTTTACACAAACTCGCATTCATTAACTAGATAAAAAAAAAAGACAGGGAGACAGTTCCTCCGTCCATCATATTGCTGCCACACGTAAACATCTCTGTGACAGACGGTTGTCTTATTTAAAATATGCATTGTTCTCAAATGAGTCAATTTGGCATTATAGATACTAATTGGTAATTTGAGATTAAGAATAATTCCTACCTGAAATGAAGTGATCACTCCACAGGTGTGTGTATTTGGTTGGGCACCAGCCATCATGTTTAATTCCCTAAATCCATTGATCTTTTCTGGTCGTTTCAGCTGGTATGGTATAGAATGATCTCTTTGAATATCTGTCTCGTCTGTTGTGAAAACCAACAGCAAAACAGGTCTCGAGCAATTTGAAAAATCTACTCTGGCTCAATGGCTCCCGCAGTCCAAAGCAGCTCGGTTTGACCGGCAATATGGCGCCATGCAAACTGTGACGTCACATGCACGAGCTCTATAAATCTGGACATAGATTACTGTCTTCTTTTGTCTCTCTCTCTCTCTCACTTTTATATAACCAGGTCTTTTAGTCTTGATTTTTAGTAAGGGGTGACAACTCACGAGAGTTTTACAAAGAATGCAAACAAAGGAAAGGAATGGCAACAAGCAGGTGTGAGTGCTTCTGCAGTTACAGTGAGGTTAAGACTTGTGGAGGATGTCCTGGTGTCAAAAAGAGCAGAAAAGAAGCCATTTTTCTTCACAAAAAACATCAGGGACAGACCAATATTCTGCAAAAGGTACCGTAATTTATTTTAAATAATGTGCATTTTTTTCCAAAAATATTTTCAAAAAGTCAATAGAGTGCATTATATTTAGGTATGGATGAAAAATAAAAAATACGATCACATTGTATAGTCTCATACAGGTACATAGAGTGGTCAAAAATAAGGTATACATAGAAATTTCAATATGATATTCGATGTCTTATGTTATAGGATTATATTACGGTAATCTGCGCCACCAACCTGAACTCTGACGTCCTTAGGGGGGCAAGGAAGCTTGCATTTTATGAACGTTAGCGTAGCATATTTGTTGCTACTGCACTAAACATCAGAAACGACTGCCCTTGAATTTCTTTTAACTAAAACGAAGACAAAAAAAATTTCAACTACAAGGGCTAGTTGTGCAGCCGCTTTTGAAAGAAATGTGTCATCACTCCGGCCGAAACCGGAAGCAAAACAACGTGAGCTAAGACTACGTAGTACGATCGAACGATCATTTAAAAAAAAAAAAAAAGGGGGGGGGGGGGCACACATTGAAATGCCCGCGTTTTTAAAAGTGCCCATTATACTGATTTCTACGTAGTTTGAGCTCTCATTTTGACAGCAACCTGACGCTATAAAGATTGTAGCAGAACGGGGACAAGAAGCTGTGCTGTTAGCACGGTGGACTTTCCCCTCAAAGCACTGACAGTAATGAGGAATAAAGGGAACCAAGACTCTTGGGATTCAAAAAATGTTTCCTCAAAAACGCCATGGTTCGCACAGACGATGACATGCTGTGACAGGAAGATGGGATCACTGCAGGCATCAGAACTGAACCAAGTCATCAAGGACGGGTTTGATACAATGGAAATTTTTCAGATTGGAGATGAGTCAGATGCTTCTTTTGAAGTCTTGGCCAAAGATGTCTGATGTAAACAAACAAATCCTCAAATGTTTTATGCACAAATATGTAATGGGAAAAAAAGAAAATGATCGATGTGAGTGGAGGTTTGCTACCTCATTTGAACAGGAAATTGAGGGACAACTGTTTGAGGATGTAGAGGTAAGAATTTTCCACCACTTGCCTCAAACGGAAAGTAATTGTCAGTATAGTCATCCTAAGTCAACCACTGACTCCAACAGGTGAAAAACAAATGGCAAAATAGTTGACACAGAACATCTGAAACAAAAATTAATGTGTAAGGGCTGGAGGTTTGTAGAAAACCATTGTCCTTCTAAAATAAAACATTTAAATTTATGGATAACACAATATGGCTTTGCTGGCCGACTCAACACACACAAAAATACAGTATTTGAACACCCTGCTATATTGCAACTTCTCCCACTTACAGGGTTCATACTCAGTCTGACCCAAAAAAAATTAAGGGCTTTTTAGGGGCATTCTGAGGGGCTGACACGAAAATTTAGGGCCAACACGGAAAAAATTTAGTGCTGACACGAAAAATTTAGGGCCATTGTGGGAAATCAAGAGTAAGGAAAAAAGACTCACCCAATGGTGCCATCAACCGTTCTCGGTTCATCAAATGTTCCAGTACCTCAGTACCTGTGACAGTGATCACCTGTCGCCCCTTGTGGTAGTTCTCATTCATATGACCACTGTCAATGTCTTCACATAACAGTCTACAGAAAAACAGATTCTAACTACAATTGCAACTATATACACAAATAACTTCTACTGATGTCTGTCTCAGCACACCTACTCAAGCTCCTTGAGCCTACCCAGTGCCTCCTCTATTTGTTGCTGCAGAGGTGCCAAAGTGGCTCTCTTGTCCTTTGCTCTGCTTCTGAGTGCATTGGCCTCGGTGATAAACCTCAGATTCCTCTTTTATTCTGCCTCCTCACACAGCCTGTCAGCCTTCTCAATAAGCGTAGATATGTCAGTCTTTATTCTGGCTTTTTTGGCTTTGAGGTAGTACAGATGAAAAGTGGGCAGCGATGCCAAATGTAGCCAGGTACGAAGTCTTCCGTTCCCCACAGTGGTAGTTTTTAGCAATCTCACTGTCTGAGAACATGACTGCAAACACTTTCGGATTATTTTCATTTGGAACTGTAATGGTTGCAGATCACTTTTAAAGCCCACACGATCTCTGCCTTTAACGAGTCCGTCTTCGTGTATTGAACTAGGTTCATAAAGCCTGACTTCGGCTGGTCGAAGTCGATGACTGGACAACTGTAGGTGTGCATGCACTGCCAGTACCACTGCCTGAAGTTGATGCTTCACTGTCTTCATATTTTAGAAACAGATTCTTACCTAACGGAAGATGAGAGAGTCTTCGCCAAATCAGCGTGTCTCCTGTTTTTCTGGTGCGACTCCAGCGCTTTGACGCCCATCTTTTCAAGTTGGTAACTGTGCTTGCACAGATGGCAGTAAAATATGTGCCGATCTTTTGGATCTCGACGAACCCAGCTCCCGAACTCCTTACTTTCAACCCAAGCATATTGAAAAATGCACTTCCCCATGATACAAGTTGGATCGATGAAAGAACTATGCTACGTCGGAACGAAGGCGAAGTGAAGAGCCTACTCACGGAAACAAACAATGGAATATCGACAAGATGGCGACGAGTTGTCAACACAGTGACTTCCGTTGACAATTTCCGGCTGTTTGGGATGCCAGACGCATCGCTATTTTTTTAAAATAAAAGAAAAATTTTTTTAGGAAAAATTTTGGCGGTAGAGGTCCTCCCTTTAATTTTTTTTAATTTAAGGCCTTTTTAGGGGCTTGATTTGCGGATTTTTAAGGACTTTCAGGAGCCCCTAAATGCACCTTCGAAAATTTGGGGGTTTTTAGGGACTTTTAGGGCCACGTGCGAACCCTGCACTTAGAATTCATGGAGGGGTTTTCATCGGGGGTGCATGTCCTCTGTGAGAGAGATAATCTAAAAAGAAAAATACAGAAATCATAATATGATTTTTTTATGATTTATTTGTGTGATACAGCTGCAAATAAGTATTTTAACACCTATCAGCTAGACAAAATTGAACTTTTTGGTCATAATTCCACTAACCATGTTTGGAGGAAAACGAATGATCAGTTACATCCCAAAAACACCATCCCTACTGTGAAGCATGCGGGTGGTAGCATCTTTGGGGGCCCTTTTCAGCACATGGGACAAGACGACTGCACTGTATTAAGGAGAGGATGACCGCGGCCATGTGTTGTGAGATTTTGGGGAACAACCTCTTTCCCTCAGTCAGAGCATTGCAGATGAGTTGTGGCTGGGTCTTTCAACATGACAATGATCCGAATCACACATCCAGGAAAAGCAAGGAGTGGCTCCGCAACAAGCATATCAAGGTTCTGGCGTGGCCTAGCCAATCTCCAGACCTAAACCCAATAGAAAATCTTTGGAGGGAGTTGAAAATCCATGTTTCTCAGCGACAGCCCACAAACCTGTCTGATCTAGAGAAGATCTGAAGGTTTTGTGGTCAGATGAGACCAAAATAGAACTTTTTAGTCATAATTCCACTCACCATGTTTGGAGGAAGACAGATGTGGCCGAGCCAGTCTCCAGACCTAAACCCAATAGAAAATCTTTGGAGGGAGCTGAAAGCCCAGAAACATGTCTGATCTAGAGAAGATCTGTGTAGAGTAGTGGGCTAAAATCCCTCCTGCAGTGTGCACAAACCTGGTGTTTAACTACAGGAAATGTTTGACCTCTGCAATTGCAAACAAAGGCTACTGTACCAAATATCATTGGTTTTCTCAGGTGTTCAAATACTTATTTGCAGTTGTATTACACAAATAAATTGTTTAAAAAAAATCATACATTGTGATAACTGGATTTTCCTTTTTAGATTATCTCTCTCACAATGGACATGCAAATGATGAACATTTCAGACCCCTCCATGATTTCTAAGTGGGAGAACTTGCAATATAGTAAGGTGTTCAAATACTTATTTTCTTCATTGTATATAGTTAATCTGCAGGACAAAATAAGAAAAATATAGAAAAGAAAAAAAATGAACTCAAGATGATGTGTAAATGGCCATAAAATGTATCATCTCATAAAGTTGATGGAATGAAGTCGTTCTGGGAATGGAAGACTTGAGAAAGTCTTACCACTTAAATGGTGAAGGGAGATTGGCATAGCATCAGGGGAGATTGGAGTCCAAAAGATAAAAACAAAGTACTTCCTCACAGCAGCGGGGAACTTAATTATCGAGTTCAAGGATTAATAGAGGGCACTTGCACTAGATTTAGAGAAAGAGGAAATTATACTGCCATTGGAAGAGCAAAACAAAACAACGATGAACAATTTGAAGAATATAGAATCAAAATGTCATGTTTGAAAGAAAACAATGGCATTCCTGAAGATCACACTCCAGGGAGTATGTATCAAGAGCAATTAAAAAATGCTCTTCATGCGAATTCAAATTATCCCACCAAACAATGGATTGAAATACATTGGGTTGACAAACCAACTGGCAGCCTGTTACAATACATGAACCAACCACAACCCGGAGAAAGAGTGCTACAAAATGAGAAAAAAAGTTGAGACCTTTCTGACAAAGGAAGGAGAAATTTAAGGAGCTTTATGCAAAACATTTGATAGTCGTGGCTGGAGAGTAAGAGGCAGGGGAAGAGTAATGGGCAGGGATGCGAGTTTGATCAAAAAGAAATTATTTGCTGATGTTGTGGAGAAAACGGTCACATTTCACATGAGTGCCCAAAAAACAAAACACCCACCACCACATGACTAGAGAAGCCATCTTCGGATCAAAAATGTCACAACCAATGCTCTCAAAACGCAACTTTTTAATCTGCCCCATACGTTTGTTGGGACGAGATGGCTTGCTCAAACTAAGACTGGGCTTACTTCCCTCTCTCACAGGAAATATAGAAGTAAAAACAAAAAAGGAATAACTGGGAGGACAGTTGACAGTCTATTATTATACCTTGGATATTCCAGACAAACCTCTCACAGGAACAGGAGATCTCTCGCTACAAACACCTCAAGACATGATGAAACAACCACAATCTCAAATAGGAAGTGACTCACTGCATGTGAATATGTAGTATAAGATAAACTTATCACAGTCCACGCCGGCCAAAATCATGATTGATTATCTCAACTCAGATGGTACATAAGTAGCAGTGGCAGGAACAAGACTCACTGACAAATTAAATGCATTACACAAGGAATGGACACCACCACACACATCATTGTACAAACTCAACAGGAGTGGAAGCGTTTGGGACAATTTGTATAGAAAACACGAAATGTTTCTGATTGGACAGAAACGAAACAGATTTGGATTGGGACGACTGAACTGGACAGAAAATCATCTTATTGGACAGTGTTGAACAAGATGAGACCAGATGCTGCTGTATTCACAGTGGTATCACAAACTACCCAGACAATACTGGAAAAATGGAAGAATGGTGACAACTCCAGGGAAATTGGTGAAATATGCAGAACTACTACAAATTTTACTCATAGCAGTTCAATTACCAAAAGAAATAGCCATATGTAAATGTAAAGCACACAGATCAAATACAAAGTATCATGAGGAAATGCATTTGCAGATAAAAGAGCAAAAGAAGCAGCAGCCAAAACCTTCATGGCAGAGGTATCAAACTCAAGGCCCGGGGGCAGATCTGGCAACCACATGATTTTATGTGGCTTGCGAAGTCAAATCTAGTGTCAATTTCCATGATTCTTGTAAAAATCTGAACCAAAATTTCAAATTGTCATATATCATAAATGATAAAGTTGGGATGTTTCAAGCATTATTGTGTTACCTAACGTGAATAATTGAAAAACACATTACCCATGATTTCTGATTCCAAAACTAGTTCATAAATTCATAATGTAAATATGATGAGATGATTAAATATTTTTGTTCCACGGTCATAACAGCTTTCTGAGGGAAACCGGAACAACAATGTGGCCCGCGGGAAAAATTAGTTTGACACCCCTGCTTTATGGGATTAGCTGACCATGTAACAAATAAAAGACATACTTTCAGATGATGTGCGAATCAAAATGCAACAACAAAGCTCACCAGCAGAACTAAAAATGTGGAAAAATGAAGGTGCTACATTACAAAAAGGGATTTATGTCAGCACAGATGGAAAACCAATTCTACCAAAAAATCTTTTTAAGTGGGCAGCAATATTAAGCCATGGGAAGTTTCATGTCTCAACAAAGGAAATGGTAGCCCTGGTACAAAGGGGTTACACGACCTATGGATTTAACTTGTATGCAAAAAAAAATGTGTTGGGTTTGTTTGACCTGTGCTTGACATAATCCAAAAGGGAATGTGCGTCCAAAACGTGGTGAGTTTCCTCAGGCTAAATATCCATTTTAGAAAATACAAATGGATTTAATTGAACTGCGTGCAGGAAAACAATACTGTTTCGTCATCATCGATGCTCTTTCAGAATGGGTGGAAATATTTCCAGCTAAACAACCTGATGCACAAACAGTACCTAAAGCATTATGCAAATACATCGTACCAATGGAATACACTTTGTAAACAAAATGGTCGACAAAATGGGATTCATGTTCCACATTAACTCGAAACACCACTGTTCTTAGCATCCACAAAGGGAGAGATTGGATAGTACAATTATAGTGAAAAAAATAAGCATTTGAACACCCTGCTATATTGTAAGTTCTCCCACTTAGAAATCATGGAGGGGTCTAAAATTTTCATCGTAGGTGCATGTCCACTGTCAGAGAGAATCTAAAAATGAAAATTCAGAAAGCACAATGTATGATTTTTGAAATTATTTATTTCTGTGATACGGCTGCAGATAAGTATTTAAACACCTAACAAAACCAATGTTAATATTTGGTACTGTAGCCTTTGTTTGCAATTACAGCCGTCAAACGTTTCTTGTAGTTGTTCACCAGGTTTGCACACACTGCAGGAGGGATTTTGGCCCACTCGTCCACACAGATCTTTTCTCGATCAGACAAGTTTCTGGGCTGTCGCTGACAAACGCGCAGATTCACCTCCCTCCACAGATTTTCTATTGGGTTTAGGTCTGGAGACTGGCTAGGCCACACCAGAACCTTGATATTCTTCTTACGGAGACACTCCTTGGTTTTCCTGGCTGTATGCTTCGGGACATTGTCATGTTGAAAGACCCACCCACAACACATCCTCAATGCTCTGAGTGAGGGAAAGAGGTTGTTCGCCAAAATCTCACACAGCCGAGGGCATCCTCTCCTTAATACAGTGAAGACGTTATGTCCCATGCAGAAAAACCCGAAAGCATGATGCTACCACATCCATGCTTCACAGTAGGCATAGTGTTCTGGGGATGGAACTACTCATTCGTCTTTGTCCAAACACGGTTCGTGGAATTATGACCAAAAAGTTCAATTTTGGTCTCATCTGACCACAAAAGGGAAAAAGGTTATTCCCCCAAATCTCACAATACATGGCCGCGGTCATCCTCTCCTTAATACAGTGCAGTTGTCCTGTCTCATGTGCAGAAAAACACCCCCAAAGCATGATGCTACTATCCCCATGCTTCACAGTAGGCATGGTGTTCTTGGGATGGAACTCACTCGTCTTCCTCCAAACACGATGAGAGGAATTATGACCAAAAAGTTCCAGTTTGGTCTCATCTGACCACAAAACATTTTCCCATGACTCCTCTGTATCATCCAAATGGTCATTGGCAACCTGAAGACGGCCCTTGACATGTGCTGATTTAAGCACGGGAACCTTCCGTGCCATGCATGATTTAAAAACCATGAGGTCTTAGTGTATTACTAACAGTCACCTCGGAAACGGTGGTCCCAGCTCTTTTCAGGTCATTGACCAAGTCCTGTCGTGCAGTCCTGTAGTCCACGAGGTGATATCTTGCATGGGGCTCCACTACGATTGAGGTTGACCATCATGTTTAGCTTCTTCCATTTTCTAATGATTGCTCCAACAGTGGAAATTTTTTAACCAAGATGCTTGGCAATTTCTCCATAGCCCTTTCCAGCTGTGTGGAGTTGCACAATTCTGTCTCTGGTGTCTTTGGACAGCTCTTTGGTCTTGACCATGTTACAAGTTTGAGTCTTACTGATTGTATGGGGTGGACAGGTGTCTTTATGCAGCTAATGACCTCACACATGTGCATCTGATTCAGGATAATACATGGAGTGGAGGTGGACTTTTAAAGGTGGACTAACAGGTCTTTGAGGGTATATTTATCTCGGTAATTCTAGCTGCTTTGGGGGTGCTTTTCTGCACATTGGACAGGACGACTGCACTGTATTAAGGAGAGGATGAACGCAGCCATGTATTGTGAGATTTTGGGGAACAACCTCTTTCCCTTAGTCAGAGCATTGAAGATGGGTTGTGGCTGGGTCTTTCAACATGACAATGACCCGAAGCACACCTCCAGGAAAGCGAAGGAGTGGGTCCGCAACAAGCATATCAAGGTTCTGGCGTGGCCTAGCCAGTCTCCAGACCTAATCCCAATAGAAAATCTTTGGAGGGAGTTGAAACTCCATGTTTCTCAGCGACAGCCCACAAACCTGTCTGATCTAGAGAAGATCTGTGTGGAGGAGTGGGATAAAATCCCTCCTGCAGTGTGGACAAACCTGGTGTTTAACTACAGGAAACGTTTTGACCTCTGCAATTGCAAACAAAGCCTATTGTACCAAATATTAATATTGTTTTTTTCAGGTGTTCAAATACTTATTTGCAGCTTCTTCTTCTTCTTCTTTTCCTTTCGGCTTGTCCCGTTAGGGGTCGCCACAGCGTGTCATCTTTTGCCATCTTAGCCTATCTCCTGCATCTTCCTCTCTAACCCCAACTGCCCTCATGTCTTCCCTCACCACATCCATAAACCTTCTCTTTGGTCTTCCTCTCGCTCTTTTGCCTGGGAGCGCCATCCTCAGCATCCTTCTACCAATATACTCACTCTCTCGCCTCTGAACATGTCCAAACCATCGAAGTCTGCTCTCTCGAATCTTGTCTCCAAAACATCCAGCTTTGGCTGTCCCTCTAATGAGCTCATTTCTAATCCTATCCAACCTGCTCACTCCGAGCGAGAACCTCAACATCTTCATTTCTGCCACCTGTTGTTTCTTCAGTGCCACCGTCTCTAATCCGTACATGATGGCCGGCCTCACCACTGTTTTGTAAACTTTGCCCTTCATCCTAGCAGAGACTCTTCTGTCACATAACACACCAGACACCTTTCGCCAGCTGTTCCAACCTGCTTGGACCCATTTCTTCACTTCCTGACCAAACTCATCATTGCTCTGGATTGTTGACCCTAAATATTTGAAGTCGTCCACCCTCGCTATCTCTTCTCCCTGTAGCCTCACTCTTCCCCCTCCACTTTTCTCATTCACGCACATATATTCTGTTTTACTTCGGCTAATCTTCATTCCTCTCCTTTCCAGTGCATGTCTCCATCTTTCCAATTGTTCCTCTGCATGCTCCCTGCTTTCACTGCATATGACAATATCATCTGCGAACATCATGGTCCAAGGGGATTCCAGTCTAACCTCATCTGTCAGCCTATCCATTACCACTGCAAACAGGAAGGGGCTCAGAGCTGATCCCTGATGCAGTCCCACCTCCACCTTAAATTCCTCTGTCACACCTAAGGCACACCTCACCATTGTTCTGCTGCCATCATACATGTCCTGTACTATTTTAACATACTTCTCTGCCACACCAGACTTACGCATGCAGTACCACAGTTCCTCTCTTGGTACTCTGTCATAGGCTTTCTCTAGATCCACAAAGACACAATGTAGCTCCTTCTGACCTTCTCTGTACTTTTCCACGAGCATCCTCAAGGCAAATAATGCATCTGTGGTACTCTTTCTAGGCATGAAACCATACTGTTGCTCACAGATACTTACTTCTGTCCTGAGTCTAGCCTCCACTACTCTTTCCCATAACTTCATTGTGTGGCTCATCAACTTTATTCCTCTATAGTTCCCACAGCTCTGAACATCCCCTTTGTTCTTAAAAATGGGAACTAGAACACTTTTCCTCCATTCTTCAGGCATCTTTTCGCCCGCTAGTATTCTGTTGAATAAGTTGGTCAAAAACTCCACAGCCATCTCTCCAAATTGCTTCCATACCTCTACCGGTATGTCATCAGGACCAACTGCCTTTCCATTTTTCATCCTTTGTAGTGCCTTTCTGACTTCCCCCTTAGTAATCATTTCCACTTCCTGGTCCTTCACTCTTGCCTCTTCAACTCTTCCTTCTCTCTCATTTTCTTCATTCATCAACTTCTCAAAGTATTCTTTCCATCTATTTAGCACACTACCGGCACCAGTCAACACATTTCCATCTCTATCCTTAATCACCCTAACCTTCTGCACATCCTTCCCATCTCTATCCCTCTGTCTGGCCAACCTGTAGAGATCCTTTTCTCCTTCTTTCTTGTCCAACCTGGTGTACATGTCTTCATATGCCTCTTGTTTAGCCTTTGCCACCTCTACCTTTGCCCTACGTCGCATCTCGATGTACTCCTTTCGCCTCTCCTCAGTCCTCTCAGTATCCCACTTCTTCTTCGCTAATCTCTTTCCTTGTATGACTCCCTGTATTTTGGGGTTCCACCACCAAGTCTCCTTCTCCCCTTTCCTACCAGATGACACACCAAGTACTCTCCTGCCTGTTTCTCTGATCATCTTGGCTGTCGTCGTCCAGTCTTCCAGGAGCTTCGGTTGTCCATCGAGAGCCTGTCTCACCTCTTTCCGGAAGGCCGCACAACATTCTTCCTTTCTCAGCTTCCACACATGGTTCTCTGCTCTGCCTTTGTCTTCTTAATCTTCCTACCCACCACCAGAATCATCCTACATACTACCATCCTATGCTGTCGAGCTACACTCTCCCCTACCACTACTTTACAGTCAGTAACCTCCTTCAGATTACATCGTCTGCACAAAATATAATCTACCTGCGTGGTTCTACCGCCGCTCTTGTAGGTCACTATATGTTCCTCCCTCTTTTGGAAATAAGTGTTCACTACAGCCATCTCCATCCTTTTTGCAAAGTCCACCACCATCTGCCCTTCAAAGTTCCTTTCCTGGATGCCGTACTTACCCATCACTTCTTCATCGCCCCTCTTTCCTTTACCAATATGTCCATTACAATCTGCACCAATCACAACTCTCTCGCTGTCTGGGATGCTCAGAACTACTTCATCTAGTTCCTTCCAGAATTTCTCTTTCAACTCTAGGTCACATCCTACCTGTGGTGCATAGCCGCGAACCACATTATACATAACACCCTCAATTTCAAATTTTAGTCTCATCACTCGATCTGATACTCTTTTCACCTCCAAGACATTCTTAGCCAGCTCTTCCTTTAAAATAACCCCTACTCCATTTCTCTTCCCATCTACTCCGTGGTAGAATAATTTAAACCCTGCTCCCAAACTTCTAGCCTTACTACCTTTCCACCTGCTCTCTTGGATGCACAGAATATCAACCTTTCTCCTAATCATCATGTCAACCAACTCCTGAGCTTTTCCTGTCATAGTCCCAACATTCAAAGTCCCTACACTCAGTTGTAGGCTCTGTGCATTCCTTTTTTTCTTCTGACGCTGGATCCGGTTTCCTCCTCTTCTTTGTCTTCGACCCACAGTAGCTGAATTTCCACCGACGCCCTGCAGGTTAGCAGTGCAGCTACATCACACAAATAAATCGGTAAAAAATTATGCATTGTGATTTCTGGATTTTTCTTTTTAGATTATCTCTCTCACAGTGGACATGCATCTACGATGAAATTTCAGACCCCTTCATGATTTCTAAGTGGGAGAACTTGCAATATAGTAGGTTGTTCAAATACTTATTTTCTTCACTGTATATTGTGTGGATGTTGTTGTATTCCCTGCATAAGGGCATTACTTAACCAACTTATAAACCACTGCTATTGCCCCGACAAATTCAAAATTGGCCGAAATATATCCACACCTGGCACAACAGGGTAATAGTGATATTGTTGACCACGATGATGGCGTGATGACTTCTCTTCTAAACCTGTTCTCTGATCCAATAGATTACAAGTGATTAGAGCTATATTTTCCTATGAGTGTAACTATGTTTTAATCAATATGATTCTGTAGCATAAAGCCGAAAGGGTGATCTATTAGATTAAGGGTGCCCAGACTTTTTTACCCCAAGATCTACTTTTCAAGCAGCCAGCCTCTTTCGAGCTCCCGATGGGGGGGTGATTATGTTGCCTCTTATATTTAAAATACAGAATTAGCTTTTTGTGCACTGAATTTTCTGTGCTTTCATCCTGGATCAGGCTGTGCCATGGTGGAATTTTAAAATTACACACCATCTCATCCTGCACTTTCTACTTTGTCTTCAGATCAGACCTTTCGCACTCGGAAAAGAGAAAATCTCGTCCAGTTTAACCAATTATTCTTTGATTATTCACATCCTCTGACAGTCATTGCATCTTAAAACAACAGAATTTCTTTTTTAACAGTCTCCATTAATATCGAAAGTAAACATAAGCAGCATGTATAGCTCGTCTTTGCTCTACATTGCACAAACTGTTTGCTCACTAAAGCAGCGGTGGCGGACGCTGTCATTAAAAAAAAAACACACACACATTGATGGGCTGCGTAATTACTGTAGCATTTGTAATTATGAGTGTACATCTTTGGAGGGGGGTGGGGGGTGTTAGGTAAATTAGGAAAAAAAGTGTGGCGGAGCAGCGGTCGTTAGAAAAAGTTGTGTGTGCTGCCTAAAAGAAACCAGTGGCTTTTTCTTTTCAGTTTTTCCAGTACGTATGCAAATTGTGCCATTGGATATAACAACCAGTCATCCCTCACTCATTGAATCACATTGCAAAATGCCACAAACTTAATAGCTATATGTTATACTTTCAATTTGAATTGGATTTTTTTTTTTGGTTATCGCGCGCAACGCAGAATATCTGCGAAGAGACTGCATCAGCGGTGCACAATTGTGCACGAGCGCAGTTTTGAGGGAACGTTGGCTGACATCTTTTTTTTTGGTTTTTTTTTGGCATGTCGTACAGCGATCGAACAAGACCGGTCGATCATGATTGACGCATTGAGCACCCCTGTATTAGATGATGTGAGGATTTGAGGAAAAAAATGATAAACAGGGGGATAAGGTAGGAATAATTGTAAATGTAATTAAGTAACTCCTCCTGCCTGCAATGAAGAATGCTTTTCTCTGCTACAATTAAGAAAGTTATTGTCTGCAATGAAGAATGATTTGCTCTCCTCCAATTAAGTAACTGTTTCTACCTGCAATGAAGAATGCTCTGCTCTGTTCTCGATAACATGGTAGGAAATGTGGGATAAACAGGGGGGAAATGTAGGAATAATTGTGAATGTAATTATCATACATCTGCTTCCAATAAAGAAATGCTTGGCTCTGCTCTAGATAACGTGGCAACCGCTTAGCAGGAGATATCACAAGAACAAGAACATCTAATCATCAGAACTGTTAGAACAAGTAGCACCTGTTGTCTGCTAAAGAAATGATGACCACACATGTACTCAGAAATCTTACACACACACACACACACACACACACACACACCACACACACACACACAAGTACACTTTGTTTCCAACTATGTTTTGCTCACTTGTCTCCTTTTTGTAACATTCATGTAAATAAGGGGTGTTTGAAACTAAATAAATGGAGATGCTGAGGAAAGGATAATGAAGAGAGTGCAGTGGTGAATTGTATGAGACCATTCCTCTCCTCTCTTCTCGCGAGCTTTCAAACTTGAACTGGTGTCTTTGCTTACTTTTGTCCTGTTTAATGACTGTCTAATTGGTAAACCTGACATGGGGCTGTCCTGGTTGACACTTCTGCAACATCGCATGAAAATTGGGGACAGTGCCTCTGGAACAGACTTGGGAGGTGGTCTCCCTTTTTAAGAAGAGGATGAGTCCCCGATAAGGCACCTCAGCCCAACTGGTAAGATCTATTCAGGGGTGCTGGAGAAGAGGGTCGGTCCATCGGGAGGTCAAATCTGTGATTCAGGAGGGGCAATGTGGTTTTCGTCCTGGCTGTGGAACAATGGACCAGCTCCACACCCTCAGCAGGATCCTTAAGTGTGTGCATGGGAGTTCACCCAACCATTCTACATGTGTTTTGTGAACTTGGAGAAGGCGTTCGAACGTTTCCCTCAAGTAGTCTTTTTTTTTTTTTGGGGGGGGGGGGGGTTCTTCGGGAGTATGAGGTACCGAACCCCCTGATACGGACTGTTCAATGCGTGTACGACCGCTGTCAAGAATTTGGTCCACATTGCCGACAATAAGTCAGACTGGTTTCCGGTAAGAGTTGGCCTCCGCCAAGGCTGCCCTTTGTCACCGATTGTGTTTTTCAGCCGAGGCGTAGAGTGTGTGGTTATGTATGGTTAGTGGTTTGGTGGCCTCAGCATAACATGTCTGCTCTTTGCAGATGATGTTGTTCTGTTGGCTTCATCAAGCCGTGATCGCCAACTCTCACTGGAGCGGTATGCAGCAAAGTGTGAAGCGGCTGGGATGAGAATCCGCACCTCCAAATCTGAGACCACGGTCCTCAGTCGCAAAAGGGTGACATTCCCTCTCCGGGTCGGGGATATATCCTGTCCCAAATGGAGGAGTTCAAGTATCTTGGGGTCTTGTTCATGAGTGAGGTAAGAATGGAGCGGGAGATCGACAGAAGGATCAGTGCACAGTCTGCAGTGATGTGGACTTTGTATCGGTCCATTGTGGTAAAGAGGGAGCTAAGCCGAAAGGTGAAGGTCTTAATTTACCAGTCGATCTATGTCCCTACCCTCACCTATGGGCACTAATTGTGGGTTGTGACCGAAAGAACAAGATCCCGGGTACAAGCAGCCGAAATGAGTTTCCTCTGCAGGGTGTCCGGGCTCTCCCTTAAAGATAGGATCAGAAGCTTGGTCATCCGAGAGGGGCTCAGTGTCGAGCCACTGGTCCTCTGCATTGAGAGGAGCCAGATGAGGTTGCTGGGGCATCTGATCCGGATGCCTCCCGGACGCCTCCCCCAGTGAGGTGTTCTGGGCATGTCCCACCAGAATGAGACCCGGGGACGACCCAGGACATACTGGAGAGACTATGTCTCTCGGCAGTCCTGGGAACTCCTCGGGATCCCTCCAGAAGAGATGGAATTACTGGCTGGGTATCCCTGCTAAAGCTTCTTCCCGCGCGCCCCTACCCAGAGAAGTGGTAGAAAATGGATGGATGGATGGATGGATGGATGGACATTTGTAATTTTTGCTTCTCAGCAAAAAATTATTGCACATTCCTGAATCCCCACACAGCAGAAAATCACGACATGATGTCAGAACGAACAGAAATATGGGAACCATTCGACACCAATGTGAGGATGATGAGTTTCCAATACTTTGAACGATGAACAATTCTGAAAGGTCCCATGAAGACCGTGAAGAATACGAGCTCTATAAAGGCGTTAAAGGTTATCATTTTGAGCCAATTCGACTGAACACACGTTCAAATCCAGACAAAGGTCAGAGCCAAGGAATACATCATTTGTGTTGGAAATACTGACTGATAAGCATTTCAGAATCAGCTTTAAAGGCCAAGTGTGTAGAACACACAAGGAATTTTTCTCCAGCAGTCGGTGCTGCCCTGGTACGACACACAGAACAGAAAACAGAGAACAAGGAACAACATAGCAACAAGGACAAAGAACAAGAGACATTTCTGTTTATAGGAATTATTCCTTATAAGACGTGTAAGATGTGAAATCTATATAGATGAGTAGGTTAAAAATGTCAATTGTGCAAAGGGGGCGGTTTTAGTGATGAATCGTGCAGTCTGCAAAATAAATATAGTAAAATAAATAAATATAATATTTTATATAGATATATTACTCATACTGACTGGACCTGCAGGGTGTGAGTGAGTGTCCGAACATGGGACAAGGCAGAAAAATAATAGGTTTACTGAATTGAATGACTTAATTTCCAGAGGGGAAAAAAATGTTCGAATACCTGCTAGTTTTGACTTTCATTGATCTGTATCGTTTTCCCGATGGAAGAAGCTGGAAGAGCTGGTGGCCAGGATGTTGAGGGTCCGAGAGGATCCTGCCTGCTCTGGACCTGGTTCGCGTTGGGTGCAAGTCTTCAATAGTGGGTAGCGCAGTGCCAATAATCCGTTCAGCCGTTTTGACTGGCTGGCGGCTCCAAACCAGACTGTGATGGCGGTACACAGTAGTGATTCGATAACCGCTGTGGAGAACGGTCTCACCAGCTCTTGTGACAGGCTGTGCTTCCTTGGAAGCCGCAAGAAGTACATCCTTTGCTGGGCTTTTTTGAGGATGGAGGTGTTGTTTGTCCACCACTTCAAGTCCTCTGAGACTGTAATTCCCGAGAAATTGAATGTCTCGACAGTTGACACAAGCCAGTTAGACAGCTTCAAGGGCAGCTGTGGTGAAGGATGCCTGCTGAAGTCCGTAATCATCTCCACAGTCTTTCGAGTGTTCAACGAAAGGTTGTGTTGACCACACCAAAAAGCTCCAGTCTCGCCACTTCCTGTCAATACGCAGACTCGTCGCCGTCTTTGATGAGGCCGATGACCGTGGTGTCATCTGCGACCTTCACGAGTTTGACAGTCGTATACCACGAGGTGCAGTTGTTCATGTAGAGATAAAACGACCAGAGGGTAGAGGGCACAACCATGGGGTGCCCCAGTGCTTATTGTGCGCTGTCTGAACCCATGGGTACTTGAGGTTGCCTCTCTCCAATTCAGGCAACAGTATCGGCAGCAACTGGATTTTCCACATGAGTAAGAGCTGTTTTAAAATTTATTAATATTAATATTTCTCCTAATCAGCCCAGAATTTTGCAATTTGTATTCAGATTTTTTAATATAAAGAATTATTTATTTGATTATTGTTCCTGCTAAAAGCAGCATTGGTCCAATCAATGCTTGTTCAAACAGAGTTCCATTCTGGAACATTGTCATCTGAGTATATCTTCTTCCTTTCAAGTCCATCCTGCTTTTAGACATCTTATGAGATGGTGTTGGGGAATTGTAGCCAGAAATAACCGAATAAAAGTAATCAGTAATACAGCCCGATGGGGGCATAAACCAGTGCAATCTGTAGGACGGTCCCAAGCCCGGATAAATGCAGAGGGTTGCGTCAGGAAGGTCACCCGGCGTAAAAACTGTGCCAAACAAATATGAGCGTTCATCTAAAGAATCCCATACCGAATCGGTCGTGGCCCGGGTTAACAATGCCCGCCCCCGGCACTGCTAACCTGCAGGGCGTCGGTGGAAATTCAGCTACTGTGGGTCGAAGACAAAGAAGAGGAGGAAATTGGATCCAACGTCACAAGAAAAGGAGGAATGCACAGAGCCTACAACTGAGTGTAGGGACTATGACAGGAAAAGCTCAGGAGTTGGTTGACATGATGATGAGGAGAAAGGTTGATATTCTGTGCATCCAAGAGAGCAGGTGGAAAGGTAGTAAGGCTAGAAGTTTAGGAGCGGGGTTTAAATTATTCTACCACGGAGTAGATGGGAAGAGAAATTGAGTAGGGGTTATTTTAAAGGAAGAGCTAGCTAAGAATGTCTTGAAGGTGAAAAGAGTATCACATCGAGTGATGAGACTAAAATTTGAAATTGAGGGTGTTATGTATAATGTGGTTAGCGGCTATGCCCCACAGGTAGGATGTGACCTAGAGTTAAAAGAAATTCTGGAAGGAACGAGATGAAGTAGTTCTGAGCATCCCAGACAGCGAGAGAGTTGTGATTGGTGCAGATTGTAATGGACATATTGGTAAAGGAAACAGGGGCGATAAAGAAGTGATGGGTAAGTATGGCATCCAGGAAAGGAACTTTGAGGGACAGATGGTGGTGGACTTTGCAAAAAGGATGGAGATGGCTGTAGTGAACACTTATTTCCAGAAGAGGGAGGAACATATAGTGACCTACAAGAGCAGAGGTAGAGGCACGCAGGTGGATTATATTTTGTGCAGACGATGTAATCTGAAGGAGATTACTGACTGTAAAGATGGAGACATGCACTGGAAAAGAGAGGAATGAAGATTAGCCTTAGTAAAACAGAATATATGTGCGTGAATGAGAAAGGTGGAGGAGGAAGAGTGAGGCTACAGTGAGAAGAGATAGCGAGGGTGGAGGACTTCAAATATTTAGGGTCAACAATCCAGAACAATGGTCAGTGTGGTAAGGAAGTGAAGAAACGGGTCCAAGCAGGTTGGAACAGCTGGCAAAAGGTGTCTGGTGTGTTGTGTTATGTGAGTCTCTGCTAGGATGAAGGGCAAAGTTTACAAAAACAGTGGTGAGGCCGGCCATGATGTACGGATTAGAGACGGTGGCACTGAAGAAACAACACGAAGCAGAACTCAAGGTAGCAGAAATGAAGATGTTGAGGTTCTCGCTCGGAGTGAGCAGGTTGGATAGGATTAGAAATGAGCTCATTAGAGGGACAGCCAAAGTTGGATGTTTTGGAGACAAGATTCGAGAGAGCAGACTTCAATGGTTTGGACATGTTCAGAGGCGAGAGAGTGATTATATTGGTGGAAGGGTGCTGAGGATGGAGCTGCCAGGCAAAAGAGCGAGAGGAAGACCAAAGAGAAGGTTTATGGATGTGGTGAGGGAAGACATGAGGGCAGTTGGGGTTAGAGAGGAAGATGCAGAAGATGACACGCTGTGGCGACATCTAACGGGACAAGCCGAAAGGAAAAGAAGAAGAGGCAGAAATAACCGCGTGCCACTTCCATCCTGGTGTGATGTCTAAGATTCGTGACAGATGACAAAGATAAGACTGGATTGAAATGGTCTCCATCCTGAATTTTTTTGTTTTGTCTTTGTTAAATGTTAATGTATATGTTTGTATATGAACTAAACATACACCACAGAACTGAAATCATCGCATTTTTATTGAACTGTATGCTTACATTGTGTATAAATGTTTCTCTCACCACATTTTGACTGATTGCTGATTTGGTCTTTCAATATGAGCAACTTTAGGCCACCTGAGGTTGAAATACATGTTGCAGTATCCTCTCTGCTCTGAAAGAAATGTGTTTCTTTCTCATGAATAAGCATTTCTTCAGTCTGGTAACTTTTGGAATGTACCAAAGATAGAGACCCAGGATTTGCTGGTTTGATGTCAACCTCTTGTGCAGAAGATGGTTCCTGCAACATCTGTAATTAATGTAGAAAAGATTCAAAGTTTATAAAATAAGAAAAAATCTATAGATAGTTTATTTAAATCAATTTCATGGTGTACAAATTATTTTTGATAAGGTGAAAACATGTCTCCTCGAGAGCACAATTCATTTCAATCAACCCTTGCTTCATACTTTGGATGAGGTTTTAAAGCAGCTTATGTTGATAAAATCTCCATAGGACAATGTGGTAACAAAGGAAAGAGTTTAATTCACTGATTTAATAATTCCACACGATGCTGGTATTGGTCGCAGTTTTCGTTTTCTCAACAACCAAGTTTCCCAAGGAAGTACTATGTACAAATTTGCGAGTAAGAGAATTGACATTAGTTTGCAGTTATAAACTGTTCTGTGAGTGACTAGTATGCAATACTGTTTGTTCAATACGACATAGTATTTTATTAAAATTAAACACCCTGCATATATCAGAACATAAGCTTGCTGGACTTGTCAATAGCCAGATATACAGTACTTCCTTGTGATGCTGTTTGGGGTGGAGTCACGGGCATTTTTTGTTTACATTTTGGAAAGCTGACATTAAATTTTAAACTTAAAAGGTTTGTATACAATATTATCCTGTTTTTCTAGTTGAGAATGGTCAAACGGTTTGCTATGGTAAAATATTTTTCGCCAAGAACGACGTGCTACTTTTATTCAACCATATCCACACTGTTCAGTTTTCAGGAAATGAAATATAATCAACATACCTCGTCAACTTGTGTTTTAACCAAAGGTCTTCGCAGTTTTGGTACTTTCTGTGGGGGCGCTTCTGAGCTTGTCAGACAGTGTCCAGGTTCGGTGGCTGATCCAAGTTCGCATTTGGTCCCTTTAGCAACACCGATCTGTTCGGCTGTCGGAACTTGCTGTATGGTAGGCACTGATCCAGGTTTTAACATTTAGAACCAATCTCAAACATGAGTCCACCAGTCAAAGATTCCGGGGTGAAATGTTCACTGCATATGCCAGACTGCTGACTGGGTTTGTTAAAATTTGCTCTCGTTTGCACAAACCTGACCCACTGTCATTTGAATTGCGACAAAACTGAACCGCACACTTCTTCCAACATTGTTATGAATTTATTTTAGCTTCAATCACTGAGAAATTCTCGAAATGAATTGGTTTTGTTCAGCGTCAACAAGCAGTGCTGCGAGTAATAAAGCTGTGACACAAACACAAGTCGCCTAGTTGTGATGTCAGAGGCAAGCCGGACAAAAAGGGCCGTTTGTCAGGTACAGGAAACTCGGTCAAAGTTCGTGGATTTTAATTCATAAATATTTTTTGGTAAAAACATCAAACAAGATATGCATTTTATGGTACAGTTGAACATATATTTTTGTCTCAATAAGATTACTTCCACTCGAAAATTGACGTTCTATTCACTCAAACAATACAATTCAAAGCCAATTTCTGTTTTTCCCATCAGTTAAAGGGGAAATCCAGTGTTTTTCATGAACAATGTATCCAATAGGTCATGTAATATGTACTCTATTTTGACAATGTGATGTTAAATCCTGTCTCATTGAATAGTGAGAAGATTTTTATCAACAATTACGCTGCCATTTTCGCGAGTCACATGACCTACGTGCGTGGATGTGACGTGTTACATGCCGTTCCAAACGCTCGATTACATGGGACACCATCTATGCCCAGTGCTGATTTCTTGGATTTATCCTCATCTGATGAAGAAATGGCTGTATCGGTTGATCGGGAAGACGGAACCTGTGGCTGTAAATGTTGACTAGTCGGTTTGTTCTTTGGGCGGTGCCTAACTACTGGGAGGCCTATGCGCGGGACATAAGTGCGTAAACAAATGCGCCAGGGCTCTGGGCCGGCAGCTGGGGATGGTTCTTCAGACGGGAATGACGCGGAGTCTGACGAATGAGCTCCGGCGGTGGGCCGTGAGCAGAGATTTGGCGGCGGCGGAGGTGGTTAGCCAAGCTTCGGCGGAGGCCGTTAGCCTTGGACGCCGAAGCTAGGCTAAAGGCCTCCGCCGCCACCGGAGCTCAGCTAAAGGCTTCCGCTGCCGCCGAAGCTCGGCTCAAGGCCACCGCCAAAGCCAGACTAACGGACCCCGGAGTTCGGCTCGCGGCCCGCCGCTGGAGCTCATGACCCGCTGCTGGAGCTCCCTCGTCAGACTCCGCGTCATTCCGCCCAAAGAACCATGCGAATATTCAACATTAATTACAGTTACAGGTTCAAATCTGTATGGAAGTATTCCTCTGTCTTCCCGATCAACCGGTACTGCTATTTCTTCATCAGATGAGGATAAATCCGAGAAATCAGCGCTGGGCATAAATGGTGTCCCATGTAATTGAGCGGTTGGGATGGCACGTAACACGTCACAATCCTCCACGTACGTCATGTGACTCGCGAAAATAGCAGCACCCATGAAAATTCGTAATTGTCGATAAAAATCTTCTCAAAATACTATTAAATGAGAGAGGATTTAACATCACATTGTCAAAATAGGGTACATATGACATGACCTATTGGATACACTGTTCATGCAAACCACTGGATTTACCCTTTAATTTTCATTACATTTTTATTTATTACTTGTCATCTTTCTGTAATCACTGTGGGTTTTTCCTTTCATTAACAAGTGGGTAAAAAAATTTCCAGATGTACCGCACGTGTATTTTGTTTGTTTTTTTACATTTTATGGGGGCACGGTGGTGCAACCGGTTAGCTTGTTAGCTCCACAGTTCTACACAATGGGGTTCAAATCCCAGTCCCGGCTGTGTGGAGTTTGCATGTTTTCCCCGTGCCTCTGTGGGTTTTCTCCGAGAACACCGTTTTTTTCCCATATCCCAAAAATATCCATTAATTGGAGACTCTAAATTGTGATTGTGAGTATCACTGTTGTTTGTCCTTTGCGATTGTCTGGCAACCAGTTCAGGGCTTACCCCGCCTCCTGTCCGTTTATTGCTCGTATAAACTCCAGCACTCCCGAAATCCTTGTAAGGATAAGGGCATTGGAAAATGAATGGATTTATATTTTATGAATTCTACCAAATAACAACTTTCTCTCTGATCAGCAAGTTAAAAAAGAGAAAAACAACAACCGATCATAGATCCGATCACAAGAAAGAGCAGTTTAAATTACCTATTCATTTAGTGTATATAATTGTGTCCTAATTGCTCAAAAAAAGATTGAAACGATCATTTGTCAGATCATAACAGTAAAAATCTTTGTAATCACAACTCCAGCAACATCATTTTCTTGTGACTGTATCTCAGATTTAGAATCGTGACAAAATGACAATGCTTTTTAAAGTTGCTGTGCAGTGGCCACCTTAGTTTTGCATACTATGCACTGAGTCCTCAAAACAATCTAATGGCCTGACATGACATGCCACACTTGGCAACCAGCACACTGACACTTTAAATGGTGAGGATGCATCAACATGATCCCCAGTTCTAAATAAATCATTTGAGTTTTATCTAAGCAAATTAATATCGACTTGCTTGGTCTGAAAGATTCTAACCTGTGTTGCTATTCCATTGGATTCAGTCAGTATGCAATATACAGTACAGTCAATTGATTCAGTTAGTATGTAATATACAGTCAGCATCCAAAATCAAAACGCCAAAATATAGACTTCGTGGTTAATAGCAAAGCTCGATAGCTGTCACTATGATGGGTTGGACAACATGACACTTGGAAACGTAGCCTTTGAGATGTCGACAAATACAGCTCGGTAGTTTCATCTATCTATGAGTGATGTATTGGCTTGGACTTGGTAATGTTTATTACATTATAGCAGCTCACTTTATTCTCGTCAGTTGCTTTAAAAGACAAAGCCTTACCCAGTCAAATTTAACATTGTAGAACAGGCTAATATTAGCATTCGACAGGGTCATCAATGTAAACAAATCCCAGCGTTATTATGTTTGTACCTTTAGGAGACATTACTGTTACATGTTTGCGTTACACATAACTATTCACCCATAGTATTTGATGTGATCATCATAATAGTATAAAAAATAAACTCACAATGAAGTTGGAGCGTCACGTAATATACCAGTTTCCTCCCTTGACACCTTGCGCATGTAACCTAACTTACTTTTTCGTGTTCATAAACGCAAGAGCAACGTTTGAAAGAACCAATAGAACCAGGGAGGTATGTCAGGAAGGCGTTCCACAAAACACACAGCGGCCAATTCACTGCGAATAAGAAAAAGAAGAGCGAGGATTATTTAAAAAATAAATCTTTGGATTTAACTTGAAATACTAAATTCAGTATGTTTCATTGGAATGCACTTTTGCGTGTTCTAAATTACGCGACTATTCTTTTCCTTTCGGTTTTTCCCGTTAGGGGTCGCCAAAGCACATCATCTTTTTTTTCCATGTAAGCCTATGCCTCAACCTTCTCTTTGGTCTTCCTCTCACTCTTTTGCCTGACAGCTTCATCCTCAGCACCCTTCTACCAATGGACTCACTCTCTCGCCTCCGAACATGTCCAAACCATCGAAGTCTGCCCTCATGAACCTTGTCTCACAAACATCTAACTTTGGCTGTCCCTCAAATAAGATCATTTCTAATCCTTCCAACCTACTCACTTCTAGAGAGAACCTGAACATCTTCATTTGTGCCACATCCACCTCTGCTTGCTGTCTCTTCAGTGTCAGCATCCCTAATCCGAACATCATGGCTTGTTTTACCACTGTTGGATAAAGTTTGCCCTTCATCCTAGCAGAGACTCTTCTGTCACATAACACACCAGACACCTTCCACCAACTGTTCCAACCAGCTTGGACCCATTTCTTCACTTCCTTACCACACTCACCATTGCTCTGGATTGTTGACCCCAACAATTTGAAGTCGTCCACCCTCGCTATCTCTTTTCCCTGGGGCCTCACTCACCCTCCTTGACCTCTCTCGTTGACGCACATATGTTCTGTTTTACTTCGGCTCATCTTCATTTTTCTCCTTTCCAGTGCATCCCTCCATCTTTCTAATTGTTCCTCCATCCGCTCTCTGCTTTCGCTGCAGATCACAATGTCATCTGTGAACATCGTGGTCCAAGGGGACTCCATTCTAACTTCATCTGTAAGCCTATCCATTGCCACTGCAAACAGGAAGGGGATCAGAGCTGATCCCTGATGCAGTCCCACCTCCACCTTAAATTCCTCTGTCACACCTAAGGCACACATCACCATTGTTCTGCTGCCATCATACATGTCCTGTACTATTCTAACATATTTCTCCGCCACACCAGATTTACGCATGCAGTACCGCAGTTCATCTCTTGCGACTCTGTCATAGGCTTTCTCTAGATCCACAAAGACACCATGTAACTCCTTCTGACCTTCTCTGTACTTTTACACTAGCATCGTCAAGGCAAATAAAGCATTGGTGACACTCTTTCTAGGCATGAAACCATACTGTTACTCACAGATACTGTCCTTAGTGTAGCCTCCACTATTGTTTTCAATAACTTCATTGTGTGGCTCATCTCCTTTATTCCTCAATAGTTCCCACAGCTCTGCAAATTGCCTTTGTTCTTAAAAATGGGAACTCGCACACTTTTCCTCCATTCTTCAGACAACTTCTTGCCCACTAGAATTCTGTTGAACAAGTTAATCAAACACTCCACTGCCACCTCTCCAAATTGCTTCCATACCGCCACAGGTACAATGAAGAAATAAAATTTTGAACACCCTGCTATATTTCAAGTTATCCAACTTAGAAATCATGGAGGGGTCTGAAATTTACATCGTAGATGCGTCTCGACTGTGAGAGAGATAATCTAAAAAGAAAAATTGAGAAATTACAATGTATGATTTTATTTTTACGATTTATTTGATACAGCTGCAAATAAGTATTTGAACACCTGTCTATCAGCTACAATTCTGACACTCAAAGACCTGTTAGTCCCCATTTAAAAGTCCACGTCCACTCCATGTATTGTCGTGAATCGGATGCACGTGTGTGAGGTCTTTAGCTGCATAAAGACACCTGTCCACACCATACAATCAGTAAGACCCAACCGTGTACTATGGCCAAGACCAAAGAGCTGTCAAAAGACACCAGAGACAAAATTGTACAACTCCACATGGCTGGAAAGGGCTACGGACAAATTGCCAAGCAGCTTGGTGAAAAAAGGTCCACTGTTGGAGCAATCATTAGAAAATGGAAGAAGCTAAACATGATGGTCAATCTCAATTGGAGTGGAGCCCCATGCAAGATATCCTCTCGTGGGGTCTCAATAATCCTTAGAAAGGTGAGGAATCAGCTCAGGGCTATATGGCAGGACTTGGCCAATGACCTGAAAAGAGCTGGGACCACCGTTTCTAAGGTGACTGTTGGTAAGACATTAAGACGTCGTGGTTTGAAATCATGCATGGCACGGAAGGTTCCTCTGCTTAAACTAGCACATGTCAAGGCCCTTCTTAAGTTTGTCAATGACCATTTGGATGATACAGATGAGTCATGGGAAAATGTTTTGTGGTCAGATGAGACCAAACTGGAACTTTTTGGTCATAATTCCTCTCATCGTGTTTGGAGGAAGATGAATGAGTTCCATCCCAAGAACACCATGTCTACTGTGAAGCATGGGGATAGTAGCATCATGCTTTGGGGGTGTTTTTCTGCACATGAGACAGGACAACTGCACTGTATTAAGGACATGATGACCGCGGCCATGTATTGTGAGATTTGGGGGAATAACCTTTTTCCCTCAGTCAGAGCATTGGAGATAGGTCGTGGCTGGGTCTTTCAACATGACAATGACCCGAAGCAAACAGCCAGGAAAACCAAGGAGTGCTTCCATAAGAAGCATATCAAGGTTCTGACGTGGCCCAGCCAGTCTCCAGAGCTGAACCCAATAGAAAATCTTTGGAGGGAGGTGAAACTCCGTGTTTCTCAGCGACAGCCCACAAACCTGTCTGATCGAGAGAAGATCTGTCTCTCTTCAAATACTTATTTGCAGCTGTATCACACATATAAATCGTGAAAAAATCATATACCGTTATTTCTGGATTTTTCTTTTTGGATTATCTCTCTCACGGAGGACATGCACCTATGAGGAAAATTTCAGACCCCTCTGTGATTTCCAAGTGGGAGAACTTGCAAGATAGCAGGTGTTCAAATACTTACTTTCGTTTCCAACCTGGTGTACATGTCATCATATGCCTCCTGTTTATCCTTCGCCAACTCTACCTTTGCCCCACGTCACATCTCATTGTATTCCTTTTGCTTCCCCTCAGTCCTCTACGTGTTCCATTTCTTCTTCACTAACCTCTTTCCTTGTATGACTTCCTGTATTTTGGGGTTCCACCACCAAGTCTCCTTCTCACCTTTCCTACCAGAGGGCACACTAAGTATTATCCTGCCTGTCTCTCTGATCAGCTTGGCTGTAATAGTCTAGTCTTCCGGGAGCTCTTTGTCTCCATCGAGAGCTTCTCTTCTCCATCGAGAGCTTGTCTCACCTTTTTCTGAAAATCCGCACAACATTCTTCCTTTCTCAGCTTCTATCACATGGTTCTCTGCTCTACCTTTGTCTTCTTAATCTTCCTACCCACCACTAGAGTCACCCTACACACCACCATCGTATGCAGTCGACCAACACTCTCCCCGACCACTACCCTACAGTCAGCAACTTCCTTCAGATTATATCGTCTGCACAAAATGTAATCCACCTATGTGCTTCTACCTGCGCTCCTGGAGGTCACCCTTCGTTCCTGCCTCTTCTGGAAAAAAAATGTTCACTACTGCCATTTCCATCCTTTTTGCAAAGTCCACCACCATCTGTCCCTCAAAGTTCTCTTCCTGGATGCCATACCTACCCATCACTTCTTCATCCATTACAATCTGCACCAAACACAACTCTCTCTCTGTCTGGTATTCTCAAAACTACTTCATCTCGTTCCTTCCGGAATTTCTCTTTCAACTCTAGGTCACATTCTACCTGTGGGCCATAGCCACTAATCACATTATACATAACACCCTCAGTTTCAAATTTCAGCCACATTACTGGATCTGATCTTCTTTTCACCTCCAAGACATTCTTAGCCAGCTCTTCCTTTAAAATAACCCCGACTCCATTTTCTTCCCTTCTACTCCATGGTAAAATAATTTAAACCTTGCCCGTTAACCTCAAGCCTTACTACCTTTCCACTTGCTCCCTTGGATGCACCTTTCTCCTTATCATCATGTCAATCAACTTCCGAACTTTTCCTGTCAAAGTCTGTTGGGTCCAAAGCACGGACTTCTCGCTCAATGTGGACCCAGAGGTCACAGCACCAGGGATAGAATGATTGAGACAGAGGCAGAGTTATTTTTTACTAAACTGCAGTTTAGGGAGAGCTTGGAGGAGCAGAACATATCCTCCACACCCGCACGTAAGACTCTCTCCGAGCCCCCCCCAAAACCACACATTTTATTGAGTTTCACACATAGGGAGGGGGAAAGAGGTTTCACAAGACAAGTAAAGTTGTTATACAGAGACAGTTAATCTTCTCAAGGCCGGGTGTCCTCTGAGTGGACACAGTTCTTCCTGTTACAAAAACCCACAAGAATGCAACTATTATAAATTTGCAGTCACCTTGAGCTCTTAAACTTCCCATAGACAAACAGCACACACACACATCCCTGCACAGCAAAAGAGTAATTAAAAAAGATTTATGACACATGAGGAGATACATTTCACAGGCCTCTGTGAAATGTGTAAGCTTATCTTACAAGTCCCAACATTCAAAGTCCCTACACTCAGTTGCAGGCTCTGTGCATTCCTCTTCTTCTTCTGCCGAAGAATCTGGTTTCCTCCTCTTCTTTGATTTCCACCGACGCCCTGCAGGTTAACGGTTCCGGGGGAGGATGTTGTTAACCTAGGCCACGACCGAGCCGGGATGGGGATTCTTTTGATAAGCAGCCATACTGTATTTGTTTGGCAAAGTTTTAAGCCGGTTTCCCTTCCTGACGCAACGCTCTGCATTTATCCGGGCTTGGGGCTGGCCTACAGATTGCACTGGCTTGTGCCCCCATAGGGCTGCATTACTGAATCAGTCAAATCAGTTCATTATTATTTTTTGTTTATGAATCGTTCACTTCTTTTTCATAAAATAACGTGCTTCCTCATTTAGTTAATGATCCATCCCTGAGGTTAACATTCACTCAACAGATTCACCAAAGCACTATACGCGCCTCACAATTCTGAGGACCAGGGTTCCAATCCTTTCATGTTCTGTCTCTGGGCACTCCGGTTTCCTTCCACATCCCCAAAACAAGCATTAATTGGAGACCTTAAACTGCCCCTACGTGTGATTTTGATTGGTACTGTTGTCTTTCTCCATGTGCCCTGTGATTGGGTGGCAACCAGTTCAGCAGGGTGTTCCCTCCCTCCAGCATGTTGACAGCTGGGAAAGCCTCCGGCACTCCCTACGACCCTTGTGAGGATAATCAGCTAAGAAAATGAATGGATGTATATAGACACACACGCACACACAGACACACGCATTGTTCAGAGGGTTGTTTGGACAAACAAAAAATATATAGACTTCTTCTTCTTTTCCTTTCAGCTTGTCCCGTTAGGGGTTGCCACAGTGTGTCATCTTTTTCCATCTAAGCCTATCTCATGCATCTTCTTCTTTAACACCCACTGTCCTTATGTCCTCCCTCACAACATCCATCAACCCTTTCTTTGGTCTTCCTCTCACTCTTTTGCCTGGCAGCTGAAACATCCAACAATATATGGACTAACATCGTCATTTCAGATGTCAAAAAGTATTTGCGGCTCCCAGTGTTGTCTTTTTTGTTTAAACCGGGTCAAAATTGCTCTTTGAGTGCTAAAGATTGGCAACCCCTTATCTAGCCTCTCACAAGCCAGAGTAACTTTTCTCCATTGAGGTGCACAGCATCACTGACAACAGTATCTGCCACCTGGGCTGTCTTCCTGCTCACTCACCACACAGTTGTTATTATTTTCTTATTCGTGGCAACTGTCTTTGAGTGTTGAGAAGTGTGATATAGGTTTAATGTATTATTATTCAGGCGGCACGGTGGATTGCTTGGAAAGCATTGGGTTCAATCCCAGCCATTCCTGTGTGGAGTTTGCATGCTCTCCCTGTGCCTTGGTGGGTTTCCTAATCCTAACTCCAGTACCTCCCACATCACGAAAAACATCGTCCATTAATTGGACACTCTAAATTGCCCCTAGATGTGATTATAAGTGCGGCTGTTTGTATCTATATTCCCTGCAATTGACTGACGAACATTTCATGGTGTAGCCTGCCTCCTGCCCGTTGACAGCTGGGATAGGCTTCAGCGCTCCTGTGAGGATAAGAGGCTTAGAAAATGGATGGATGGTTGGTATTATTAGTCATCATAATAATGAATTTAAAAAATAAAATAATTTATAAATAAATAATTTAAAATAATCTCATTAGAGACAGAGGGAATGTTATGTATGAGTACATACTGTAATATCTGTATATCCACTGGGCAGGAGAGTCAGGAGGCAGAGCAGCAGCTCATTGTTTGAGAATGTTTGGTGTGCTGCAGAAGTGTTCAATAAAAAAGCAAAAATTCAGTGGTTAGTTGTTTCCTCAGACGTCCTGCTTACAAAGGACCCCAGGATCAATTACACGCACCGCTTCAGCAGAAAGCGGTTGGGCCACCCATTGCGTGTGTGGCTGTGAAGATGATGGGCCCTTTCTTTGTGACTGAAAGAGGGAATAAGCATGTTTTGTGAGCGATGGAGTCTTTCACAAAATCCCCAGATGCGTATGTCTTACGAGACCAAGAGGTGGAGACAATTGTGTATGCACTGCTGGAGAGCATGTTGAGACTGCAGACATCCTGCAACAGTGATCAGGGCAAGAATTTTGAGTCAAAGGTTTTCACTGCCCTGTGCAAGCGACTGGACATGCAAAAGACCCACACCATGCCCTTGCATCCTCAGAGTGATGGTCTGGTTGAGCGGTTCAACCGCACCATGAAGCAAGACCTCGCCATTCTCACCGCTAAACACCAGCGTGACGGGAAAGGGAACATTCCCATGGTGTTAATGGCCTACCAATCTTTCATCAAGAGTTTTACCAGATGCACTCGTCCTCTGCTGATGTTGGGCGGGGAGATTCCAACACCGCCGGAGCTGGCATTTGGAAGACCATCAGACTTCTCTGAAAACCGTCCACTGTTGGAGCACCTCAGAAACCGCGTGATCGACTCGAGTCAGACGAGTTGGTTTGTGCATCCCCACTCAAGCGGTGGTGGTGCCCAAGGACACAGCGGCTTCATGGCTCTCACTATCAGTGCTAGTATTCGTATATTGTCTTGGTTTTTTTGGGCATGTTGCTCACATGTGCCTTGGCGCTACAATGCTACATTCACAAGGAACTTTTTGACTTTGGATACCAACACAAAGTAGCAGTTTCATGCGACTCTCACTGCAAATACAACATTCCAGACAAGCTAGCAAGACTACCGGGCTCACTGTGGATTGTTGTCGGGCCAATGAAGAGGCGCAGGCAGAGGAAAGAGAGAAAGCAGATGTGATGCCATTTGTCTGGCCACATTCTTGGGCCAAAAGAATAATACACACAGACCACCTCTTCCAAGCCTGTACCTCACAAATGCCAGATCTATCGCAAACAAAACTGACAAGCTGGAATTACAATTTGTGAATAATCACTGTTTGTCAGTGGTGTGTCATCATCATTACGGAGACCTGGCTTCACGCAAACATTCCCATTTCAGGGGCAAGGCGAAGCCACTGCCCTGGGTGGAGCTGCCTCTGGCAGCAGTCTCACACCTGCACTGCATGGACACGAATTGGACCAGGCATTTAAACCTTGAGTTGGTCTTCTGCATTTGCCAGGTTGTTGTGCTACTGTGTATTGGACACTTCACTGTCGTGCATGAGTACGCAAGCATAGTCATCGGACCTTGTTTCATGTTTTTTGACATTGCCTTTTGCCTTGCGCCTTTTGTGTCTGTGCCTTCTCGGACTGCTTACCTGTGTATGACCTCAGTTTTGAATAAAGCCACTCTCAACATAATGCCCTCGGCTCAGAGTCCTGCAGTTGGGTCCTGTCCCTTGCCTCGTTCTTTTGACAGAATGAACTGGCCACAGAACCACTGGCTACTTTCACTCACTCCTCGCCGACGACCGAGCCACAGCAGACTCTCGCTTCTGCCTGAGTGGCGACCGAGCCACAGTGGACTTCTACCCTCACCTCACTGTCAACCGGCCACAGTGGATTCTCTCTTCCACCTCGGTGGGCACCGAGCCACATTTTCGCCCATGCCTCGGTGGGGACTGAGCTACAGCTTCCTTATGGCCACGTCTTGGTGGCGACCCATCCACGGCCGCCTGAAGACCGCGCCTCGGAGGCAACCAATCCACGGCTGCCTGACAACCACGGTTCAGTGCCGACTGATCCACAGCCACCTCACGACCATGTCTCAGCAATGACCGATCCATGGCCGCCTCACGCCCACGTCTCGGCGGCGACCAATGCATGAAAGCCTGATGCCCACGTCTTGTTGGCGACCAATCCATGGCCGCCTCATGTCCACATCTTGACGACAACACATCCGTCATAAGCACGTGGCAAGGGACAGGACCCAACTGCAGGACTCCAAGGCGAGGGCATAATGTTGAGAGTGGCTTTATTCAAAACTGAGGTCATACACAGGTAAGCAGTCCAAAAATGTGGAACAAGGTTCAATGACTATGGGGCAACACTTGGAAACATTACTTTTGGTCACAGACATTAGCAAAGGATTTCAGAACCCAACACCCAGCAGCCAGCCAATCCTGTTACGCTTTCTTAGTCAGGTGACGTGATGCGAAGTGGCGGGCATATAGAGGGCTTGCAACTGATGTCACTGCCGAGCATGCACATTAATTGTCCGCCATATTGAAAAGCAAACAAGTGTACCGGAGGCCGTATCCCCGTGCACCAGTGACTCCATTATTTTTTAAAACTTGCACAAACCAACTGGCCTCCAGATATTGTTAACTCAAGTGCTGTGGTTGGCTGCTCCAACAGAGCAAGGTCTGACGTGAACAAGTCATTATTCAGGATTCCAGCTGTTATAACATGGCAGGGAGAACAAACTGAAAAACTTCCTTCTCAGGGTCAAAGGGATTGGCTGGCAGCATTGTCCAGAGCAGATGTAAACACTGCTAATCTGTCCCAGTTTCGTGTGTGCTCAGATCATTTTGTCACTGGTAAGTGTTTTTTTGTCAGTTGAGTGATACATTTGAGTAAACAGGTGACCTTGATCTGCAAGCCCAGAGAATGGTGGGTCATGTATGGCTGCATGGTGTGTTGGCACTTGGAACAAGTGAACAATGAAATTGATACTAAACAACAGGAAAACATGCTTCCTCTTATAATGATGTTAAATGAATACTGTTCTGAAATTGTTTTGAAACGTTTTTCTGGTGTGCTCTTAATAATATGGTTATTGTTTGATATTGTACTGAGTTACATGAATCAAATTCTGAAATATTTTAGGACTGGGGACTTGTTTTAATATCAGCATCCTTTCAACAACTTATTGAAATTTTAATATGATGTGTTCCGTTTAATTAAGTAACTTGGTCAAACAAAAAGATCATTATATTAACATTTTCTTATTTATGATTATTGTTTCAGGCAAGGCAGCACATCTGTATAATTCCACTAATCCGGACTGGGTTCCAACCAACAAACAATCAAATGGAAATCAGTGGAATATTCCCTCTGTACAGCAAATTGAAATAAAATGTGTCCCTATATTCATAAAATGATGTGAAGAGCATTCTTAAGTACATGTCTTTGTGGAATTATATTGGCATGACTGTGGTTACCCGTGCATCCTTTATAATCTTAAGATAATGGACTTTGCATTCTTCCTTGAAAATTGGGAGTGACATTTTGACATTCAAAGATAGTATCAACAACTCCAAATTGAAAACAAAGAAATCTGTTACATTTGGAAGGCATTTATTGCAATTCATGTAAATTTGTACACACACACCACACACACACACACACAAACACACATATATATATATATATATATATATATATATATATATATATATATACTCTATTTGAAACAAAAAAATATGTGTACAAAAACTTTTTTTGTTTCAAATACAGTGGGTGTAGGAATAATTGTGATCATAATTATCATACATCTGCTTCCAATAAAGAAATGCTTTGCTCTGCTCTAGATAACGTGGCAGCCTCCTAGCAGGAGATAGCAAGAACAAAAACATCTAATCATCAGAACTGCTGCCTGTTAAAGTTGTTAAAGAAATGATGACAACACATGTATTCAGCAAGCTTCCACACATGCACACGCACATGAACAAACATGTACACTTTGTTTCAAATTGTTTTGCTTGTCATCTCCTTTTTGTAACATCCATGTAAATAAGGGGCGTCTTAAAACTAAATAAATAGAGGTGCTGAGGAGAAGATAATTAGAGAGTGCAGTGGTGAATTGTAGGAGACAGTTCCTCTCCTCTCTCCTCGCGAGACTTGAACTGGTGTCTTTGCTTCCTTTTTTGTCCTGTTTGATGAATGTCTGATTGGTGAACCTGACATTTACCTGGTCCTTCGAGCCGGATCTCAAGATACCTGAGGTTTCCAGGGGCCGAGTCGACGTCCAGGCAAAGACCGTGGCCATGGCACTTGAGACCCTTTCTGGGACTGGGCCTCGACTTTGCGCCTGGAGGCTGAGGGTTGACGAGAAGCCGAAGTAAGTGAAGACATCTCTGGTGAGTAGGAAACTCCTACACTCATGAGGAATGAGTGAATGCGCGTCTGGGTGACTGCGGCAGAACCAAACCTCGAGAATACTAGTCACTATCGAGTACACTAATTAGTCTATAAAACTGAGAAAAGGGCTTGTTTGATCTGTGTGCGACATAATCCACAAGGGAATATGCATTCAAAATGTGGTCAATTTCCTCAAGCTACACATCCATTCATCCCTCCATCCATTTTCTTAGCCGCTTATCCTCACAAGGGTCGCGGGGAGGGCTGGAGCCTATCCCAGCTGTCAACGGGCAGGAGGCAGGGTACCCTGACCTGGTTGCCAGCCAATTGGAGGTCACATGGAGACAAACAGCCGCACTCACAATCACACGTAGGGGCAATTTGGACACAATGACAGATTTAGTCTAACTAAACATACATTACAAGCACGTAAGGGTCTCATTCCATTGGAAACACTGTTTGGGAGACCATAGAAATTACCAATATTTTCCACACAATGAGAGATAGACGAATGATGAAGAAAAAAAAACACACAAGTGGGTCCCTTTCAGGAGTTATTAACAGCCCCAAACAGCTTAAAAAAATTGCAAAAAGGGGTACTTGAGTTCATTTGTTCATTGTAGGAAAGTTTTTGCTTTTGAAACCATTGTTAACACAAACAAAACTAATTTGTTTTTATTGGCCACAGATAGCTGTTCTCATTCCCACTGCCAAGGTCGCTGTAGTCCGGTTACACATGGGAGTGAGACTGCTGTCATAATGGCAACTAAACAGTTAAATTTTACTGTTGGGTGTTGGATGAAAACGCTACCCGTTATTTTCATTTTTCTGTTCAAGTGGTACCTGTGGGAACCACTCAAGGTCCGACCCAAAAAAAAAAAGATAAAATAAAATAAAAACAAAACAAATTGGATAACTACAAACAAAAAACGTGTCCAAAAGAGTGTGTTGTTTGCACAGATCCAGAGATAATACCAATGTTATTAATTGATAATGAATGCAAAAAAAAAAAAGTTGGAGGATTCTGTGTATCCATTAACTTCTCTTGAAAAAAAAAAAAACTGTTTTCTAATGGCGTGTCACTCGGAAATTTCACATGCATCAATTTGATAGGACTAGAAACAAATTGGGAATTTTATCAGCATTGATGTGTAAAGCCATTTTTGTGCCATTGCCATGGTGGTGCGGCAGTCACTGTCTTTGATTTTTTTACGCTGGATGCCTTTCCTGATGCAACCCTTCTGCATTTATTCGGAGAGAGAGCTGGAGCCAATCCCGGCCTAACTTCGGGCAGCGGCAGACTACACGCCGAACTGGTCGCCAGCCAGTCGCAGTGCAGATGTCGACAACATCACTGAGCGGGAATCGATCCTACGCTGCCTTCACTCGAAATGTCCCTCTGAGGGAAACCCGAACTACAACGTGGCCCACAAGAGAAATGAGTTTTACATCCCTGCACTACACCATCAGAATTTTTTTTTTAACAAGTTACTGTGCTTTAATAACCTTGTTACTGCCATCTGTCTACTCATCCTATGTCTGTTTATGAATTAACATCTACTGTACATGCAGTTTTACCCGAACACTGGCATAGACTGAGCAAGAGCTGAATGACATGGACAAAATAGCAGAAAGAAACGCGTGGATACACCTTACACACTGTTGGGTTTATGCTAAATGAAACCCCCACTTTCTTCTCACCATTTGCCAATTTAATGCTACCTTAGACCCGAATGCCATACAAAAGAGTACGTATACTGTGGAAGGAGTATTTTAACCGAAAAACCTGAGGAACATTTTTTCATTATTATGATTATCTTTTTTACAAATAGGAAACAAAACTGGTTGTTATTAATGTAGAATGCAGCAAACAAGGTAAACTATAGTTACTTCACATCCATGGGCCCTGGGCCACTAATGTGTGTCATTCCAACAGAAATCCCAACACAATGTAACCTGGAGGTAATGACTAAAACAACTCCTAACACCACTTGTCAGAAATGGAAAAGTGTTTATCCAACAACTAAGGCAGAAAATTATAAACTGATATTTTCTATTAATGTTGCATTGGCTAATTTCTCCTGTGTTAGCGTTACAGGGACAGATTTTAAGGTGGGAATTCTCAACAAAACATGGTGTCATGATATACATCTGCAAACTGCCCCACTGCTCCCATGCAGTGATTTGTTGTGATGGTGTGTTGGTCAAAAGTTGTATGACACACTGATAAATGCAGCAGGAACGTGTACACTGGTATCACTGCTCTTATCTGTAACTGTGTTTCCATTCAAAGCAGAGGATATACAATTGGCCGCATCCATCTTTGGACCTCCCCCTGGGTTCTCCCGAAGGTGAAGGTCCTCTTGGAAAGATGGAGATCTGACATACATTGATGCAAATGGCATCCCAACTGCATACCAGATGAGTATAAGTTGGTTAACGAGATTGCTGCAGGATGGAAATCCATCTTGTTATGGATAACTCTGAATAAAAACGTTGACAGAATCAACTACATACATTACAATGTACAGAAACTAGGTAATTATACGGAAGCAGGCTTTATTGCCATAAGGGAACAACCAGCTGCAACCTCACCCATGACGTTCCAGAACCGCATAGCGGTCGACATGCTCCTGGCCGAGAAGGGTGGCGACTGCTCAATGTTTGGTGACCAGTGTTCTTTATTCCAAATATCACAGCACCTGATGGGTCACGCACAAAGGCCATTCAAGGCCTCCGCACCGTGAATCACAAGATGAAGGAGCACTCTGGTGTAAACACATCAGCCAGGTTGGAGTGGTGGGGGAAAAAAAAAGTTTGGCAAATCTAAAAACTTGGTGTTCTCTGTCCTAGTTTCTATCGCTGTTTGCAGCTATTCTTGCATTGTGTGGATGTTGTTGTATTCCCTGCATAAAGGCATCACTTAACCAACTTATAAGCACTGCTATTGCCCCGACAAATTCAAAATTGGCAGAAATGTATCCACTCTTGGCACAACAGAGTAATGACAGTGATATTGTTGACCACGATGATGACATTATGACTTCTCTTCCAGACCTGTTCTCTGATCCAGAAGATGACAAGTAATTAGTGCTATATTTTCCTCCGAGTATAAGCCGAAAGGGTGATCTATTAGATGATTTAAGGATTTGAGCAAATGTTGGATAAACAGGAGGATAATGTAGAAATGCTTTGCTCTCCTCCAATTCAGTTACTGTTTCTGCCTGCAATGAAGAAATGCTTTGCTCTCCTCCAATTCAGTTACTGTTTCTGCCTGCAATGAAGAAATGCTTTGCTCTGCTCCAATTCAGTTCCTGTTTCAGCCTGCAATGAAGAAATGCCTTGCTCTGCTCCAATTCAGTTACTGCTTCTGCCTGCAATGAAGAAATGCTTTGCTCTGCTCCAATTCAGTTACTGTTTCTGCCTGCAATGAAGAAATGCTTTGCTCTGCTCCAATTCAGTTACTGTTTCTGCCTGCAATGAAGAAATGCCTTGCTCTGCTCCAATTCAGTTACTGTTTCTGCCTGCAATGAAGAAATGCTTTGCTCTGCTCCAATTCAGTTACTGTCTCTGCCTGCAATGAAGAATGCTTTGCTCTGCTCTAGAAAACGTGGTAGCAAATGTAGGATAAACAGTGGGGAAATGTAGGAATAATTGTGATCATAATTATCATACATTTGCTTTCAATAAAGAAATGCTTTCCTCTGCCCTAGATAACGTGGCAGCCTCCTAGCAAGAGATAGCAAGAACAAAAACATCAAATCATCAGAACTGTTAGAACTGCTGCCTGTTAAAGAAATGATGACCACACATGTATTCAGCAATCTCACACACACGCACACGCACATGAACAAACATGCACACCTTGTTTCAAACTGTTTTGCCTGTCGTCTCCTTTTTGTAACATCCATCTAAATAAGGGGCGTCTAAAAACTAAATAAATAGAGGTGCTGAGGAGAGGATAATCAGAGAGTGCAGTGGTGAATTACACGAGACAGTTCCTCTCCTCTCTCCCCGCGAGACTTGAACTGGTGTCTTTGCTTCCTTTTTTGTCCTGTTTAATGAATGTCTGATTGGTGAACCTGACAGTGGGTAACTGTTACAAGTAGAACTAAACACAATTTTTAGGGTACAGAACAGCCTAACAAGTTAGATGGAGAACGAGACAATAAAATTTTGAAGTAAAATTGGTTTGTTTGTGCACTGTCAAGAACGAGACTCGAGGGCGGACACAAATGCACGACTCAGGTGAGAGGTAAGCAGTGAGGAATAAGCCTTTATTCGTTCCAGTGTCAGTTACCAGGGAGTCAGTCCAAACAAGCGGCAGGATCAGTAACGGCAGGCTTACGGGGTAGGTCGGGAGACAGGTGTTAGTCAGTACACGGGAGGTTGGCGTCAGGAGTACGGAAGTGCGGGAACGAGGCATGAGAAGCAACGATTTGGCGAAGACCAGTTGTCCCCAGGGTCCTATAAATAGCGACTATAATCAGTCAAGGTGAGGCGCAGGTGTGCGCCTCCTAATCAGCTCCAGTGTGCTGGCCACGCCCAGCCAGGACAGGAAGGCAGGATCATGACACGCACTTACATAGCATTGGGTACAGCACATTTATATGGTCAAAACATTGTGATAAGGCCAAAGAAAAATAATGTTGTTCCCGCTATCACAGACTAAGAAAACTAGGCTCGGTAGGTAGTTCGTGATTTTTTTTTTTGTATTGACAACTTTTGAGGAGGACTATGGATTGGTTAGATATAGGATGCTATTGTTGCAGAGAACTTGGAAATGAATTGATCTGAGTCTGAAAATGGTGATTGGCATCCACATTGGCACCAACTTCATGGGCACTATGCATTTGGTGTCTTTGTTGAAGTAAAGTCAATTTCCCCAATTGGACGATACTCCACATCCTTTAAACATGTTGGCAGCTTCCTGTATGCTTTCTCTTGTGTGACAGTCTTTGAGTCCCGTATCCTGATGTTGGCTTCAACCCAAAACAGCAGTGCTGCAACATGTGAGCAAGCTTTTCCCAGGCCAGTTTTGTAGTTCCAATGTGCAGCAACAATTTTCCCACTTTGTTCAGCAATCACCCAAGGCCAAAGGGGATTTTTTCGCAATGCTTGGGAATGGAGAACCTGTAAAGACAGTATTGGGGTTTCTAACATTCATGCATGTATACATGTATTAAGTATCATCCACATTTAATTAATATTACTGAATATTTTCACCTATCATTATTGTAGCAAATGAATATTTCACAATAGAATGTAGGCTGGAGAAATTTGTACTTTATTGAAAAATGTCTATTTCAAATATGATTTTGAAAATATATGTAGTACAAAGAGATGCAAAGGAAGTAATTATACTCTTTCCTGCATGGCGTTACTTAAAGTGCGGGTGACATCCCTATAAACATTCTAGAATAGATATTGTAATGAAAAATACATCAGTATTCACTTCAATGTCTATACGAAAAAAAAAGTGAGCGGAGAGTGCGTCATCCATGCACAAAGTTGCGCAATTGAGTGTCCCTCGACATCCAAGTGGTCACCATAATAGTCGCATCATCTGTCCTTGACGTCATCGTCACTTCCGCCGTTGAAAACGTGCATTGCCTGCTACTATGTAAGCCGAACAACAGAGATATTCGGATTTTTCCAAAGCCCCTTCTGACACGGAAGCTCTTTTCGAAAAGGACAACACCACACAACCGAGTGAAGTTACCGAGCAATATTACACCATTGTTTCGAGCCCTCAGGGCAATATTACACTACTGTTTCGAGCCATATTCAGATGACATCCGATCCCGGCCAAACCACATCCCGTCCGATCCACTCCCGCGGCGGAGATGAGCCATCGCGGCTCATTGCAGCCGGCCGTTGTAGCTTATGACAGAGCCGTGCGGTGCTGCTTTAGTGACAGTCAAGTCGGGGCTCTTTATGCGCGCATGCGACTGAGTAACGCATTTTCATCTGGGTTCTTCAGAGTCGCCCCCGTCGCAAAGCCCCACGCACAGCCTTCGCGGAAGATGTGACCGCCGAACGCGGCGCCTCAGCCTCGGTGCAGCTGAGCTTCAGCCCGCCGTGCTAAATAAGGAGAGGGTGGAGCCGAGCTATGTTGCAGGCTGAAAAATCATGTTTTGTGGTGAAAAAACACATGGGACCATATTGGCTGTGGGTTTTTCATTAATAATATACCAAGAATCATCCGTTTGACGTCACTTGAGCTTTAACTGTCAAATTACAAGTTTCAAATGATCATTAAATTACTCCTGGCTTCACGAACGTTATAAAAATTTAAAAGTACATGAATTAAATAATTGGATTTACTAAAAAGCTGGAGTGGGAACGTCTACATTGAACTGAGAATAGTCACAGTGTAATGAAATATAGATCATATGAAATGTAAACACTGACCTTTCCACTGACTAGTTGGTAGCCATTCCTGACAACAGCTCCCACATCGCGAACCCAGCCACACACAAACTGATTGTATGCATGCATGCTCTTGTCAGCTTTCAGGTCATCCATGGTATAAACACTTGGAGTGAAGATAAAATCGTTCACAATGTCGGGGTAACTTACAGATGGATAGTATTTCACGTCTGTTTTCCATTCCTTTTTGGGTAACTCATAAGGGTCAACTCCATCAACCAGCACAAGTTTCTCCTTGTAACGATTCCTTTCGACAGCTGGCTGGGTGTCAACATGTTTACACTTGGCAGAAGTGCCTGCCATGCCTTGCTTGATCATGGGGATCAAATTCCAAGCGAAGAAACAGTGACAAAACAATATAAAAACAGATTGATTACACCTACACGCAGTCAAACTTCCCAATACGGCAGACGACTAATGCGCATGCTCGGCTGGGACGCCACTTCGCGTCACGTCATGTGACTAAGAAAGCGTAACTGGTTTGGCTGGCTGCTGGATGTTGGGTTCTGAAATCCTTTGCTAGTGTTTGTGACCAAAAGTAACCCCGTCTGTCATGTTGCCCTGTGTTAGATAACATTGTTCTGGTTACTTCGTTATCTGCAGCATTAGCTACACCAAACAGTGTTCCCGTTCCTCCTAAGAGAGTATCATACCAAGCTCTACGTCTTCGTGTACAGTGTGGTATATCGGGGAATTTTATTTCCCAGTATACTCGGGTTTTAACCCTGGCTTGTGCCATGTGTGTACAGGTATCTAATACTGGTGCTATGTGTGTTCTTATAGCATTAGGTTTCCCAGGTAACACCCATATTATATACAAAAATGTGTTCCGTCCCGAGATTTCAGCGCTGTTAAAAAAATCAGAGTTTCCTTTACGGTAATTGTGCACCTCGTCCAGTTGTGCTCATTGCAGGTCTCGGTCGTCCTGTTGTAGTGGCACATGGGGACTACTGAGGTAACGGTTAAGTTGCATCCTTGTTCCACCACCGGAATGTCCTTCCCTCCAAGGCACCTTTTGCACTTCCACATCTGACAATTGCTGGTGACGTTTACCACGTCGCAAGTTTGGTAAGCTGGACAGGTGTAGCCTCCTTGAGTACGGTCCCGGGTACTTCTTTTCCATCTTATGCGGAGCCACTCCACTGGACCTGCTCCAGTTTCTCACCCTCCGTCATTGCGCAGCAGAGTTGGACCATGGCACCAAGGACAAGGATACGCATGACCCAGCAGACGACACTGCCACCTCTTGTGCCCTCGGTTTTCCCTGGTCCGGCCATGGCGCCTCTCCGATGATGGTCTTCCAATCAGCAAATACCACCACGGCATCTGTGTTACGACAAATAGTGCATACTACAAACATGTGATTAGTTCTCTCTTGTATAACATTTTGACACCGGTACATTTACCCATTTTTCCTCTCCAGGATATAAGACGCTCACAGTAGCATCTTGCCCTTGAGCTATAATTTCTGCTGCTCGGGGAGGACCGTCTGGCTGTTTTACCCAAACTTTTGCCCCTGCCAAATCAGTGGAGCCAAATCCTCCCTCCCCTCTGGTGGTTATCATCACAGGTTTAGGTATTTCTTTTACCTTGGTTACAAGGCAAGGCTTCACTATCAATTGAGCAATTTTGTCCCCTCTTTCCAATGTAAGGGGCTGTTCTGCTAATAATTTGCATACCACTCCAATTTCTCCTTGATAGTCCGCATCAATTACTCCGGCTTGAATTGTTAACCCTTTTAGTGATAACCCACTTCGTGGTAGAATGTGTCCATATGTCCCTGGTGGACATTGGAGCCCCAATCCTGTTTTCACTATTTGGATTTCATTGGGAACCTGAGTGATGTTTGTGAGGATTTTCAAATCCAATCCCGCTGAGCCTGGAGTAGCTCGTACGGGAATTTCAGCTTGAAGATAAATTTTCCACATTTTAATTTCCCCATTGGAATTTTGTACCGGTTCCCCCATTATCATTCGTATTAAGGGCGTTATTCCCGACCCAAGCGGTCTATTATTAATCTGATTCACCGCCTCGGGTAAGTCTTTGCACCATTTGTCCAGCGTTCTGTTTCGAGATAGCTTTTTCAATGTTTCCTTAAGAATTCCATTCATTCGCTCTATTAGCCCAGCAGCCTGCGGATAATAGGGAATGTGATAGATACATTCTACATGGTGAGTCTTTGCCCACTCTTTTACCACATTCCCTGTGAAATGCGTTCCATTATCCGTCTGTATTTGAACTCGTGTTCCATAATACCCCTGTATTACTTCTAAACATCGTATTGTGCTTTGTTGTTTTGCTGTTTTACTGGGATGAACTACCAGAACCCCTGAGAATGTGTCTACTGCGGTGCAGGCATATTTACAGCCCTGCGACTGTGGCAGTGGTCCAACAAAATCCATCTGCCAGATCTGTCCGGAGGTTTTACCCCTGTGTAGCTGTCCTGCCACATGCTGAGGAACACCTCGCCTCTGATGTTGACATTCTTCACATTCTGCAATAGCGGTTCTGACATCGTCGAACTTCAGATCTATGCCCCGTCTCGAGCCCACTGGAGAGTTCCTTGTACTCCCCAATGTCCTGCTTTAACATGAGCCCATCTAGCTAATCCTGGGCAAGACTCTCTTACTTCTGTCATGATTTTTACTAGCTGATCTGCAGCTTTGTTATCGAGAGCTTCTGAGTCTCCTCTGTTAGTGTGTGCATCCACATGCACCACAGTGATGGGAATAGTTTTAGCTTTTTCCCAAATGTCCGCCCACAACTCTTTTCCCCAAACTTCTTTTGAATGAATTTTCCACCCCGTGGCATGCCATGTGGGCATCCACGTAAGAAGCCCCTGGGCTACTGACCACGAGTCTGTAAATATGCAGAGTCCTTGCGGCCCTCCTTGCATAATTACCATATGTACTGCCTTCAATTCAGCCCACTGACTACTCTTTCCTTCTCCTAATTCTTCTAGGGATTGTCCGAGTTGTGGGTTCAACGCCCCAGCCTTCCATCGCCGTTTACCAGCAATGTATTGGCACGACCCATCAGTGAACCAAGCACGCTCTTTTCCCTCCTTATCTAGGTCGTCCCATCGTTTTCCAGCCTTTACGGGAGACTCTTCGAGAGGATGTACCTCGAACGGCGTCTCTCCATCCTCCGGAGCATCTGCAACTTGTTCATGCAACATAGAGACTCCTTTTTCCCCTATTTTAATTCACTCAGACACATACCATTTCCATTTGATAATACTAGCTTCCTGTGCGGTTCCTATTCTATGTGTCGTCGGGTTACCTTTCACCCATGTCAAAATCGATATATGTGTTCTCATTAACACCTCGTGGCCCGCCGTTTGAGCCTAAGTTTAAACCAATGCCCAATAGCATGCTAATAGCTGCTTTTCAAAAGGTGTGTACCTTAGGCCTGCTTCTGGGAGCTTTCTTGACCAGAATCCCAAAGGTTTACGTATCCTATCTTGCTTTTGCCACAAACTCCAGTTAGCGTATTCATTTAACGCCGGCACCTGCAATTCTACCGGTCCCGATTTAATTTTTCCCAGTGACACTGCTTGCTGTATCGCTTCCTTCGCCATATCAAATGATCGCTGTTGTTCTTCTCCCCAACTAAAGTATCATTATTTCCTTAGGAACTTTTAGCTTTTCCAGGTGCTCTGCTACCACCCAGTGGCAGATTGTGGGACTGTAAATAACCCTGTGGTAGTCTGGTAAACGTGGAGTGGCGCCCTTCCCAGGTCAACGCGAATTGATTCATCCTATCCTCAGGAATAGGAATAGTGAAAAATGCGTTAGCCAAATCTATGACCCCATACCACATTCCGGGATGATGTTGCACTCGTTCTATAATTGTCACTGCGTCGGGCACTGCGGAAGTCAATGCAGGTGTGGGTTTATTCAATCCTCTGTAGTCTACTGTCATCCTCCCAGAGTTATCTGATTTCCTGAGTGGCCACAACGGATTGTTCCAGTTTGTCGTCACTGTTTTCAATACACCAGCTTCTAAATATTCTTTAATGGTCGCCGAAATTTCTTCCTGTCCTCCAGGTATCCGGTATTGCTTTTGACTAACTACCTGTGTAGCTTGTGGTATCGGAAAAGGTGGCATTTTTACTTTACCCACCAATATTGCATGTATTTTCAGTGGATTTGCTCCGAATTCAAATCTCCCGGCTGTCAAATAAAGTGTCATTCCGGCTAATATGTCCATGCCCACTATCCACTCTGGGATAGGGGTTATAATCACCATATATGTTTTTGTAGGCATATTTCCTATTTTCAAAGGTAAGTTTACATGTGTTCCATAAATCACTTTTCCTCCTAGTTTTGTTAATGGTACTAGGGGTCCTTTCATTTTCTCTGGATTTCCATAAATTATTGAGGCCTCCGCCCCGGTATCTATTAACGCTGTTACTGTTTGAACTGATTTATCCCAATAAATTTCCATATCATATACTTCAAAAGACACAGTCGTAGTTAACAAAAAAGGAACCGGTGCATCCTTTGTAAAACTGTACATGCAAACATAGTGCACATTATTCAGAAGATATGACAAGCATACAATATAGTATTTGGATAGCTTTTTCGGTAAACAAAGATCTTTGTAACGTTAGGTCTATTGAAACAGTTGCAGAAAGGCAACACCCACGCGCGCACACACGCGTACAAATGCGTACACGCACGATAGAAAGGCAACACCCGCGCGCGCACAAACACGTACACGCACGATAGAAAGGCAACACCCGCGCGCGCACACATGCGTACAAACACATACACGCACGATAAGAGTATGGTTGTAAGCAGTATTATGTGCAAAAGTGAACGTTCATTCATTTCCTATACTGCATTATCCTCACTGTTTAATGCACTGATCTAAACAAAAACAAACAAAAAAAGACTGGACGGCTCATTGGCCACCAAAACTGTAGTCGCCCTCCGCCATCTTGATACTCCCAAAACAACCATGCCGACCTGTGTATAATCTTCTCTAGTCATGAACAATTCTGGCTCTGGCTGCGCTTGTGGGACCGGCCCTCGCACTCGCTCGCCATTTTCATCCGGAATTGGTTGACCGTCCGCCCCCATCAGATCCTGGGTTCGATCTGGTCTCACGCGTCGCTGCTCTTTTCGTCATGTGAAAGGGTGTATCTGCAACCCCTTTAACGAGGGATACAACCCAGTCTGTGGTGGCGGGTCCGGTCTTATCCCCCCACATATCCCTGTTCCACTCCTCCGGATTCCACTGCGCTGACAGCCCAGTGGTGAATGAACGGATTTGCGCTTGTTCTATTTTACAAGGTTTCTTCTTTCGCCCTCTTCGCACCACTCAGGAGATATGCAGTACAGCTCTTTCCGTTATACTCTGCATTTTTGCCAAATGCTCCTTTAATTCTTTCACTATAACCTCTAGCTGGATAACCTCTTGCGCCTTTTGATTTTCTGTGCTTCTAACCTTATCCAACTCCAACACGCAATTTTTCCAAGCTTCCGCACACATCCACAACATCTGCTGCGTGCCTCCCAGCGGAGCACGAGCATTCACATCCACCCGCCTCAACATATCAGATAATGCCAGCGGCGTGGCAGCGGGATTCACTCCTGTCCACGGTCCGGGGCGTCCCCCACGCTCCCGTAAGACAGCTTCTATCTCTGGGAAAGTGATGCCTTCCCACCCGGGCACCACCTCCTCCTCTGGTGCCTCTTGCGCGCCCTTATTTCTCCACAACATCTGCTGCGTGCCTCCCAGCGGAGCACGAGCATTCACATCCACCCGCCTCAACATATCAGATAATGCCAGCGGCGTGGCAACGGGATTCACTCCTGTCCACGGTCCGGGGCGCCCCCCACGCTCCCGTAAGACAGCTTCTATCTCTCAGAAAGTGATGCCTTCCCACCCGGCCACCACCTCCTCCTCTGGTGCCTCTTGCGCACCCTTAGTTTTCCTTCTAAAACGACACATCCTGTTTTTATCTCCTGCGCGTAGCCTGCACGATCCTGCCGACAACGCCAAAAAATGTTTTATTGAAAGGATCGGTGCTGGTCGGCGCTCAGGAGACAAAGACAACACTCAAAAGACCAACGTTCCCAAATGCTATTTAGCCTCAATAACTGCCATATTTATTTCGACCAAATGCAAGTTCTCAAAACACAGTTGACATTGCGTGAAATCAATCATATGAGCCCCTTACCTATGCCGAGAAGGTGGAGAGCCATTCACCCAGGTAGAGGTCCGCTTGTCAACCAGCTGGGTGTCCGTATGAAACCCGCAGCAGACTCTCCCTGTTTGTACCCTGCATCTCTCTATTATACTTTTCAGTTGCGTGCGAGAGAAAGGACGGGTGGCCTACCCGTCCCACCTGGGGCCGCAACAATTGTAGCCGATTTACTATTGACACCTAAGTGTGTCCTTCAGGCTCTGAGAAACATCTTACGCAGCCATAACTGTCGAGACATCCCACAACAATGTTCGTCTTTGGTATGCATGTGAACAAGATAGTGAAACGGTCCAGACGTCTTGACCAGAAAAACAAGTGATGCGAAAAACAAGTGAGTGATACGAAAGTGAAAAACAAGTGAGTGAAAAACAACTTATATAACCATGGTTGCACAATACATTCGGGTATTCAACAGTTATGGGAAGCATCACTAATTAACACTCCTTTCAGTCTGAGAAACAGTTCCATGAAAAGGAAGTTGGGCTCCTCCGCACCCAGCAGGCTGAGCATCATTTCCATGTGTTCGGAAGGGTTTGCTGTCCCCCAGTCCATTAATAGCCAAAAGACGTTGGGCTCGCTCTGGCCGTGAAAGCTCGAAGAAAAAAAGAGAAAACCCACACATGTACGGGACGCACATGCAAACTCCACACCGGGAGGGCTGGGATTGAACCCGAGTCCTCAGAACTGTGAGGCGAACACTTTCCAGCTACGCTACCGTGCCCGGTCCATTACATTTAGAACGTGTAAAATTTGACACTCATCATTTCATTTCAATGCAACTGAACCTAAATATATATTGGAAGATCAATAATCTTCTTGATAATCTATACATCTTTTAATAATTAACTACATGTAAATTTAATGTGTACATTCCTCAAGCATCTATTTCTTTTAACAATGGTGCTTGTAAGTTTACTCGAATAGAACATAAGTGAAAGATTTTGGTTGAAATGGGTCTGTATGGGGCAGATTTGTACCTGAGTATCTCAATTTTTTTTTTTATTCTTTCGTTTCCACATTCCACATGAATATGTGCCCTTGCGATCTTGTAACAAGCGGCAGCCTCTTGTAAATGCACTTTTGTTGAAAAGGAAATCTGAAAGAAAAAGATATAAATCATCGCTAGCAGTAATCCGCACACACATTCAAATGACGACTTTGTGTATCGTCTTTACCTTTTTCCTTTCTGTCCTTTATGCCGGAAATAGACATGGGTTTGCGCTTTTCAATCTTGAGCAAGAGGTCCTCAACATTTTTATGGTGTAGTTTACCTTCTTCTATGTTGAAATAGTCATCATTGTATTTGAAAACACAATATTGTTTTTTACATCGTGAAGGTACAGAAAATCCGTTGTGAACTTTGTACGGCAACGAAGGGGATACAGTATGTTATAAAGGGTTTTTGTTTTTCACAAACACAGATTACACATACTGAAAACAAATTATGACAAAAAGATAGTTATTACGAATCTTTTTCGAGCTCAAATTATCCTCAATTATGCCAAACGTGCATACGTTCACCAATGTTTAAAACCTTTTCTTATTTTTTGTCGCTGCAGAGGATTTGTTTGCCACCGTCTGAACCACTTTCTGAAGTAGTCACATGTTACACCCGAGCAACGAAGCTTTAGACGTCATCATTTCTGGCCCTTCCTTCAAATGAAGGAATCTTTGATTTAAGATTCAATTTTAAACCATATCACAACAATTCAGTACAACTGAATACATGTATTGTTTTCAGTACTTCAAACATATATAACGTATATTGAAACAAAACGTGAAAATGAATTTTGTTAAAGTGTGTGGGAAGAGTTAAACAAAATTTTGTAGACGGTTTTTAATGGTGACCAAGGGCAAGTACTCTCAAGAGTATCTGTGAACCTTGCATTCGTCTGGAATCGCATACCAGGAATAATGTGAAGTATGTGTTATGCCCATATTTAGTCATGACTGCATAATTTCCTCATGTCCTCAGTGGGGCTCAGCTCTGGAGCCAGATGTGTCCTTGAGTGCATCTCTACACGTAGGCTAACCTTGATGAACTGCATACTTTGTAATAATCCATTGCCAGCTAGAACCGGTTGAGACAGAAACCCTTTGTCTAAGTGGAAAGCCTCGATGTCATGCCACAGGTTTGGTACCACCCATGGTCCGCCCTTCTGACAAGATAAAGGATGTGTGCTTTCTCTGTATCTTCGCACTTGTGATCTGCTCTCTACACCCATTGTCTATAACTTATAAGTGCCCGGAATATTCTGTAGGTAAATTCTTTGAAGAAACTTGTCATAACCAGAACTGTAGTGTGGACCCAAATGCACGACTCGGTAAGCAGGAAGGCAGTTAAAAGAAGGTCTTTATTCGTTCCAAGGTCGTAAGCCGGGAGGTCAGTCAGAGAGAGCAGCAGTATCAAGGACGTTAAGCTTACTGGGATGGTCGGAGGACAGCCAGAGGTCGATACACCGGGATTTTGGATCATAAACAAGGAAGTGCTGGAACGAGGCGTGGATGGCAATGATCTGGCAGAGTCAGACCATCCCTGGGTCCTATAAGTACAGGGGTTCATTATCGCAGATGAGGTGCAGGTGTGCGTCTCTTAATCAATACAGGTGTGCAGGGGATCTGCACCGCCAGAGCTGGGACCGGCAGGTCCAGGACAGTACCACCCCCCCCTCAACGGCCGGCTCCAGATGGCCCAGGAACCCCAGGATGGGATGTCTCTGATAAGTTTGGGGTCCACAATAAAATGAGACGGGATCCAGGAACGTTCTTCAGTGCCATATCCTTCCCAGTCCACCAGGTATTGGACCCCCCTACCTCTACAGCGGGATGATAGAAGCCGACGTACCGAGTACACCGGACCTCCATCGATCATGTGTGAAGTGGAGGGGGCTTGGCTGGAGGGACTAATGGCAATGGATGAGTTGGCCGGAGCCAGCTCACATGGAACGTGGGATGAACCCTCATCGATCTGGGAAGCTTCAAGGATACATCGACAGGGTTAATGATCTTGGTGATACGAAAAGGACCCACGAACCTGGGAGCTAGCTTGCGTGAATCTGTCCGCAGCGGAAGATCCTTTGTGGACAACCATACACTTTGTCCCACTTTGAACGTTGGTGCCCTTCTCTTGAGATCTGCCACGGACTTGTAGGAGTTGCCCATCCATAGTAGCATCTTCCTGACTAGCTCCCAGGTCCGCTTGCAGCATCTTACTACTGCCAACGCGGATGGCACCAAGGAGTCGGCAGCTACAGATGGAAACAGAGAAGGGGGCTACCCATGAACAATGTAGAATGGAGCCATACCTGTGGAAGTGGAAGGCAGTGAGTTGTGTGCTTATTCCACCCATCTGAGGTGCTGGTTCCAAGGGCTGTGATCATGTGATGCCAGACAGTGTAGACTGGTCTCCAGATCCAGATTTATTCTTTCAGTTTCACTATTGGACTCCAGGTGATGGCCTGACGTAAGGCTTACTTTCGCCCCGATGAGGGTGCAGAACTCCTTCCAGAACCGAAACACGAATTGTGGTCCTCTGTCTGACACTACGTCCATTGGCAGACCATGATAACAAATGACTTTATCTAGCAGGAGCTGAGCAGTCTGCTTGGCGGACGGAATCTTAGGAACTGGTACGAAGTGAACAATCTTGGAACACCGATCGATAACTGAAAGTACCACAGTGTTCCCCTAGGAACAGGGTGGATCCGTAACGAAGTCTAAAGAGATGTGTGACCAAGTGCGAGAGGGAATTGGTAGCGGGCGCAGCTCACCCATTGGTCGCGGGCGCAGCTCACCCATTGGTCGCAGGCGAGAGATCTTATTAGCCATGCAGATCGGGCACGCGTTGACATACTCTTCACGTCCCTTCCCAGGTTAGGCCATCAAAACAATTGTTCGATTACCAAGCGCGTCTTCATCATGCCGGGATGGCAGACAGTCTTGTTCGTGTGAGCCCAATCGATAACGTCTCCCCGTAGCAAGGGTACCACAAACAGACAACCGGAAGGACATTCGGTTGGGCCGGGGGAGTCCCTTAGGGCATCCTTTTCCTGTGTTTCGATTTCCCAAGTGAACCCGGACACAAAGCAGGCCTCCGGAAGGATGGGGACACTCACGGCTTCCGTTCACTCCCATTCATGGATCCAGGATAGTGCGTCCGGTTTACCGTTCTTCGAGCCTGGACGAAAGGACAGAGTGAAACGGAAGCGAGTAAAGAAGAGTGAGCACCTGGCCTGACGGGCATTCAATCTCTTGGTGGTCCTCAGGTACTCCAAGTTCTTGTGATCAGTAAGGACCAGGAACGGCACTTAGGATCCCTCCAGCCAGTACCTCCATTCTTCCAGCGCCATCTTGACTGCCAATAATTCACGATCCACCACCTCATACTTCTGTTCTACCGGAGTCAGTCTCTTAGATATGAAGGCGCACGGTGAAGTCTCCCATCCCTTGCACACCTCAGGAAGAGTACTGCATCCACTTCCACTACAAACTGTCTCTCTGGATCTGGCATGATGAGGACTGGAGCTATGCTGAAACTTGACTTAAGTCTGTGTCGAAGGCCTTCTGGCAGGTGTCATGCCACTCGAATGACTTGCGGGGTGAAGTGAGAGCGTGCAAGGGGGCGGCTATGGAGCTGAAGTTTCTGATGAACTTGCGGTGGAAATTAGCGAATCCAATTAACCTTTGAACCTCCCTGCGATTTGTGGGGTGGGCCATTGGAGAACGGAGTCGATCTTACTGGAATCCATGCGAATCTCTCCCTTGGCCAAGATGAAGCCCAGGAACGTGATTGAAGACCGGTGAAACTCGCATTTCTCCATCTTGACATATAGGTTGTGTCATAGGAGCTGGTGCAGCACCTCCCTGACGTGCTCGATGTGGGAAGCCTTGTCTGAAGAAAAGATCAAAATGTCGTCAAGGTAGACGAACATGTTCTTTTTAAGTCTCTCCCATAGCACATCATTAATAAAATTCTGAAAAACCGCTGGCGAATTAGTCAGACCAAACGGCATCACCAGGTACTCGTAGTGGCCTGTTGGTGTATTAAAGGCAGTCTTCCACTTGTCCCCCTCTCTGATGCGTACCAGATGGTACGCATTTTGTCGACCCAACTTCGTAAAGATCCGGGCCCCCTGGAGCAACTCGAATGCGGTGGCGATTAGGGGAAGAGGGTACCTGTTCTTGATGGTGATGTCGTTTAGTCCCTGATAATCAATACAGGGCCGTAACGAGGCATCCTTCTTCTTGACGAAGAAAAATGCCGCTCCAGCAGGCGACAATGAAGGTCGGATGAGACCTGCCGCCAGCGACTCCTCGACATACTTTTCCATAGCTTGGTGCTCTGGTCATGTCAACGAAAAGAGCCTGCCTCGAGCGGGTGAGGTACCGGGGAACAACTCGATAGCACGATCGTACGTGCAATGCGGCGGAAGGGAAAATACTTCCTTAAGATCCCAATAACAAGACGGAACTCCTGATAGTTCTGGCACGAGTTTCGACTCCTGTAGGTCTACCGGGGCGATCTGCAGGTTCCTCTCTTTTAAAGCCCCAAGACACATCTTCCTGCATTCAGCGCCCCATGCCCTGATTTGCTCGGTGGTCCAGTCAATGTGTGGGTTGTGTTTTTTAAGGCATGGGCTGCCCAGGATGACATCACTGTTCCGGGAGTTAAATACATGGAAGCTTATCGGCTCAGTGTGCGTATCTGGAAATGTCATCCTCAGAGATTGCATATGGTGAGTTACTCGGCATAAGAGTTTGCCATCGGCCGTGTACACGTTACGGAACCGTTGCACTGGAAAACCTCTGCACTCAAGCACTCGACTTCCCATGGATTAATCAGATTGGCATCCGATCCCAAGTCAACAAAGGCTGTAGCTGAACAGGTACAATTCAAAACCGCCGCAGTGTAATTCACACTCACCGGAGTTGTAATCTTGAGGGGGGAATGCTTGGACCTGTCCGGACAGTGGGTTATTAGGTGGCCCAGCCGTCCACAGTAAAAGCATCGGCCCTCTCGCTGTCGTCGCAGTCGTGCCTCTGCCAGAGCATCGAGCCCCTCAACCTGCATAGGCTCTGTTACGGCTATGGGCGTCGGCGGAAGAGGGACCGGTTGTGTGGATGTGCCCTGCTCTCCCTCTTGTAGCGAGTCCACCTGTCCCTGGATCGCTAGCCTCTGGTTGATCCTGAGAGATAGGGTGATGAGCGAATCCAGGGAGGTAGGTAATTCCACCGCAATGAGATGACTGCAGATCTGCGGTGAAAGTCCTTGGAAAAAGGTGTCAAGAAGCGCCTCTTCGTTCCACTGACTCTCAGTTGCTCTGATGCGAAACTCAATTGCATAATCTGCCACACAATGCTGCCCCTGTGGAAGAGTGATCAATGTAGCTGCTGCCATGCATTACGGCAAGGCATACTGAAAGACTTGGATCATGGCACATACGAAGGAGGTCCAGGTGCGGCACGTTTTGGAGTGGCGACTCCACTCTGTTGTAGCCCACGTCTCCGCTCTCCCTGTCAGGTGGGATATGACGAAGGCAATCCGTGCGCGGTCGGTCGGGAAGGCGGAAGCCTGCAGCTCGAAGTGGAGGTCACACTGACCAAGGAAGGGCTTGACATTACCAGTGTCTCCGGAGAAGCGTTTGGGCCGGTCGAGAGGCGTGTATCCGAACCGCTGAAACTCTGTGACGGGTGGGGTGGCAGGAGCAACCTGGACTGGGGTAGAAATGGTGGCTGACGCCGTCGAAGTGGTGTTAGCAGCGCTAGCCTGAGATGCTAGCCATGGCTCTAATCGGGCACAGATCTCGAGTAGTCTTTGGTTGGTAATCTGAAGAGCAGTCTCCTGCTCAGCCAGATGTCTGCCCTGGATCTGTAGAGAGCGTTGGATAGCTGCTGAGTTGGCTGAGTCCATGTCGTGGCCAGATCGTTCTGTCATAACCAGAACTCTAGTGTGAGCCCAATTGCACGACTCGGTAACCAGGAAGGCAGGAAAAGAAGCTCTTTATTCATTCCAAGGTCGTAAGCCGGGAGGTCAGTCAGAGAGAGCAGCAGTATCAAGGACGTTAAGCTTACTGGGTTTTTCGGAGGACAGGCAGAGGTCGATACACCAGGATTCAGGCTCAGAAGCAAGGAAGTGCTGGAATGAGGCATGGATGGCAACGATCTGGCAAAGCCAGACCGTCCGCTGGGTCCTATAAGTACTGGGGTTCATTATCACAAATGAGGCGCAGGTGTGAGCCTCCTAATCAATGCAGGTGTGTAGGGGACCTGCACCGCCAGGACTGGGACTGGCAAGACCTTGACAAAACTGTTTATCATCTCCAGCCTTTATTTGGATAACCAACATTCTCACTACCTGAAATTAAACGAACACGCAGAGGAAAAAAAAGCATTCTCCAAAAGACGCAAGATGAAAAACACAACTACAAGATAAAAATGCAGTAATTACAGACAACTGCAAAATAAAATACTACAATACACAAATGGTGTAATCACACAAACAACAGCAAAGAAAAATCCTGCAAAAAAACAACAAAAACACATACACATACACACACGACAACCCCAAGAGAGAAATACGTACACAAAAAACAAACAAATGAAAAAAACGCAGCCTGTATAAGTATCAAAGACATCCCTATTTTGTGATCCGCGCTGACGGTACACTAGGAGGTCAAATATACCTCCTCGCATTTCAGGTGTGTGAACGGCGAGAGAACCAAAACACCAGAAATGCTGAAACATGGTTCTCCATAGTGGAGTAAAATACCGCACAATTAAAACAAGGAACATAGAAGTCCGTTTCACGAATACGTAATTTCTATTCTGTTTTTTTTTAATTTATCGAATGTTGCAGATTACATAATGTTCATGTAAAATCAGTTGAACAACGTTCATTCATCGGCTTTCATGGGATACCGATTTCGCTGATTGACTCAACGATTTTTCAATTCTATTGTAATCCCGTCTTCTTAACAACGAAGTTTAATTTTAACAATGAAACTGAATTTTAACAACGAGGTTGAATTTTAACAACAAAGTTTAATTTCAGATAGCGAATTATTTAATTTAACATTGTAGCGCCGGAGAAAAGGAGTCGGAGGCGCTACAAACTACTCGCATAACGGCGGGAACTCTGTTAACCTTTCCTCCGGAAGCGCAACAACAAAAACAGTCCGTGCGGAACCCCGCACCCCAACTCGAGGTTCCGCGGGTGAATTATGTAAACACCACAACATTTCAAATTCCGATCCGATTTCAAATTCAAATCCACTTCCCATTTTAAATTCAAATCCACATAACATTTCAAATTCAAATCCTGTTCAAATTAAAATCCCGGTGGCACTCGTCTACTTCCATAGACGTTCATCTTGTAACTGAATAGTGAAAATTCCCATAGTGTAGTATAACCAAAACACAGCATAAGCCTGACTCACATGACTTGGTCACGTGATAAGACTCTTCAGGGGTGTTGGGGTTTCTCAACAAAGCGTCATAGTTTGGGCTTCGGATTCTCAATTTTCCAAGCAGAACAATGAGGAGTTTTTATCTGTTTCTTTTTTCGTCTTTAGTCCTGTCGAGCTGCACGATTGTTAGGTAACAAAATCAAATTGTTGAACATGTTTATATGCTTAGTCATTCAAAATCAGCCATGTTATCAGTGTTTCCTTTGGAATGCACACGAAAGGACTGTTTTTATAGGGATGTTACACACATTGTACAGTTTATTTTCTTCCAATTTTTAACTCTGTACAACAGGGTTTTATTGGGAGACACGGTAATGCGTAGCTTTGTGTTGGAGCCATGTTTTGTTTTTGTAATTGAGAAGCATTTGCTTACGGTGTATTTTTATGTAAGGAGTTGTTGGTTGTCAAACTAATGGCGAAACCCCGGCCCGTAAAATGAAATAAATGGGATTGATGAGTTAACTATTAAGAAAAAAAAGAAAAAAAACTCGTAGCACATTAAATTTCAAGTCTCCTCCTAAAGTATTGAAATGACGAAGTTAATTCCTTTGTTTTTGATATATACTGAAGACAATTGAGTTTCAGATCAAAAGCTATTTATGAGAAAAAAATTCAGAATTCCAGAATGTATTTCTTGGTATGGGAGAACATGCAAACTTCCCACATGCGGGGCTGGGATTTAAACCCCAGTCCTCAGAACTGTGAGGCGGAACGTTCTAACTAGTAGTCTGCCTTGGACCAATCAAATGTAAAACAGTGGTAAATTAAGATGTAAATTAGCTTTTTCTGATGACATTCTCACACTGTGGTCCATTTGTAACCTCAGTCATGTGTCATCATGTACCAAGGGCTTTCGGGATTGAAACATTATGTAGAAAATTTTGTGTTGAATGTCATAACTTTACTGCAAGGCCATCTGTAATGTGTACTATAGAACCTGCATTTTCAATTATGTTTCAATTGCTGCTTGATGCAAATGCTTTTCTAGCCAGATGACAATATTAACACATTTGTTGTTTCTGAAACAGAATTCCCTTAAAGAAATTCCGCTCCATCAGACGCGAATTGACTGACTCGGGGAGAAATGCAGAGGCGCTTGTGGCCAACAAGCTTTCCCTCAAGTACAACTTTGGCTTTCCTTCTAGTAATGGACCAACTCCTGAGACCCTTAAGAACTATTTGGATGTAGGCATCCCAGTCTCACACTTTTTCTGTATGCGCTCCCCCCCCCCGATTTCTTCACACTTACTACACTTTACCTCCCAGGGCCCCAGTTACCTTTTTTCTGACTTGTTCCCACCAGTCTTTTATATGTCGGAATGGTTGGAGTACACAGTCACATCCATCCATTTTCTGTGCCGCTTATCCTCATTAGGGTTGCAGGAGTGCTGGTGCCAATCCCAGCTGTCATCAAGCAAGGAGGCAGAGGAGACCTTGAACTGGATGCCAGACAGACTACAGTCGCACTCACAAATCATACTTAGGGGCAATTTAGAGTCTCCAATTAATGCATGTTTTTGGGAAGTGGGAGGAAACCGGAGTGCCCAGAGAAAACCCACGCAGGCACAGGGAGAACATGTTGACTCCACACAGGCGGGGCCGGGATTTGAACCCCGGTCCTCAGAACTGTTAGGCCAATGCAGTACACCTACGCCATGGTGACCCCCAGTTGACATAATGAAATGGCTACATCTTTTCATGGGGAAACTTGGAACAAGGTTTTAGTTTTGAGCTCAATACTGATTTTAATTTCCACATTTATGTCTAAGGCTAAGACATTAAAAATGAATAGTTCATATAGCATCCAGACAATAAAATTGGGGTGGGGGTGCTAAAGCTGTATGATAATTATGAGGGAGTCCCTAAATGCTATTCCAGGTCAGTGTTCCATCCTCTGAAATTTGAAACCTATGCAGTATTGTATATGGAAAGAGGAACTTTAAGGGATTACAGTAACATGACATACATTTTGAAATGACCTTTCCGTGATGCAACATTGCTTGGGTCACATGAAACAGACATTTTTGTCAGCTACGGAGTTGTTTGAAACAATCACCGTTAGATCGGACATGACTTGGACTGTTTGACGTGTGTTGGCCTAGCAGTCACAGATGCAAACAGCTACAGTCTCATTTTGCGGCTGTTAATAGAACAGACTGACCTATATTTGTTGCTAATCTTTCCAAGTACATATCTATCTGAATTAGCTATACAGTGGTTTCTGTTTAGACCAGGTTATCATGCGTAATTGTAAGCTTCCAACAATATTCTGAAAAATTATAATGACTCTTGTTGTCACAAGGCCCAGTATTACGGCGAGATTGGCCTGGGCACCCCCCCTCAGCCCTTCACTGTAGTCTTTGACACTGGGTCTTCCAACCTGTGGGTTCCCTCCATCCACTGCTCCCTCCTTGACATTGCTTGCTGTAAGTCATAGCTTGATATTGTGTGAAAGCATTTCTGTAAGTCGAGCTATTATATCTCATTCATTTCGCAAATCTTTGTATTTCAGTGCTTCACCACAAATACAACTCTGCCAAGTCCAGCACATATGTAAAGAATGGCACTTCTTTTGCGATCCAGTACGGAAGCGGCAGTTTGTCGGGCTACCTGAGTCAGGACACGTGCACCGTAAGATTGACTCGTGCAGTTGTATCAAGCAAATGATCTTTTAATCTGAAAATTAAAAATTCTTCAGCTTCTTTGTTCGCTTATCTTTTTAGATTGGAAACATTGCTGTGGAGAACCAGCTCTTTGGGGAAGCTATAAAGCAGCCCGGGGTGGCTTTTATTGCTGCCAAGTTTGATGGGATTCTGGGAATGGCCTATCCACGCATCTCTGTGGATGCTGTGGCACCAGTCTTTGACAACATCATGACCCAGAAGAAGGTTGAGCAGAACATGTTCTCCTTCTACCTGAACAGGTGAAAAATGTACCTTCATGCCATTGTACAGAAAAGGTAGGGAGTATAATTGTTGAAACACCATGTTTTTGTGATGTTTGAGGAAAAAAACTGTTGGAAATAAGCCCTGGACCTTTAATTTAATAGGGGAAATACAGCAACAAAAAAATGCAAATTTGTTGAAATTTGTCTACACCCATAAAGTAACAAAACTGTAACAAGTCTGTAAGTTAATTTGTACTTTTCGTTATCTAATCCTTTTCATATTTCTTTGCCTCGACACTAATTAGTACAAGGCTCACAAACAAGTAATGAGAGTTTATATGCATCTGCTTTAGAAATCCTGACACTGAGCCAGGTGGCGAGTTGCTGCTGGGAGGAACGGACCCCAAATACTACACTGGTGAATTCAGCTATGTCAACATCACCCGTCAAGCCTACTGGCAGATCCACATGGACTCGTGAGTGCTCTGATACTCCTGGCCAGTCAGACAAATCAGATATGGGGAAAAATAGGGGAGTCCACAGCTGCTTTAATAAAAATGTTCATAGATGGTGTGTGACACCATTATGGGTTGCAAAATATGGCCTGATAGTGCAAAATATTTTTCGATTTTTGTGGGTTTTATGAGCTGGAAACTCAAATTATGTAAAAATAAACAAACAACTACTTGAAGTTGTTTAAATTATGGCACTGAATCAATTATCCATGACAGTTTAACTTTTTGAATTGATTTATTGAAAACATTTTCATGATATAGTAATCCTTTGTTTTTTACAGTTAATTGGGACCAGAACCACCCGTGAAAAGTGAGAAACTGCGAAGTAGCGGGGGACGCATGTTTATGTGGGTCAGAACGTTTATAAAATCTAAACTGTATTTGTACTTTGCGCATTTGTGACAAAAAGAAGTATTTAGTTAAATCTAAAACCATATAAATATAATATACACAGTATTCTAAATGTATAATATATATTATAAAACACCTACTGTATTATATTACTGTATAGTTATTATGCATTACACAGAGACTTTTCCTGGAGACGCTGTGTGGGTACCAGAATGTTTAATCAAAAGTACAGCATTTATACTTTGCATACTTGAGACAAAAATTACAACAGTACAAGTGTTATAGCTGTAACAATAAAATGATAAAAAATGTTATTGCTATACAGAAAGTGACAAAGCAAACACATGGTCTCTTCTGTAGCCCACAGATGTTCCCGATGCATTGTTGTGACGTCACCTCCATTGCGCATGTTGTGACATAACTTCCATTTCGCTAGTGTGACATCACTTCTGTTCTGCCGTTGTGGTGTCCCCTCCTCCGACAAGAGGAGCTTTTGCTTGCGAGGAGAACGCAGGGTGTGTCATTCTGGCCACATGTCCACGAATCCTCTTTTTATTATTTACTTGGGGCGTCCGAAACGTAACAAATACAGCAAACGTGATCAACAAAGCAACCGGAAGCAGACGTGACATGCAAAGCAAGCGTAAGTCGATAAAGGAAGCAACTGTGGTAAACAAAGCAAACGTGAGTCATTGTACAGGAATAATAATTTTCCACGGATTCGCGGAATTCTGAGTTTTTTTCAGCTGAAAATGTCATTGTTGTGAAACATGTACGTTCGTTGAGAAAATTCGGGGTGGGAGGGGTTGTACGGCTGAGGTGAGGCTCTGATCAAGACCGGCTGCCAGCATCTATCGGCAATGTTCGTCGTGAAAGTAGTCACAGCTGTGATAGCGGAAAACGGCATTGCTACCTGTTTACAGCATTGCTATCCGTTTGCATTAAATTTGATGTTTATAATAACGACAACATTCCGATTTTCGACAGCATTTTGCCAGTATTTCATCGATATTTTCACTCTGATGTTAAGGTTTCTTAGAGAAGCATTCTGTTTATTATGGCATAGATATAACTTATAGACATACGTACGCATATGTTATCGAGCGGTCTGCACGTTTTCCAGTATGGCGAAATTCTTGGAGCGAAAAGATGAAGATCGTGCCAGGGAAATTGATAAAAACCACGAGGTAAAAAAAACTTTTTCAGATGGGCATGGCTTGAAAAAAGCGTAACCATGCAGATAGGAACCAAAACGTTATCAACATGTCTTATCGAACATATAAAAAAAAGTGGACTTTCCTGGCAAAGTGCTATGCACTTATCCAGGAGCATATCCAAACCAGGAAAAACAAAGGCATATATATATTGGTGGAGGACGCTTTTTCCTCCGTGTGTTTGTTTAATTTCAGGTTGTGAGAATGTTGGTTATCCAAATACATGCTGGAGACGATGACCAGTTTCTTCGAAGCTGTTACTTACAGAATATTCCGGGCACAAATGAGTTACAGACAATGGCTGTAGCAGATCACAAGTGTGAAGATGCAGAGGACTTACAGCATTCTATCAGAAGGGTCCATATCACAAAAGTATGAAAATAAAATAAAAGAGCATCACAAAAGATCCGCATCTTAATGACTAAACCAGTTCTAGCTGGTAATTACTGGCACATTCCTATGTCCTGGTCTCCAGTAAAGATTTCAGCAAGATTCACTTAAGGTTAACGGATGAGTTGGCATGCTTCAAACATCTGATTACAATACAGTGTTTAACTGACGGTATGAGGGAGTTATAGAGTCATGACTAAATATGAGCAGAAGACACACTTCTATATATATATATATATATATATATATATATATAAAATCCAAGAAATCGGCGCTGGGCATAAATTGTTTCCCATGTCATCAAGCCTTTGTTAAGGCACGGTACACGTCACATCCGCACACGTAGGTCATGTGACTCGTGAAAATGGCAGCGCCCTTGAAAATTCGTAATTGTCGATAAAAAATCTTCTCAAAACACTATTAAATGAGAGAGGATTTAACCTCACATTGTCAAAATAGGGTACATATTACATGACCTATTGGATACACTGTTCATGCAAAGCACTGGATTTCCCCTTTACGCGTTAAAAACAAAATATGCAAATATGAGAACTTTGTTTCTGTTCCCATCAACACACAATTGCTAAACTCACCATCTTGTACCATATTGTCACACGCTTTTGAAATTTTTTGAACCAACCATCCTCAAGGGGGTGAATCCCTCATTGCAGCTTGAGGTTCATAAATGCACATTTCACTTCCTTCTTAAAAGTTATTGAAGTGGTTTTACATATGTTTACCACATCATCCTTTATGTAGTGTACCACTGATTCATTCACGCCATAATGTCGCCATAAAAGTACAACTTCTCCCATCTTTGATCGTATCCAAAAGTTTTACTTTTTCACTGATCATCATCATCATCTTCCCCTTCCTCATTGTCACCAGGCCGTTTTTCTGCAATCCACTTTCCACAAAGTGGATGCAACTCGCATTTCGAACTATCCTCTCATTTCGTATCCTCTCTTCCGCTTGGGTGCATCGAGGGAAGCTTTAACTTTAGCATAGCGCTTTGGTGCCATTGTAAACATGGGAGGTTATCGTGCACACAGTCAACAGTTTAGAAAATGGCAGATAGGTAGGGCAAGGGAGAGGAGGAGGGGAGGTAGAGTTGCTGGGTGGGGTTTCAAGATGCACAGCCAATCAACTCCAAAAAGCTTACCTGACTTTTTTCCTTCTTTGGTCCATGTCACGCCGGGGTTGTCGGCTTGTATCAATGCGCCTTCCTTTAATATAGTACATACTGTATGCCAATCTGGCTTTTTTTTGGGGGGGGTGAAAAAATGCACTGTACTGAATCCGCAATAGGTGAAGCGTTAAGTAGAGAGGGAATACTATATTCAAATTTTTTTGCAATGTATGTTTGTGTGTCAGTTATATAGTTATATAGTTGAAACCAGAAGTTTACATGCACTGTGCAAAAGCACGCTTCATTTTTTGTCTGTCTGAAGTCAAATCAAACTAAGCCTCACCTGCTTTAAGTCAGTCAGATCACCAAAATTATTGTGTCAAGAATGAATTTTTACGAGAATTTTACATTTTTTCTTTCAAAGTCAAGTTCACATACACATAAATTACTATGCCTTTAAAGAACATGCGAAAGCCCAGATGATTATGGTTTTAGAAGCTCCTGATAGGTTAACTGACAATGTGAGTTAATTGACTTAAGGCCACACCTCAAACACACTGCTTCCTTCTTTGACCTCATTGGGGGGAATTGGCCAGGAAATCAAAAAGAGATTTATCGCACTCCACAAGTCTGGCTCATTCTTGGATGCAATTTCCAGATGCTTCGTGCAACATTCATCTTTTCAAACAATTATACCCAAGTAAAAACATCATGGGAATAATTCAGCCATCAAACCACTCAGAAAGGAGATGTTTCGTTAACTGATCCGAAATATGCGAAACAGCCCAACAGCAAAAGCTAAGGATCTTGTGAAGATGGTGTATTAAGCAGTAAGAGTTTTACTATCCACAGTGAAATGAGTCCTGGACTGGCATGGGATGAAAGTCCACTTGCTGAGAATGAAGCCATTACTCCGAAAGAAACATAAAAAAGACATAGTTTGCAAACAGACAAGACAAAGATCTTATCTTCTGGAGACATGTCTTGTGGTCTGATGAAACTAAAGTGGAGCTATTTGGCCATAATGAGGAAGAAAAGGGGAATCTTGTAGACCTCAGAACACCATACAAACTGTGAAGCATAGAGGTGGCAGCATCATGTTGTGGGGCTGTTTTTCTGCAGCATGAACTGGAGCTTTTAATAAAATAGATGGGGTCATGAAGAAAGAACATTACTGGAGATATTAAGGCAACATCTTGAGACAGCCAGGAAGCTTAAACGTGGGCACAAATGGGTCTTCCAAATGGACATTGACCCAAAGCATACTGCCTAAATGGTTAAAATGTGGCTTGAGAATAACAAAGTCATTGTCTTGTAGTGGCCATCACAAAGCCCTGATCTTACTCCTGCAAAAAATTTGTCGGTAGATCTGAAAATCCATCAGTACTGTGTACCTCCATCACAGTCTGGTTTGGGGCCACCACAAAAAAGGACAACCTCCGACTGCAACGGACAATCAAAACCGCTCAATGGATTGTTGGCACCATGCTACCCACGATTGAGGATTTGCACGCAACGCGAACTCTGTCCAGAGCATGCAGGATCCTTTCGGATCCTCCACATCCAGACCACCAACTCTTTCAGCTCCTTCCATTGGGAAAGCGCTACAGATCAATGAAAGTCAAAACTAGTAGGCATTCGGACAGTTTTTTTCCTCTGGCAATTAAGTCATTAAATTCTTGATCAGCGAACCTACTATTTTTCTGCCTTGTGCCATGTTAGGGCACTCACTCACATCTTGCTGGTCAAGTCATTATTAGTAATATATTTTGTAGACTATCACACAATTCGTGACTTTAAACTGCTCCCTTTTTACAATTGTCATTGCATTGGTCTCTAACGGGAACCGCGAACGAGTAAAGGCACTCTGTAGAAGCTTAACACAATGTGTTTTTACACATTTGGCCAATAAAGCTGATTATGATTGTGAAGTGAGAGCAAGGTAACTGACAGACCTGACTCAGTTACATGAGTACTGTCATGAGGAATGGGGCAGGATTCCAGCAAAATAATATCAGAAACTTGTGGAAGGTTACCCAAAATGTTTGAGCCAAGTCATGTAGTTCAAAGGAAATGCTATGCTATAGTATGGAAATAAATAAAATAAAAATAAAATAATAATTTTAATAATAATAATTTTCTCTCAATTTTGTGCATTAACAAAGTTTAAAAAAAATTGCTGATCCTGACTGACCTGAAGCAGAAGAGATATAGTCTGATTTGACTTTAGACAGTGAGACAAAAAAGTTTTTGTAGTGTATAAAATTTTTAGGCTTCAACTGTCATTTCCGCCAAAGGATCATATCTGGTAACAACAATCCCTATATGAATGCAAGGCTCTGTAAAGAAGAAAGAAGAGAAAATGGATATGACCTTAAGGCCGACATTGATTTGGGGATATGTCAGGAAAGTGGTAATATAACAGCTGTAATTTAACTCTGTGTTACAGAAACAAACCAAAACAGAACACTTTGAAATAAATAATGCAGAAGTCTTCAACAATATGAAGCAATGACATGGGACATTGCTAAAATGTAACCTCTCCTGAACACTTTGCCCAAAGTAATACGAGTGGGAACACACATTAAAAGTTAGTAGAGGAGGGTTCAATGTTTCTTTTAATGCCAGAGTTATCCACAGATTTCACCAAGAAACATCTCTAAATTGGAAAAATATTATCGAAATTCCTCTCTCACTCAGACATTCCAATGAGCCCGGCTGGAAAACTGACAGCCAATAAGCGTTTGCCAGGCCTGCAGTGGTTCCTGTTCTGACCTCCCATTGCTTGTGGATATGTTTCACCGAACAGAGAACGTTCATTATCTGGAATTTTGTGGCCGATTTGTGAAATATAATAATGAAAAAAATAGCATAATGTACAATATTCAAGCCCATGCATTTTAGCCAGAATACAGACAGGCAGAACTTGACGTGTTGGAGAGGGGGCGTGGCGCTGATAATGAACAATAATGATAATGCCATTATATGGACTGCGGGGATGGAGATTTGTGTGATGCTTTTCTGAGGAGTTGGTTTAGATGTAGAGAATATACAGCTGGGGTGGCGAGAATTTTTTTTTACCCCAAAAAAGCAGCCAGCCTCTCTCGATCAACCGGTGGCAGCTGGGGGGGAATATGCGCATCGCCGTAAAGACGTGCCGGGAAGTGTTGTGTGCTCAGAGCCAATAAAGCGAGTATGACAGCGAGTCGATGCTTTGTGTTATTACTACTCCCACCATTGAGTAAACAAAACAAAAATACAATGTTCAAGGATTTCAGTCAGAATACACACAAGCAGAAATTGACGTGTTGGAAAGGGGGCGTGATGCTGACGGAGGGGCATAACATGGACCTCGGAGATGTTCCAGACAGGCTTGTTTTGAAAGACAGGTGTTCATGTTCTCTTTGTGACCTAATGCCTACTGTGGCGGAACACCAGTGTTGTCGTGAGTTTGAAAAGGTCGAACAAATGGAGCGTATCGGAATGAACTTGGATCACGACAAACATGTCTGCATAACATAGCTACTAGATACAAGATAATAGATACAAAGTTTGATGAAAGGACCATTTATACATCCAGTGGAAAATCGGTGAGTACACATTTTTAACTGTTGGAATCCTGTGTGAATGCTATGTGAGCTATATGAATGCTATGGGGTAAGGGGGTTTTCTGAGTACGGCGTAGGACTACCGAATGATTTATTTATATCTGGAATATAAAATGTAAAAAAATAAAATAAAATTTAGACTTCCCTAAAGTGATTACACGTCCATCCATCCATTTTCTTAGCCGCAGGAGGGTCGCGGGAGTGCTGTAGCCTATCCCAACTGTCAACGGGCAGGAGGCAGGTTATGCACACACAGACACTGGGAGAATATGCAAACTCCACACATGGAGGTCCGGCATTGAACCCAGGTCCTCATAACTGTGAGGCCAATGCTTTACAGCTGCATGAACGTGCCACCTGTACTGTAGTACGCCATCTTGCCGTCTCATAAAGTTTGTTGTTGCTTATACAGTACCGGCACGAAAAGCTATAGCTAAGCGGCTAATAAGCGTAACGGTTAGATGTGTGTGATGATGTGTGTTTCCCCGGTTGATGAACGAGTCTCAACTGTGACAACTACAGCTTTATCGTGTCAGGTCGACCCCACAGGAGGTTAAAGAAGGACAAATTTGGGTGCGTTTTCTCAGTTTTGTTGCAGTTTGGTGCACAACATGTCGGCATCTTGGCTTAACTATAACGAATGGTCTGTAATGCTAAGCACCGGCGACGTAAGGGGTGGGGTCAATGACGTTTCTTCAGAGTCTGGCTCTGAAACTGGCTCATATCCAGATTTTGCGAGGATTTCAAAAAATTTTCTTTATTTTCAATTGTTTTCAATTAATGTCCAAAATACATATAATATTAATATTACTTCACATTGGAGGGTTTATTACACATGAGAATTTTGGGGACGCTCTTCCTTTAATTCTAATGATCAGCGAAAGGAACAGTCTCAGAAATAGAAATAAATGATTTGACGAACTAAATCCCAAGAAAATGTCATAGCCCACAGATGAGAAGTATGATAAATTAATGGGAAGAACACCTCAAGAATTTTTGGGGACACGTCGTGAAATCTGTATTCTCAACCATGTACGTACACATGGTCCAAGCTTGGTGTAAAATCTTTTAATTTTGCCACGCATTTTACATAAAATCTCATATTTTGCATGGAAACAGTCTTACCTTTTATCCAGACATCTGAGCACACACCTACTTGAAAATGAGGCCCCACCTTATCTGCAACCCTAATGCGGATAAAAGGAGTATAGAAGATGGTTGAATTATATGTATCTGTATCCGTGTGTGCATTTCAGGTTGCAAGTGGGCGGAGAGCTGAGTTTGTGCAAAGGCGGTTGTGAAGCCATCGTGGACACCGGCACATCTCTGATCACTGGCCCGGCTGCTGAGGTCTTGGCTCTGCAGAAAGCCATCGGAGCCACTCCACTCATCCAGGGAGAGGTGAGATACAACTTTGAGCCTATTGGTGCTTTTATTTTTCAGATCCATCCAATTCACATTCCAAATACAGTTATCAATGCCAATTAGCTTTTGAAATCACTTTTTAAGGCTTTGAATTTTGCATAAAAATGGAAAACCACAGTCTAAAAAATCTATTAATATTATTGTCAATATATTGTGTGTACATATTGAAATTGCTAAGTCAATATTGATGTTAAAGCTTACTTAAAAATATTTATGGGCAAAATGCTTACACAGAGGGCTGAATTAATGTGACTGTCCATAAATATGCAGTGTCTTTGATGTCAGGGAACTTGTACTATATGCAATAAAGAAAACATTAAGAGAGAGTGTACCATGGTCCCTCGATTTACGAAATCAATCTTTTCTGGAAATCGCTTCATAGCGTGAAACTTGCCTAAGTAGAAACGCATTTTACATGTAAATAGCCTAATCCGATCCAAGTCACCCGCCCCCCTCTGCACTCCACCAAAAATAAGCATTCTAAGTGTACATAATGGAAAGAATAATACAAAATTCTGTTCATCTACCTTTGGCGTTGAGTACGTGGCGAGCAAAAAATGCATTGCAGAAAATGCATTTAATTCCACTAAAATTAATACATTTCACAAACTACAAATTCAAAACAAACATTAACTTTCAATGTTTCCTGAAGGACCAATCCAAGGATGTCTGCCTTTTAATAATCAAGCAGAAATGTGCAAGGCCAATGTCATCAAACTGAGCGGTCACCCAACTAGTTAACACATATTCCGGATGATTCTTTTGAATCAATTCAGAAATGTCACGGAATTGCGTCAACACGTCTTTTATTGTGGCTGACGCAATGGTGGCTGCCTCCTCTTCCTTAGCCGAAAACTGCTCCTGCATTTTGTCGTGTGTGAACCAACTCGTCGATGTCCTCGCTTTTCCGTCGAAAGATCTTTGTGGTGAACCAACTCGTTGATGTCCTCCTTAAACTTTCCCAGCAAAACAATCTCCTCAACTTCCGGTTCAACCTCCACTTCGAACCTCTCAAGTCAAGCAGCAGCATGTCTTTTTCATATTTCTCGACAAGTTCTTGTGTTTTGATGGACTAAACAACTTCTCACTGGCATTGGCCATCACTTTCTTAGGGCCCATAGTGAAAAAGATGAATAAATCGGCAAAGTCGTTGTCGAGTGTACGTGAATATATAACAAAAGATTCAGTGACTAATATACAAGGAAATGCATCACGGATAAAGATCAATCCCCCCCACCCCCAAAAAAAATATTGACTTCGCGCTGAGCCATTGGAGGGATGTGATGCCAGGAAGATGCTACGTGGCAGCCAGTAGGTGAAGCTGCTCTATTGCGCCATATATACCAAGAGACAGGATGTGCGTCATGGCTAAAGATTTCCATCCCTCCTAGCCAATGTGATGCCAGGAAAATGCTCCAGCAGTGGCCAGTGGGAGAGCAGCTCTATCATGCCGCTTTCAAACCAAGATACAGTTCAAGATGTTTACGTTCAGTTGATTCCAGCGCCGTATTTTTCCTTTCATATTCTGAATTTCTTTCGCAACTAGAGACGAATATTTTCTGGGAACGCTTTTCGTAACCTGAATCTTCCATTAGTAGAGATTTTCGTAAGTAAAGGGACCACTGTCTTTGTCTTTCTGTTGAAGAGCTTTTTGTAATTACAATGACTAAACATTAAAAAATGTCTCGGAAGGAGGCTGAGTGTTCCTTAATAAATGCAAAATATGTGATGTCAAAATATGACTATGAAATCATGAAACCTTGTATGTTCATCTTGTGGCACACAAGCTGTCTATCCCATTTGTGTTTCAGTACATGGTGAACTGCGATAAGATCCCTTCACTGCCAGTTATTACTTTCAACGTGGGTGGCCAGTCCTATAAGATGACTGGAGACCAATATGTCCTAAAGGTGAAAACATATGCTCTCTTTCTTGTCCAGCAGGGAAGCAACATAGATTGCCCTATACTCCATAACAATTCAACTCTGCAAACCAGTGTGACATCACCTGAAGGAAAAACAGATTCAGCCTTGTTTTATTCAACCAAGTCATAAGGGGGCAGCTTTGTTATTTAGAGGGATTACACATGTTTTTCACTCATTCCCGTTAGAGACTGTGTGCCAAATTTGAGATTTTATCGTTTTTATTCCAAAATAGTAAAACAACAGCACACCCTGAATGACTCTCTTAATTGCAGGAGAGCCAAGCTGGAAAGACCATTTGTCTTAGTGGCTTCATGGGTCTGAACATCCCACCCCCAGCAGGCCCCTTGTGGATTCTTGGAGACGTCTTCATCGGCCAGTACTACACTGTGTTTGACCGAGAGAACAACAGGGTTGGCTTTGCAAAGTCCAAATAAGGATTTAAGAGCTTAATACACATGGCGGTACAGTCCTTAAGAGTTGACATTTTTAAAAACACATGTGCTTCACAGCTTTTATTGCTTTGCAATCAAACCCCATTTCGCTAAAGGCAATGTGTAGCGTTATCTCACACTTTACTGAAAATGTTGACTTCTTACTGGTTTTAGAAGTGATGTGTGTGCTGATTTAAGAAAGATGATCTGGCTTTCATTTTCATCAGGGACTTGTTTTAAACTGTCACCTGAATTAAATGCAGTTTTAAGGTACGGACTTTGATTTTGTGATTGTCCTTATTTCCAAAATAAACAATTAAAATCATCCTGTGGGTTCAATTTGCAATGTGAAATTTGTTTTAAAAACTACAATAGAAGTCAATGTCTGGCTACGAGGCTCTATGGACTAGTTGACCATCTAAAGTATTGTTAGTATTTGTAAAGTAGAAAGATTAACTAGTTAATCAACAAATGTTTTCCCAAGTTTACTCCTTCTACTAATCAGCATTTCAGGCTTGTTGATTAATTCAGAATCTAAGTTATTTTCAGGATTAAACTCCGTTGCTAGATATTAAGCAGTTTGGGTCAAGATGATCTTTTTTTGTATTTTATTTGTGACCAACAATGGAAGCACAACTGTGGTTTAAACATGAATATCTATCCATTTTCTGTACAACTTATCCTCACGACAAATGGGTGTGCTGGAGCCAATCCAGGCAATCTGTGGGCGAGAGGCCGGATATAACTTGAACTGGTCACTGCCCGATTGCAGGGCACATCTGAACAAATAACCCTTCACAGACTCACCAATGGGCAGTTTATAGTCCTCGATCAAGTGACCACCCATGTTTTTGGTATGTGGGAGGAAACTGGAATGCCAGGCCACAGGCACGGGGGAGAACATCAAAACTCCACACAGCCAGGTCCAATATTTGTACCCGAGTCCTCAGAACTTTATGCTAACTTGTCGTACATCAGGCCTCTTTCCATTCAAAAGTTAAAACCTTTTGTAGATTATAGATTCGGTGCCTGCAATTAAAAAAAATCCAATATTTATTCCTAAATAATTTGGGCTTCAGATAATAAAACCTGTGAAATTAGGATTTAAAAAAGATTAATTCTGTGAAGAAATTGGCACAAATTTTTCAGGTCATAAATGTTTTTAATTGAGTGTAACACACCAATAATTACTAAACTCAGAGCACCTGGACAAGTTTCCCCATGTGTCATTAAATTGCTCCAGTTTCGTTCAATTGTCTCAGTTGGGTTCAATATGGGGAAGACTGTAGACTTGACAACTGGCCAGAAGACCATGAGTGATGTCCTCCATATGATTGGTAATTCATAGCTAAGGAGGCTGGTTGTTCACAGAATGCTGTGTCTGAGTCTATCACTGGAAGTACAAAATGTGGTAGAAGATGCACCAGCAAAAGAGAGGAGAGTGGGCTTCAGCTGTTTATCAAACAAGAAGATTCAAGAAACATGCAGAGATCCAGAAAGAGTGAAATGAGGCAGGATTTACAGCTTTAAAAACCACCACATTGAAATGCTTCTGGGAGATGGGCTACAATTGTCGGGTTTGTCATTTAAAGCCACTTTTGAGTTTGTGTCAATGTAGGAATGATCTCAACTGGGCCAAGGAGCAGAAGGACTGGACTGTTGGCCAGTGATTAAAGCAAAGTAGTTCCCACCTCACGTATTGACTCACATGTTATTTTTAAAGTACTGTATATGTATGGAGGTGTAAATAAGACCGTACAGTGAAGAAAATAAGTATTTGAACACCCTGCTATACTGGAAGTTCTCTCACTTACAAATCATGGAGGAGTCTGACATTTTCATCATAGGTGAATGTCCACTGTGAGAGAGAGAATCTAAAAGAAAATTCCAGAAATCACAATGTAAGATTTTTATTTTTAGATTATCTCTCTCAGAGTGGACATGCACCTACGATGAAAATTTCAGACCCCTCCATGATGTCTAAGTGGGAGAACTTGGAATATAGCAGGGTGTTCAAATACTTATTTTATTCACTGTATTTGGCATCGACATGCGTCTCTGATTCTGTTTCCATTTTAAAGTTACAAGGCATCTAATCTAGGTAAATAAATAATCAAACCAACATGCAATATTAGTATGTCCTCTGGGCTGTGCCTTTACACGTCACTGGAATGAATATGAACTTAAAGTTAGCAAGGTATTGACCTGTTTATTAACAAATATGTGTTCAATATTTAGTTAAACTACCCTTGTCTTGTTTATTAATGCATATTACCGGTGTCTTTGTACGTTTGTATCCATCCATTTCTTAGCTGCTTATCCTCACAAGGGTCACGGGAGTGCTGGAGCCAATCGCAGCTGTTATCAGGCAGGAGGCACGATACACCCTGAACTCGTTGCCAGCCAATCGCAGCACACATAGAGACAGACAACAGTCACACTCACAATCACACGAAGGGGCAATTTCGAGTGTCCAATTTATGCATGTTTTTGGGATGTGGGAGGAAACAGGCTTGCCCGCAGAAAACCCACACAGGCACGGGGAGAATATGCAAAATGAACACAGGTAGGGACGGGATTGAACCCTGGTCCTCAGAACTGTGAGGCCAATGCTTTACAGCTGCATGACTGTGCCACCTGTACTGTAGTATCTTAAAATTATATTAGACATCCCAGTTCCATGGTCCTTCTTTCTCACACTCACTATTGCTCCCTGTTAAGATGTATTTACTGCATGTTTGCAAATTTAATCCAATCTATAATAATTTGAATAGTAAAATCTTGAAAAAAAAATAAACAACATGAAGCATATGTACATTTTCCTCAAAGTATTGGAATACAGCAACAGTAACTAAAACTGCATGATGCCTTATTTTCATAAAACTATTTTGATTGTCCGTTTTCTTCATACAGTGCCATGAAAAAGTATTCACTGCCTTTGTGATTTCAGTTTTTTTCCACACATAAAGGTTTCAAATCATCAAACCAATTTCAAGAGACAACAAAGAAATTCAAAATGCAGTTTTCAAATGACAATTGAACTGATTAAGGAACAAAAAAAGTTTTTAACCTTTCAGACCCTCTGTGAAAAAATAATTGCCCCCTGAACCTAATAACAGATTGTGCCACCCTTGGCAGCAATAACTGAAATCAAGTGTTTGCGATAATTAGTGATGAGTCACATCACTCTGGGGGAATTTTGTCCCACTCTTCTTTGCGGAATTGTTTGAACTCCGCTCTATTTGGAGGGTTTTCTAGCATGAACTGAACGTTTTTAAGGTCACGCCATAGCATCTCAATTGAATTTAAATCCGGACTTTGACTTGGCCACTCCAAAACCTAAATTTTATTATTTTATTTTGTTGGTTTTTTTGAGCGATTCAGATGTTGACTTGCTAATGCATTTTGTTGCATGATCCAAGAAAGCTTGAATTTGAGGGCACAAACTGATGCCTGGAAATTCTCCTTCAGGATTTTCTGGTACACAGCAGAATTCTTTGTTCCACCAATCACAGCAAGTTGCACTGGTTCTGAGGTAGCAAAGGAGCCCCACACTGTCACACTGCCACCACCATGCTTCACTGTTGGCATAATGTTCTTTTTGTCAAATGCTGTGTCATTTCTACACCAGACTGCATACCTTTCAAAAAGTTACATTTTTGACTCATCACTCCACACAATGTTTCTCCAAAAGTCTTGAGGGTCATCAAAATGTGAGATGAGCCTTTTACATTCTTTGCTGACAGCAGGGGTTTTTGGCTGGAAACTGTCCCAGGGATGCCATTTTTGGCCAGTGTCTTTCTTATGGTAGGGTCACGAACACTGACCTTAACTGAGGCCAGCGACGCCTGCAGGTCAAAAAGTCCTGGCGGGAATGTTTCAATGTTGTTCCAGGGTCTTTTGTGACCTCCTGGATGAGTCGTTGTTGGACTCTTGGAGTAATTTTAGTTGGTTTTCTACTCCTGAGATGGTTTGTCTCTTTCCAGTTTTGTCCATTTGTGAATAATGGCTCTGACTGTTTTGCTGGAGACCCAAAGCCTTGTAACCTTTTCCAGACTTTTTTCCTGTTATTCTTTCTTCTCCTCATTGGTTCTTGAGCTCTTGCAGATCACCTCTGATAGAAGGGATTTATTGATTCAACAAGTATGCTGGTAATGAGGTTTGGGTGTGTGAAATTGAACTCGCCTTTCTCAAATTTTTGGTTACTCACAGTGATTGTAATTTAACAAGGGGAGCAAATATTTATTCACAGAAGGTCTGAAAGTTTTGAATTTTTTATGCTTTTATAATTTGAATTGTCATTTGGACACAGCATTTTGTATTTTCTTGGGTTGTCTCTGAGATGAAAATTGGTTTGATGATTTAAAACCTTTGTATATGATAGATATGCAAAAAAAGAAAAGAAAGCAGGATGGGCCAAATACTTTTTCATGGAACTGTATGTGACTGATGTTGCAATTCAGTTTAGTTCACTTGAAAATGTTAAAACTTCTTCAACTGAAATTAATACTGACTTTTAACCCATTTCTGCTTTAAAGGGTCTTTTTGAGTTGTCAGTATAAGAAATAAACAATGGTGTTTTTTCCAGCTCATGCTAATAAAATCAATGTTAACTATAAAATCATCATGAACATTAAATTCTTAGAACCTCACAGTAGCAAATACTGTATATACTATTGAACCTTTGAATCTTAATTTTAAGGTTTTCGCAGATATCCAAATGTTGAGTCTTCATGGACGAAACTGTTCAGGCTTTGGAAGTAATTTGAGTATGACGTATCCAAATGTGAAACTGACTTTGAGTCACATCTTCTTTCAGCCATCTTGATCATTTGTTTCCTTCTCTTTTTCTGAGTTGGTACTCCCGTGGTTGTGTTCAGCTTTGGGCTCCATGTGGTTGTTTTTCTGTCCATCTTCAGACTCTGCAAATGGGTCGTTGACTACTGCCTCCATCACCAGCTCCCCCTCCAGCTCCTCCTGTGTCTCTTCCTCCACCTGGCCCACTATGTCGGGGATAATCTCCACCTCAATGTCCGAAGAGTCTTTGAGTTCTTTGAACCACACAGTCTTCTGCCCCTCCTTCCTCCTCTGCTTGGCCAGGATGGACCTTGAGCGGTAATCGTCTCCATCTCCTCGACCTCTCCTGGATGGTCTTAGTGAGGGACTCCCTTTGGGGACGTGCTTAGTGAAGACACCGCAGGAGGCGCAGTGGCGGTTGCGTCTACCCAGGGGCATGACTCGGCCCCCGGGGAAGGTACTTCGTCTGGGAAAGGTGTTCTTCCAGTGGCCACAGCTTCCGTCTGGCTCATTCTGGAAGCCATCATTGGTGAACTGCAGGGAGTCTCTGTGGCTAGTATTTGGCTGCTTAGATTTCAGACAGTCCAAGCACTATAAGCAGTGGAGAGATTACAAAAAAAAGAGTAATGAATCATGGCTAGTATATAGACTTTTCTTTTCACTTGCTTTATAAAGATGGTGGTTTTGGAGAGTAATGTGTTTTCATATTTCAAAACAGAATCCTTGTGTTGTACTTGATAAATATCTATCAAAAGGAAATGTGAGGTGCCAGATGTTTTCTGATGTGTAAGACTTGACTGCTTTAAGACACCTCAGTGTTCTATCAGACAGTATGGATTCAATTTGTATGAAAGTCTTCATAACTCGCTGAGAAAATTATTCCAAGGAAAACCAGCCTTTTGTCACAAACTGGATCTTCATAATTACAAAAAGTAAGTGGGATATACTTTTCTGTGGGGGGAAGAAAAAAATGAATACATACAAGATGTGTCTAAAAATACAAAAAACATCTTGAATCTGACAAAAGTAATAAATAATTAAATTTAACCAATGAAAATTTGCATTCAACAAAATTAAAAAAAAAAAAAAACAAAATTCTGGACAAAAACTGATTTTTCCCTGAATGCAGTGCTTCTCAATTATTTTCACCCTCCCCCAGCAAGAAGAAAACAATTTGCGTCTCCCCACTCTCCGCCGCGACTATAAATGTTATCATTTGTCCATAAAATTGTTATGAGTACAGCTCTGCATAACATTATATCTTTATTATTAAGGAAAACAAAAAATAAATTAGAACTATAGTTCAACTTACAACAAAGAATAACTTTATTCACATTGTTTTTTAGTCTGGAACAGAATTTTTTTTAATTTGCCTGAAATAAAATCCTTTTTTGAATTGAAATCAAGAAATAATAACTTCAAATTCAGCAGCCCAAGAACCTTACAATATCTCCTATGTTTCACAGTAGGGACATTGTTCTTATGTTTCCTTTTGGCATCTTTAAAACATTGCATTGCTAAATAGTTCCAGTTTTGTCTCATCTGTCCATAGTAAATTATCTCAAACCTTTTGTTTTTTTAACATGCAAATTGCATTATGGCTTTTTTTTTTTTTTAATGTTTTTTGCCAACATTGGTGTACTCGTTGGTAATCTGCCATGAAGTCCACTTTGGGTCAAATGAAGACAAAGGGTGTCATCTGACACTGATGTACTATGACTTTGGAGCACACATTTAATTTTTTTGGAGGCTGTTCTGGGCTCTTAACATTAATATCTGTCTCTATTTACCCTGTTACCCTATTTGTCAGAATCTTCCTCCTGCAGCCACATCCAGGTAAGGTGGCTACAGTTCCGTGGATCTTAAATTTCTGAATCTGTGCGCCTGTAGTCACAGGAACATCAAGCTCCTTGGAGATGAGCTGATAGTCTTTACCTTTAAAATTCTTGTCTATAATTTTCTTTCTAAGCTGAGGACACTCCTCGGCTTCCACTGGTCCAAATTTATCTGTATTACACCTAATGTCACAGAACATCTCAGTGATTACTTGTCACCTTTTAAATTGGCCAACCGACCAAAGTTTGAAGGCGCCTGTGATGCTAATTAAAAGAACATGAGCATGTCCCTCTGGTTAAATTATGTTCAGTGTTTTCAAGGGTGACCATCATTCTTGTCCAGGGCTGTTTCATGACTTTGTTTTTATAAAATTGCAAGTTTCGATGGTTTGGACGTGACCAGAGGCGAGAGAGTGAGTATATTAGTAGAAGGATGTTGAGAATGGAGCTTCCAGGGAAAAGAGCAAGTGGAAGACCAAAGATAAGGTTGACTGATGTTGTGAGGGAAGACATGAGGGCAGTGGCTGTTAGAGAAGAAGATATAAGAGATAGGCTTACATGGAAAAAGATGACACGCTGTGGCAATCCCTAACGGGACAAGCCAAAAGGAAAAGAAGAAGTTCCTGTTTAACCACAATTCAAAAGCAATGTCTGATTTTCAGTAATTTTCATGACTATTATTTCTATTATTAATTTTGTCATATTCAAGTTATTTCTGTGACTACAGTTTTTTTTCTTCCATTAACGGGAATACTAACAATTTTGTTCATGTGTACTTTATATTTAGGAGCAACAGTCATAGTCAATCAGACAATATAGTTCTTATGATTCTTATGATAATTATACCATCCCTCCAACCATCCATTTCTGCTGCTTATCTTCCAAGGTCTCACAATTGACCCCTCCGTACAGGGCACTTAACCACGCCTCCTGAAGTGACGTCACGCCACGTGCGCTGACGTAAGACAAACAGTAAAAATGGCAAATACAATACAATACATTCTGAACTGAGACAGACTCCATGCTTCTGATTTCATTCAAATCAACGATATATTACAGATTCTAAATACAATACATTCTTAACTGAGAGAGACGCCATGCTTCTGATTTCATTCAATCATCATCAAAAACGGGCTTTGGTTTATGCAGATCTCTGGCCTCTGATTGGTCAGTGACGCGGATTGCGCAATATCCACGGAGGGGTCAATTGAGTTGGAATCTTTGCCAGTTGATTTGAATGGGATTTTAATGGTCACCAGTCAATCTCATAAGAGTCATGCATGGCTATATGTGTTTTCTGTTCTCTCCATCATTCCATCCATTTTCCTAGCTGCTTATCCTCAAAAGGGCCGCGAGAGTGCTGGAGCCTGTCCCAGCAGTCAATAGCCAGGAAGCGGGGTACATCCTGAACGCAATCCCCAATGTGCCCCAATTGCAGGGCACATAGAAACAAACAGCCACACTCACAAACACACCTAGGGGCAATTTAAAGTGTCCAATTAATGTTGCATGTTTTTGGGATGTGGGAGGAAACCAGAGTGCTCAGAGAAAACCCACGCAGGCACGGGGAGAAATATTTTTGTAGTAATCACATGGGGTCACATGTCAATTTAAGCGATGTTCCACATGTTCTGTTTAGAAGGAGGATATTTGAAAATAAACAGCACATTTTTATAGGGTTTAGTAAAGGATCTCAAAATGTAATATTGGTAACATTGCGAGACCTCAGTATCATCTGCATGTATCTGCAGCCCAAAGGGGCGCACAATTCCTGTGCGTCCTGTTGGCCGGTCCCAAGCCCGGATAAATGCAGAGGGTTCCGGCAGGAAGGGCATCCAGCGTAAAACTGTGCGAAACAAATATGAGCATTCATCAAACGACTTCCATAACGGATAGGTCATGGCTCGGGCTAACTCCGCCCGCCCCCGACACTGAGTATTGGTATAATGTGATTAAGCGGCTATGCCCCACAAGTAGGATGTGACCGTGAGTTGAAAGAGAAATTTTGGAAGGAACTAGACGAAGTAGTCCTGAGCATCCCAGAGAGAGAGACAGTTGTGATTGTGTGCAGATTTCAATGGATATGTTGGTGAAGGAAACGGGGGCGATGAAGAGGTGATGGGTAAGTACGGCATTCAGCAAAGGAACTCTGAGGGTCAGATGGTGGTGGACTTAGTAAAAAGGATGGAATTGGCAGTGCTGAACACTTCTTTCCAGAAGAGACGGGAACATAGAGTGATCTTCAAGAACTTAGGTAGGAGCACGCAGGTGGATTATATTTTCTGCAGACGATGTCATCTGAAGGAGGTTACTGATTGTAAGGTAGTGGTGGGGGAGAGTGTAGCTCGACAGCATAGGATGGTGGTGTGTAGGATGACTCTGATAGCGGGTAGGAAGATTAAGAAGACAAAGGTAGAGCAGACAATCAGGTGGTGGAAGTTGAGGAACGAAGAATATTTTGTGCCCTTTTGGAACCAGGTGAGTCAGAGTCTAGATGGACAGGAAGAGCTCCCAGAAGACTGTAATACTACTGCCAATTTACTCAGAGAGGCAGGCAGGAGAGTACTTGGGGTGCCTTCTCGTAGGAAAGGGGAGAAGGAGTCCTGGTGGTGGAACCCCAAAACGCACGAAATCCTCCAAGGAAAGAGATTAGCGAAGAAGAAGTGGGATATGGGGAGGACTGAGGAGAGGCGGAAGGAATACATTGAGATGCGGCAGAGGGAAAAGGTAGGGGTGGCGAAGGCTAAACAAGAGGCATATGACGACATGTACTCCAGGTTGGATACGAAAGAAGGAAAGGATCTCTACAAGTTGGCCAGACAGAGGGATAGAGATGGGAAGGATGTGCACCAGGTAAGGGTGATTAAAGATAGCGATTGAAAAATGTTGACTGGTGCCAGGAGTGTGCTAAGTAGATGGAAAGAGTAATTTGAGAAGTTAATGAATGAAGAAATGGGAGAGAAGGTAGAGTAGAAGAGGCAAGTGTGAATGACCGGGAAGTGGCATTGTTTAGGTTAGGGTTAGACAATCGTACCAGTGGAGGTATTGAAGGCAATTTGGTGATGTGGCTGTGGAGGTTTTGACAAATTTATTCAATAGAATACTAGCGGGAGAGAAGATGCCAGAAGAATGGAGGAAAAGTTTGCTAGTCCCCATTTTTAAGAACAAAGGTGATGTTCAGAACTGTGGAAACTACAAAGGAATAAAGATGATGAGCCACACAATGAAGTTATGGGAAAGAGTAGTGGAGGCTAGACTTGGGACAGAATTTATACTAGTATCAGTATTTGCAAGCAACAGTATGGTTTCATGCCTAGAAAGAGTACCACAGATGCATTATTTGCCTTGAAGATGCTTGTGGGAAAAGTACAGAGAAGGTCAGAAGGAACTAAATTGTGCCTTTGTAGACTTAGAGAAAGCCTATGACAGAGTACCAAGAGAGGAACTGTGGTACTGCATGCGCAAGTCAGGTGTGGCAGAGAAATATGTTAGAATAGTACAGGACTTGTATGGGAGCAGCAGAACAGCGGTGAGGTGTGCCTTTGGTGTGTCAGAAGAATTTAAGGTGAAGATGGGACTGCATCAGGGATCCACGCTGAACCCCTTCCTGTTTGCGGTAGTAATGTATAGGCTGACAGATGAGGTTAGACTGTAACCCCTTGGACCATGATGTTTGAAGATGATATTGTGATCTGCAGTGAAAGCAGGGAGCAGCTGGAGGGACAATTAGAAAGATGGAGGCACACACTGGAAAGTAGAGGAAAAAACATTAGCCGAAGTATAACAGAATATATGTGCAGGAGGAAACTGGAGTGCCCGGAGGAAACCCATGCAAGCATGGGGACAACATGCAAACTCCACACATGGGGGACGGGGATTGAACACCGGGTCCTCAGAACTGTGAGGCCAACGCTTTCCAGCTGAACCACTGTGCTGCCCCAGGTCAGACCATATCCCTCCAATTCTAAAATCTTTACACTGGCTCCCAGTCAGCTTTAACCCTTTAAAATTTTGCAGAGAGAAAAATCTGATACTTTCAGAAAATGATATTCTGGATTTGAAATTTCCGATTATATTAAACCTGTTGCAAATTTGTAACCCCTGCCCAGAAAGGATTAAAATAGTTTTGAAAGTTCTGCTCCTGGTTTATTGATCCATCTATTTTCCCAGCCTATTATCCTCACAAGGGTTGCAAGAGTGCTGGAGCCTATCCCAGCTGTCAACGGGCAAAAGGGCAAACACCCTGAACTGGTTGCTCGTCAGTCAGAGGTCACATATCGACACCATGGCTGAAGGGAAGTGATCCTACACTGCCCATACCAAAGTCAGGCATGTGTACCACTACACCATCAGTGACTACTGGGCTATAAGTCACAAAAGGGTTCATGTCCTGAATACATGAAAGATACACGACTGGAATATAAACCCAATAGGCCTCCGAGATCAACAGACTCCAGTCAAACAGTGGAGCACAGAGTCCAAAGCAAACATGGTGAAGCAACATTTAGCAATGATGCTCCACACAAATGGAATATGTTGCAAACCAAGGTCACGTCAACCCCAACTGTGGCTGTTTTTAAGTCAATGTTATAAACTTGTTTTTTCCTCATGCTTTGTAGGGCATTTCCACTTGTAAAGGATATTTCTTACACTGTATGCTTTTAATTGTTCTTTTTTCTCTCTCAATTTTAAGGCTGTTTTTTCTTTTAAAATGCTTTTATCCATGTAAACCACATTGAGTTACCTTCTGTATGAAATGTGCTATCCACCCATCCATTATCTCAGCCTCTTATCCTCACAAAGATGACGGGTGTGCTGGAGCCTATCCCAGCTATCTTCACCCTGAGCTGGTTGCCAGGGCACAGTGAAGTAAACAACCATTCGCACTCACTATCACACTTAAGGACAATTTAGAGTCTCCAATTAAAGCATTTTAATCAGATGAGGAAGGAAACTAGAGTTCACAGAAAAACCGACACGGGCACCGGGAGATCATGTAAGCTCCACACAGGCGGGTTAAGCATTTGAACCCCAGTACTCAGAACTCTGAGGCAGACCATCTAACCAGTTTCCACCATGCTTCCCTGAAATACACTGTTAAAATAAAATTTCTTTGCTTTGCTTTTGCTGGAAAAAAAAACTATAAAAAAAGATGCAAAGTGAACAGGGTTGTGTTGACCTTTCATTGCCACTGTTTAGAACCTGTGATGAAAATGTGCAATCCACATATACAGATGTGCCTAAATGATACTTCTTTAGTCTCCTAAATTTTCACCATCCATTTACAAGGCAATATTGTAGTTTATGAAGACCAAATACAGATTTCTTGCATTTAGGACATGAATGATGAACCCATTTTGCAGATTCCCTTTCAACAAGATATAAAAATGTCTTGGGCAAAGAGAAACGTGAACTAAATACTATAACATATAGCAGTACAAGTTCTCACAGTATTTTACATGAGATTTTACATCTAGAAATACTAACCTCACATATTTTGTCCACTCTGGAGTTGCCCTTCCACAAGCGGGAAATCAAGAAGCCAATCACAGTGAAGCAGAGAACCAGCAAAGCTGCCATAACCAGCCCAAGGAGTGCCATGTCGCCAGCACGGTAGCCAACGTTTGACGGGGACGGCATGGCATTGGCTGCAGAGAAGATCATCCCAGAAGAATGTAGTTTAAATGAAGTTTGCATAAACAGGTGAATTTACCAAGAATTGAGATTTTTTTTTCGTGGGGTGAAATCATTTGGATATTTTTTCCCCTGTATTCCATAATAGCACAAGCCCACAATCTATACAGTACAAGGATGTCTGGAAATGTTCTAAATGCAGTTTATTTTCCTCCTATACATGTTCAGCTCTCTGCCAGTTCTTGCAGTGTAGTGTATAGTGACGTTCCTACCAGGTATAACTTGAACAGAGAGGGCGGCTGTACCAAACTCTCCAGTAGTTGTGTCCACTGCTCTAAGCTGATTTTATGGGAAGTGAAAAAAAAATTTGTTGCTTAGAAGTGATGACAAAATATTTTGTTTTCATTGTTGCGGTCTGTGATATTCACCTGTAGTGCAAATGACTCTGTCTTGACAACTCTCTTCAGTATCACAAAACCATCTGTGGTCACATTGACATAACTGCTGTATTGCACTTCATATTTTACATCTGGATTCACACCCTGAAAAAGACGAGAGTATTTAACAATTCTCTATATGTTTGTGAACAGATACAAACCACAGGATTGCCCAGAATAAATATTTAAATAAATGGAAAGTTTCATTTGATAGATTATTTCTTTTTTGATACAATGCTTCTTGGCAATAAATCTTAAACTCTTTGAAAGCTGTTCACTGCCCTTTTAAAGGGTGCCAAACTTGGAAGTGATATGCATTTGTTTGAGCGGCATGGGGGGTGGGGTGGGGGGCAGCTGTAAAGCGTTTACCTCACAGTTCTGAGGATGCATGTTCAATCCCGGTCCCACCTGTGTGGAGTTTGCATGTTCTGCCTGTGCCTGCGTGGGTTTTCTCCAGGCACTCTGGTTTCCTGTCACATTCCAAAAACACACATTTATTGAACACTTTAAATTGATCCTAGGTGTGATTGTGAGTGTGTTCTCTGTCTCTATATGCCCTGTGATTGACTGGCAACCAGTTCAGGGTGTACCAACACTCCAATGACACTTGTGAGGATAAGCGGCTAAGAAAATGGATGGATGGGATGGGCAACAGAGCTGAGTATTTGGGTGGCAGCCATGAATAATTTGCTAAATCTTTAACAGTTTATTTTGTTCTTGCCATTGATCCTTGTTTGGTGAACTATACTACTTGGAAAAATGACAAATTGTCTACTTAACACTTTATTCATTTAACAGTCAGGAGCCTTCATAGTTTATGGAAGAATCAATCAGCTTGCCACCTACTCCTCATTCTAGTCATCAGCCTGGTTACACACAGCGCTGGGATGGCATTTAATTTTTTAACCAGCATTTATCACAGGTCAGTCAATGTGCTTGTGTGGACTCTGGCACATACAGTATTCCCAAGATTGTCTTATACAGGTAAATGTTCAGTGGGTTAGAGGTCGGGCCATTACACCCCATTTGTTCACAAATTCTTGAAGTATCCACCTATCCATTTTCTGTACCAGTTATACTCCATAGGGGTGCAGGCATGCTGGAGCCTATCCCGGTTATGTTCAGGTGAGAGGCAGCGTACAACCTGAACTCGTTGCTAGCCAATCACAGAGCACATAAAAAAAATCATTCACACTCAGATTCACACCTATGACCAGTTTAGAATCTTCAATGAACTTATCACAAATGATTTTGTGATGTGGGAGGAAACAGGAGCACCCAGAGAAAATCCACACAGGCAGTGGGAGAACATGCAAATTCCACACAGTCAGGGCCAGGATTTGAACCTCACTCCTCAAAACTGTGAGCGCGATGTCTAACCAGTTTTCCACCGTTCTGGCCCCACAAATGTATATTCCTTACAAATGTGGCTTTTAAATGGTTTATACACAGGATTTCCAAGGGTGTAAGATTTATGCCAAGAAGCACTGTTACAATAAATACGATCTATCAAACACAAATTTTCTCATGTTTTGTACAATATTCACATTGTGCAAAGTTGAATGAACAACTGGTAGAATGGAATAGAATTGCTGTATTAAAATACAATTCTGTGCAAATTCATTTTAGCAGCGGTCAAAATGATTGTTTGAGGATCAATTTGTAACTCAGGACAAGCTAGTCTAGATGTCATTAAAGAAACTACAGGATAAGACAATCAATTCATTGTTTTATACTGTTATGTCTTTCTGGATAATTTCCTTCTCATTGACTGAAAGAATTGAAAGTAATAGTCTGTTAATCTCAAAAACTCTCCACCTGCAGTTGAACACAACCAAAAGCCTATCCTCTACCAGAAAGGGAGAACTTACGCTGGCAAAATCCTCATCTCGCGCTCGGACCCTGAAGGGTCTGTTACTACTACGGTCTCTAAGGATCATGCTCTCAGGTATAGAGTTGGTGTAGATAAACCCCTCGTAACGTTCCTTCTCAAATTGAGGAGGGTTCCTGCTCTTCTTCATCACATCAAAGATCACTTGTGTTACAGCAAACTGATCCCTGTTGGTCACTTGTGATGCCTACATGTTTTGGGAAAAAAAAACACTTGATTAATAAGTGGGAAAACAATACATTGAGTGAGTGAGGACATTACCAGCACAGTGAGAGTTATTGGGCCCAAAATATCTGCAGCTTTGATCATGCTTATATTCCCAGTTTCCTCATGTATCTGGAATATATTGCCTTCATTGCCTAGATTGGAAAGAAAAATAAAAACAAATATTTTGAAACCACACTTTTTGTGTGTGTGTGTGTGTGTGTGTGTGTGTGTGTGTGTGTGCGTGTGTGTGCGTGCGTGTGTGTGTGTGTGTGTGTCTTGTTCGGCTGTTAGATCAATCAGAATAAAGACTCTGCGTCCCCTTAATGCCAGAACAGTTTTACTGTGTCACACAGTGGAGTTTTTGAGCTTTTTCCGTGATTTCTTCATATTTTAATTGTAGTTTTATCGAGGATTAGAGTCGTTCAGTTGAACAGAACTAAATTTCTAACTTAACAATTCTGTAAACAGAATGAGAAAAGTAAATCATATTCCATATCTACTAATGGAGTTGGGAACCCAGGGAGCAGTCACGGGCCACGAGAGGAGAGCCCTCACACCAAGCAGCCATCCAGCCCGTGGGGCCCGCCCACAGGAGCACCATCATGTTGCTAGGTGTAAAACCCACCTTCCCTGTTACTTTGACTACCAAGTCTCTGACTGGCAGTCATTGTAACGGTCAGCATGGGAAGAGCTTCCCATTTGGTGATTGGTAAGTGTATTGATTTAGTACATAAAATTGATTTATAAACTCTTGAAAAGATTTATTTTACTTTGCAGGACAAGGTTTACTATTTGCTTGACAAAGTGACATTTCAAGAGAGCTCTGAAGTGTTGGTATTTTTTGTTCTAATTACAATTGAGATCCTGTAGATTCTAGACTTTGGCACCAAGGTGAATGTGATTATTGGATTCTTAAAACATTTATGGCGTTTAAGACTAGTGGAAATCAATGGGAGTCTTAGAAGTTCAATATTATTGCAGTCTATTGTTGCAGTTTATTTGTTCAGATTCTAGCCAAGAATCACACTCCCGACTGTGATGTAACCATTTGATAAGATATCGTTATTGGTTAGCTAAATAATAGTGTTTAAAGTTGGGAGCATTTAGGCCTCTCTCCTGTTTACTTTTCGGAAGAGTGGATAGACTCATCCCATTTTTCAGATTTTGAAATAAAAATTTATTACAGATGAGTCTAAGGTTTGAAACAATTTAATTGTTGTCTTAAATGGAATCAATAAAAATTAATACTTTATTTGACAAGACTTTTATTTATTGGAGCCATTCTTCCCAGAAATGAGATCGGTATGTTATTCCAGGGTCTTAAGGGAATACTTCGGTGATTACTTAGTTCGACAATTATTATGTTAATCCATTGTAAATATAAGCATATCCTGAAAAATTCTAGTTAAAAAAATTGCAAATAATAACTTTAATGCGCTCTTTTATCCAAGTAATCACATTTTTGTATGAGCGGCACCATTGAGACTATTTTTACGAGATCACATGACTTTAAAAAGAGGAAGTGACATATCCCGTGCGTAAACAAAGGAAAACACAATCATGGACAGCGCTGATTTCTCTGATTCATCCTCATCTGATGAAGAAATAGCAGTGTCGATTGATCAGGAAGACGGAGGAATCAAATGAAAAAAAGATATGCCTTTGTCAGCAAGAACTGTACCATCATGATGGCAAATCAAAGTGAATTACGGTCATGATGAACGGATGGAAGCAATGTTCCCTCTAAAGGCTCCGTCACACCATGACGTTCTGATCAACGTCCTCTGAACAATTCAATCGTTCTATTTTTCAGCGTTCTCATATGCGGATGACACATCTGGCGTGTGATTAACATGTGTCTAACGCATGACTTAACGTGTGTCTAACGCACGAAAAGCGTGTAACAGTGACCAAGTAAGATACCCCTAAAAATCATTTAGCGTGTGCAAACGTGTCATTGGGGCGCGACGAGCGATCTGTCAACGTAAGACGAACATGTTGAGTGTGTGACCAATGGGTGAATAACGACAGAAAAGCGTTTTGCTGGCGTGTAATTTTTACAGTGGAATCGTCATTAAAACATTTGAAAGTTCATAGTCACTTCAGTTGCTGTCGTGAGTTAGAACAGGGAGCATCATGCCGCCGAGAAGAAAAAAAGTTAGGGCACGGACTTCAGCAACTAGCGCTGCTAGTAAGAAAGCTAAGCCTCTTTCATCACGAGCAATGTGTTTGGACCGCTGCTCAATGGACGCCAAACGACGTTCGTTTCACTTTAGTTACACGCTGTGTGCGCTTGGGGATTGTTCAGTGGTCGTTGACAGGTCGCCATTGAGTCGTTCACTGCAAACCAAACGATTAAGTAACAACCAAGTAAAGCTAGAGTTACGACTGACTAACGATAGCCAAACGGGTGCAAGGCTCGGCGAACGTTAGTAAAACGCTCCACGGACGTTCTTGAATGTTCTGCAGCGTTTAAAATTAAACGATGATGAACGCTGGTCTCTGTGAGAACTTTTGTACATGTTCACAACTTTTTTCCGGACCGCCTAACCCGATTCCCAGCGATCCTTGACGTTCACTAGCGTTCAAACAATGCTCTTCTGGAGCTATCCCAGCGACCATGGGCGACTACCGTTTCCTCAAACGCTATAGAACGCTGACCAGAACGTCATGGTGTGACGGGGCCATTAGCTGCGCAAGTCCACATTTGTGCACCTGTCGCACACTCCCAGCACAGAGGAAAACAGATCCAGCGGAGTGTACTACAGGCTGATGTCTTTTTTTTTTTTTTTTTTTTTTTTTTTTAAATACAGCAGCACACTGCCTCTCACAAAGAGCTGCTGCTCAGCCACACCAGGCCACACAGACTCTACTTCCTAGTTTACGTGACATCGCCCCCCTCCATTTTAATGGTGTACACTATTAATTACAAACACTGGGATATGTGAATGCTAGAAGAAAAAGTGATGATGGCCTTAGTGTGTTTGCTCACACACGTAAAAAATTAGAGGGAACATTGGATGGAAGTCTCAACGCCTGCATGGCACATGAAAGCATAAGAAGTCACATTAATGGTAAGAAGTACTTTTGTCCTTATTTGTTAGCAACATCATAACAATGTTATATAAAATAATCCAGAGACTTATTGTACTCTAAAAGTGTTAGTCTTAAATAAATGTGCAAATACACTTGTACATATGTCGTACAGCTCTGGGCAACCACACTTCGCTAGCCACTGGGTCCTTAAATGTTTCTTTTTCTTACTGGGCAGAATATGCCACCGAGCCTTCCTCTGATTATTTCTATCCGAATTATGGCAAAATTTCACAATACATTAGGTAAGAGATGCCCAGACCTTTTTACTCCAACATCTACTTTTCAAGCAGCCAGCCTCTTGCAATCTACCAACGACGGGTGGGGGTGGCCAGCCTCTCGCGATCTACCGACGGCGGGTGGGGCTGGGGGGGTGTGATGATGCTTCCAATGTTATGTTATTAATGTTATGTGATATATTGTATATAAATATATATTTAAAATACAGAATTAGCTTTTTTGTGCACTGTAGTGTCTGTGCTTTCATCCTGGATCAGGTTGTGCCAAGGTGGAATTTTAAAATTACACACCATCTCATCCAGCACTTTCTACTTTGGCTGGCTTCAGACCAGACCTTTCCTACTTGAAAAGAGAAAATCTCGTCCAGTTTAACCATTTTTTTTTGTACAATTATTCACATACTCCGACAGTAATTGCATCTTAAAACAATAGCATTTATTTTTTAACATTCTCCATTAATACCGAAAGTAAACATAAGCAGCATCTCTAGGTCGTCTTTGCTCTACGTTGCCCAGACTGTGTTGCGAACCAAAGCAGTGGTGGAGGACGCCGTCATGATAAAACACATTGATGGGCTGCATAAGTACTGTAACATTTGTAATTATGAGTATACGTCTTTAAGAGCGGGGATGGGAGGCGGGTGTAAGGTAAACTAGGAAAAAGAAAGTGTGGCGGAGCAGTGGTTGTTGTGAAAGTTCCGTGTGCTGCCTAAAAGAAACCAGTGGCTTCTTTTAAATTTTTAACAGTACGTATATGAATTGTGCCATTGGATGTAACAACCAGTCATCCCTCACTCATTGAACCACATTGTAAAATGCCACAAACTTCTTCTATTTCTTTCGACTAGTCCCGTTAGTGTCACAGGGTTCATACTCAGTCTGACCAAAAAAATTTAAGGGCTTTTTAGGGGCATTCTTAGGGGCCGACACGAAAAATTTAGGGCCATCGTGGGAAATCAAGAGTAGGAAAAAAAGACTCACCCAATGTCGCCATCAACCGTTCTTGGTTCATCAAATGGTCCAGTACCTCATTACCTGTGACAGTGATCACCTGTCGCCCCTTGTGGTAGTTCTCATTCATATGACCATTGTCAATGTCTTCACATAACAGTCTACAGAAAAACAGATTCTTACTACAATTGCAACTATATACACAAATGTCTTCTACTGATGTCTGTCTCACCACCCCTACTCTAGCTCTTGAGCCTACCCAGTGCTTTCTCTATTTGTTGCTGCAGATGTGCCAAAGTGGCTCTCTTGTCCTTTGCTCTGCTTCTGAGTGCATTGGCCTCGGTGATAAACCTCAGATTCCTCTTTTCTTCTGGCTCCTCACACAGCCTGTCAGCCTTCTCAATAAGCGTAGATATGTCAGTCTCTATTCTGGCTTTTTTGGCTTTGAGGTAGTCGAGATGAAAAGTGGGCAGCGATGCCAAATGTAGCCAGGTACGATGACTTCCTTTCCCCACAGTGGTAGTTTTTAGCAATGTTGCTGTCTGGGAACATGACTGCAAACACTTTCGAATTATTTTCACAAGATTTGTAACTGTAATGGCTGCAGATCACTTTTAAAGTCCACACGATCTCTGCCTTTAACAAGTCCGTCTTCATGTATTGAACTACGTTCATAAAGCCTGACTTCTGGCTGGTTGAAGTCGATGGCTGGACAACTGTAGGTGCGCATGCATTGCTAGTACCACTGCCTGAAGTTGATGTTCACTATCTTGATATTTTAGAAACAGATTCATACCATTGGAGGATGAGAGAGTCTTCGCCAAATCAGCGTGTCTCCTGTTTTTCCGGTGTGACTCCAGCGCTTTGACGCCCATCTTTTCAAGGTGGTAACTCCGCTTGCACAGATGGCAGTAAAACATGTGCCGATCTTTTGGATCTCGACGAACCCAGCTCCCAAACTCCTTACTTTCAACCCAAGCTTCTTGGAAAAATGCACTTCCCTGTGATACAAGGTGGATCGATGAAAGAACTACGCTACGTCGTAACGAAGACGAAGTGAAATGCCTACTCACGGAAACAAACAATGGAATATCTACAAGATAGCGACTAGTTGTCAACACGGTGTCTTCCGTTGACAATTCCCGGCTGTTTTGGACGCCAGACGGATCACTATTTTTTTTTTAAATAAAAGATTGTTTTTTAGGAAGAATTTTGGCGGTAGATGTCCTCCCTTTGATTTTTTTTAATTTAAGGCCTTTTTAGGGGCTTGACCGGTTTTCACGGATTTTTAAGGACTTTTAGGAGCCCCTAAATGCCTGTTCGAAAATTTAGGGTTTTTTAGGGACTTTTAGGGCCGCGTGCGAATCCTGTGTCATGTTCCTGCCGGTCCAGCCCTGGGTGGGCGGGTCCCAGCACACCGGCGCTGATTAGGAGGTGCACACCTGCGCCTCATCTTCGTTGAGTAACCCCTGTATTTGTAGGACCCAGGGGACGACCGGTCTTGGCCAGATCGTTCTGTCACAACCCATCGGTATGGAGGAGGAACCAAATGCAGGACTCCGGAGACACAGAGGTAGTTTGGGAAAAGTGTTTATTCGTTCCCAAGTCGGGGATCAGGCAGACAGTCAAGTGGAGCAGCGGTAGTTAGGACGTCGGGCATAGAGAGCAGGTCCGCGGACAGGCAGGGGTCGGTACACGGGAGATCGATCAGAGAAGGCAGGAGTGTCAAAGACATCAAGCTTACGGGGTCGGTCGGAGGACAGGCGGAGGTCGATATACCAGGGTTCACGATCAAGGATACGGGAGAGCAGGAAGGGGCATGAGTTGCGACGATCTGGCCAAGACAAGTCATCCCATGGGTCCTATAAATACAGGGGTTACTCAACGAGGATGAGGCGGAGGTGTGCGCCTCCTAATCAGCACCGGTGTGCCGGGACCCGTCAGCCAGGGCTGGACCAGCAGGAACATGACAGTTACGGGTCGACACAGTGTGCCATCTTTTTCCATCTAAAAAATGCCAAAAACTGAATAGATGTATGTTATACTTTCAATTTGCATTGAATTTTTTTTTTTTTTTTTTTTGGCACGCGAGACTGCATCAGCGGTGCACAACTGCACACGCGCGCAGTTAAGAGGGAACATTAGCTGAGATTTTTTTTTTCGGCATTCAATCGACCAAGACTGCCTCGCGATCGACCGGTCGCATTTTCACGTGGTGGTACTGCAATGAGGGCGAGAGATTTGTTTTCAACAAGAAGCAGGAAGTGACGTAAAGGACAGTGGCGCCCCCAAGTGGACTCGTTTTTTTCCATTAGTTTTACGTCCAGGAAGGTAGCTCGTTGTTCCCTCGTGTTAGCCAAAATGCCGGCTCATTTCATTGCTGGACATTGCTTGAACACTTGGGAGAATGGAATTACCCTTCATAAGTTTGCAAGAGACCCGGTTCATTGTGAAAAATGGATTGCATGGGTGCAGAGGACGAGAGCTTCGTGGGTTCCAAATAACAGATAGGCGGTAATGCGCCCCAGCTCGGCGATGTTCAACAAGTACTGCAGCGACTTTGAACATTCCCCTAAAAGCAGCACGGCTCGGCTCCATTATATGCCACCACGGCGCCAAAAATCAGCCACACCGGCTGAAGCGCCACGTTTGGTGGTCACTGCTTCTGCGAAGGCTGCACATCGGGCTTTGGGGACGGTGGCAGCTCTGAAGAACCCAGCCGAGAATGCCTCACTCAGCCGCGTGCACGCATAAAGCGCCCTGGCTCGACTGTGTTACTCAGTACTGCGGCGTCTGTGAACAACCCCCTAAAGCAGGACGGCTCGGCTCTGTCATAAGCCACACCGGCCGGCTCATCCGCAATGGCTCCTCTCCCCCACGAAAGTGGATCGGACGGGGATGCGGTTTGGCCGTGATCGCATATCATCTGAATATGGCTCGAAAAAATAGTGTAATATTGCCCCGAGGGCTCGAAACAATGGTGTAATATTGCCCGGAAACTTCACTCGGTTGTGTGGTGTTCTCCTTTTCGAAAAGAGCTTCCGTGTCAGAAGGGGCGCGTTTCTCTCCCATAGTTGGGGTGCACCGCGTGTTTTCATTGGCGAATGTCCGGGTGACGTCACCAATATGGCGACCACTTGGATATTGTAGAATAACACTTCTGCAACTTTGCGCATGGATGACACGCTCTCCACTCACATTTATTTTTTCGTATAGACATTGAAGTGAATAATCTTATGTATTTTTCATTACAATATCTATTTTAGAATGTTTATAGGGATAACACTTGGACTTTAAATCAGGTGAGATTTTTTTAAGTAGTGCGAAATTTAGATCTAAATCTGTGAGATTTGATGAGATATTGATACGTAAATATTTAACATTTCCTTTAGGAATAGGGTGATCTGGGATTTGATTTTGTCCATTTAATTGTCGGATATTTCAGAAAATGTCTAAGAAAGCTGAAGACTGCCTAAAGAGAATGCCTGGGTTCCTCTAAATAAAGAAACGTGTCATTAGCATATAGATTGATTTTGTGTTCTGTCACTAGTGAGGCATTACCTTTATTATTATACACTGACAAATAGTGACAATAGGAGGTTTGATGAAAATTGCAAATAGCATTAGTAAGAGTGGATATCTTTCTCTGGCTCCTCTTTGTAATGTAAAGCTTTGTGAAATAATCCCACTTGTGGTGATTATCGCTTTCGGCGAATTATCGCTTGTGGCGAACTGTATAATTTTGCTATCAAATGTATGAATGAATCTCAAAATCCAAATTTATTTAGTATTGCAAACAGGAAAGTCCACTTAGCTTGTGACATAATTGGTAATTGCATCTAGGTTTTTACGGTGTGACATACTTATGAAATTAAGCAAACATCGGACATTATTTGTGGAACTTTACCTTTAATGAAGCATGTCTGATCATAGTGAATTCTCGACAGGAGTATCTTTTCAGGTGGATTTTTTTTTTCAACTCCACACAGCCAGGCTGGATTTAACCTGGGTCGTCAGAACTGTGAGGCTAACACTTTATTTACAGCTGCGCCATTGTGCCGCTTCTCCTTGACTATACTAAAAAAAAAAAAAAGCGTGCCTGTCCTAGTTCAATTTTTTTTCAATGTGTTTTATAATTTTTTGATGGTTAAAGGTGAATCAAGACTCAAAATGCATTTAATTGAGGAATGTTTAGATCCTTAATCTTAATCCTCATTCAGAATGGTGCAGCTCACGTTCTGACCAAAATAAGCGGTCAGAGCGTATAAATCCAATCCTAAAGTCCTTGCACTCCCAGTCAGCTTTAGAATAGATTTTAAAGTTCTCCAACTGGTCTATGAATCACTAAATGATTTAGGTCCTGAATACATGAAAGAAATCCTTACGGATTATGAACCCAGTAGAGCTCTGAGATGGACTGACTCAGGTCAAATAGTGGAGCGCAGAGTCCAAACCAATCATGGTGAAGCAGCACTTAGCTATTATGCTGCACAGTAATGGAATAAGTTGCCAACAGAGCTGGTGTCAGCCCCAAGTGTGAATGTTTTTAAATCCAGGTTGAAAACTCCTCTCTTTTCTCATGTTTTTTAGAATATATCCACTTTTTGATCATATTACTTACACTGTTTTAATTGTCTTTGTTTTTTTTATATTTTGTTTGTCATTTTTTATTGTTTTTATGCCATTTTTTATGTTTATTTTAATTTTTATCTATTTGTTTTCAAATGCCTTTAATCGTGTAAAGCACATTGAGTTACCTCGTGTATGAAATGCGCTTTGCTTTGCTTAATAAAAGCTTCCTTTACTTTTTGATTTGGGTTGCTTGAAGATGTGTACAAACTGCTGTAAAAATTGTAAAAAATGTCATTTATTTGTTGCAGTAACCGTGTACAGTTGCCATTTGTATCTTGAATACTGTAATTAATGACATTTCTCAATTTTTATGAAGTTGAGTGGCAAAGAATTTTCTGGATTTATTGTTCTGCTCAAAGATAGTGTACCTTAACTATTGTAGAAAATTTGCTCTTTTAACACAAGATAGCATCTAATTTATATTTTCCCTTTTGAAGTTGATTTCTAAGTGCATGTGTTGGATTACTTGCTTGCCTTTCTGTGAGTTTATTTTTTGTACTCAATTCCATTTGACTTCTTGTTTTTTTTCTTCTTTTCCGAGTTCCAATAACTGAGATGGTGATGAGATTGGACAGTCCTTGAATTTCAGAAACTCATCCCATTCCTTCCTCACAAAAGAATCGAAATGTCGATCCTTCAATGGGGATCTGTTGAAGTGCTATGTTGTGAGGGTCCCAAATTTGTTTCAACTTTTATATTAAGAGAAACTTGTGTGTGATAACTGATAATGACAATAAATTTTCGGAGTAATCATATGAGCTGCTGAGTTGTTTGAAAGAAAGAAATCTATTCTTGAGAAAGACCGGTGAGCTGACAAGAAAAATGTGGATTTTCTCTTCATGCATTGTTTTTCAGCCTCCATATGTCAATGAGACTAAAGTCATCCATCCATACATCCATCCGTCCATCCTTCCATCCATCCGTCCGTCCGTCCGTCCATCCGTTTTCTGAGCCGCTTATCTTCACGAGGGTTGCGAGAGTGCTGAAGCCTATCCCAGCTGTCATCAGGCAGAAGGCAGGGTACACCCTGAAGTGGTTGCAGCCAATCTCAGGGCACACGATTTAGAGTGTTTAATTAATGCATGCTTGTGGGATGTGGGAGGAAACTGGAGTGCCCAGAGAGAACCCATGCAGGCATGGGGAGAACATGCAAACTCCACACAGGCGGGGCCAAGATTTGAACCCCGGTCCTTAGAACTGTGCATTAGAAAATAGTGCCTGGTTGCTAGTTTTAAGATTTGAGCAAATCTATGAAGAGCCATTTTTAAAAAAAGAATATCAACTTAATCTACAATATCAACTTAAATGTATCCACATTGTAAAAGGCATTTCTAACTCTTCATTAGGAATACCACTCATGAAAAGAGCTTACACATATAGGTGTACTGAATTTTTGGATGTTCCAATATTGATTAAAAGTTACCATTTAAAACTTGGGGCAACTTTTCTTCAGCTTCTGGGGGATTTTACAAGACTTATTCCAAAAGGTGAGCCACTGACAACTTCAAATCGAAGTCAAGACAGGGATCGTTATCATTTATAGTTTTTGACAGTTAACTTTTTTATACTAGTAAAAATGTAAAAAGATATGCATAAGGTGGAGCTGAGAATTGCAGTACCTTCAAAATTTGCTTTTGACATTCATAATTGATTTTCCGACTTCTGCTCGTCACTGTTTTTAATTCTCAAACTTTGCAGTGCTTAACTATTTTTTGCCCATTTTTACCCAATTAATGGAAAAATGTTAATTGAAACATTGCTTTACAGTTAGCCTGAAACTATTTTTTTTTTATTTCCGCTCTTAAGTTTTGGAAATCAGTGATACATCAACAAATCACAAACGTACACATCTAAACGGGCAGGGGTGTCACTGAGTTTTATTTTTGCCCCCAGAAGATGCACAGAATGTGAGGGAATGTAGTGCATGAGCACAAAATTTCACAGAGCTCACAAAGACTGAGAAATTGCTTGTTAACATTTTGGACATATTTTAAAACTGCAGTTTACCTATCGAGCTAACAGACCTGCAGACAATGTCAACATGGGTCTGCACTTTATCCTTGAACATCTCGACAGCAAGAAAGCCTATGAGAGGATCCTGTTCATGGACCTCAGCTCTGAGTTTAACACTATCATCCCTGAACTCCTTTCCTCCAGGTTTCTCCAGCTCAATGTCTCGCCTGCCATCTCCCAGTGGATCTACAACTTCCTGAAGTGCAGGGCACAGCAGGTGAGGCTGTGGGACACCACCTCATCCATGCACATTATCAGGATCAGGTCACCCCAAGGTTGTGATTTCTCACCTCTGCTCTTCAAGCTCTGCACAAACGACAACACCATGAGGCACCCGGGTGCAAAACTCCTGAAGTTCGCAGAGGACACCATAGTCATTGGGCTCATCAAAGACGGTGACGAGTCTGGGTAGCAACAGGAAGTGGCGAGACTGGAGTTTTGGTGTGGCCAACACAGCCTGCCTTTGAACACTCTAAAAACTGTAGAAATGATTGTGGACTTCAGGAGGCATCCTTCACCACAGCTGCCCCACTCGCTGTCCAACTGTCTTGTGTCAACTGTCAAGACCTTCAAGGTCTTGGAAATTAGTCTCACAGGACCTGAAGTGGGACACAACCATCAACTCCAGCCTCTAAAAAGCCCAGAAACGGATGTAGTTCTTTCAGCTTCTGAGGAAGCACGGCTTGTCACAAGAGCTGCTGAGACAGTTCTACACAGCGTCATCCAATAAGTACTGTGTACCTCCATCACAGTCTGGTTTTGGCTGCCACAAAAAAGGACAAACTCAGACTGCATCGGACCATCAAAACCGCTGAACTGATTGTCGGTACCACCCTACCCACCCTTGAAGACTTGCATGCCACTCGAACTAAACCAGAGTGTGTAGAAACCTTTCGAACCCTCCACATCCTGGCCACCAGCTCTTCCAGCTTCTTCCGTTAGGTAGGCACTACCGATCAATGCAAATCAAAACTATCAGGCATTCAAACAGTTTTTACCTCTTGCAATGAAGTCATTAAATTCTTGATCAGCGAACCTACTATTCTGCCTTGGTCCGTCATTAGGACACACCTTCACATCCTGCTTGTCCAATCAGTATTAGTAATATATACTGCAGACTATCGCACGATTCGTCACTTTAAACAGTTCCCTTTGCAAACTTGTCATTCCACTGGTCTGTAATGATGAACCGCGAACGGGGAAGGGCATTCTGTATAAGCTTACCTTAATGTGGGGTGTTGACACACTCTTAACTGTGCTGAATGAAGAAGACTCTCCATTTTGCACAACTGTGACTCTTATAAGGAATTGTTCCTATTAATTAAATGTCTGTTGTTCTGTGTTGTGAATGTCGTACCAGGGCGGCACCAACTGCTGGAAACAAATTCCTTGTGTGTTGTTACATACTTGGCCAGTAATGCTGATTCTGATTCTGATTAATGTCTGCAAGTAAGATTCAAAATTTAAAGCACAAATAGTAATAATAACAATTTGTGACCTGTGCTATTTTTAGAACATGCCTCTTGGGTGCCTTAAGTGGTCCTCGCGGGCAACCATGTGCACCACACCCAGCTTTAGACTCACCTTTCCAGTAGATGTCCCTCCATTGTTAGTTTGTCTACTTGTGAGTCTTGATTGCCATAGTTCAATATGGGATGCATCCACTGATAATGATTACTGAAAGAGCTCAGCTCATGTTTGATGGTGTGAATTAATGCACAAATTTCATCCTATAACTGCCTTCATTTTTGGTAAACAACAAAGAGCTTCACAATGGCTTTGCAAAGCCAGGCACTTTACAATAAAGTTTGCATGTTCTCCCTGTGCCTGTGTGGATTTTCTCCAGGCACTCTGGTTTCCTCCCACATCACATCACATCACATCACATCACATGCTGCATTAATTAGACACTCTAAATTGCCCCTAGGTGTGATTGTGAGCCTGACTTGTCTCCATGTACCATGCGATTGGCTGGAAACCGGAATGAGAATCACCTTTATTGGCCAAGTGTGTAAAAACACAGACAATTTTTCTTCGGTAGTTGGTGCTGCCCTGGTACGACATTCAGAACAACAAAGTAACAAGTACAATGACAATTGTGCAAAGGGAGCAGTTTAAAGTGACGAATGATGTGATAGTCTATAAAATATATTACTAATACTTATTGGACCAGCAGGATGTGAAGGTGTGGCACAACATGGAAAGGGTAGGTTCGCTGATCAAGTATTTAATGACTTAATTGCCAGAGGGAAAAAAATGTTTGAATGCCTGCTAGTTTTGACTCACATTGATCAGTAGCGCTTACCCGACGGAAGGAGTTGGAAGAGCTGGTGGCCAGGATGTGGAGGGTCCAAAAGGATCCTGCTTGCTCTGGACCTACTTTGAGTGGTGTGCAGATCTTCAAGGGTGGGAAGGGTGGTACCAACAACCCTTTCGGCGGCCAGTCAGGGTGTACCCCACCTCCTGCCCGTTGACAGCTGGTGTAGGCTTCACCACTCCCACACCCTCGTGGAGGGATGGATGGATGGATGGATAAATCACAATGTAAGCAGGCAGGAGCGTCACAACACAGAGATTATTAAAAGCTGCTTTCCGAAAAGACTGAAAGGTTTACGAAAAGACTGAAAGATGGCCATAAGTAAGATTTTCATGAAAGTAAATCTTCACTGCTATCAGCCTGCCGCTGCTGCAACTCTCATCACTGCTTGGTAAAACACCAAAAAAAGTCACAAAAAGTCCAATCAACTATGACCTTTTTACTTAATTAAACTAATTAAACTATTAACAAGCTTGTCAACTACAGCGGTCCACCGGATGTTCCTGATTTTGAACCAGCGGATTCACGTCTGCAGAATTTTTAATTAATTAAAAAATATATATTTTGGGGGCGGGAGATGGGATAGGCATAATGACTCGACTGCCCATTGGTACTGGTAAAAAGAAACAAAGTAAAATAAAAAAAAAAAAACAAATGAACTCTAGAAGGAAAATTGTGAATGGACAATATATGAATAACGTAATAAATATCAACATACAGTATACAAACACAGATACCTCAGACTCCCAGCTCAAAAAAGGATTAAAGTTTTCAGGACTTACAGACATATTTCGTAGTACATGTTGATAAAATGTATTGTATTAAGGATACGCAATAAGCAACCATGTTCAAACAGCGATGGGCAGATGTGGCTATGTGGGATAAAAAAACAACAACAATAATGCAAATATTAAACAAATGAACAGGGAATGGACCTCTTAAAATCCGGTAGCTGATCTGTTCACTCCTGTTCTTGTCTCCATCTTTTGCAAGAACTGGGCCAGGTTCCAGTGATAGTGGGCCTTCCTGTGGATTCAAATCATGTTTTCATTCAATGGCTAGCTATTGAATTGCACCATTATTGCCCTTTTTCCATTGTAATGGTCCTATCCCCAACCAGCCTCGCTCCACTTTTTTGGAGTGAAAATAACACTGCTTTTCAGAACCTCCGACCTGGTTCTAAAATACAGGTTGCGGAGGGCCGTGGTGTATTCGCCATCTTGTTGGCTGAAAGGAGGAGGTGTTTCTTTCAGTGCGGTGACTTGTAACTTTCACAATCATGGCCTCTAAAAGTCTGCCACACACCAAGCGATGCTGCCGAACCTGACTGACTGAACTGTCGCGCAATGTGAGCCACTATCTGCCTGTTTTCATGGGTGGCAAATCTGTTATCAAGCCATACAAATAGAATGTAAGGCATCAAATATTGTGTTTTACATCAATACTTAATTACAAACCAAATTATAATTGTGTTAAACATTCAAACAGAAAACAATGATTTTGGAATCATGTTCAACCTATATTTAATTGGCTACACTACAAAGACAAGGTATTTAATGTTTAAACTGATAAACTTCTTTGTTTTTAGCTAATAATCTTTTACTTGGAAAAAAAATGGTACAGGGTCATGTTTACCATTCTGTTGCATCACCTTTTCTTTTAACAACATTCAATCAACATTTGAGAACTGAGGACAATTATTTTTGGAGCTTTGTTGGTGGAATTCTTACCCATTCTTACTTGATGTACAGCTTCAGCTGACCAACAGTTCAGGGTCTCCATTGTCATATATTATGTTTCACAATGTGCCAGATATTTTCAATGAGAGACAAGTCTGGACTGCAGGCAGGCCAGTCTCAAAGTCTGGTCTAGTCTAGTCTCGTCTAGTCTAGCAGCTATGCTGTTGTACATGTGCAGAATGTGGTTTGGCATTGTCTGTCATGCCTCCGCTCTTTGCTAATTTTGTTTTTGCTGTTTCAATTTCCTGTTACCTGGCTGACTGCTGCTGGGCGGGGTCTCCTGTGGGACACCTGATCACAATGATGATCAGTGGGTCATGTATGTACAACAGAAGCAGAAGGAGGGCGCCGAATTATTGCAATGCTTTTCCATCGTCCTCGTTGTGTTCTAAATTGCATGCGTATTTTACCATTGACTTTCGAGTACTGTAGTGTCTGTTGTAGTACCCTTTGTGTTTGACCTTCGACCTGTGTCACTCGTAATCCTCTGTCGGTTTGATTCCACTTAGTTTTGTTTTTACCTTCTATCTTCTGCTGTTGCTCCATCCACCTATCTGATTTAGAACTAGATTATTAGTGCTTTTTTTACACTAACCTTTTTGTCAGCGTTTCCCTTGGTTTGTACTCTTACACCTTCTGCTCGCATGTTATGTGCACTTCTTGTTTCCCTTTCTCCTTACATGTTGTATGCTGCTTTTGGTTATTAAATCAAATATATGTAACCTAACCACGTGTCTGCTTTTGGGGTCCTGATTATCTCAATGTTACACAACATTGTCTTGCTCAAATAAGCAGGGGCATCCATGAAAGAGACAGACAAATATTTGAAAGGAGCCAGCGAGCCTCCTTCAAATATCCACAGTCTCGGTTTTATTCTCACCAACACCCTCTCTCAATAGCAAGATGCTTCTTCCTTAAAAATCAATCGATCTTTATATGGTTTCAGGAAAGTGATGGTATACAAGATACTGAATACACAGCATCAAACGCCTCTTCAGGCTTGCCAGACTCCACTTGTGTAATTGCTCATCTGCGGGGGTCTATCAGCAACTCTACATGATGGTCCACCCCATTCAGGTTCAACAACATCACATGGTGTCCAGGCCTAGAGCAGCTTTGGTTCTGTGGTCAACTGAGAAGGTCCGGGTATTTTTATCCATATTGGTAGAATATGAAATACAGCGGGATGGAAGGCCCGACAAGAAATGAGTGAATCACCTTCTTCTTGACTCCCCTCACCTCCACCCAAACCCTCTCATTTGAATAGTGCCTGTCGTAAAGGAAAAGCAACAGAGGCCAAGGGAGGTCAAGCCAGGTCAAGCGAGCCTGGGCCAGAGAGTTCTGGAACTTGTAACGGAAAAGCAGCATTTACTGTAAGTACATTTACTGTAGTTGTGATGTCAAATCTTACATGTGGGTCTGCATCAAAGTACAAAATCTTCTTAAACACATGTGAAAAGAAGGTGAAATATGAAAGTTTACGTGTGAATGACTGTACCTTAGCCAATTATATATGACAAAAGAAAGAAAGAAAACCTAATGAAATTAAATGAAGAAAACCGTATTACCTCCTTCTCTGTCAGATTGACTTTGCCTCGATAGCCAGTGCTCACACACACCTTGGCAAGTCCTAAATTAGTCCTTACACAAGGGTGAAACCATGGTGGCCGATTATCCACATCCCTCACATGCACTGTGATGGTGGCCACTGATGTGAAGAAGGGCTCATTGGAGGCTGAACCATTAAATGTGTCCTGGAAGGTTTCAGTCAACAAAGGTCACAGAAAAGACGACCTGATATTAAGGTCTCAGGAGTGATGTTTACTGTACCTGTACGTGTAAAACCAATGAGATTTTCTGCACAACATCATAGTCTATCACACTTTTAACAAGTAATTTTGGATTGTTGATGTTCTCGAGCCGGAAGTATTTATCCTAATTGAACAGACAGAAAAGAACATTGGGTCATGACTCAAAGGCCAGTGCCTTCGACCATACCCATTAGCGAAGCTCTATTACAACTCCAATTCCAATGAAGGTTCTGTTAAACATAAATAAAATAGAATAAAATGATTTGCAAATCAAATTTGTTCAACCCATACTGAATTGAATACACTACAAAGACAAGATATTTCATGTCTCAAACTGATTAACTTTATTTTAGCAAATAATCATTAACTTGGAAATTTATGGCTGCAACTGTAAAAAAAAGCTGGGAAACGCACCAAAAAATGTTGAGGAATGCTTACCAAAGACCTTTTAGAAACCTCCCACAGGTAAACAGGCTAATTGGGAACAGGTGGGCACCATGATTGGGTATAAAAAGAATTGATTTGAATTTCTCATTCAGAAGCAAAGATGAGGCGAGCTTCACTTCTTTGTGAACAAGTGTATGAGAAAATAGATGAAAAAGTTAAGGACGATGTTCCTCAATGTACAATTTTTAGGCATTTAGGGATTTCACCATCTAGGTTCCATAATATCCTCATGACCTTGTACCAGCTTTTCTGGAACATGCCACAGCCATAACAAGTTAAGTTTAATTTAATTATTATTGTCTAAGAACAATAAAGTTTGTCATTTTGGACATTAAATATCTTGTCTTTGTGGTATTTTCAATTAAATATAAGTTGAACATGATTTTTCAATCGTATTCTGTTTTTAATTGTATAACACAGCGTCACAACTTCATTGGAATTGGGGTTGTAAACACAAAGATACTCAAATTCGTACAAGAAGCATACATGCAGTGCTTGAACTATTTATATCAATGATGTATTTACAGAGATAATGGTACTTAAAATAAAATGCTACCGTAACCATTTGTCACAAAACACCACATACTGTAAAGTCTATAAATGTCTATTACACTACAGAGGTCATCTTACCATGGCAGACTCTAACCGATAAAATAGTGGTTCAGAATCAGCATCAGTAGCTTCTATCAGTCCTATGCTGGAATTTACTGGAGTCAGCTGTAAGATTCATAATTCATAATCACATCCAATAGGAGATGGATGATAAATGAAGAATGCTCAGTGGGTGCAGAGCTCACCTCATTTACTTCCAGAATGTAGTTATTCTGAGCAAAGTTTGGGGGGTTATCGTTTACATTCTCCACCAATACTTCAATGGACTCATTGACCTCATAAAGAGCAAAATAATGATTACTTCATGAAGTGTGACAATGGTGTGTATTTGTCATGAGCCAGGCTGGACCACGGCCAAGAGAGGCATGGCCCAGCCTGGCTCATGAAAGTATTAGGTGATGTACTCACAGATTTGGAGCCTGCTCTGCTACATTGTACCCACACCACGAGAGCTGCTCTCTTAGGTAAAACCTATCAAACATGCATCCATTGTAATATGGTGTACATACAGGTAAGTATTACTATAATGTATGCAATTTGGGTCTGTTATCAGTAAATGACTAAAATGCAGAAATATACAGTGGTACCTTGAGATGTATTATGTAGTACTAGATAGATGAGTTGAATGCGTCCCGTGACTGAGCTCTTATTTCAAGTTGCTCTTATGTCAAAGCGGATTTCCCCATTGAAAGTAATTAATTAATGTAAATGCCATTAATCATTTCACTTAGCTGCTTAGTGTTTAGCTTAATGTTACTTTACACTTAATGAACTTGATTGAACTTCATTGCCCCTGTATGTCAGAGGCTGTCCAGGCCACTGCCCGGTGCTCAGCTGGCTCACCTACGCCTTATTAATACTAATTAGGCTAGGTGTATAAGCATTGTGTTTTTCATTGTTAGTGGCCAGTTCATTGTGTTTGGCTGCATCTTTGTGTGTAAGTATGCAAGCGTTTTGTTGGTGTATCTCCCTCGTTACAGCCTTTCTGTGCCACTTTAGTCAAGTCTTATTTTTGCTCATGTTCCAAGTTTTGCCTCGTAGTTATCGCATCGTGTTTCGGGAATTCTGGACCTTGCCTTTTTGCCACGTGTTTTTTGTGCGTCTACCTTTTTGGACTACGTTCTTGTGTATGACCTCTGACAGAATTAAACTACCCTCGAAATCATGTCCCTGCCTTAGAGTCCTGCATTTGGGTCCTACCCAATGTCGCTCGCTCATGTCACTGTAATTTTCTTTTCAGTTTTGCTTAATTTTGCTCGGGTCTTTTCTATTGCAAAACGTGGGCTTTTTTTGTAAAGCATTCTTCTGTGAATGTTCCAAGGATGTTGGTTTGGGCCTCTTTCTGAATCTGAAATGTGTAAGTCATGTGTCATTAGCACCAAAGCACGACCAGTTGCAACATTTTCTGAATGTTTCTTCACCACAAAGTCTGAAACCTTCTCCCACATTGCCAACACTTCCTTTATCTAGGTGGTAGACATAATGCCCTCCTCTGTCTCCTCGTCAGAACTATCACTCTTTAGTTCTTATGCTGCTGCATCTGTTGCTCCTTTAATCCTACCATCCTCAGCTCCTCCTCAGATCCATAGCATCAAAATCATTTTCACCCCTTGGCTGGCATTATCGACTTCATGCTTCTGCTTGAGAATTGTCCATATTGAAATACAGTACCTGCACTTATGAGTGAGAGGGGGGCTGTCAAAAAGAGACTAGGCAGGCAAGTGTGTGGCGGAGCAGAAACTAGTTGTTAGAGCATTCGGTGTGTGCTGCCGAAGGGTTGAATTAAAACCGACTAAAACCCAGTGTTGACTCCTCTTCTTCATTGCCCTTTACCAAGGGCATTCCAATACGATTGATGTAGAATGGTAATAACTCTTTGCCAAGTCGCTCACTTGTCCATCCATCCATCCATCCATCCATTTTCTGAGCCGCTCACAAGGGTCACATGGGTGTCAGAACGAATCCAGTCATCGGGCATGAGGCGGGGTACACCTTGAACTGGTTGTCAGCCAATCCTTGTACAGCCTATTCGTGTTTTCCCATTATTTCACATCCATCGACATCATCCTCTACTTCCTCTCACCACTTTCCTGAGCAGTTGCTTTCTTGGGCCGCATGGTTGAAGATTCCCTTGTACCAAATGTAAAATAACAAAATGTGAGTACAGCTCCACAGAAATACTGCCGAGCCGAGGTGCACAAACGGAAAGACTAAGCGAAGCTCGAAAAGGTGAGCGGAACCCATGTGTTTCAGCATCTTAACAATCCCGTCGACATCTTGTTCGTACATCAAATCCTGGCTCACATGACAGAGTACAATATTGTCTCAGCTGCAGGTCGTATCTCGAAAAACTCATGTCAAGTTACTCTTATGTCAAGGCACCACTGTACATTGTTATACATCTGATTATACCTTGCATGAAATTTTGGAATTGCCCTTTTTCACAACAATGTAAACATTGCGTCTGATATTAGTATAATTGTCCTACTGTTGTGAATGGGTCTACGTATAGTACATATTAGGGATCGTAAAAAAACGCTTACTTTCATAATCGGTTTTAACTGAACATCTGTAGCAAAGAAACGATTAACCGGTTTTAAAACCGGTACCATTGTGGTGTTTACATAATTCACCCGCGGGACCTCGAGTTGGTGTGTGGGGTTCCGCACGGACTGTTTTTGTTGTTGCTCTTCCGGAGTGACGAGTTCAGAGTTATGCGAGTAGTGTTTTAATGTAAGTAAGTTTCTTTCGGCTTGTCCCTTTCGGGGTCGCCACAGCGTGTCATCTCAGATGAACGGACATATATGTTTGGCCCAATTTTTACGCCGGATGCCCTTCCTGACGCAACCCTGAGTAGTGTTTTGATGTCTTCCAATAAAACAAGTTTTGTTCCTGTGTCCGACACTGCGCCTTCGACTCCTTTTTCTCCAGCGCTACAACTTCTTGTAAAGTACTCCCATACTTCGGAGCGTTTCCTCGATGCCATGTTTGATGTGTCTTTGATTTAACTGAATGTTCTTTTGAGCCCAACTTTACTCTAACAGCGAAACTTGAGAAAAATGGAAATGATATTGAAAAAATAGCGCAATGTGGATTACCGGAACCGGAAGAAATGATTGAAAATTTTAACCGATTTCGAAAGTTCGATTATGGTTTCGGTTTTAAAAAAACGAAAACCGGTTATAGCCGGTTATTTGTAACCGGTTGCGATCCCTAGTACATATGGATGCCTATTCCTTACGAAAGTGGGTTATAATACACTTTATGGATTATGACATGCAAAATCAATTAAAATAACCCATCTGTATGCATTTGAAAAATGTAACCCTCAGTAGTTTTGATTCTCAATTAGTTAATTACCTCATAGTCCAGTTCTTTCTTCACCATTAATGTTTTGCCTTTCAGGTAAAACATTTCTTCGGGGTTCACCACAACAGTCAGTGTCACATCACTGCCAGAGTTTATTTTAACCACCTGGAGGTCAGCAGTGCTGTTCTCGGGCACAGGCACAGGCCCAGCAGGCACTGTGCAAACTGAGAGGGGCATGACAACTCAGATTTTGTTCAACAGAGCAATAATTGCTGGAACTATCAAGGACTTGTGATTGAGTGGAGAAGGAGTTACAATTTTTGGGTGGGATTAATGACTCTTGTAATAATAATCCATCCATTTTCTGAGCCGCTTATCCTCACGGGGGTCATGGGATTGCATGAGCCAAACCCAGCTATCATCAGGCAGGAGGCAGGCGACACCATGAACTGGTTGCCAGCCAGTCGCAAGGCACATTGAGACAGTCACACTCATGATCACACCTAGGAGGAACTTATCCATCCATTTTATTCACTGCTTATCCTAACGAGGGTCGCGGGGAGTGCTGGAGCCTATCCCAGCTGTCATCGGGCAGGAGGTGGGATACACCCTGAACTGGTTGCCAGCCAATCGCAGGGCACATCGAGACAAACAGCCGCACTCACAATCACACCTAAGGGCAATTTTAGAGTGTCCAATTAATGTTGCATGTTTTTAGAATGTGGGAGGAAACCGGAGTGTCACGGGGAGAACATGCAAACTCCACATAGGCGGGTCCGGGATTGAACCCGGGACCTCAGAACTGTGAAGCCAATGCTTTACCAGCTTCGTCACCGTGCCCCCAGATGGGAATTTAGTCTCCAATTAATGCATGTTTTTGGGATGTGAGAGAAAACCAGGGTGCTCGGTGAAAACCCACACAGGCACAGGGAGAACACACAGGTGGGGTTGGGATTTGAACCCCGTACCTCAGAACTGTGAGGCCAATGCTCTACAGTTGCCCCACCGTACCGCCCATAGTATAACGTAAGAGGAAAAAAGTAAAAAAAATTATCATCCATCTTTTTGTACAGCGTATCCTCACTAGGGTCGCAGGCATGCTGGAGATTTGAAAAAAAAAATAGTTTACTGTACAAAGGTCGCAGGCCACTAAGAGGACTTGTTGATGGCGACTAAATATATACTCTTCGTTGGAAATGTGAGTGTCCCGACTCAATCCATTACATTATATAATGCTTTTAAAGGTCTATTAACATCCCTATCTATATCTTAAAATAGATATTGGTATGAAAACTACATATAATAATTTTCACTTCAATGTCTATACAAAAAAAAAAAAAATGAGCGGAGAGGATGACATTCATGCGCGAAGTTGTGGAAGTCTCACTTGACATCCCAGTGGCAGCAGTATTGCCTGCAACGTCATTTACAGATGTCATACTGGGACAGTCGCCATTAGAAGACGCTGTGGCACCTGCTATGGGAGACGATCAACAGAGATTTTGAGATTTTTCCGACGCCCCTTCTGCTACGGAACCGCTTTTCGAAGAAGAGAACATCTCACAATTGAGTGAAGTGACCGGGGCAATATTACCCTATTGTTTCGAACCATATTTAGATGATATGCGGATCACTTCGAACTAACAACAGACTCCCCGACAGTATGTTTGACAGTATGTAGCATACTCAGGAGGAACTATGCCTTTCTACTCCCACACGCGACCAAACCACATGCGACCAAAACACCTCCCCACCAAATCCACCTCCGCGCCGGTGATGAACAATGGCGGCCTGCGCACATCGGCACATTTATCACCCCTGACTTATGTACTTTATTATGTTATTTACACACGGATCTTTTATTACGTTCTGAGAGAAGGATTACGTCATCGTCCCCCAACTATTTTTTTTTCAATAGCTCTATACACACCTACCTGTCATTTAGAACCCACAAAGCTCTCGTCCTTTGTACCTCTGCAATCACGACAAACTGGGTCATTTGGAAGTGTGAAGAGTGAATCCATCCTCCTGAGTGTTAGAGCAAAATCCAACAATACAACGAGATGACATTTTGGCTAACACATGGGAAAAAAGTGATACTTTCCCACCAGTAAAACTAGTATAAAAAAGGAACCCGCCAGTGTGGGCATCTGTAAAAAACGTCACTTCCTGCTTTTTCTCCAAAACAAATGCCTCGATAAGATTTTCATGGCAAAAATCCATGTACGACAACATCATAACATGTGGTTAAAAAAACGATGGGTCCATTCCGGCTGCCTTTTTTTTAAATTAAAAACATACTAAAAATCATGCTTTATGTGTCAGTAGACCTTTAAGTGGGAAGAGAAAAGTGAAGGCAGAAATGCCCACAAATAGCCAAAAAGTGAAGGTAGCCAGCGCGGGATGGTGGTGCATCTGGAAAGCGTTCGTCTCACAGTTCTGGGGTCCAGCGTTCAATCCCGGCCTTCCATGTTCTTCTCGTATTTGCTAGGGTTTTCTCCAGCCACTTTGGTTTCCTCCCACCTTCCAAAAATATGCAACATTAATTGGACACAGTCCAGATTAGCTGGCAACCAGTTCAGGGTGTACCCTGCTCCCTGCCCGTTGATAGCTGGGATAGGCTGCAGCACTTCCCGTGACCCTTGTGAGGATATGCAGCTAAGAAAATGGATGGATGGATCTTGAACTTCTGAAAATGTTTGAGATTGATCAATAGCAAACGTTTGCAAAAGTTCATAACTGAATTGGGAATCTACATGACAGACATGCATCCAAATATTGCAACTCCATGGAGATGTTGCATATAAGACTCAACCATCCATCCTTGAACTGCTTATCCTTCGTAAGCCCCCCTGTATGATGGAGCCTATCCCAGATGACTTTGACTGTAAAGCGGAGTACACCCTGAAGTTGTCGCCAGTTAATTGCATAGCAGAGACTGTAAAGACAACCACCATCCATTTTGTGGCAGGATGACCAGAGCACTTACAGAAAACACCGGGGAGAAAACACAGTCACACAGGATGCCCAGATTTTAACCTGGGACCACAAAACTGTGAGGCAAAGGTGCAAACCATGACCACAGTGCAGTCCAGACAAGATCATAAAAAAAACACTACTGTCCAAATAATTCTGTACACAACTGAAAATCCTAAAAGCACTATTGTATTTAAAGGAAGAGTTTGCATCTTAAAGTGGGCCTGTCATGAAATGAATGATTTTTGGTATATTATTAATGAAAAACCCACAGCCAATATGATCCCATGTGTTTTTTCACCACAAAACATGATTTTGACGTATACAGCTTTTTGTAACTCCCGCCATGAAAATCCTCTCAGGGATTTGTTTTTGAGAAGAAGCAGGAAGTGACGTAAAGAACAGCGGCGTCCCCTAGTGAACTCGTTTGTTTCCATTAGTTTTACCTCCGGGAAGGTAGCTCGTTGTTCCTTCGTGTTAGCCAAAATGCCGGCTCATTGCATTGCTGGACATTGCTTGAACACCCGGGAGAATGGAACTACCCTTCATAAGTTTGAAAGAGACCCTGTTCGTTGTGAAAAATGGATTGCACGGGTGCAGAGGACGAGAGCTTCGTGGGTTCCAAATAACAGGTAGGTGTGTATACAGCTACTAAAAAAAATAATAGTTTGGGGCGGACCACGTAATCGGTCTCTCTCAAAACATAACAAAAGATCCGCGTATGAAATGTGTTGATGTGCGTGTCGCCCAGCCAACAATGTCTCACTCAGGCTTGTCTCGATAGTGTTCATCGCGTACTGCGGCTGCTTTGAACATACCCCTAAAAGCAGCATGGCTTGGCTCCACCTCCTCCTTATATGCAACCACGCGCCGAAAATCAGCCACATAGGCAGAGGCTGCTTGCGGCCGTCACAGCTTCTGCGAAGGCTGTGCGTCGGGCTTTGCGAGTGGGGTGGCTCTGAAGAACCCTGCTGAGAATGCGTTACTCAGTCGCATGCGCCCATAAAGCGCCGCGGCTCGACTGTGTTGCTCAGTACTGCGGCGTCTGTGAGCACACCCCCTAAAGCAGCACCGCTCGGCTCTGTCATAAGCCACACCGGCCGGCTCATCCGCGATGGCTCATCTCCCCCACGAAAGTGGATCGGACGGGGATGCGGTTTGGCCGTGATCGCATATCATCTGAATATGGCTCGAAAAAATAGTGTAATATTGCCCTTAGGGGTTGAAACAATAGTGTAATATTGCCCTTCAATTCACTCGGTTGTGTGGTGTTGTCCTTTTGGAAAAGAGCTTCGGTGTGTGAAGGGGCGACGGAAAAATCCGAATATCTCTGTTGTTCGGCTTCCATAGTAGCAGGCAGTGCGCGTTTTCAACGGCAGAACTGACAATGACGTCAAGGACAGGGGACGCAACTAATATGGCGACCACTTGGATGTTGACGGACACTCAATTGCGCAACTTTGCGCATGGATGACGCACGATCCGCTCACATTTATTTTTCGTATAGACATTGAAGTGAATACTGTTATATGTATTTTTCATTACAATATCTATTTTAGAATGTTTATAGGGATGACAGTCCCACTTTAAAGAACAAAAACAAAAAAACTTGACTTTGAAATTTATGCTCTGGCCCCATCTAATTCCTCTAATTTATATTTTATTATTTTTTTTCAAACTTTGCACGGCATGACAAGAAGAGCCAATTAGACTGTAGAGACAGGAGGTCTGAAGGACTACAAGTGAGTCATTTGTTCACATCACTTCTGAGTACGCAACCTTGAGTAGAGTAACAGCAGAGGAGACTCGTGAAGGAGACTTATAGTTTCTTGACTATATTATTTACCTGTGGTTAGCAAAAAAGTTAAAGAGAAGGAATTGGACAACTCTCAAGACAAATCCATTCGCCATGTCACAGTTCTCAACGGGGGCAGCAGGTCAGTTGATAACTTCTCTTGTATTTTTCATTGAGTGTACGTGCCCCCATCCAAACAAAAGAACTATCGATCCTGTAACATTTTGTGTTTGGTAATACTACGTCATGAATAAGCGATGCTAGCGATGTAGCTGCATTGCACGGGAAAATATTGCGCTAACTGAGGAGTTTCTTTGGCCCGAGACACAAAGGGGTGAGGGTAGATATTGAAGTGATGCTACATTCAAATCTTGCTTGCAGTTTGAAAACGTTAAAAGTTGCTTTAAGTTAAAAAGTTAAGTTAATGTCAATGAAAGAAAAAACACTGTGCTAAAGGCTATTAAAAAAATGATTCACAAGTGGAGGTTAAAACACAAGACATCAACTAAAAGTGCACATGCTGTTTTGGTGAATGTTGTCAATTGTAATGCACCACAACACTCAGTACTGTAGTACCAATAACACAGATAATCATAGGATTCTTTGTTACATTTTAGTGATTGACACGCTTGACAACATGCTGGAAAGACCTTGTCTCTCTGCTAGCCAGGGAAAACCTCGAGATTCCCTCAGAAGAGCTGGAAGAAGTGACTGGGAAGAGTCAAGTCTTGGCCTCCCAGCTAAAGCTACTGTTCCCATGACCTAACCTTGGAAAAGCAAGAAGGAAATGGATGGATGGCTGGATGGATGGCTGGATGCTTGGAGAAGGAAGTTCTCAGCACAAACACTTTCAAATGGTCAAATGTGTATATACTTCCAAAATTCCAGCATTTTCCAGCCTGCAGGCCAGACAAGAGTAATAGTTATGAATTGGGCACCAGGTGAAAGGGAGTTAAATGACTTGTTTATTCATACTGGTTTTGAATGGGATCAAATACAGACTTCAGACCAATTTTGGTAAAATGATGCTCAGACAATATATAAAAAGAAACAGTTGGGAAAACAGATATATTTACATTTTTTTGTAGTTTGGCCAGTTTATTTTCTGATGTCTACAAGCTAATGATGATTTACACCACTGCAAAAGTTCGAAACAATGACTCTCTGTCACAGCAGCCTGATCAACATCCTCCTGCAGTCACTAGCAACAGATGAAATACTCAAAAGAGATAACAGCTCTACTTACGTCTTTGAGCGGAACCAAACATTAAAAAGCAAAGGGTGGTGATGCTTCTTAAGAAGATGATCGCAGGTTTGCTTTTCTGCTTTTGATCCATGTCCTGATTTGTGCAGCACCTACTGAGGATGACATGGGGAGGATGAGGAGCCTGCGGTACCAGCTGGTACGTCCACATAATGGCGTGTCTGTGCTGCCTGGTGAGTGGGAGTCAGCTACAGTTGCGATGTTTGTGACTTCATCTTAGGGGCACATTTTGCATTTAGCGGCTGCCAACAGCAGCCTCACAGCCTTCCACAGAAATTGGAATCCATTTTAACTGCAATGTTTGCAATGGTTGTTCCATTGACTTCTGGGTGAAAATCCAACAGAGGAATATTAATAATGGGAAACATTTCTTTATGTAGAGTCAGTGATGGTGTAGTGGTACACATGCCTGACTTTGGCGCTGGCTGTGTGGGATCGATTTCCGCTCAGTGATTGTATTGATACTTGCCCTGTGACTGACTGGGAACCAGTTCAATGTGTATTTTGCCTTCTGCCCATTGACAGCTGGGTTTGGTCGAGCCCCTGTGAGGATAAGCAGCTAAGTAAATGGATGCATTTCTTAATGTTTCCTCAGGGTGGATAGACCTGTGTGGAGGAGTATAGAAATACTTGTCTCCATTTGAGTCTCTGTGAGAAACTATTGACCTGTTGCTTTTCAGTGTTTTTTATCAGTCTTACCACACAGGTGCAGATGCTATGTTGGGGTCTTATTTGGAAGAGTGTTTACAGACCTTTAATACGATGGCTTGTAAGTGTAAAACAAAAAACAAAAGAAAGCACTTTAACATTTCCCAAAAATACAAAAACAAAAGAGTAAACAGGAAACAAAAATTGAACAGGAAACACAACACTAAAACAGGAATCACTCCAACATTTCATGAAACACAAAAACAAAAGCCAAAATACAAAACACGAACGCGCACCCGGAAAGGGAGGTGCCTATTCAGATATTCTCAGAAATCCCACGGACATTCTTGGCAAACCTACCGTTAAGAAAATATATTGTATGAAGAATTTCCGGTGACGCACCATCCAGTGACACCCCATCTCGCATTGCTGGACAGGAAGAGATGTGAATGCGTGCTTTACCGCGACAGCGCATCGAGTATTTTAAAGAGGGCCACTCGTATGCTGTGATTGTGGACATGATGTCATGCTTACATGGTATACAGATTAGTTTGAGGTGTTTGAAGACCAAATTGAACGAAGGAAGGTTCTATTGCAGAAAGAATTATTCCTCTGAAAACACCGTAATTTGGGCAATTGGAACTTCGTGGACCTGGACGGCTGTTCGGCAACCAAATGATATGGGAAGTACTTAGACAAAGGTACAATTTGCAAGTTAAGAGGGATTGTGGGATGAATTTGCAAAGGGAGCTTAATCCTCGAGGGTGTGAGAGAAGAGCACGCCGAAGATTTATAAGAACGAACCACTCCTAGAGACCAAATTATATGTGGCACGTTGAAGAATACAACAAACTTAAGCCATTTGGGTTGGCCCTTTCCGGATGCATTGATGGCTTTGAACAAAGAGTTGTGGCTTGTGTGTGGACCAACAAATATTAAGATTGTAGTGATCGCCCACGTGTGTGGGGAATTTCTGCGTTATTCCGATGAGAATGAGAACAGATTGTGGTATGGAGAACGGAACAATGGCTGGAATTCAGTGTACTTTATGCCACCATCTCAATGATTACTTTTTTGGAGCATCCAGTCACATGTATGGGTCATTAACAACCGATCAACAGATTGAGTCATGGTGGTTTACATTTAGAAAGGGAAGGTAAGTGTGCTTCCTGAAGTAATTTATTGAGTAACTTTTGAGTGAATTCTTCACTCATTTGTTTACCACATGCATACTAATAGGTTTTTAAAATCTATAGGTGTCAGTTCTGCATGGAGCTGTTTGCAGAGCTTCGAGAGGCGGGATACTTCAACGGGAGTCATGAGCATCAGTGTCTATTGAGATATTGTTTTCATGATGTTATTCCATTTAGTATTTTTTTTCCCTTTCCAAACATTCCTGTGTGCTTTATCATGTGCTTTATTGTCTTTTTTGAGAACTGATGATCTTCGAATCAAACCAATTTTTCTTGCAGTGGGTAAGACATTTCACTACAAAATCTGTTGGTTTTCTTGTCCCACATGATAGCTGTGTTACAGTCAAGGCCTCCAGTACCAGAAGTAGAACACAGCATGAAAGCACTACGGCTCTTCCACCATGGTTGATTGTTGGCAATGTGTTCTTTTCCTTAAAATATATACCATGAACAAACTGCTAGTGTATTAATAAAGTTTTTGTTTCATGTCCAGTAAATCTGATTTGTTCTTTTATATCAAACATGTTGCCTCCAGAAAAAATTTCACAAGATTACTTTCTGCAGGAGATATTCCACATTTAATCCTGAAAAAGCATGGGTGCCAATAATGGTGAGTACAACTGTATGAATATACATGTAACCACATGAGTATGAGTTTGTTGGAACATTGGTCTCTGCCTGAATCTTCTTCTTTTCCTTTCGGCTTGTCCCGTTAGGAGTCGCCACAGCGTGTCATCTTTTGTCATTTTAGCCTATCTTCTGCATCTTCCTCTCTAACCCCAACTTCCCTCATGTCTTCCCTCACCACATCCATAAACCTTCTCTTTGGTCTTCCTCTCGCTCTTTTGCCTGGCAGCTCCATCCTCAGCACCCTTCCACCAATATAATCACTCTCGCCTCTGAACATGTCCAAACCATTGAAGTCTGCTCTCTCGAATCTTGTCTCCAAAACATCCAACTTTGGCTGTCCTCTAATGAGCTCATTTCTAATCCTATTCAACCTGCTCACTCCGAGCGAGAACCTCAACATCTTCATTTCTGCTACCTCCAGTTCTGCTTCCTGTTGTTTCTTCAGTGCCACCGTCTCTAATCCGTACATCAGGGCCGGCCTCACCACTGTTTTGTAAACTTTGCCCTTCATCCTAGCACAGACTCTTCTGTCACATAACACACCAGACACCTTTCGCCAGCTGTTCCAACCTGCTTGGACCCGTTTCTTCACTTCCTTACCACACTCACCATTGTTCTGGATTGTTGCCCCTAAATATTTGAAGTCCTCCACCCTCGCTATCTCTTCTCGCTGTAGCCTCACTCTTCCCCCTCCACCTTTCTCATTCACGCACATATATTCAGCTAATCTTCATTCCTCTCCTTTCCAGTGCATGTCTCCATCTTTCTAATTGCTCCTCTGCATGCTCCCTGATTTCACTGCATATCACAATATCATCTGCAAACATCATGGTCCAAGGGGATTCCAGTCTAACCTCGTCAGTCAGCCTATCCATGAGCACTGCAAACAGGAAGGGGCTCAGAGCTGATCCCTGATGCAGTCCCACCTCCACATTAAATTCTTCTTTCACACCTAAGGCAAACCTCACCATTGTTCTGGTGCCATCATACATGTCCGGTACTATTTTAACATACTTCTCTGCCACACCAGACTTACACATGCAGTACCACAGTTCCTGTCTTGGTACTCTGTCATAGGCTTTCTCTAAGTCTACCAAGGCACAATGTAGCTCCTTCTGACCTTCTCTGTACTTTTCCACTAGCATCCTCAAGGCAAATAATGCATCTGTGGTACTCTTTCTAGGCATGAAACCATACTGTTGCTCGCAGATACTTACTTCTGTCCTGAGTCTAGCCTCCACTACTCTTTCCCATACCTTCATTGTGTGGCTCATCAACTTTATTCCTCTATAATTCCCACACTTCAGAACATCGCCTTTGTTCTTAAAAATGGGAACTAGAACACTTTTTCTCCATTCTTCAGGCATCTTTTCACCTGCAAGTATTCTGTTGAATAAATTTGGTCAAAAACTCCACAGCCATCTCTCCAAATTGCTTCCATACCTCTACCGGTATGTCATCAGGACCAACTCCCTTTCCATTTTTCATCCTTTGTAGTGCCTTTCTGACTTCCCCCTTACTAATCATTACCACTTCCTGGTCCTTCACACTTGCCTCTTCAACTCTTCATTCTCTCTCATTTTCTTCATTCATCAACTTCTCAAAGTATTCTTTCCATCTATTTTGCACACTACTGGCACCAGTCAACACATTTCCATCTCTATCCTTAATCACCCTTACCTGGTGCACATCCTTCCCATCTCTATCCCTCTGTCTGGTCAACCTGTAGAGATCCTTTTCTCCTTCTTTCGTGTTCAACCTGGTGTACATGTCTTCATGTGCCTCTTGTTTAGCCTTTGCCACCTCTACCTTTGCCCTACGTAGCATCTCGATGTACTCCTTTCGCCTCTCCTCAGTCCTCTCAGTGTCCCACTTCTTCTTCGCTAATCTCTTTCCTTGTATGACTCCCTGTATTTTGGGGTTCCACCACCAAGTCTCCTTCTCCCCTTTCCTACCAAAAGACACACCAAGTACTCTCCTGCCTGTCTCTCTGATTACCTTGGCTGTCATAGTCCAATCTTCCGGGAGCTTCTGCTGTCCATTGAGAGCCTGTCTCACCTCTTTCCGGAAGGCCGCACAACATTCTTCGTTTCCCAGCTTCCACCACATGGTTCTCTGCTCTACCTTTGTCTTCTTCATCTTCCTACCCACCACCAAAGTGAACATACACACCACCATCCTATGCTGTCGAGCTACACTCTCCCCAACCACTACTTTACAGTCAGTAATCTCCTTCAGATTACATCGTCTGCACAAAATATAATCCACCTGCACGCTTCTTCCTCCGCTCTTGTAGGTCACTATATGTTCCTCCCTCTTCTGCAAATAAGTGTTCACTACAGCCATCTCCATCCTTTTTGCAAAGTCCACCACCATCTGAACCTCGAGTTCCTTTCCTGGATGCCAAACTTACCCATCACTTCTTCATCGCCCCTGTTTCCTTTAACTATATGTCCATTCACAACTCTCTCGCTGTCTGGGATGCTCAGAACTACTTCCTCTAGTTCCTTCCAGAATTTCTCTTTCAACTCTAGGTCACATCCTACCTGTGGGGCATAGCCACTAACCACATTTATACATCACACCCTCAATTTCAAATTTTAGTCTCATCACTCGATCTGATACTCTTTTCACCTCCAAGACATTCTTAGCCAGCTCTTCCTTTTAAAATAACCCCTACTCCATTTCTCTTCCAATCTACTCCGTGTTAGAATAATTTAAACCCCGCTCCTAAACTTCTAGCTTTACTACCTTTCCACCTGCTCTCTTGGATGCACAGAATATCAACCTTTCTCCTAATCATCATGTCAACCAACTCCTGAGCTTTTCCTGTCATAGTCCCAACATTCAAAGTCCCTACACTCAGTTGTAGGCTCTGTGCATTCCTCTTTTTCTTCTGAGGATGGATCGGGTTTCCTCCTCTTCTTTGTCTTCGACCCACAGTAGCTGAATTTCCACTGACGCCCTGCAGGTTAGCACTGGCGGGGGCGGGCGTTGTTAACCCGGGCCACGACCGATCCGGTATGGGATTCTTTAGATGAACGCTCATATTTGTTTGGCACAGTTTTTACACCGGATGCCCTTCCTGACGCAACCCTGTGCATTTATCCGGGCTTGGGACCGGACTACAGATTGCACTGGTTTGTGCCCCCATAGGGCTGCATTGGTCTCTGCCTGAATAAAGGCTGTAAAACTGTCACCCATAGCTTCATTTTAAGATGTGTATTAAATAAAAGAACATAAGCCAGCCAGATATGAATAGTCTACCTCCCCAAAACAAAACATAAATAAAATAAAATATGTAAAAAAAAAAAAAACATTTACACAAAGTTAGATAGCTTTGAGTGGCACGAGGCCATTAAAATGAAAGACACGTTATAAACGTCCAAATCCTGGACTATCTCATAACCCAAAGTCCATTTGTGACTTGAAGACACTGTTTGACTCCAATCGTGGCATTTTCAGTGTGTTCAAACATGTGGTTGCCATTGGGAGTAGAGAGTCATCCAGGAATTGGATTCTTGGAGGTAGATCCAAGCCAGATGGAGGATGTGGTGTGATCGCAGTTGCAAACATCATAACATCTCCCAAAGACACAGACACTTGACCATCTGCAAAGGAAAAATGGTCATACAAATACGATGATTTCACCTATTCTAACTGGTTACAAAAATTACAAACCTTCAAAATAAAGCAGATAGTCTGCCCAGAAGGCTAAAGTTTGAGTTTCTTCTAGTTTTTGGTTATTCCCTGCAGGACTGAGGTTAGACTTGAAGAGTCTCAAAACTACTAAGTTGCTTCTGGGAGTGGCACAGGACAGAGACCAGTAAAGGTAAGTATTTTGGGTGTGCAGTCAAAAAATGAAGGGATTACAAAGATCACAAAAGCCTTTTCACTGCTGTGTAATGCCAATCAATGCAGCCGTATGCGGGCACAAACCAATGCAATCTGTAGGCCAGTCCCAAGCCCAGATAAATGCAAAGGGTTGCATCAGGAAGGGCATCCGACGTAAAACTTTGCCAAAGAAATATGAGCGTTCATGTAAAGAATACCATAACGGATCGGTCGTGGGCCGGATTCACAACGCCCACCCCTGGCAGCGTTAGCCTGCAGGGAGTCAGTGGAAAGTCACGTATTGTGGGTAGAAGACAAAGAAGAAGAGGAAAGAGGATTCACCAACAGAAGAAAAGGAATGTATAGAACCTACAACGGAGTGTAGGGACTTTGAAAGTTGGGATTATGACAGGAAAAGCTCAGGAGTTGGTTGACAGGATAATTAGGAGAAAGGTTGATATATTGTGCATCCAAGGGACCAGGTGGAAAGGCGGTCAGGCTATAAGTTTAGGAGCAGTGTTTAAATTATTTTACCATGGAGTAGATGGGAAGAGAAATGGAGTAGGTGTTATTTTAAAACAAGAGCTGGCAAAGAATGTCTTGGTGGTGAAAAGATTATCAGATTGATTGATGAGACTGAAACTTGAAATTGAGGGCATTATGAATAATGTGATAAGTTGATAAATGAAGAAAATGAGAGAGAAGGAAGAGTTGAAGAGGCAAGCGTGAAGGACCAGGAAGTGGCAATCATTAGTAAAGGGGAAGTCAGAAAGGTACTATAAAGGATGAAAAATGGAAAGGCAGTTGGTCCTGATGACAAACCGGTGGAGGTATGGAAGCAATTTGGAGACATGGCTGTGGAGTTTTTGACCAATTTATTCAACAGAATACTAGCGGGTGAAAAGATGCCTGAAGAATGGAGGAAAAGTGTTCTAGTTCCCATTTTTAAGAACAAAGGTGATGTTCTGAAGTGTGGGAATTATAGAGGAATAAAGTTGATGAGCCACACAATGAAGGTATGGGAAAGAGTAGTGGAGGCTAGACTCAGGACAGAAGTAAGTATCTGCGAGCAACAGTATGGTTTCATGCCTAGAAAGAGTACCACAGATGCATTATTTGCCTTGAGGATGCTTGTGGAAAAGTACAGAGAAGGTCAGAAGGAGCTACATTGTGCCTTGGTAGACTTAGAGAAAGCCTATGACAGAGTACCAAGACAGGAACTGTGGTACTGCATGTGTAAGTCTGGTGTGGCAGAGAAGTATGTTAAAATAGTACCGGACATGTATGATGGCACCAGAACAATGGTGAGGTGTGCCTTAGGTGTGACAGAAGAATTTAATGTGGAGGTGGGACTGCATCAGGGATCAGCTCTGAGCCCCTTCCTGTTTGCAGTGGTAATTGATAGGCTGACTGATGAGGTAAGACTGGAATCCCCTTGGACCTTGATGTTCGGAGATGATATTGTGATATGCAGTGAAAGCAGGGAGTATGCAGAGGAACAATTAGAACGATGGAGAAATGCACTGGAAAGGAGAGGAATGAAGATTAGTCGAAGTAAAACAGAGTATATGTGCGCGAATGAGAAAGGTGGAGGGGGAAGAGTGAGGCTACAGGGAGAAGATATAGCGAGGGTGGAGGACTTCAAATATTTAGGGTCAACAATCCAAAGCAATGGTGAGTGTGGTAAGGAAGTGAAGAAACGCGTCCAAGCAGGTTGGAACAGCTGGCGGAAGGTGTCTGGTGTGTTATGTGACAGAAGAGTCTCTGCTAGGATGAAGGGCAAAGTTTACAAAACAGTGATGAGGCCGGCCATGATGTACGGATTAGATACGGTGGCACTGAAGAAACAACAGGAAGCAGAACTGGAGGTAGCAGAAATGAAGATGTTGAGGTTCTCGCTCGGAGTGAGCAGGTTGAATAGGATTAGAAATGAGCTCATTAGAGGACAGCCAAAGTTGGATATTTTGGCGACAAGATTCGAGAGAGCAGACTTCGATGGTTTGGACGTGTTCAGAGGCGAGAGAGTGAGTATATTGGTTGAAGGGTGCTGAGGATGGAGCTGCCAGGCAAAAGAGCGATAGGAAGACCAAAGAGAAGGTTTATGGATGTGGTGAGGGAAGACATGAGGGCAGTTGGGGTTAGAGAGGAAGATGCAGGAGATAGGCTACGATGGAAAAAGATGACACGCTGTGGTGAACCCTAACGGGACAAGCTGAAAGGAAAAGAAGAAGATCAATAATATGATTATCAGCTATGCCCCACATGTAGGATGTGACCTATAAACCTTGAAAGAGAAATTCTGGAAGGAAATAGATGAAGTAGTTCTGAGCATCCCAGACAGAGAGAGGGTTGTGATTGGTGCAGATTGTAATGGACATCCTGGTGAAGGAAACAGTGGTGATGAAGAAGTCATGGGTAAGTACAACATCCACGAAAGGAACTTTGAGTGACAGATGGTGGTAAATTTTGCAAAGAGGATGGAAAGGGCAGGAGTGAACACTTTTTTCCAGAAGAGGCAGGAACATTTTGACCTACAAGAGCGGAGGGAGAAGCACCCAGGTGGATTATATTTTGTGCAGACGATGTAATCTGAAGGAGTTTACTGACTGTAAGGTAGTGGTAGGGGAAAGTGTCTATTGACAGCAGAGTGTGCAGGATGACTCTGGTGGTGGGTAGGAAGATTAAGAAGACAAAGTTAGAGCAGAGAACCATGTGGTGGAAGCTGAGAAAGGAAAAATGTGCGGCCTGGACACGAAAGAAGGCGAAAAGGATCTTTACAGGTTGGCCAGACAGAGCGATAGAGATGGGAAGGATGTGCAGCAGGTCAGGGTGATTCAGGATCGAGATGACAGTAGTGTGATAAATAGATGGAAAGAATACTTTAAGTTGATGAATGAAAAAAAGAAGGGGGGCTGGAGGGTTGGTTCCAAATATAGGGGGATCATACTCCTCAGCCTCGCTGGTAAGGTCAATTCAGGGGTGCTGGAGAGGAGGGTCCATCGGGAAGTCGAATCTCAGATTCAGTTGGAGCAATGTGGTTTTCATCCTGGCCATGGAACAGAGGACCAGCTCTACACCCAGGGCAGGATCCTCGAGGGTGCATGGGAGTTCGTCCAGCCAGTCTACATGTGTTTTGTGGACTTGGAGCAGGCATTCGATGGTGTCCCTTGGGGAGTCTTGTAGGGGGTTCTATATGGTCTGTTCGGTCAGAGTTTGGTCTGCATTGCCGACAATAAGTTGGACTTGTTTGTTGGACTCCGCCAAGGCTGCCCTTTGTCTCCGATTTTGTTGATAACTTTTATGAACAGAATCTGTAGATGCAGCCGAGATGTAGAGTGTGTCCGGTTTGGTGGCCTTAGCATTGCAGCTCTGCTCTTTGCAGATGATGTTATTCTGTTGGCTTCATCAAGTCGTGATCTCCAACTCTCACTGGCATGGTTTGCAGCTGAGTGTTAAGTGGCTGGTATGAGAATCAGCACCTCCATATCTGAGACCATGGTCCTCAGTCGGAAAAGGGTGGTGTGACCTCTTCGGGCCGGGGAAGAGATCTTGCCCAAAGTGACAAAACTCTTGTTCAAGTATCTCCTTTTTTTTTTTTCATTCGCTATCAGGTAGTAGCACTGGTATTATCTGTGGACCCGTGCAAACACCACATTTTTTTAAAACGCATTTTTGATGCTTGTTTTACTGTAAGGAGCCGATTAATATTTTGTCCGGAAATGCCTGTTGCGATTTGAAACTCTTTTTTTATGAATCTAATTTAGTGTTTAAACAAGCAAGCTCAACACTGTTTCAAAGGCAACTTATTGTGGTTTGTGACCTGCACAAATCTCCACAAGAAATTTAGGCTTTTTGAAAAACATATAAGCCCAAGTTCCATTCGCAGGTACACATTTTGTAACATTTGCAACTCTCATGGCCTGATTATTGTCACACGAATGTGGTTTTACATTTACGGATCTACTGTCGTTTTAATGAACTCAAATTCTTTTTTTTTTTTGCATGTAGATATCCAATTTGTCTTTCTGGGACCTTGGGTGGTTTCCACAGGTACCACTCAAACAGAAAAATTTTGCCTTGGCGGCACGGTGAATCAGCTGGTAAAGCGTTGGCCTCACAGTTCTGAGGATCTGGGTTCGATCCTGGCCCTGGCCGTGTGGGTTTTCTCCGGGAACTCCAGTTTTCTCCCACATCCCAGAAACATGCAACATTAATTGGACACTCTAAATTGCCCCTAGGTGTGATTATGAGTGCAGCTGTTTGTCTCCATGTCCCTGTGATTGGTTGGGAAGCAATTCAGGGTGTACCCTGCCTCCTGCCCGTTGACAGCTGGGATAGGCTCCAGCACTCCCTGCAACCCTTGTGAGGAAAGGTGGCTAAGAAAATGGATGGATGGATAGCCTGAGGAAACTGACCACGTTTTGGATGCACATTCCCTTGTGGATTATGTCGAGGACAAGTCAAACAAGCCCTACAAAAAATGTTTTGCATACAAGTTAAGTCCATGGATCATGTAATGCCTTTGTACCAGGGCTACCATTCCCCCTGTTGTGACCGGAGACTTCCCATGACTCAAGATTGCCGCCCACTTGAAAATTTTTTGGGGTAGAATGTGTTTTCTATCTGTGTTGACATAATTCCCATTTTGTAATGTGTCACCTTTATTTTTCCACATTTTTATTTCTGCTGGTAAGCTTTGTTGTTGCATTTTATTGAACACATCTGAAAGTATGTCTTCATTTTTTGCATGGTCACCTTATCCCATAAAGGTTTTGGCTGGTACTTCTTTTGTTGTTTTTTTCTGTAAATCAATTTGCTAATGATACTTTGTATTTGATGTGTGTACTGCACATTTACATGGCTATTTCTTTTGGTAATTGAACTGCTATGAGCAAATTTTGTAGTAGCTCTGCATGTGTCACTGTGTTCCCTGTAGTTGTCACCATTCCTCTATTTTCCAGTATTATCTGTGTAGATTTTGATACTCCTGTGAATTCAGCAGCATCTGGTCTCAGATTGTTCAAGACTGTCCAATAAGATATTGTCTGTACAGTTCAGTCGTCCCAATCCAAATCTGGTTCTTTTTCTGTCCAATCGGGAACATTTCGTACCACCAATACAAATTGTCCCAAACTCTTCCATTCCTGTTAAGTTTGTAATGACGTGTGTGGTAGTGTCCATTCCTTGTGGAATGCATTTAGTTTGTCAATCAGTCTTGTTGCTGCCACTACGACTGATATACCATCTGAGAATAGATAATCAATCATGATTTTGGCTGGTGTTGGCTGTTATAAGTTTACAGTATCTTATACTACATAGTCGCATGCAATGAGCCACTTCCCACGTCTTTTTGTGGTTGTTCAATCATGTCTTGAGCTGTTTGCAGCAAGAGATCTCCTTTTCTTGTGGTACGTTTGTTTGGAATATCTAAGGTGTGATAATAGAGTGCTGGGTTCCTATTTTGTAAGCTATTTAACTGTCCTCCCAGTAATTTTTTTTTTTTTTAACTTCTATATTTCCTCTCAGAGAGGGAATTAAGCCCAGTCCTAGTTTGAGCAAGCCATCTCATCTCAACAAACGTACGGGGCAAATTAAAAGTTGCATTTTGGGAGCATTAGTTGTGACATTTTGATGGGGAGATGGCTGCTCTAGTTATGTGGTGGTGGGTGTTTTGTTTTTAACGCAGTCACATGAAATGTGACATTTTTCTCCACAACACCAGCAAATAATTTCCTTTTGATCAAAATTACATCCCCTCCCCATTACTCATCCCCTGCCTCTTTCTTGTTTGCGGCCACGATTATTAAATGTTTCGCAGAAAGCTCCATAAATTTGTCCTTCCTTTGTCAGAAAGGTGTCAACGTTCTTTTTCTCATTTTGTAGCACTCTTTTTTTGCACGTAGTGCTTGGTTAACGTATTGTTACAGGCTGCCAGTCGGTTTGTTAACCCAATGTTTTTCAATCCATTGTTTTGTAGGATTATTTGAATTTGCATTAAGAGCATTTTTTAATTGCTCTTGATACACACTCCCTGGAGTGTGATCTTCAAGAATGCCACTGTTTGCTTTAAAACATTGTCATTCCAATTCTATATTCTTCAAATGGTTCATTGTTTTATTTTGCTCTTCCAATGGCAGAAAAAAATGTGCTTTTTGTCTAAATCTAGCAGAAGTGCATTATATTAACAATTGAACTCCCTGCTGCTGTCAGAAAGTACTTTGCTGTCATCCAAATTTGTAGTACTTCAACACCATTTAAGTGGTAAGATTTTCTCAAGTCTTCCGTTCCCTGGATGAATTATGTTACATCAACTTTATGAGATGTGATACCTTTTATGGCCGTTTTCACATCATCTTGAGTCCAGTTTTTGTGTGTGTGTGTTTCTCTCTTTTTTATCCTGCAGGTTAACTATGTATTTTTGTGTGTGTGTTGAGCTGGCCAGCAAAGTCATATTGTGTTATCCACAAATTTAGATGATTTATTTTAGTAAGACATTGGCTTTCTACAAGTGTCTAGTTCTTACACATTAATTTTTTTTTCAGATGTTCTGTATCAACTATTTTGCTATTTCTTTTTCCCCTGTTGGAGTCAGTATTTCACCGAGGGTGACTATACTGACTTCCCCCTGAACAGGGTGACAATTACTTTGTTTCTGTAATTCTCAACCTTCAACCTGTAGAGATTTGCAAGTTTGGACCCTACGCGTGTTCACAAGTCGAGGAAGATATGACCAATGATTAGAAAAAGTTAACAGCAAATGGATTTATTACAAAGGATTGTACAATACAGACGTCCGGGTCTTATTTAGGTATCTGCAGCACACGAGACGTGTGTCTTCTGGCAGGATAGCCAAAGAAGAAGACAAGAACTGCCCGGTAACACAAGGTTTTTATATGTATGGGTCCATGGTAAAAGTGGCTGCCACACCGCAGTCTGGTCCTGGGCCGGGATGGTAACTTTCCGGCTCCTTATCTGGTCTCGTTCATCTCCACGGCAATGGCTGGGAGAGGAGGATGGCACCAGACGGTTTTCTGTGTACAAAGATCAAGGACAACCACCGGGTCCACAACACATCCTTGTCTGATTAGCAAATGGGCAACATTATCTGTTGATAATGTATAAGGTCATATTTAAGCAAATAATGAAAGTACAATAAAAGTAAAATAGTCTGCATTCCCTCTCTGGATCTATGAAATAGATCACAAAAACAATCATGAAAATCCCAAAAGTAACACTTCAAGAAATATGGAAAACATAAAACCCTCTCTTGTCATCCAAACATACCTTTTAACAAGTGCATACTCTCATGATTCAGAACACCTGTCAGCTTTAAACCTGCAGGACAGTACTAGACAACTCAAAAACAGCAAAACATTTCTAAAAAAGTATTATCACACAAAAAGTAGAACAGAAGGGCAAGGGCAATGCAATCACAGGGCATGTCAACATCATGACAATCAGGGAGCGGTGTTAAGTTTAGTATCATTTTCAAGGGGAGGGACAGAAGCTAAAATAATCTTGAGGAGTGTGTCGGGGCGGGGGTATAATGAGGACATAATTACCGCGGCCACCAGCTTGGGCACCAGTCGCCTTCTCAATCAGACAGGTTAAAAGAGAATGAATACAAGGAATGCAACAGCATCCGCAAAGGGTGAGAATAGAGGTGAAGACAGCCAGAGAGATGAAGATTAATGAAATGACACCCTTCCATTTACCAAACACATTCATCCAGTTATCCCACAGACGTGTCAACACCTGTGTGTTCCTTCATTTTCTTAGTAAGGGTTCTAAGTCCATCTACGACCTTAGTGAGGCGTCGGCCAGGTGGGGAGTTATTCGGCAAACACCTCCTTTCTCGGCCAACAGTGCATCGACTGCGATTCTATTTTGGAAAGCCATAATAGATGTAACCTTAAGTTGCTCATGTACAGCTTCAAGTCCTTCAAGGGTGAAGTTGCCCAAACGTTGCACATTATTATTTATGTAATTGATATGGTTGACATTTTCGTAAGGAGTAACAGGGAAAAGAGCGGAAATTACAGGTATATTTTCAAAACCAGCAACTACCTGATCAGCCAATTTAGACTCATCCGGGACACCACGGGGAACGCAAATAGCGTCATTGTTGTTGGGGTCGTCAGCACCGAGCCACATAGGTTTGGACATACATGAATGCCGTAATAGGCCAAGGGCTTCATTGAAGTGTTCAGGAGCAACCGCCAGATCCTCTAGGGTGACAGGAACAACGGAAATGGGTAAAAGTAAAGTTACTAATGCACATCTGCCCATGCTGTTGCGCGGGAGGCGGTCGAAGATACGGCCCCCTCCGCACCACCACCACACATCAGCACGGCAGAATGCAGTTTTGTCCAAAACAGTTTATGAGAAAACTTGGGAGACACAATGCTCTCCTCCAGTGGTTAGAGTGAGGAGGAAGGGCCAGGCATCAGACGACCTGTAAGAAGTTTGTAAGGAGAGAAACCAGTAGAGCGAGACACAGATTGTCTCACAGACAGTAGAGCAATATGGAGAGCCTGAACCCAGTTCATGCCGGAAGAGATACATATTTTAGCCATTTTTTCCATCAAAGTGCGATTCTTATGTTCAACCAAACCTAGAATGGCGGGGTGATAAACACAACCAAACTTGTGAGTTAACCCTGACCACTTCTCCAAAGTAGCGAGGTGATTGGATGCCAGTTCCAGTGCGAGACAGAGTGCGAGCACTTCCGCTGCCTGGGCTGAGGGAGCATGTATTAGTACTGAAGAGGAAACAGTTAAAAATTCACCTGAGGGTTAATGCTCCACTACGACTTATGGTAACAGCAACCATCAGTGAAACAGGACCCTGCCATTCATTAGAGGTTGGACAGAGAGATTAGCAGTTTAGTTAGAGACAAACACGACTCTGTTGTTGGGGCTGGCAAAAGGTGGTGATCAACATACATCAGGAGTTTACATCCGTCTGGGAGTTCTAGATCCTGCAGCAACGATTTCAAACATTGAAAAAAGATTCCAGGTGAATTTTTGAAGCCTTGTGGCAACCAGGTGTATTGCAAATTGTGTCCCTGATATCTGAATGCAAACAAGTCTCTACACTCGGGTGCGAGAGAGAGACAAAAGAATGCATTTGCCAAATCAATCGCTGTTAAGTATTTCAATTCAAGTGTGATGGTAGACAACATTCTGTGGGGGTCTGATACAGGTAACAACGGTGTGGTCGTTAAATCATTAACGGCTCTCAAATCATGCGCCATACGATAAGTGTTACCATCTGCTTTTAAAACTGGCCTGAGTGGTATACACCACGAGGAGGATGTTTCCAGGACTCCAAATTACACAGGCCAGTGAGAGTGTCCTCCATCCCCTGGTTAGTAACCGCGGGCCAAGGATATCGAGGTCTGTAAACATGAGATCCTGGAAAAACAGTAATTTTAATGTCTGGTATCTTAGTACAATGTCCAACATCAAAGGGTCCAGAAGACCAAACTGATTTAGGCAGTTTGTTTAACATTGACTCAGCGTTGTCATGGTCAGAATAGTCATGTCTGTGTTCTGTAGTCAGGGTCTCGTGTTCTAATATGGTCAAATTAGTTTTCACCACAACCAAAACATCCTTGATCACGTTGATGTTGTTGCACTCTCCCCCGGCCCCCTCCACGCCTTCCTGTGTGGCTATTACCCCGGAACCCACCTGCTTGTCTCGGTGGTTGTGCCTGTCAAAAAATTACGTCTGGTGTGGTTTGGGACTTTTCTTTTCCTTCTTATCTGCCTACTTGCCTGTGCTACATGTAATTAAAGAAGTTATTTTTGGAGTTTAGTAATTTCATTATCCTCACCCTGTTGTTGTCTTAAATACATTTTGAGGTGATGCACTAAGGGTCGTCTAAATCTGGGCTCATCTCCGGACAGGCAGTCAGGGTCAGCTTTAAGAGTTGTCTGTTCAGGGAGACCGGCCAGGATCGCAGTCCTAAACATAGCCTCCTCCGAACCAGACTGTCCAGGGTGACGTCCAGTCAATTCAGTCCAAAGTTTGGTACACTTAGCAAAGTGCTCAAGTGGGTCGTTTAACATCGGGGAAAGAAGTGGGTGTGGGTGTAAGAGGAGTGGGGAACCTCTCTCTGACAGCTGCGGCCAGACGCTTGAATATGGTTCCATTGGTACATTCAGCGTACCTGCAGTTGTCTCGATTTCTAGTTGTTCAATACGAGTGCAAGATCTAGATGCTGGTTGTCTCCAGTCTCCCATGCAGAATGTATACCCCTGTAAAGTTTCCACAAAACTAGACAGCCATGTATTACCACTAGAAGAGAGACGAGGCAAGCGAGCAGTGAGACAATCAACATCTTTAAGGTCAAACGGGTTGTATATTGGACCTACTGGAGCCTCTATCATTGGCATCATTGTAAAGCGTTTTGTTTGCTGGTAATATAATATAATATAATATAATATAATAATATATCCATCCATTTTCTTGACCGCTTATCCTTACGAGGGTCGCAGGGAGTGCTGGAGCCAATCCCAGCTGTCAACGGGCAAGAGGCGGGGTACACCCTGAACTGGTTGCCAGCCTATTGGAGGGCACATAGAGACAGACAACAGCCACACTCACAATCACACCTAGGGACAATTTTGAGTGTCCAATTAATGTTTCATGTTTTGGGATGTGGGAGGAAACCGAAGTGCCCGGAGAAAACCCACGGAGGCACGGGGACAACATGCAAACTCCACACAGGCGGGTCCGGGATTGAACCTAGGACCTCAGCACTGTGAGGCCAACGTTTTACTAGCTGATCCACCATGCTGCCATCATAGACTATAGAATAATAATAATAGTCATCGTGTTATTTCCGCCTCCGAGAGGATGCTTCGCGTCAAATCAACAAGACCATTTTCACCAACCCCGCCTTCAGCACCTCTCACTTCCTCTGTGTCTGTGTGGTGTACTTACGTGTGATTCAGGGTGTGTGCATGTGTGCGTGTTCGATGTGCCTCCTTCCTCATTTTTGCAGTCCTTCACTCGCGTCCACATATCAAATACAACTTTTCTTAGCCCCATCATCTTTTCATCATGGGCTCCTTGATGCCCTCAACGTCACATGCCACCTTACCAGCAAGGAGTAACTGGACTATCTTCTTTACTTACTTTGCCTTCGTTCGACTTACCAGTACCCTTTTTTCTTCAATGTTGCTGTCGCCGTCACCATCATTAAATGCGCAGTGCGCCTTTCTCTGTTCACCTCTTTAAGTTCTATGAGTCCTTGTCTAATCGGTCCCTTACGCCTTTCGCCTGTTTTACATAGTCTCTGTCAATTTCCTATTTATATTATATATCCTATATTTCCATCATCAGTTTGTCCCAATCGCGAATTTTACCCAAGTTGTGCTTTTACCATTATTCTAATGCATGCTTCCTTTCTTTATCTTGTTTCTTTTTGGCAACATTAGCCATCATTTGGCATTCAATTTCAATGTGCATTTCATCTATAGCCGGATTATATTCAGCACGTTCACGATCAAATTCACCATCCATGATTATTTATTTAATTTTGTGGTCACTCTTCTTCAACTAAACCCAACCGAATTCCCATCGCGCAACACATTAGAAAGCCTATACTATTCTGTTTTTCATACGCCACCTTGCGACATCCCAGGCTCAAACCGACAGTAAACCCTCTGTTTTTAAGGGATCTTATCCCCCTTAGGTATAACAGGTAAACCTCACAGTGCAATTGTACGTCTACAATATACGTCACTCAACACAGATCAAGTGTGACAATCATTCACACGTAGCTATATTATGCAAACGAAGAACTGCTAATTCATTTATATGAGACATGTATTGAAAATCAAATATAGGGCATACCTTCGTGCAAACAAAAGTCCGGTTTAGCTTAGGTTGGGAGCCGCCGAACAGAGACACGTTTGTGCAGTCAGATCATCGCAAAATATCGCTCAACACAGATCAAGTGTGTCAATCATTCACACGTAGCTATGTTATCCAAGCGAAGAACTGCTAATTCATTTATATGAGACATGTATTGAAAATCAAATATAGGGCTTACCTTCGTGCAAACATATCTGTTCCGGTTGATGGATTCAGTTGATCATGCGGTCTTCCACAAAGTTTTGTCCATCAAAGACATTTTTCGTACTCGGTCTTCTGTTCCGGTTGAATTTAGATGGATTCAGGAGATGATGCGGTCTTCCACAAAGTTTGATCCATCAAAGACATTTTTCGTACTGGGTCTTCGGTTTTGGAAAGGGTACGAATTGAACTCCACCAACTAGCCTTTCAGGATACCTGTCGTCACTATTATAAAGTCCGTGACTACACCTCTTAACCATATCTATTGTTAAAGAACCCAAATACGCGATAAAACGCTACCAAAAGCTATACTGGACCATACAACGTTGTCTGAGAAAACAGCGGATCCAAAAGGGGGCGTGGTTTATGCAAATCTCTGGCCTCTGATTTGTCAGCGACGCGGATGACGCCATTTCTATGGAGGGGTCAATTGCCTACACTGAGACGAGAGGTGGGTGTGGAAATTGACATGATTGGCATGTGGAATATTATTAAGGTCTGTAAACCCTATTACATATGTATGCGTCAATGTATCTTCTAAACCTTCCTGGGCATGCTGCAAATGTTTAGATTATAATCATGTCTCTTGGGATCCAAAACATCCCAAGTATTTAGATTTATTGCATCGTTTTCCACAGCAGTGCATGTTTACCGTGCTTGTTGCCCTGACCTGAAGTCAAAAGCCTATTGACCATGGTGGTGTCCAAAATGGATGCAGAGTGCACTGTCTAGTTTTTATTCTATGTCATTGGTTTACATACATACTGCTTGCATACAAATGCTAGCATATATGCTAACCTACCAGGTGTTTTTAAGTGTACTTCATGGGACTAGTCACAGAACAACATTTACAAATTTTGGAGCTCTTCTTGCACATAAGGCATGCCACATCTTAAGGTGCCCCGTTTGTTTGGGAGAGAATTTAAGACTTCTAAGTGCACCTTGATTGTGAAAATACAGTACATTGTGAGAAAAAAAAAACATGAGAGCAAAAGTTGTAAATATGTGGGGTCGTGCGGTGAATCACGAATGGGCAAGGGTGTGTGTGCATATATAGAAACCTCCGACTGTATCCCTATCGGAGCGGATTTGGTGCGTGAGAGTTAACTGTTGCAATAAACCTAAATTTTAAAAAGGACTCCTAATATTATGTTTTTTCATTTGTGAACATTTTGGTCAAAAGAACATATATTTTCAGTTAAATGAAATAAACCCCATTCTGACTGGTGGCCGTCCAGGCTACCAAAAGCGAGGTGTCTGGCCGGGTACGTCAGGAGCTTGCCCCGGAGGCCAAGCATCAGGGTCCCCACGGGGGGCTTCGGGCGGACATCCTCGAGGAAGAATCCAACGGCGAAGCAAGAACCAGATGGAAGCAGGCGCCGGCTCCGGACGAAGACCTCCCAGGACGTGACCGTGAGGCGGCCAGGGATCAGTCACCATTGAATCAGGAGGGGGAAGGCCGCAGGCTGATCACGGTCTAGATAGGAATGTAAGACAGCCAAATACCTGTTGCCACCAGGACTGGAACGAAGGGGACCGTGATGTTGTCGATGCTGGTACAGGGCCATGAGGTGGCCAACGAGCCTTCGCCGCCGCCAGGACAGGAACCTGAGGCGGCCCACAAGCATTTGCCGCCAGGACAGGAACACGAGGCGGCCGGGGACCGGTCAGCGTCAAGACAGCAACGTAACGCGGTTGGTTACATCCCCGTCACCGCCGGGACAGGAACTTGAGGCGGTCGCATACCTGTCACCGCAGGGATAGGAACTTGAGGCGGCCGCGGAGTCATTGCCGCTACCGCCTGAACAGGAGCGTGGAATTTGGAGAGTGGCACCTGAAAACCGCAGGTCGCAGAACGCTGCGTTGTTGCTCTTACGGTCTATGGCACACCTGAACTTGGCACTTGTCCATGAATGAGAGTCAGCAGCTGCAGATGGAATCGGACTGGCTCAGAGTCAGGATTCCAAGAGGGGGACTGGCAGAAACTGGGGGGCATAAATAAATTGTTCTGGGAACAGGACTCAGCGACGTTAATGATAAAGTTCTCCCCCTCTCTACTGGAGGAAAATAGTTTTATTATTTTTTTAGTCTTATCTTCATCTAAATCCACTGAACTTATGCCCTTTGGCGATTGTTTCTGAGTTTTGTCTTTTTGGAAAACAAACCCTGGCGGCACTATGACAGACTTGTCTTCGTTTGTCAAGTCCGCTATTTTACTTTGACACTCACCCGGAGGTCTGTTGTCACCTGTTACGTGAGCTCGGTCCGAAAATGGGTCGGTGGATAGAAGTGAGCGTGGATCAGCAGCGTGTCTGCTGAAACCCCAACGTGGGCGTGGTGAGGTGGCAGATCGTTTTCCACCGCAACGTGAGCTTGGCTCGGTAGCGGATCAGTGGCTACCGTGGCATGAGCGTGGGTTAGCAGCGAATCTGTTGAAACCACGACGTAGGCGTGGCAGGGCAGCAGATCTGTTGCCACAGCAACGTGGGCTTGGCTTGGGAGGAGATCGGTGGCTACCGAGGTGTGCACAAGCGTCGGCTGCCGCTCAGTCCCCACCGATGCGTCCACGAGCGTCAGCTGCAGCTCGGTCCTGTTCGAGGCGTGAGCATGGTTCAGTAGCGGGCTGGTCCCCACCCGTGAATGGGGGAGAATCAGCGGTGGCCTTGCCAGAGGGAGATTGCTTAATCTCCGCTCCAATTGCTCCTCAATATGGCAGTGGTAAGCAGCAAATTCTTCGGCCTGCTGTGTCTGCTGGGCGTTGAATTCTTTAAGCCACTGGCCTACGTTTTGTGTCAATAACCTTTGAGTCCGCTGGGTCCATGTCTGGCCAGTTCATTCTGTCACAAGCCATCGGTGCGGGTAAGGACCCAAATGTGTGACTCCAAGGCGAGGACATGATGATCAGTGGGTTTTAGTCTCAATAACACAAAGCTCACTCACAGACTCAGGGAACAACGAACACAACAAACTGGCGAATGCCAGTGACCAAAACTCCAACTTAAATACACCATCTCATTACAGTCCCAATGTGAAATACCTATGAGCTGTGACAGGTGTCACCGGCCAAGGGCAGTGGCCACGCCCCTCTTGCCCGTGGTCCAGCCTGGCACACATGGTGACTCAGCTGGTAAAGTGCTGAGGACCCGGGTTCGATCCCGGCCCCGCCTGTGTGGAGTTTGCACATCCCTCCCACATCCCAAAAACATGCAACATTAATGGCACACTCTAAAATTGGACCACTCTAAAATTGGCCCTAGGTTTGATTCTGAGTGTGACTGTTTATCTCTATAAGCTGGAAACCAGTTCAGGATGTACCCCGCTTCCTACCCGTTGAAAGCTGGGATAGGCTCTAGCACTCCCCGCGACCCTCGTGAGGATAAGCGGCGAAGAAAATGAATGGATGGATAATATGGATGCATGTGACCACAAAAAAGGGCTTCAATGTAATGGACAGTCAGCTGTAATGGATGACTCCCCACCACTATTTGTCCGTGAAATCAAGGTTTCACTTTATGATGATTATTTATCTGCTGTTTAAAGCTATAAAATAGACGTTACCATACAATAAACCCTCTGCTTTTGACCTTAAAATCAAGCGTTAAAAGGGTCTTTTATTATTGACACATTTCAGTAAATAATTTAAGAGGTGCATATGATAACCTGGAGAAGTGTTGATCCACCGAATGCTATTTTTCTTATTCTTCATTTTTCTTTGTTGCACTCTGCAAAAAAAAACATTTTAATAGTTCATGTTTTATTAATTTTCTGTCTCTTGAGATTCAAATTCATTGCTCCTTTCCCTTTGCAGAATCAATAATTGTCTTTTGTGGAGCTCATTATCATTGCCAGACAGATGAGAACTTACTTTGTCAGCAGCTGCTGCCATCAAAGCATCAACCTCTTGAGTCCAACCGAGGGCATTGACGAGTGTTTGGATGCCACTCACTACGTCACCCAGCAGCACAACGTCACAGGGTCGACGATTTCTCAATGCAAATGGACCCACTAAGTCCCTGTTTATGAGCAGTCGAGGAACAGAGCTACGCACAGCTCCAGCCAGACTCGCAAAGGGCTCCACCTCCAGGAAGAAGAATAAACAACAGAATTATATTCTTCAAAAACTTCACTTAAGCAGTGCTGGTGAAAATCATATCAGGCAAAATCCTCTCGGACACACCATATACCGGTCTCCAGCACTTCTACCTATAACTCCTTCCCTCAGATAAGCACTACCGAAGAATGCAAACTAAAACAAGGAGACATTCAAACGGCTTCTTCCCTCTTGCAATTAACTTCTTAAACAGCTAACTTACAATTCAACTGCAACATGCTGCCAATTTTACTGAATGTCTCGAGCTTGGTGTCACATTTCTGCTGGGCCAATTACTATTATCAGATGTGATTTGACTGAATGAAAAAAGAGGTCTGGCGGCTGCAAGCATTATCCAAGGATGATCACCAATTTTAACGTACAAGTTTTTTTCAATAGTATTATGAAGGAACTGTATCTAGTACATCTATAAATAAATGCTATTCTGTTGTCAAAATGTACACAATATAATCGTTCATTATTTAGGCGCATACCTTTATCCCCAAAAAATTACAAATTCAAATACAAAGTCAACTTAGTAAACTACTAAGTTTAATTCAGATGTGCATCATAGCATGCAAGTGTGCTTTCATAGCGTGTACATCGTATCCATTCAAAAACGTTTTAATTTATTATTTTTTTAAATGGTTGAAACAGGAATTTGACAACAATTATTACCGTCAAGTAAATAATACAGACATTTTTACAAGTAATTGCTTCTGAACTCTCACCTCATAATTGACTACCGTCTGCAACTATGGTTAGTTGTTGGCCTTCGGTTGACATCTGAATGTGCCAGCTATGGAAAAGTTTGTTTTCGTTGCTTTCAGTTGTTTGATGCGCTTTTGTCATTTCACCTGAACTTCCAATGTCTTGTAACCTCTTGATCCAGGGTCAATGGTATCCTGATCCCATATGCACAATGCTTTACCTGATCGATAGATTTTGCGAATGAAGTCGCTTAACAGAGTGGCAACTTCCTTCTTTCCAACTTTATCGACGATTTCTCGTTCCATCCAATCCCATCTGAACTTTTTTTTGACACATGAACGTCTTTCACTCTAGAGGCGTCTTTCCTCTTGAGCACCGCCGTGGTATTGACTTGAAAATGACCCCATGAACCGCTTCATATAAAACAAGCGTTTTTATTGGTCAGGAAGAACACATTCGACCAAAAAACTGACACGTACCTAATCCTCCACCTCGCTTCCAAAAATTTGACTGGAAAATGAATGAGTGTGGATTCTGGCATGCGTTATGGTTGGAATATTGCAAAATATGAATATTTTTTTGAATCAATGCAATTTAAAAAGACTGAATTCCGCCTATAAATGGGAAAATCACGTCTGTATTATATATTACACATTAACAGGGTGAAAGCCTCTCACCCAGACTCAGCCAGTATAGGCTCCACCCTCCTCCCCAAAAACCCCAATGAGGATAAGTGGTAAGCAAAATATATGAATAGATGGATGAATTGATTGCAATTAAAGATTTAACACTATTTTTTTCAGACATTGATTTTTATTTTCTTGCCCATTTGATGTGAATTGAGCTAAACTAACCTGATCTTTCAACCTGCAAAGTACAAGATTTTTTTTTATGCATAAAATACAACTGAAAAAGGGTTTGTGAATCACAGTCATGCCAAAAAGAAAGCATTCACATTTTCACAGGACTGTATGTTGCATCAAATTTGGCAGCATTTCACTTTGAAGTTGGAGGACAGAACTCACCTCCAGTGACGTGCCCATGATGATCAGGAGATCTGCAAGAGGAAAGTCTCTGAGGTACATGTAGAAGTGAGGCGGCAGCTCTTCCCCAAAAAATATGATGTCTGGCTTTACAACGCCCTTACAGGTCAAGCATTTGGGAATCACTCCGCTCATCAAGTCTGGCTAGTGAAACGCAAAAGAGTTGGGATTTCTCAAACAAACAAATTTATGAAAATATAAGACAGAGAATTAACAAAATATATTGAATTATAACTCACACATAAATCCTCTCCCTTATATTTACTTTGGCAAACAGTACATGTGGCTGTAGCAAATGTACCGTGGGCCTCCACGAGCATCTCAGGAGGAATCCCAGCTACTGAATTAGAATGGAGCTAAATGTTGTAACATGATCACTACTTTCGAACACAAATAAGTCAGAGGTAGCAAAAGATCAAAATATGAATCCATACATCTTTCCAGGCCATCAATATTCTGTGTGTACATTCTGAGGAGCAGGTCCTTCTGATGAAGCAGTCGCACAAAATAGTGCGTAAGATTAGGTTGGAAATTTCCTGGATATAATTCTTTAGCCAGGGCAAAGAATGGTTTTGGGTTGTGATGAAAAAAGGCAATTTCAAAAATAGCCTCAGCATATGGCAGGTCATACAGCTGCAGATTGTCATAAAGACCATTTCCTGGGGACCTGAAGATGAAATGACCACTCATCAAAAATCCCAAAATACACATTCTCAAGAGTAAAAATAAATACAGCTACCGAAATGAATATTTAACACATCAGCATTTTTCTCACGAAATATAATTTCTCAAGGTGGTATTGACAGGTTCAAAATGCCTCCTCTATGGAGAAACTAGTTGCATACATGCTCTGGTGTGACTTTGGCCCATGCCTCCACACAACCAGTCTTCTTTTTTGGCTGGAGATTCTGTGGGTTTCTTTTATGGACGTATAGTTCCAGTTCCTTCTGTAACCCAGTTAAAAATTGCTATAGTTTAAAAGTTAAAATAAATAGAGTATCAATTAGGTTATAGGTTTTCTTTATACAAGGTGGTGGAATATTTGTTAAAGTGTCTGCTGAATTTATTTTCTGTATTTAAATGTGTTTTATTGATGTGTGAAAAGAAATATTTGTCTATTTGTCATTGTATTGTTGTAACCAGTGTTTGAGAAGAGAAGGACACGAAGTGACGTGTTGAGACCCTAGACAGAGAAAAAAAAATAGCTGGACTGTGTACGAGGTACGAGTGGTTGTTTGAAAAGAAAGAAAAGTTAAAGGTAACATTTATCAACATTGTTCAACGTGTTCGACAAGGACTGTTGACAATTCAATGGTGATAGTGTGTCGTTTGAGTGGACTACTCAAATCATGCTTTAAGGTAGTGGAGTTAGCCGCTAATACAGAGGCTAAGTGGATGCATGGAACTTCGTTAGGACACTAACAACAAGCTAACGCCAGCTAGCAAGGCCTGTGTTGGACCACGTGGAAGAAGACGAGGACGCTAGCGACGAGCAAATGCTAGCGAGACCTACATCAGCTAGCGAGGCCTGCATTAGCTCGTGAGGCCTGCATTGGCTTACGAGGCCTTCATTGGAGTACAAGGACAAAGCTTTGCAACGGATCGGACCGTCAGGACTTCGATGAGGCTGGACCGCTAGACACAACCCTCGACGTTCGTCACTCCTGCCATTTGAAACAAGAACATTGGGGTTTGAATTTCATTTGTTTTGCTGGCTATGTTTATATTTGTTTGGGCCCTTAAAGTAAGTTAAATCAGATTATCTTAGGTCTGCATTGTGTACCTGTTATGTTGACTTTCTTTATTTGACTGTTTGTTGTGTAAACATGTTTTGATTTTCATTCCTTTATTTTGTGATTAAATGTTCACACTTTTTGTCACATAACCAGGTTTATTATTTGACTATCTGCAAGACAGTTAAAAAAAGTGGGGAGTTTATTTGGTAGTGTGGTGTTTACATAATTCACCCGCGGGACCTCCAGTTGGGGTGCGGGGTTCCGCACGGACTGTTTTTGTTGTTGCGCTTCCGGAGTAAAAGGTTAACAGAGTTCCCGCCGTTATATGAGTAGTGTTTTGATGTCGAACAATAAAACAAGTTTTGTTCCTGTGTCCGACACTTTGCCTCCGACTCCTTTTCTCCGGCCCTACACTGGTGACCCCGACGTCAGTCCCGGCGTTTTCGAGACTGAAACGAACATGGCAACCGCCATCCTCAAATTGCCGGAGTTTTGGGAGACGTCCGCGGCAGCGTGGTCCGCGCCCCTTGTAACTACGACCCGTCGGGAAACACCAAAGCCCACGCTTCGCAGCGGCCGTGAGCGTGGGCGTGAAGAGCCAGCTGCTGTTCGTCAAGGACACCCTTTTCGGGCGCAAATTCCTTTGCGACACCGACGCCCAGAGGAGCGTCCTGATGGCCACTGTGGAGGACGCCGCTGGCGGGACTCATGGGCCACCCCTACTGTCCGCTAATGGCTCCCCTATCCGCTCTTATGGCATGAGGACTGTGGACTTGTGTTTAGGGAGTCAGCGCTTCACATGGGACTTTGTCACTGCCGATGTCTCATTCCCTCTCCTCGGCGCTGATTTTTTTTGTGCCCACGGGCTGCTGGTGGATGTTAAGAGGGGCCGTCTGGTGGATGCACTGACTTTCTCCACGGTCGCCTGCGTCCGCAATGAGGCGACTTATGGCGGTCTTTCCAATTCGCTCTTGGACGGCACCAAGTACCAGCTCCTCCTTGGTGAGTTCCCTGGCTTGACACGGCCCACTTTCTCCTCTGCCACGACTAAACATGGGGTCGAGCACCACATTGAGACCAAGGGCCCCCCGAATCACGCGAGGGCCCGACGGCTTGACCCTGAGAAGCTAGCAGTCGCTAAGTCCGAGTTTGCCAACATGGAGCGCCTGGGCATCATCCGCCGCTCGGATAGCCCGTGGGCCTCGCCGCTACACATCGTCCCTAAACAGAGTGGCGGGTGGCGACCGTGTGGTGACTACAGCCGCCTTAACGACGCCACTACGCCCAACCGCTACCCTGTTCCACACATTCAGGACTTCTCAGCCCACCTGGCGGGCAAAATCCTGTTCTCCAAGGTCGACCTGGTGCGCAGGTATCACCAGGTTCCCGTGCACCCCTCAGACATTCCCAAGACAGCTGTAATCACTCCGTTTGGACTGTTCAAGTTTCTGAGGATGCCGTTTGGTCTTAAAAATGCGGTACAATCTTTCCAGCGTTTAATGGATTCTGTGCTCAGGGACTTGCCATTTGTGTTCGTCTATTTGGATGACATCCTCGTCGCCAGCTCCTCAGAGGATGAACATCTGATGCATCTCCGCGTCCTCTTCGCAAGACTTGAGTAGCATGGCCTGATCATCAACCCGGCGAAGTGTGTTTTCGGGGTGCTCTCTATCCAGTTCCTTGGGCACCTCATAGACAAGAATGGCGCCGCCCCCCTTCCGGCAAAGGTGGAGGCCGTCTCCGCTTTTCCCCGACCTCGCTCGGCTCGGGGCCTCCGGGAGTTCCCGGGGATGGTGACTTTCTACCACCGGTTCATCCGCCAGGCGGCCCACACCATGCGCCCGCTCTATGAGGCTCTTAAAGACAAGCCCCCCAACCGGGACGTTGAATGGGAGAGGATGGAAGCCTTCGAGGCTACAAAGGCCGCGCTGAGTCGTGCTGCTATGCTGGCCCACCCGATCCACGGGGCCCCTGTCCCTCTCACTACCGATGCATCGGACTACGCTGTGGGAGCCGTATTCGAACAGTGGGTCTGCGGCGCCTGGCAACCACTTGCCTTTTTCAGCGGTCAGGTGGTCCCCAGGGAGCACAAATACAGCAGGTTCGATAGAGAGCTCCTCGGCCTCTGGCTGGCGATCCACCACTTCCGCTCCCTATTGGAAGGCCGTGAGTTCACGGCATATGTGGACCATAAACCCCTCACTTTCGCCATGTCCAAGGTGGCCGAGCCGTGGTCCGCCAGTCAGCAACGCCAACTGTCGTTTATCTCTGAGTACACTACGGACATCCAACACATTGCCGGCAAATCCAATGTGGTCGCGGACTGCCTCTCCAGGGCGATCGTCGGCACTGTACATCTGGGTCTCGACTACTCCCGCATGAGCGCAGACCAGGCCTCGGACCACGGGGTGCAGGCCCTCAAGACTTCTGACACGGGTTTGCGCCTGGAGGAATTCGCGGTTGGTGACACGGGCGTCAGGTTGCTGTGCGACCTCTCGGCTGACCAGCCTCGGCCGCTGGTCCCTGCAAACTGGCGGCGAGCTGTTTTCGAGGCGGTCCACAACCTCTCCCACCCCAGAAGGAAACCATCCGTGAGGCTGGTGGCCCAGAAGTTCGTGTGCCGCGGTCTTAAGAAAGATGTGCAGGCCTGGGTCTACTCGTGCGTGGCCTGTCAGCGGGCTAAGGTGCATCGCCACACAAAAGCCCCCTTGGAGCCCTTCGCTGTCCCCGAGAGGAGGTTTGACCACGTCAACGTTGACTTGGTAGTTCCACTTCCTCCCTCACACGGTTTCACCTACTTGCTCACCATGGGACGACCCGCTGGCCCGAAGCCGTTCCCCTCTCCTCGACAACGTCGTCAGACGTGGCCAAGGGGCGTTCATCGGCACGTGGGTTGCACGCTTCGGGACCCCGTGCGACCTTTCCTCCGACTGTGGCCCTCAATTTGCCTCTGAACTCTGGAACGCAGTCGCTGAGAGTTTGGGGGTCAAGCTGCACCGCACTACCGCATATCACCCCCAGGCAAACGGTCTCTGCGAGCGGTTCCACCGCTCCATGAAAGCAGCCCTGTGTGCCGGCTTGACGGACGGCAACTGGTTGGATAAGCTCCCGTGGGTCATCCTCGGCCTCAGGTGCGCCCCCAAGTAGGAGCTGTTGTCCTCATCCACCGAACTCGTCCACGGCCAGCCACTGCGGGTCCCTGGCGAATTCATCCCGGATGCCACAGCGCCCTGGTCCGCAGCCAGGCAACCGTCCTCCTTGCTGGAGGCCGCAAAAGGGTTTGCGCCAGTTCCCACGTCGCAACATGGCATCCCAGCTGCCCGGCTGCCCCGTCACCTGCGCTCTGCGGATTTTGTGTTTGTTCGTCATGACGCCCACCGTGGACCTCTGCGCCCCCCATACGACGGGCCATTCAGGGTCCTGGAGCACGGGGATAAGAGCCTGCTCGTGGACATTGGCGGCAGACCCGAGACTGTTTCCGTGGACAGGGTCAAACCCCCGCACCTGGACATTGTCCAGCCTTTGGGGTTGGCCCTCCCCCCGCGCCGGGGTCGTCCCCCTTTCCCCTGTGCCCCTGCGCCTGCCGGGGTGCCCTTGACCCTGCCTGGGCCCTTGTCCCGTGAATCAATGGACAGTGCAGCCCCACCCCCCTCGGCCCCTACAGTGCACACCCGCTGGGGTCGGGTCGTCATCCCTCCATGGCACAAGGATTTTGACTATGGGTGAATTCTGGGGGGGCTTGTGTGGTGTTTACATAATTCACCCGCGGGACCTCGAGTTGGGATGCGGGGTCCCGCACGGACTGTTTTTGTTGTTGTGCTTCTGGAGTAAAAGGTTAACAGAGTTCCCGCCGTTATGCGAGTAGTATTTTGATGTCGAACAATAAAACAAGTTTTGTTCCTGTGTCCGACACTTCGCCTCCGACTCCTTTTCTCTGGCGCTACAGTAGCTTGATTATTTAAATTAGGATCACATGAACACATGGGGGGAAATATTATTTCAGAGATCTTTGGAGAGGGAATAAGTGCCCAAGTAATTTTTTATAGTATAGTTTAAAGTAATTACCATTAAGTTAATTGATTAGTTTCTCATTTAGATTGAGGAAAGAAGTCAGGTTAACTATCTCTTGTCAAAGTATTATATAGTTGAGAGATGCTACATTAAATGCAGGGACCATTGGGATTATAGTGAAATTTATTTGTTCATTTATTTTGTTAAATTACATGCCAATAAGTTTTAATAGTTTAAGTTCTAAAATGGATCCACAGACTGAGTTGGTAAAACTATTACAAGAATGGTGCCAACCAGAGTCGTTATATCAGGCTCATGCATGAAGAGGTAAATACTAAAGCCATCCAAGAGACGATGGAAACAGTGAAGGGTCTTGGACGTGTGCGTGTCAGAGGGCGAACTTCCAGTCTGCTGTAGAACCAATACCTCGTCTAGTGTGAATGGAAAGATGCTGTGAAGAGAGACATGGTTCCCTTTGACGTGTACCCTATTGATGGTGATGGACCGTGGTCTTTTGTCACAGTAGAGAGACCTAGAGACCAGTGCAGCAAGTCAGAGGTTATCTGGACAACAGCACGCAAATGGCACATACAGAAATGAGACACCTGCATCATCTTCGCCGGAAGAGGATCTGACCAAACCTACAGCAGCCCTACTACATGTAAGAAGTGAATTCCTCAGCAAGACCAAACCATTTAATGATAATGGAAGCCACCGCCGATTAAGAACTTTTTCTGGATTTCTGCCCAATCCACCCGGAGAGGAACCTTTTCATCATAGGTTAGGTCAAGCACAGCTCATGGTGGAAGAGTGTGAATGCCCTCTAAAAGAGAAAAGGTGTAGATTGATGGAGAGTTTAAGGGGAGCAGCACTTGATATTGTGCAAGCAGCGCGATCCAGCGATCCTTCTGTTAGCCCAGAAGACTGCTTAGAAGCACTTGAACACGCTTTTGAGACATCTGAATCAGGAGAGGGGTTGTATTTTGCCTTTCGTTGGTTACTGCAACAGACAGCTGGCAACCAGTTCAGGGTGTACCCCGCCTCCTGCCCGTGGACAGGTGGGATTGGCTCCGTGATCCTTGTGGAGATAAGCGGCTAAGAAGATGGATGGATGGATGGATGGATGGATGGATGGATGGATGGATGGATGGATGGATGGATGGATGGGAACCAACCTTTTTTCCCATGTTCAATACTTATTTCCTGTTATTTCATTTAACTACAGACAACTTAATTTCTGATTTTATATGTCCTGCTTTCTTTGTATGTGCAGATTGCTTGGTTTGCTCCCAACATCTGGTGAAAATGTCATGTCAAGAGCACTTTTGAAGTTTATTTTGTGAGAAAATTGGTGACGTTAAATAATATTCCAGCTAGTGTATGTGAACAAGAAACCATTAAGAATAGTTTTACCTGAAATCGGGAATGCCACTGGGAGTGCTAATCCCTGCCCCTGCCATAACAACCACTCTCTTGTACTTCTGCTCGAGCATGTTCTGAGCAATGCCTTCCAGGGTCTGCTGCTCGGTACCTGCCCCACCAGCGCAGGTGAAAAGTCCCTTGGTTACATTCCACCAACGAGAGCTTATTTGTCTGGACAAATGTGGGGAAAAAAGTGTCGTAGTTCATAGAAAAGAATGTAATTTTAAGAATCACTATAAATTAGCACATACCATACAGTAAAATATTTTAAAGGGATTATACAGTAATTGGCGGCCCGACCGGGTTTCAAATCCTGGCCCCACCTGTGTGGCTTTTGCATGTTCTTCCCGTGCATGGATGGGTCTTCGCTGGGCCTTCTGGTTTCCTCCCACATCCCAAAAACATCCATTAATTGGAGACTCTAAACTTCCCCTCGCCATGATTGTGAGTGCGACTGTTGTCCATCCCCATGTGCCCTGTGATAAGGTGGCAACCAGTTCAGGGTGTACCCTTTCTCCTGCCCGATGACAGTTGGGATAGGCTCCAGCCCTCCCACAACTCTCGTGTGGATAAGCGGCTCAGAAAATTTATGGATATACTGTAATTAACTGTAGTTTCTACTGCATCATGGTTTCCTTTACCCCCCAATATGCATTTTGTCATCTTCCTTGCCCAGTTGTGGGGTTTAGATTAGGGGATGTCATCAATCTTTGCAAACTGTGGGCCTGTGAAGGCCTTACATACTCTTTTATGCCCTGTGATTAGGTGGCAACCAGTTCAGGGTGTACCCTTTCTCCTGCCCGATGACAGTTGGGATAGGCTCCAGCCCTCCCACAACTCTCGTGTGGATAAGCGGCTCAGAAAATGGATGGATATACTGTAATTAACTGTAGTTTCTACTGCATCATGGTTTCCTTTTCCCCCCAATATGCATTTTGTCATCTTCCTTGCCCAGTTGTGGGGTTTAGATTAGGGGATGTCATCAATCTTTGCAAACTGTGGGCCTGTGAAGGCCTTACATACTCTTTTATGATTAAGGCTATTATATTGTACCATAGTTTACTTCAATAGATCTTTGTTCTTGTGTGACCTTTCCTAATGTATGTAGTATCTTAATTGTTTTTTCTTCCTTTTCAGTGGCTCTACTGACCTCTCCTTTCTCTCATGGGTTAGGGGTTACTTATTCTGTCAGGAACATTTTCCAAAACAGTTGGTGTCAGAAGTGGGATCCAAGTATTGATTGCCAGTCCAGGGGACCCCAGGGGTGATTGATCATCCAGGACTGATGCATGAGTCCTGCCTCCACCCAAATAATTACGGATGAGGGTGTGAAGGGTGTGGCCAGGCCACTGCCCTGTGCCTGTCCTAGCTTCTCACATGTGCCTCATTGGCTCTGATTATGCCATGTGTTTAAGCATCATGTGTTGTTATTAGTGGCCAGTTCGTTGAATGAGACTGCATTAGTCTGCGTGAGTATACGAGCTTCTTGTTGTTTGCCTTGCTGTCACAGCCAGCATTCCTGTCCCACCACAGCTAAGTATAGTTAAAGGAAGACTCTCCCCAAAATTCAGATGTACAACAAACCCTCCAATGTGAAGTAATTATTACATATATTTTGGACATTAATCGAAAAAAAAGAGAAAATAAAGAATATTCTTGAAATCCAAGCAAAATCTGGATGCGTGCCAGCTCTCACAGCCAAAGCGGAAGAAACATCCTTGACTCCGCCCCTGACGTCGCCGGTGCTTAGCATTACAGACCATTCGTTCTAGCTAAGCCAAGATGCCGACGTGTTGTGCAAGAAAAATTCACCCAAATTTCTCCTTGTTTAACCTTCCATGGAGTTAACCTGACAGGATAAAGCTGTGGCTGTCACAGTTGAGGCTCGTTCACCAGCAGGGGAAATTTGCACACATCTAATCATTACTGGTTATTAGCTACTTAGTTATAGCCTCTCGTGCTAATACTGTATAAGCAACAACATATTTCATGAGGCAGCACGGTGGTGCAGCTTCAATCCCGGACTTCCGTGTGTGGAGTTTGCATGTTCTCCCCATGTCTGCGTATGTGTAAATGTGCCTCCTGCCCATTGACAGCTGGGATAGGCTCCAGCATTCCTGCGACTATCGTGCAGCTAAGAAAATGGATGAATAGATATATATGTGTAAGCACACAACACTTCCCGGTTAGCACTTACGGCGATGTGGGCATGCAAACCCCCCTAACCCCCTCTCCCCACCCCCGCCGCCAGTGGATCGTGAGAAGCTTTGCTGCTTGAAAAGTACAGCATGGGTTTAAAAAAATGTCTGGCCACCTGCTATACATTCTCTACATCTCAACCAACTCAGAAAAGCATCAAATCTCCTCCGTCCATATAATGGGACTGTTATTGTCAACACCACACTCCTTCCAACACGTCGACTTCTGCGTGTGTGTATTCTGGCTCAAACGCTTCAACATTGTTAATTTTGTTTTGTTTGCTCAATGGCGGGAGTAGTAATAGCACGGAGCATCGACTCGTTATACTCGCTTTATTGGCTCTGAGCACACAACTCTTTCTGGTTACTATTTACGGCGATCCGCGCGTGAATCCCCTTGGACCATGATGTTTGGAGTTGATATTGTGATATGCAGTGAAAGCAAGGAGAAGGTGGAGGAACAATTGGAAAGATGGAGGCAGGCACTGGAAAGGAGAGGAATGAAGCTTAGCTGAAGTAAAACAGAATATATGTGTGTGAATGAGAGGGGTGGAGGGGGAAGACTGAAGCTCCAGGGAGAAGAGATACTGAGGGTGGATGACTTCAAAAACCTGCGGTCAACAATACAGACCAATGGTGAATGTGGTAAGGAAGTGAAGAAACGGGTTTAAGCAGGGTGGAACAGCTTGCGGAAGGTGTCTGCTGTTCTACGTGAAAGAAGGCTCTCTGCTCGGATGAAAAGGCATGATGTACAGATTAGAGGAGGAGAAAATAGGAAGCAGAACTGGAGGTGGCAGAAATGAAGATGTTGAGGTTCTCGCTCGGAGTGAGTAGGTTGAATAGGATTAGAAATGAGCTCATTAGAGGCACACCTAAAGTTGGATGTTTTGGAGACAAAGTTCGAGAGAGCAGACTTCGATGGTTTGGACATGTCCGGAGGCAAGAGAGTGAGTATATTGGTAGTTGGGTGCTGAGAATGGAGCTACCAGGCAAAAGAGCAGGAGGAAGACCAAAGAACAGGTTGATGGATAGATGCACGAGATAGGCTTAGATGGAAAAAGATGGCACGCTGTGGCGACCCCTAAATGGACAAGATGAAAGGAAAAGAAGAAAAAGATAAATAATTTCTACCTGAAATTAAGTGATCGCCACATAGGATTGTACTCCATTGGGCACCATCTATCCTGTTTAATTGCCGAAATACATCGATCTTTTCAGATGGTATTCTTTAGAATGTTATTTTTGAAAAACTCTATTATCTATTCTGACAACCAACAGCACAACAGGTCTCAAACATTGTGAATAATCTGTTTCGGTTCAGCGACTCACACACTGCCGAGCAGCTTTTATGGAAGTAGATATGTGCCACCAGGATTTAAATTAAAAGTGCCACTGAAAATTTTATGTTGTAAAATTCACATTGTTATTTCAAAGTGATCACGTTTTCAATAGCTGTATTTCAGTTTGAGTTTTCGATAATAATATCTTCTGAGATTCAACTGGCTACAATTCTCTGCAATTCAATTGGGTACAATTCATTGTCTGAAATTCACTGTCTAAATTCAGTGTTCAGAAGGCAGGGTTACTTCAGGTCAGAACCCAACACCCACCCAATCCAGTATTGCTTTCTTAGTCAAGTGACGTCACATACTAAGAAAGCGAAACTGAACAGGCAGGGTTACTTTATGTCAGAATTCAACACCGAGCTAATCCAGTTACGCTTTCTTAGTATGTGACGTCACTTGACACCGCAAATTTGTTAACCCATCCCATGACATTCCTTGACCAAGCCAAATATGTTTTTATTTTCTGGACTTTCCAAGACCTGGAAAAGGCCGCGTTTCTTCCCATGATAGTCCTGAAATTCCCTGACCCGTACGAACCCTGGGAAGTTGCTGAATGGGGCTTTAATGATGTGCAGCCAATCAGCTCACGAGATAAATTCAGGCTGAGGACCAATCACCATATCAATGCGTCTTATTGTAATATTGTATGCTGATCTGGCTTTTTTTTTGGAGGGGGGAAGACAAAAACAAAACACAAAGTACTGAAGCTGCAATGAGTGAAGCGTGAAGTAGTGAGGGATTATTGTATATCAATTTGCAACATTTCATAACTATCCTCACAAGGGTCGTGAAAGTGCTGGAACCAATCCCAGCTTTCATCGGGCCGGAGGCAGGGTACACTCTGGTTGCCAGTCAATCACAGGCAACATGGAGAGAGACAACAGGGACGGGGAGAACATGTAAACTCAACACTGCCGGGGCTGGGATTTGAACCCCGCTCTTCATACTTCCTAACTGTGAAGCCAATGCTCGACAGCTGTGTCACTGTGCCGCCCTCACAAATCGATGTAACTTTTTCCCACACCAGGTAGGTATGTTATGAAATCCAATTATAGTATTTTTTTTTCTATTTTCCTATGCCTGATTTTGGGCATGCAGATTTTGTGGAGGTCCACAAAAATCATCATTTCTCATTGTTTTGCGAAAGTAATCATTGTTCTTTTCAGAAAGGTTTTTTGGAAAACCACTTTTCCACCTAAGGTTTGAATTCAATTCAATTCAATTGACATTTTCTGTGTTTATGGAAAAACATGGAAATGTTCCTCAATTTCAGTGTGCAAATTCACACAGAAAACTACAGTATATGGATGTGATTGACTTATTATTCCTGGTTTTTTTTCCTATTTAAACATCCATCCATTTTCTTTGCCGCTCGTCCTCACAAGGGTCCCGGGGAATGTTGGAGCCTATCGCAGCTGTCAACCGGTAGGAGGCGGGGTACACCCTGAACTGGTTGCCAGCCAACCGCAGGGCACATAGAGACAAACAGCCACACTCACAATCACACCAGGGGCAATTTAGAGAGTCCAATTAATGTTGCATGTTTTTGGGATGTGGGAGGAAACCGGAGTGCCCGGAGAAAACCCACGTAAGCACGGGGAGAACATGCAAACTCCACACAGCCGGGGCCAGGATCGAACACGGGTCCTCAGAACTATGAGGCCAACGTTTTACCAACTGATCCACTGTGCCACCCCTGTTTAAACGTTTCATTTCAAATAGTAAGACTAACATATGGGCATTTTCCTACCAAAGAGTCAAGTGTTCGGTCACAAATATTGATTTCCAATGATTTCTAGGCCAGAAAATTTGTGATTATAAAAGTGACATAAAATCCTTAATGCTTTTTCCATTCTTACAAACCATAACTCCTTTCAGTCATGATCAGTAACATATATTCTCTTTGAAGCAATAGCACCGATACAAATACAAGTGTTAATCATGGTCTTGCAATTGTGCGTATCTGTCAGTGTGTAATGTTACCTACCCAGACAAAGATATTTCACCTTGACACGGACACAAACGTCTTTGACCTGGGTCTGTAAAACATGACAAATGCTCTTTAGAAAACCCTGACGTGAAAGCGTAAACCATAGCAAAACATCAGAAGCGTCTGTACACTGATCGTTGACAGGGAACAATTCGCTTATTCTTGAAAACCAACGGCGACCCAAGAAAATTCTGGAGCTCATCAAATAAGCCATAGCACACACACGTCGTCGTAGTCCAAACTAAATTTGCATTAAATCTTCATTGTACGAAACCCGAGGGGGATCGAGCGAGAAGAAATGCCAAAACAATGTTAACCAATTGAGTGTTTCGTCATCGCGTGACGTAGTACTAGCGTAATTAATATGAAGAATTATAGTAACGGTCAAAATTTTACAAAACGTTTACATACTTACTTTCCCAAATAAACTTGAATTTTAAACACGGTAAAATCTAAAATTGCGGTGAACAAACATTAACTACCTCAAATTCCCACAATTCCTTGCGTCGAACTCAACGGACTAACATCCAACATTTCAAGCTGCTTCGTCGATAACCATACAAGACTTCAGTTCAATATCTTTTTGTCGCCACCATGAGAGATGTTTCCGGGTACCTCAAACAGCAGCAAAGCAGTAGCACAACACCGGAGAAGGCGACGCAGTGGCACAGCCTGGAGGAATTGCACAACAAAAGGTAAAAATACTGGCGCTTTAAGTTAGCTCTCGCTAGTGTTAGCTCAGCTACCCTCATTCAATTCAATTGCTCGCTGAGTCATGCGCCTACGTAGCTTAAACCCACGGAGGAAATACATCTCCGAAAATGAATGGTCTCCATTCATAAAAATACAAAGTTAAGTACTTTCTTTTCGCCTCTATAAGCGCTAAATGTATGAGTTACATATTGTGATAAAATTACAACTATCCAATTTTGAACTTACTGTTAAACTATGGTCTTAATAATAAATCTTAATCATTTAAAGAAGAAATTCAGTGCTTTGCATGAACAGTTTATGCAATAGGTCACGCAATATTTACCCTATTTTGACAATGTGATGCTACATCCTCATTTAATGGTGTTTTGAGACGGTTTTTGTTGACAATTACGAATTGTCAGGGGCACTGCCATTTTCGCGACTCACATGATGTACGTAGGCGTATGTGACGTGTACTGTGCCGTTCCAAATGCTCGATTACATGGGACACCACTATGCCCACCGCTGATTTCTCGGATTTATCCTCATCGGATAAAGAAATAGAAGTATCGATTGATCGGGAAGACGGAGTAATACTTCCATACAGATTTGAACCTGTGGCTGTAATTAATGTTGAATATTTGGATTGTTCTTCGGGCGGAATGATGCGGAGTCTGACTACTCTGAGGCCTACACGCGACATAAGTGCGTAAACAAAGGCCCCCGGGAGCTCCGGGCCAACAGACGTGGATGGTTCTCTGGACAGGAATGATGCGGAGTCTGACGAGCGAGCTTTCAGGCGGCAGGCCTCAAACCGAGCTTTGGTAGTGGCGGAGGCCTTTATCCTAGCTTCGGCATCCGAGGCTAACGGCCCCTGCTGCCTGGAAGCTCGGCTCGTGGCCTGCTACCGCCCGCTTCGTTAGCCCCGGACGCCGAAGCTAGGCTAAAGTCCTCCTCCACCACCGATGCTCGGCTCGTGGCCTGCCTTTCGTGGCGGCGGAGGCCTTTAGCCTAGCTTAGGCGTCCAGGGCTAACAGCCGCCGCCGCCGCCTGAAACCTCGGCTAATGGCCGCCGCCAGAGCTTGTTCGCCGGACTGGCATTATTCCCGTCCGAAGAACCGTCCACAGCTGCCGGCCCGGAGTTCCCGGGGGGCTTTGTTTACTCACGTTGCGTGTCGTCCTCCGAGTAGTCAAACTCGGCGTCATTCCACCCAAAGAACCATCCGAATATTCAACATTAATTACAGCCACAGGTTCAAGTCTGTATGTAAGTATTCCTTTGTCCCGATCAACTGATACTTCTATTTCTTATCAGATGAGGATAAATCCGAGAAATCAGCACTGGGCATTATGGTGTCCCATGTAATCGAGTGTTTGGAACGGCACGGTACGTGTCACATACGCCCACGTAGATCATGAGACTCACGAAAATGGCAGTGCCCCTGAAAATTCGTAATTGATGATAAAAAAATATTCTCAAAACTATTAAATGAGAGAGGATTTAACATCACGTTTTCAAAATAGGGTACATATTACATGATCTATTGGATACACTGTTAATGCAAGCACTGGATTTCCCCTTTAAAGTGGGACTGTCATCCCTATAAACATTGTAACATAGATGTTGTAATGAAAAATACATATAACAGTATTCACTTCAATGTCTATACGGGAAAAAAAAAGTGAGCAGAGAGCGCGTCATCCATTCCCAAAGTTGCACAATTGAGTGTCACTCGACATCCAAGTGGTCGCCATATTTGTCACGTCCTCTGTCCTTGACGTCAACATCACTTCTGCCGTTGAAAACGCGCAGTACCTGCTACTATGGAAACTGAACAACAGAGACATTCAGATTTTCCTGACACCAAAGCTCTTTTCGAAAAGGACAACACCACGCAACCAAGTGAAGTTTACCGGGGCAATATTACACTATTGTTTCAAGCCTTCAGGGTAATATTACACTATTGTTTCAAGCATATTCAGATGATATCCGATCACAGCCAAACCGCATCCTTTCCGATCCACTTCTGCATCGCAGCCGGCCGGTGTGGTTTATGACAGAGCTGAGCGGTGCTGCTTTAGGGGGGTGCTCACAGACGCCGCAGTACTGAGCAACACAGTCGAGCCGGGGTGCTTTATGCGCGAACGCAACTGAGTAACGCATTCTCGGCTGGGTTCTTCAGAGCCGCCCCCGACGCGCAGCCTTTGCAGAAGCTGTAACCGATGAATGTGGCGCCTCAGCCGGTGTGGGTGATTTTCGGCGCTGTGGTATATAAGGAGGAGATGGAGCCGAGCTATACTGCTTTTAGGGGTATGTTCAAAGTCGCCGCAGTACGCGATGAACACTATCGAGACGAGGCTGAGTGAGACATTGTTGGCTGGGCCACGCGCACATTGACACATTTCATACATGGAACTATTGCTACATTATGAGAGAGATCGATTACGTGGTCCACCCCAAACTATAATTTTTTTTTAGTAGCTGTATACACACTTACCTGTTATTTTGAACCCACGAAGCTCTCGTCCTCTGCACTCGTGCAATCCATTTTTCACAATGAACAGGGTCTCTTTCAAACTTATGAAGGGTAATTCCATTCTCCCGGGTGTTCAAGCATTGTCCAGCAATGCAATGAGCTGGCATTTTGGCTAACACAAAGGAACAACGAGCTACATTCCTGGAGGTAAAAGTAATGGAAACAAACCAGTCCACGAGGGGGCGCCGCTGTCCTTTACGTCAGTTCCTGCTTCTTCTGGGAACCAAAACCCTGAGAGGATTTTCATGGCGAGAGTTACAAAGAGCTGTATACGTCAAAATCATGTTTTGTGGTGAAAAGACACAACGGACCATATTGGTTGTGGGTTTTTCATTAATAATATACCAAAAATCATCCATTTCATGACAGGCCCACTTTAGGTTAAGAAATGAACTTTTTTGTCACTTGTCTGAGAGTGTATTTACTCAATGCTACTGTGTTTCACAGGTTGTGGCATCAGCTTACACTGAGATTGACAGACTTTGTTAAAGATCCTTGTTTCAAAAATGGAGATGGTCTTATACAGGTAAATACTTATACAAACATACATTGCTGTCCAAGTTATTCTTATGACGATTTTACTTGAATGTGAGTTTAAAGGAAGACGCTCCCCAAAATTCATATGTGCAATAAACCCTCCAATGTGAAGTAACATTATTATTACATATATTTTGCACATTAATTGAAAAAAAAAATGTGGAAAAAAAAGAACAATTCTGAAATCCAAGCAAAATCTGGATATGTGCCAGCTTTCACAGCCAGACCCAGAAGAAACGTCCATGACCCCACCCCTGAGGTCACTGTGGCTTACCATTACAGCCCATTCGTTCTAGCTAAGCCAAGATGCTGACATGCTGTGAACCAAACCGCAACACAACAGAAAACGCACCCAAATTTGTATTCCTTTAACCTCCTGCGGGGTCAACTTGACAGGATAAAGCTGTGGCTGTCACAGGTGAGGCTCGTTTATCAGCCAGGGAAATTGGTACGCATAGCGTTAGCACGCATTAACCTCTTGTGCCAGTACTGTATAAGCAACAACATACTTTATGAGGCGGCACGGTGGCACAGCTGGAAAGCGTTGGCCTCACAGTTCTGAGGACTGGGGGTTCAATGTTGGACCTCTGTGTGTTCTCCCCGTGTCTGCATGTTTTTGACCTCCCTCCTGCCCGTTGACAGCTGGGATAGGTTTCAGCACTGATGCGACCCTTGTGTGGCGAAGAAAATGGATGGATCTATACGTGTAATCACTTTAGGGAAGTCCCTATTTTTTGCATTTTATATTCCTGATATAAATAAACCATTAGCTAGTCCTACGCCGTACTCAGAAAATAAGTTCACATTTTTGATAAACTGAACATAGCCCATAGCTCACATAGCATTCACGTAGCATTCCAGGACCATTAAAGGTCAAGTGTCATCCCTATAAACTAAACTAAAAACTAGATATTGAAAAATTCATATAACATTATTCACTTCGATGTCTATACGAAAAAACAAATGTGAGCGGAGAGGGCGTCATCCATGCGCAAAGTTGCAGAAGTGTCATTCTACGACATCCAAGTGGTTGCCATATTGGCTGCATCCTCTGTCCGTGACGTCACCCGGACATTCGCCAATGAAAATACGCGGTGCACCCTACTATGGAAGACGAACATGCCCCTTCTGACACGAAAGCTCTTTTCAAAAAGGAGAACACCACACAACCGAGTGAAGTTACTGGGGGAATATTACACTATTGTTTCGAGCCATATTCAGATGATATGCCATCGTCACTCATCGCAGTCGGCCGGGGTGGCTCATTTTCGGCGCCGAGGTGGGTTATGACAGCCGAGCCGTGCTTCTTTAGGGGTTTGTTCATAGCCGCTGCAGTACACGATGAACAACACCGTCGAGCCGGGGCGCTTTACTGCGTTGTCGCCGCACGCGGCTGAGTGAGGCATTGTCGGCTGCGTTCTTTAGAGCCGCCGCCAATTAGAAAATGTTTGGAGGGAGCTGAAACTCCGTGTTTCTCAGCGACAGCCCAGAAAACTGTGTGATCTAGAGATCTGTGTGGAGGAGTGGGCCAGAATCCTTCCTGCAGTGTGTGAAATACTGGTGAATAACTACAGGGAACGTTTTACATCTGTAATTGCAAACAAAGGCTACAGTATCAAATATTAACATTGTTTTCTCAGGTGTTCAAGTACTTATTTGCAGCTGTATCACACAAATAAATCATTAAAAAAAATCATACATTGTGATTTCTCTCTCACAGTGTACATGCATCTCCGATGAAAATTTTAGTGCCCTCCATGATTTCTAAGTGGGAAAACTTGCAATATAGCAGGGTGTTCAAATACTTATTTTCTTCACTGTAGTTAAAATACACTCCAGCACATTCACAGCCCTAGTGAGGATAAGTGGTTTAAAAAAATGGATGAATGAATGCTCACATAGTATATTGCCCAATGTTGTGCGATATGAAAAGAACAAGGTCACACCAAGATAACAGTTAAAATCTGAGTTGAAAATGTATTTTTTTTTTTTGTTTTATTCCTTCATAAGTAGTAAAGTATTGTCTGTGTATGAAAGGATGTCTTAGTGTAAACTTGGCAACGCACATATTAATGGTCGTATTTTGTATTGCAGCTTTATGAAAACTTCATCTGTGACTTTGAACACAGGTAGGTTACCAAGAAAATAAGCTATAAAATTACCAAGGAGAAACAGTCCTTCAGCTTGTTAAAGTATTACAGTATTTGTCTGATGATCATCCAGTTAATTGTTTCAATCCCTTCACAGGATAAATCCTTTGTCCCTTGTGGAGATCATTCTCCATGTTGCCAGACAGATGACAAGTAAGATTGTGATAAATAGAGTGCCTTGTGAAAGTATTTTGCCCCCTTGAACTTTTCCACCTTTTGCCACATTTCTGGCTTCAAAGATAAAGATATAAAATTTTTATTTTTTGTCAAGAATTAACAAGTGGGACACAATCGGGAAGTGAAACAAAATTTATTGGATATTTTATACTTTTTTTAACAAATAAAAAAACCGAAAAGTGGGGTCTGCAATATTATTTGGCAGCTTTACTCTCTGTGCAGCAAACTCACTCCAGAAGTTCAGTGAGGATCTTTCAATGATCCAATGTTGACTGATGATGATAAATAGAATCCACCTGTGTCTAATCAAGTCTCCGTATACATGCACCTGCTCTGTGATAGTCTCAGGTTTCTGTTTAAAGTGCAGAGAGCATCATGAAGACCAAGGAACACACCAGGCAGGTCCGAGATACTGTCTTGGAGAAGTTTAAAGGTCTAATCCAGAGGAAATGTATTTGATTTGCCTATCATACAAATCTAGCTAAAAGTTTTATAAAAAAAATTATTTAAAAAATTCTCAACACAACAGAAGTGAAATAAATAAGTGTCAAAGTCAGTCTCAAGGTTTTGTTCAAAATGTCGCTTAGATTCGCCAAGTTCCAGTTCTCTCCAGAATCTTGACGTCACGACACAATTTAGCCAGATAAGATAACGAGGAAGTGTGTTGTGTACGGCTGTTCTGCGTCATACGCCGACGGAGTCAGCTTACATGAATGGCTGAAAGATGAACAGATAAGCAGGTTATGGATCAGGTTTGTGAAGACAAAGCGGGCACAATGGACTTACAAATCAAAGTGGACAGTAATATTGCTGCTTTGAAAACCCGGTGCAGTGTTCACTTGGCTTCGCTAGAAAGTAAGTACGTGCGTGATCAATTGTTTCGTATTTACAAGTATCTACCTTGTTTTAAATGCAAGTACAATACCGATACAGATATATATGTCAGCTAATCCGTATCCATTTGATGTTTAGGAGGTGGCAGAATTTGTACACTGTATAAAGTTAGTGTACTGTTGACGGCAGTGTGTGCTCCCAAATATTCGATGCATAATTTAACATACGGGCTAAATGCATGTAAATAACACGAAGAATGCGCAATCAATAATGGATATTACTCTGATCTAACAAAATATTCCAAATTGAAAATATGGATGATATGCCAATCATGTCAATTCCCACACCCACCTCTCGTCTCAGTGTAGGCAATTGACCCCTCCGTAGAAATTCCATCATCCGTGTCGCTGACCAATCAGAGGCCAGAGATCTGCATAAACCACGCCCCCTTTTGGCACCTGCCTTTCCCTCAGACAACGTTGCATGGTCCAGTATAGCTTTTGTTAACGTTTTATCGCGTATTTGGGTTCTTTAACAATAGATATGGCTAAGAGGTGTAGTCACGGACTTTGTCATAGTGACGACAGGTATCCTGAAAGGCTAGTTGGTGGAGTTCAATTCGTAAATTCCAAAACCGAAGACCCAGTACGAAAAATGTCTTAGATGGATCAAACTTTGTGGAAGACCGCATCATCAACTGAATCCATCTAAAATCAACCGGAACAGAAGACCGAGTACGAAAAATGTCTTCGATGGATCAACTGAATCCATCTAAAATCAACTGGAACAAATATGTTTGCATGAAGGTAAGCCCTATATTTGATTTTCAATACATGTCTCATATAAATGAATTAGCAGTTCTTCGCTTGCATAACATAGCTACGTGTGAATGATTGACACACTTGATCTGTGTTGAGCGATATTTTGCGATGATCTGACTGCACAAACGTGTCTCTGTTCGGCGGCTCCCGAGCTAAGCTAAACCGGACTAGCGAGTCCTAAAAGCCTTCGACGTGCACAGAGACACCAAGACTGAAGGAAGGATGTTTGAGGATACTATAAAGTAGTGATTGTCATACTCGGTCGGGACTTACGTAGGTTCGGCACTAATTCAAGAATAATTATTGAGAGGAGGGCGTGACGTTATACAAAGAAAACGAGAGAAACGACTCGTAAATCAAGTCTCGCCTTCTTCTTTTCCTTCATACGGCGGTTCACAAACTGCTATACAGATACACGTACAGATTATGCACAGAAGTGTGATAGGTAACACGAAAATAAGAAACTGTCAATGACGAATTCGTCTTTGGATTATAATATATTATATTATGTGGCTTCTCGGTCTTCCTCTGACTCCGGAAAGATCTTGCGCTAATATCAATGGTTTCTCCGTCGATATGCATGGAAATACCATTGAAATACCCCTCGCTGAAATACTTGAAGCCCTGGTGTCTGCTTTTCAACGATTTCACTGTTCGCTAAGAATGCAAGTGAGAAATCAGATGGTAAATCGGACAATTTCGCTTCGTCTTTTCTTCCTGCGCAGCCATTTTTGCTAATTGTTTGTCTGAGGTTAGCACACGTGGGGTGACGTAACTTCAGGAGGCGTGGTTAAGTGCCCTGTATGGAGGGGTCAATTGTAACTCCAAACGTAAAAGACAAGCTAATGAAAAACAAGAAAAATTCACAGTAAGTTTAACAATCCATCATGTTACAGTTTTCTTGTACATGTAGTCCTCAGATCTGTGAATAGGGGGTCAGATACATTTTATAAATCTGAATTTTAATTAATTTCAATGCCTCATATGATTGTTGGTGAGGTATGGTTTCCAAATCCATGTTAAAAAATACTCTACCTATAGGATGAAGAAGTAAACCAGGACAGGAGTATCTGCAAATGTATGAAGTAATATAATTTCCATGTTTCAGGGTATGTGGAACGCCTGTTTAAAGAGCTCCAGACCCTCTATGTGGATGCGGACCTAACGACTTCTCTGGTGACGCCCAAGTACCACCACCTCTCAGCAGCCAGTACACAAAACCAAGCAAAGACTTGGCTATTCAGCATCATTTTTCAAGATTTTCACATCAAAGCTGTTGAAATCATATGTTGTGTAAATAAAAAAAATATATATGAATTTGAAGAAGCCGATTTAAAAACAGTGTCCGGTTTGTTAAACTGAAACTAAATTCTATCCTCATGGAATTTCAGCGGCAGAGGTTTTATGTTACGAACCTCTGATGCATGCTGATTAACCAGTCATGTTGCAAGATACAAAAAAATAATGCATTAGTTTGGTCTGTTCAATAGTCATTTTCTCAACTTGTGTGAACCTCTGTAAATATGATGGTAAAATTAAGGTGAGGTAGCATACTCTAGATTTGAACTTTCCAGCTCCTAATGCAGTGATGAAAGTCCCCCGGATTTTCCCGGAATTCCAGATTTTTAAATTTTCATGAAGATAAAAGAAAAATTGCCTAAAATTAATCCGAATATTAGTTGACAACATTGAACGAAAATGCGTTTGAGTTTGTTTTGCTTTCACGAGTGTAGCCATATTGAGGCACTATCACTAGTAACAATAACACCCCTCCCCTCGGATTCTCTCAAGATGTCGCTTCTTTTGTGTGGTCTTGACATTAATTTACATGTTTATTTCATAAACGTTAACTAAACGAGCATGCTCCAAAACAGCCGTTATTCACCCGGAAAAAGGAAATGCAAGTTCACTTAATTCATTTGTCTTGAGATAAAATGCCATATTTTAATGACAAATGTGATAGCGGGATGGGGGCCCAAAAAAATCTGCGCTTGGCCCTTGGGGAGCTTTTGCCCAATTTTTTTTTTTTTTTTTTTTTTTTTTTGGTCAGAATTTTGTTCACAGATATCGCCAGAATGCACCACAGCCATCCTTTTTTTTTCAAAAATGTCCGGGGGGAGCATGCCCCCAGACCCGCCTCGTACTCTCATTTGTATTTTCAGGAATTTTCAACAAAGTCCACTTTCATCTCTACTAATGGCATTTTATGGAATGAAACTATCATATTTAGCATGTGCATATACACGTTTATTGAAAGATGGGTTCACCTTCAGTGGTTTGTACAAAAAATACCTTGGTTTAGAAACTTTTTCAGTGCTGCGATACAGATATCACAAATTCTTCAAGCATTTCGATTACACTAATTAGAGTCAACTTGGAAGGGAAATTTTGCACCAGAACAACAAAAGATATTTTAGTCGAAATTGTCACATAATAACTGCAATGTCCATCAATTTTTAGTCAATGATCAACACCGACACTTTAGTTTTCATGCAAAGAAAAGGGTAATGTTCATCAGCTGGACATAAATCTTGTGAACATGGCATCATATTCAAGTCCTGGGGGTGGAAATTCTGTTCTGATTCTCTGCACAGCACATGATGATATAATCATCCTGTTCCTCTTGCCGAGAGGCCCCCTACACCACCTCACCAACTGTCTGTACGCCACGTGGTGATTTCCTTGATGTCCTTCTCCTGTGAAGGCGTTTCTGCCAGAATGGTATTGAAAGACATGCCAGGCTGTCTCCCATACAAATGTGTTTAGGCAGACTGGGTCAAACCCTTCGTGGTTAACAATGCAAGCCAAGGTAGTTCCATCCAACAGCCGTGCGGTTTCTGTAATTTCCTTACTGGAGCGGCATTCTCTCTGGAAAGGCTTTGGCTGGCGATTTCCACATTTACACCTGGGTAAAAAAATATAATCAGTTAAAATAATGTTATTTGGTTTGTTTTAAGGAGAAAGTTGCATTTCATTACTATCTTTTGCTCGCCAAAATAAGGCTGAAATAATCCCACTGTGGCGTAAAGCCCTATGATTTATTCATTCATTATCTTCTGACTAAAGAGTGCTACAACTACTGATCATTTAGTTTAAATAATGATAATCACTGGCTAAATGTAAGTGTACTGTACTGTCCAACTCAGAGGGTACTATAGATGTGATCTTTAAACACAGAACGATACCGAAGGTTTCAACTTTTGTTTCTCGCTCGTACAACAACAGACGACTCATTATGTGCAAGGAGCATCAGACGTTTAAACGTGTTTGAATTAATTATTTTGTCAACAAGGTGTATGTAGATTTGTTGAGGCCACTTACCGGTCTGTTTTGGGTGCGAAGTTCCACGTCAACTTTGTCAGGTCTTGTCGAATCCTGTTCTCGTGGGCAATTCGTCAACAATGGTTCAAATATGCGTGTATGGTTGAATTACAACCACAACTGCATCGGATGTTTTTCCAAACATGGGAAGAATAAGAAAATTCCTTCTCTTCAGTTCCCATCTCTTATACAGAGCATTCCATAAAAACGTCTTCATCACTGCTGTCTTATCTCCTCAAGATCCCACTCGCAGCGTGTATGATTCTTTGTAGGAAGCCATTGTCTACTGGGGTTGTCCCGGTGTGACGTCACATGGAGGCAGTTCAACAGAAAGAAAATGTGCTCTTTGGCGCTAATTTATTTAATTTTTGTTGTGTTGATAATTTTTAAAATATTTTATTAATGAAATTTTAGCTACATTTGTATGATAGACAAATCAGCTCACAATGTAGCTTCACTCCTCCCCCACTGCCCCTCTCATTCATGCACATAAACTCTGTTTTACTTTGGCTAATCTTCATTCCTCTCCTTTCCTATGCGTACCTCCATCTTTCTAACTGTTCCTCCGCCTCTTCCCTGCTTTCACTGCATATCACAATATCATCTGCGAACATCATGTTCCAAGGGGACTCCAGTCTAACCTCATCTGTCAGCCCAAACCAATTACTACCGTAAACAGGAAGGGGCTCAGACAGGATCCCTGATTCAGTCCCACCTCCACCTTAGATTCTTCTGACACACCTACGGCACATCTCACCGTTGTTCTGCTTTCCTCATACATGTCCTGTACTATTCTAACATATTTCTCCGCCACAGCAGACTTGCACATGCAGTACCACAGTTCCTCTCTTGGTACTCTGTCACAGGCTTTCTCTGGGTCTACAAAGACACAATGTAGCTCCTTCTGACCTTCTCTGTACTTTTCCATGAGCATCCTCAAGGCAAATAATGCATCTGTGGTACTCTTTCTAGGCATGAAATCATACTGTTGCTCGTATATACTTAGTTCTGACCTCAGTTACGCCTCCACTACTCTTTCCCATTACTTCATTGTGTGGCTCATCATCTTTATTCCTCTGTAGTTTCCACAGTTCTGAAGATATCCGTTGTTTTAAAAATGGGAACTAGTGCACTTTTCCCCCATTCTTCTGGCATCTTCACTCCCGCTAGTATTCTATTGAATAAGTTGGTCGAAAACTCCACAGCCACCTCTCCAAATTGCTTCCATACCTCCATTGATAATGTCATCAGGACCAACTCTTCCATTTTTCATCCTTTTCAGTGCCTTTCTAACTTCCCCCTTACTAATCATTGCCACTTCCTGGTCATTGACACTTGCCTCTTCTAATCTTCCTTCTCTCCCATTTTCTTCATTAACGTCTCAAAGTACTCTTTCCATCTACTTAGCACATTACTGGCATCAGTCAGCATATTTCCATCGCTATTCTTAATCACCTTTACTTGCTGGACATCCATCCCTCTGTTTTTTCCAACCTGTAGAGATTCTTTTCTCCTTCTTTTGTATCCAACCTGGTGTACATGTCGTCATATGCCTTTTGATTAGCCTTCGCCACCTCTACGTTTGCCCTACGTCGCCTTTCAATGTACTCCTTTCGCCTCTCCTCAGTCCTCTCCGTGTCCCACTTCTTCTTCGCTAATCTCTTTCCTTGAATGACGTCCTGTATTTTGGGGTTTCCACCACCAAGTTTCCTTCTCCCCTTTCCTACCAGAAGACACCCAAAGTACTCTCTTGCCTGCCTCTCTGTAAACCTTGGCAGTATTATTACAGGCTTCTGGGAGCTCTTCCTGTCCGTCTAGAGTCTGTGTCACCTCTTTCCGAAAGGCCACACAACATTCTTTCTTTCTCAACCTCTACCACCTGATTCTTGGCTCTACGTTTACCTTCATAATCTTCCTACCCCCTACAAGTCATCCTCCACACCACCATCCTATGCTGTCGAGCTACACTCTCCCCCACTACTACCTTACAGTCAATTTCCTCCTTCAAATTAGATCGTCTGCACAAAATATGATCCACCTATGTGCTTCTACCTCCGTTCTTTTAGGTCACTCGTGTTCCTGTCTCTTCTGGAAATAAGTGTTCACCACTGCCAATTCCATCCTTTTTGTGAAGTGCACCACCATCTGACCCTCAAAGTTCCTTTGGTGGATGCTGTACTTACCCGTCACTTCATCGCCCCAGTTTCCTTTGCCAACATGTCCATTGAAATCTGCACCAATCGCATCTCTCTCTCTCTGACCAGGATGTTCAGCACTATTTTTAGTTCCTTCCAGAATTTCTCTTTCAACTCGAGGTCACATCCAACCTCTGCATTTATCCGGGCTTCGGAACGGCCTACAGGTCGCACAAGATTGTGTTCTCCAAGGGCAGCAGATGGTCAAAAAAACAATCAAATAAAGTCAGCACATAAGTAACACAATTTACATACTACCTCGTCTATGTTAAAGTTAAAAGGGTATGTGGGTAAGAAGGTTTAAAGGACATGAGGATGAAAGAGATTCAAACCAATGGTTCTCACTCCAGTAGTTGCAGGTTGAGTCGTCCTCACTATCCTCGTTGGACAAGTTGTGTAGGTTGAACAAGATTATGCAATTACTCACGCTCGATATTTGTTCAACAGCAACTGGTGGATCACAAAAGCGAATTGTTGTTAGACAGCTAAGCAAAGGTCGTCTGGTCTGAGGGGCAAGTTTAAGTCGGCCTTTCTACTTGTCCGACTTCCTCACTAATAGTACTCACGGACCTCGTTCTATATGATACAAAGGTTTTGCAGGTGTTTTAGGTACTACCGATTGTTTTCCTCCTCAGCAAATATTTGGCTACTGATGCGTCTTGTTGTTAGCAAGCTAGGCTAAGCAAGGCCGCGCTGCTTCAAACGCAAACGAATACGGCTCGAATTTGGGTACTAAATTTCACAGATGATGATTCTTACTCCACTGAAGTCGTCCCCAGGGGCGTCCCATGTCGAGTATTCACAACATTCGGTCCAAATTCAGCATGATTTAATTACTGTACGATCAGGTTTGCCAGAGCTATCTCATTTTTCTGCCACCAGGTCGGGGACCGGAAGCAGACCCAAAGCCAAATCTACAATGGAATGGTTCACAAATAAACGTATCCAGGTGTTAGAATGGCCAAGTCAAAGTCCAGACCTAAATCCAAATGAGAATCTGTGGGCAGAGCTGAAGACTACTGTTTACAAATGCTCTCCATCCAACATCACTGAGCTCGAGTTGTTTTGCAAGGAAGAATGGGCAAGAATTTCAGTCTCTCGATGTGCAAAACTGATAGAGACATACCCCAAGCAACTTGCAGCTGTAATTGCAGCAAAAGGTGGCGGTGCAAAGTATTAATGCAAGGGGGCCGAATAATATTGCACGCTCCACTTTTCAGGTTTTTATTTGTTAAAAAAAGTTTAAAATATCCAATAAATTTCTTTCAACTTCACGATTGTGTCCCACTTGTTGATTCTTGACAAAAAATGAAATCGTTGTTTGAAGCCTGAAATGTGGCGAAAGGTTGAAAAGTTCAAAGGGGCCGAATACTTTCACAAGGTGTACTGTATCTAATCGAATGTGATGTACAAAACATTTTCTTATGTATTTGGATATTATGAAGTGTTGATAAAATACTTGTGTCCAGATCCTAAAGATGCCATCACTTTTCTTGAGAAGACCAAGGAAAAAGTAGGTTCACGAATACAACTCGTCACAGGAAAAAATGTTTTTGCTTAATAGACATCAAACAGGACAACCACTTGAAAATTAAAGACAACTTCATAAAAACCTGCTTACATAGAGTCAATTAAAATTTGGGCTGGGCAATGAATCAATCACACTTCATGTCCTTATAGACGCGTGATCCATATCATTAGAAAACACAATCAATGAAATGTACGATAAAAGGCCAGAATGCATTCTGTGGTAGGCTGCAGAGACTTAAAGGCTTTCGTCATTTATCTGCTTTGAATATCATGGAAAAGTTCATTTCCATATTTCCATTCATAAATTAAACATTCGTAGCTCCATCAAGAATCTAGCAGAGATCCAGACAGAGTGGAACGAGGCATGAGTCACAGTCTCAAAAACAACCACACTCAGACCCATTCGGGAGATGTACTACAACGTAGGAAAGCGTCTCAACTGGGCCACGGAGAAGAAAGTTTGACTGTTGGCCATAGGTCCAAGGCCATCTTTTAAATTTCAAGTAGTAAAATTCATTCAGGATTCAAGGTTCAATTGTTTGGAGGATTACTGAATAGAACAGTACCCAAGTTGCGTGAGCTGCTGTGTGAAATATCCAGAGTTATGATTTGCAATGCACTGCCAAGTGCATTTGTTGGTAAACTCAGCTTTCTTAAATCCAAGATAAACACAACAGTTTGCTATAATCATTCCTTCTGCTGAGGATATGGTGATCGAGATTTGATCCTCCAGCGGAACAATGCCATACCCATGCCACAAGAAACACCAAAACTTGGTTTAACCCTCATGCCAGCACGGTGCTTGACTTGCCAGGCAGTTCGCTTGATCTAAACCCCAGTGAGACTCTATAGGGTATTATCATGAGGAAAATGAGTGTCAACAGACCCAAAAACAATGACAAACTGGCAGCAAGCATCCAGGAAATGTGGGCTTCTATAACTTCCATGCAATGCTACAGGCTGATTGCCACTATGTAATTGTGCATCGAGATAGAGGTGCAAGCAAATTGATTCCCAACCAAGTATTGAAGATTAACATATCGTTTTAAAAGTACAGTATTTTGATTTGTTTTTAACATGCCCCTAATTTTCCTTTTACAAATACTGTGAAGTCAATGGTGATTTTCTTTTTTTCTTCCTCCCACAGTATTTTTGGATTTCCTTATTTTGTGGGTTTATGAGCTGGAATCCCAAATTACGAAAAAATAAGCAAATAACTACATTTTTTAATTGTTGGCTCTGAATGTGTAATCTATCAAGTTTAACTTTTTGAATTGAATTATCTTTTCCATGATATTCTATTTTTTGGAAAGGGTCAGCCACTGATTGTTAAGCAACGATTGTTCCTAAGCAATACGACAACACACCGCAAACGCGCTGTCAAGTTGCTAACTTTAAAATGAAAGCTTCACAAATAATACATCAATCCTTTGATTTTAAAAGATATTTGAAAATGATAACAGTAATCTCTATCATGCAATGAGCCCACTTAAGAAGAAAGTAGACTGTCCCATCAATGCACACAGGAAGGTTAAATTTGGATCTGAAAGCTCATTTTAGAAAAGGCTACACATATGCCTACTATAACTGATTTTCAAATATATATCTTAAAAATTTTAGGTATTCCAAGACAACTCCAGTTCTGGAGGACAATAGACTATCCCAGGACTCCATCAAAAGAAGGGTCCATGCAGATCTTTTTTGTGATTTCAAAATTGTCTCGTGAAATCTGCAGTTTCAACAATGAATTTATCTGATTAAAAAAAAAAAAAAGAAGTCAGTAGACCAACCCACTTCTGGGGGACACTTATGAACAAGTGTTTTGAATGAAATGGGGAATAATATTTGTCGACCTCTGTAGAACAGGGGTCACCAACTCTGTGCCCGCGAGTGCATGGTAACCCACAAGGACAATTTAAGGCTGCCCCCGAGGCATGTTCTAAAAATACCACAGCATTAAATTTTGAATCTGACTTGCTTATGTTATTTACATTTTTAAAATACCTGTTATGTTACATCATACAAAAAATTAAACGAAAATATTTTATGTATGTGTAATGAACTATGAAGTATGCTCCCAACAATTCATGTAGCCCTTCATACAGTTCTCACAAAGTAGCCCTCCGCCTCAAAAAGGTTGATGACCCCTGTTGTAGAGATTTGAAATTACATCTTAAAATAGTGATCTAAAGTCAGCCTTTTTTCTCCATGGCCTAAATTTGAATAGGATGGAAAAAAATAATATTGTATCAAGTATAATAAAAAACACATTTATTGTGATACTATTTTCGGTTTCAATTCTATTTTCAACGCCCATCCCTAGTTCTAGGGTTCCTATGCAAGTATGGAAAGCATCTAAAAGTATGGAATTTGATTTTAATAAATTTCCAGGTATGGAAAAGTATGAAACAATGGAAACTGTTTTGTGGAAACATAGTCACATTTTCAACAGTTATTACAGCTGTTTTCTAAAACAAAAATAAAATCTACAAACACTGATTGACCTGCATATATATCAGGGGTTGAGAACCTTTTAGGCTGAGAGAGCTATTAAATGCCAAAATGTAATTTCAGAAGAGCCAGGCAGTATTTTCAAAAGTAAATACAGGTGTATTTGAGCATTTATGTAAAACCGACACTTAGAATACAATAAGTCTCTGAATTCTTTTAAATAACATTATGATGTTGCTAACCAATGATGATTAAGAACACTTCTTTTACCGTTAATGTGACTTCTGGTGCTGCATGGTTTTGCTCATGGCTTTATAGTCTTTCATATGTCGTTAGGTTAAGCTTCATGCAGGGGTTGAGACTTCCATCTGTTAATCGTGAACATAATTCAATTTGTTTTGCCATCATGATGGTACGATGGTGAACAGTTCTTGCCAACAATAGCATGTCTTTTATTCGTTTGATTATCTTGTCTTTATGTGAAAAGTTGTCAAAAACCTCATTGGCAACATCAGCCACGAATGCTTTGGGATACTTTTCCATCTATGAATGGCTGTCCAGTCTTTCCAAAAAATGTAGAACTCCCCATCTTTTTTCTTTGACCAATCATTTGCACAATTAGTTGTTGGTATCTTCCCTGCATTTGGACCCTTCTGCACCTCACACCTCCAAATGTATGTAATACTCTGGTATTAGATAGAAACAAGGAGGTAGAAAGGAGCATTTTGACCTTTGTCTTTACTAGAGCATAATTAATATGGTGTTACAATTAACAGAATCAAACATAATTTTATAAGTCCAAAGTCGTATTTTTCCAGAAAACTACATTTTACTTTTATGTAAACAACACAATTTAGGCAAACTGGCTATCATTCAATCTGGCCCAGGTGAAAAGCAGTGAAGAAGCTGTCATTCTCTGCAAGACATCCATCGGCAGTCTCAAGCTTGAAATCAATGATCTGCCAGCAACGAAGGTGGGAATACCTCCAAATTTATTCATTGCTGTTTTTTTTTTTTTTTTTTTTTTTTTTTGTATCTATTTGGCTTCTCGTAGCACATACAGTGCCATGAGGTGTTTCCCCCGTCCTGATTTCATTTTTGTTCTTATCTATCTTACACACAGGTTTCAAATCTGTTAAAATTACTGCTTAGAGACAACCAAAGGACATACAAAATGCAGTTTTTGAGTGACAATTCAATTTAAGCCATTAAAAAAAAATCTAAATCTTTGATTGATGGTGCAATGAATTCTGCTGTGTACCAGAAAATCCTGAAGGAAAACATCCGACCATTAGTTAGTACCCTCAAACTCCCACTCTTGGATCATGCAGCAGGACAATGATCCGAAACACCACCAGCAAGTCAAGGCTCTGAAAGGCTCAAAAAAAAAAATAAATAAATAAATTAAGGTTTTCAAGTGGACAATTCAAATTCCAGATTTAAATCCAATTGAAATGCTTTATGCTAGAAAACCGTCCAAAATGGCGGCATTGAAACAATTCTGCAAAGAGTGGGGCAGATTTCCTCCAGAGTGGTGTGAAAGACGCAACACCAATTATCAAAAACGCTTTATTTCAGTCGTTGTTCCTAATAGTGGCACAACCCGTTATGTGCAGGGGGCAGTTACAGTTCACTGATGGTCGGAGGTTTTTTTTGTTTGTTTTTTTTTTTTGTGTGTGCCTTCATAAATATAAATATTTGAAAATTCCATTTTGTATATCTTGGGTTATCTCTGAGTGATATTAAAATTGGTTTAATGATTTGAAACCTTTGTCTGTGATATGCACAAAAACAGAAGTCAGGAAAGGGGGTGAACACTGTATTGAATGTCTGATTTGTTGATGATGCATAAATGGTAGCAGTCCCAACAAAGCACCAAAACAACTATTTTTCCAACACGCCGCCTTTTTATTTTTTCAAATGTAAAGAACATACATGCAAATCTTTCAACTTTTGTTGAAATCTGCTGTTTTGAAGCGAATTTCATGAATAGTCCATTTACCTAAATCTTATGGTTCCAATAAGTTTTACTGTGTGGTGGGGTTGTCGCCGTTTCCATCCATTTTCTGAGCCGCTAATTCTCACAAGGGTCGTGTGACTCCTGGAGCCAATCTCAGCTGTCATTGGGCAGGATGTAGAGTACACTCTGAAGTGGTTGCCAGCTAATCGCAGGGCACACGGAGACGGATAACAGTCACACTCACAATCGCACCGAGGGGCAATTTAACAGTCTCCAATTTATGCATGTTTTTGGGATGTTCGAGGAAACTGGAGTCCCTGGAGAAGACCCACGGAGGCACGGGTAGAACATGCAAACCCCCATACAGGCGAGGCTGGGATTTGAGCCACGGTCCTCAGAACTGTGAGGCCAACGCTCTAGAGTTGCACCACCTGTCGCCGTCATATGCTGTTTAAAGTGTTTGTAATGTCTAATTTCAAACTCAAATGATCTTATCTAAATGAAAATATATGTTCAACTGTACCATGAAAAACATGAGCTTTTCAATGTTTTTACCAAAAAATTTAAGCGTTTATGAATTAAAGTCCATAAACTTTGACCCAGTTTCCCGTGTATGAAAAACGACTCAATTCAAGGGCGCAGCCTCGTACGTCACCTCAGGTGGACCTGCTATTGTGTGACTGAGACTGTCTGGTTATGGCATCAGTTCACCATGTGAAATTATATTTATGGTGGAGCAAGATATTACCAGCTATTGCTCTCAAATTAACATTGCAATATTTTAAACAGATTTCGTTCATTAAAATCCTTATTTGTGAAAACATACCAATTTAGACTGTGGACTACGTTTGTTTTGGTGCGATAATAAACGCGCCTTGTACACGCAAATTAGTGACGCACATTATACTGCAGATAGTTTCTCATACAAGTACAGGCAGAGCCATCGTGCTGTACAATGAATGCCTGGGTGGTCGCGTACCTACTTACTAAATACACGGCATTTGCATCATTTATTAGCAAGACCGAAAATTTTGTATATACATTCAGGATATCGGAACCTTTACTATTTATCAGTTCATGACTAACTAACCCAAACAACAACTTCACAAATGCTTACCAGTCTTTGTTTCCAACACGAGGCATATCCTGCTCCAAGCGTCTGACTGCTTGTTCGGCACTTTTTTCTGCATTCGAAAGTGTGTGCTGTCTAACTGGCTCAAATTGATAACCTTTAATGCCTTTATAAAGCTCATATGCTTCATGGTCCTCGTGGGGCCCTTCAGAATAGTGTTCATCGCTCAAGATATCGGAAAATTCACCGTCTTCCAATGCTCGCTATTGTTTACACCAGTTATGACGTCACATTCCTACTCGGCTGTTTCCGCTTTGTTTTCGTCTTTTTTTTTTCAGTAAATCCAGCAATGTGCAATAATTTTTTGCCAATAATCAAAATTTTTTCCTTCATAACAGAATTCAGATTCAAATTCTGCATTAAAAAAAACTGTATAACACTAGCAAAAAGGTGCACTGAGGACATTCCATACACTTTAATTCATACTCCTTGAACACTTGGGAGCTAGATCCATCCCACCATCCACAAGCTTTAAACATCTCAAGGAGCAATGTGCAAGCATTCATATTGACATGGAAGGGGTATCGGGCCACTGCAAATCTACCGAAACCCGGTCATCCCTCTAAACTTTGACCTCGAGCAAGGAGAAGACTGATCAAAGATGCAGCCAAGAGGGATACAGTGAAGAAAATAAGTATTTGAACATCCTGGTACATTGCAAGTTATCTCACTTAGAAATCATGGAGGGGTCTGAAATTTTCATCGTAGGTGCATGTCCACTGTGAGAGAGATAATCTAAAAACAAAAATCCAGAAATCGCAATGTATGATTTTTTTTTTTTTTTTTTTTTTAAACAATTTGTGTGATACAGCTGCAAATAAGTATTTGAACACCTATCAGCTAGAATTCTGAATCTCAAAGACCTGTTAGTCCGCCTTTAAATGTCCACGTCCACTCCATGTATAATCCCGAATCAAATGTACCTGTGTGAGGTCATTAGCTGCATAAAGACACTTGTCCACCCCATACAATCAGTAAGACTCAAACTTGTAACATGGCCAAGACCAAAGAGCTGTCCAAAGACACCAGAGACAAAATTGTACAACTCCACAGAGCTGGAAAGGGCGACAGTGAAATTGCCAAGCAGTTTGGAGAGAAAAGGTCCACTGTTGGAGCAATCATTAGAAAATGAAAGAAGCTAAACATGACTGTCAATCTCAATCGGAGTGGAGCCCCATGCGAGATATCACTTTGTGGGGTCTCAATGATCCTCAGAAAGGTGAGGAATCAGTCCAGGACTACACGACAGGACTTGGTCAATGACCTGAAAAGAGCTGGGACCAATGTTTCCAATGTGACTCTTGGTAATACGCTAAGACATCATGGTTTGAAATCATGCATGGCACGGAAGGTTACCATGTTTAAATCAGCACATACAGGCCTGTCTTAAATTTGCCAATGACCGTTTGGATGATACAGAGGAGTCATGGGAGAAAGTTTTGTGGTCAGATAAGACCAAAATGGAACTTTTTGGTCATAATTCCACTAACACTGTTTGGAGGAAGACGAATGATGAGTTCCATCCAAAGAACACCATCCCTACTGTGAAGCATGGGGGTGTTAGCATCATGCTTTGGGGGTGTTTTCCTGCACATGGGATAGGATGACTGCACTATATTAAGGAGAGGATGACTGCGGCCATATATTGTGAGATTTTGGGGAACAACCTCTTTCCCTCAGTCAGAGCATTGAAGATGGGTCGTAGCTGTGTCTTTCAACATGACAATGACCCAAAGCACACAGCCAGGAAAACAAAGGAGTGGCTCCGTAAGAATAATATCAAGGTTTTGGCGTGGCCTAGCCAGTCTCCAGATCCAAACGCAATAGAAAATCTTTAAAGGGAGCTGAAACTCCGTGTTTCTCAGTGACAGCCCAGAAACCTGTCTGATCTAGAGAAGATCTGTGTGGAGGAGTGGGCCAAAATCCCTCCTGCAGTGTCTGCAAACCTGGTGAACAACTACAGGAAACGTTTGACTTCTGTAATTGCAAACTAAGGCTACTGTACCAAATATTAACATTGGTTTTCTCAGGTATTCAAATACTTATTTGCAGCTGTATCACACAAATAAATCGTTAAAAAAAATCATACATTGTGATTTGGGGATTTTTATTTTTAGATATCTCACAGTGGACATGCACCTACAATGAAAATTTTAGCCTCCTCCATGATTTCTAAGTGGGAGAACTTGCAATATAGCAGGGTGTTCAAATACTTATTTTCTTCACTGTAATTTTGAATATTACTCTGCAGCGGACTAATCTGCCGTTGCTTCAGTTAGGCCTGTGCACTCGGGCCCTGCTTTGAATAAGTCACAGAAGTCGACAAGACCAGAAAAAAGCTTTTGCAGTTTCAATGGTTTAAATAATGCTCGCTACTTTTATTATTATTGCATTATTGATCAATTATTGCTTAACCAATAACTATTTCGTCCGAAACTATGAATTTCATTTCGCATTGGATGCTGTTTGCATTAATCCAATTTAAGCGCTAGTGACCGTTAAGTCAAGTTAACCAACCATATGACAAGTAAGTCACATGACCTCATACAAAATCCTTTATTGGGCTTTTCAGGCATAGGTATGAACACTAGATAAGCATGGCCGGATGATCAATGTGCCTAAGTGTCAACCATTTTGAGAAGGTTATTGTTAACATGAAGGCAATGACACGCATCTCTTGTTTACATTTAGACAAACAAAAACATTGTTTTTTATGTATTATATTGTGTATTGTATTTGTTGCAAAGCACATATGACATTGGTGACTAGAGTTGATCTGCTAATACATCTTGTATTAATTAGGAAACCCTTCTAAAATTATCATATTAGTTTATGGATATGAATGTACTAAATGTTTGAGTGATGTGAGGGATTATGTCAATGGCCAATAAAGACAGAAAAATATTGTATTTAATATTTTCCCAGAAGCTTCATTTGGGATTAGACTTAGAAGTTTGTAATAGTCTAAAATTACATGGAACACTGATTTTCGTTAATTCTTTTCCAGAATGAGCGTGAACTATTACTGTGCCACAGTTTGAAACAAAAATTAGCTGCAGGTGGAGATGGTCCTGCCTCAAGTTGGATGCCAAAACAATAAAACGGGGCAAACATAATTTTAATCTTAAATTTGTGCATCATGGTGTACTTGTAACTACTTTTTCTTTTTGATTTTTCAACCGCTAGATATCTCCCTAACCTGTTGTAAATACTTACACTAAATCGTCTCTTTAAACCCCCCCCCCCCTGTCTGTTCTAGAAACTAATTGAGGAGGTTGAGGAAATGTTGAATAATTTACCAGGTGTTACATCGGTGCATGGCAGGTTTTATGACCTCTCAAGCAAATATTATCGCATCATTGGAAACCACGCCTCCTATTACAAGGACGCTCTGAGATACCTTGGTTGTGTGGACACCAAAGACCTTCCAGGTTAGCTCTCACAGATAGGGAATAAAGTAGAATGAGAAAATAATTTTGCTCATCTTCACAGAGACAGAGAAACAGGAAAGAGCCTTCACACTGGGATTAGCCGGCCTTTTGGGAGAAGGCGTGTACAACTTTGGCGAACTGGTTGGATATTAACTAAATCTTTATCATATGTTGTTTTAACAATATAAATCGATAGTGGTATTGGCTGTGTGTTGCAGTTGATGCACCCAGTGCTGGAGTCCCTGAGAAACACAGATAAACAGTGGCTCATTGACACATTGTATGCTTTCAATGGAGGCAATGTAGAAAAATTCCAGGGCTTTAAGTCTGCATGGGGCCAACAGGTCAGTGGAATTCATGTCATGTACAAAAATGCTAGCGATACAATAAGAATGTAACAAGGTATTTTCTAAAACATTCAGCTCTCCTAGTTGTATGATTTTTATATGAAGTATTAATTGTTGTATGTAATTCTGTCAATTTAGATTCAAGGCAGGGTTTGAGGGCTAAGTGCAAATATTGATTATGCTTTTGCCCCCCCCTCCCCCTGCCACCCTGATTTTAGCCTGACCTTGCAGCACATGAATCCAAACTGATGCAGAAGATCCAGCTCCTCTGTGTAATGGAGGTGAGAGACACATAGTGTTGCAAAAAAGTATTTGGTTGGACACAAATTGTACAAGTTCTACCTCTTTAGAGGCCTGTAATTCTCATCCTAGGTATACTTCAAGTATGGAAGGGGAGGGGGGGGGGATCCAGGAATTCAGTCTGAATTTTTTTAAATAATTTACAAACTGGTGGAAAGAAAAGTACAGTAATCCTTAATTTTTTGTGTTTAATTAGGACCAGAACCAAGCAGGGGGGCATGTATGTTTGTGGCTACCAGAACATTTAAAATATGCAGACAGTATTTGTACTTTGCATATTTGAAACAAAAAGAGGTATTTAGTTAAATCTTTGTTTATAGAACTTTGCAAATAAATGTATATAAATGTGTAAAATATAAAATACTATTATATTACTGTATAGTTAGCATTCAATACTCTGAGACTCTTCTGCTGGAGGCACTGGCCATGTAGCTCAGTTTTTTACCTTTGAGATGGGGAGTTGTGTGTTTGAGAGAGAGAGAGAGAGAGAGAGAGAGGGGGGGGGTACCAAAATTTTAAAAAATATGTCAACAGTATAGTATTTATACTTTGCATACAGTCTAGTTCAGGGGTCGGCAACCCGCAGAAATGTCAACATTTCTGTCAATGAAGATTTGAGTCATAGACTGCAACGCGTGGTGCTTCGAGCTCGGCGTGGCGGGTGCCTGTCACATATAAACCGGCACTTGTGTGATGGGCCATGGATTGCAAGGGGTAAAAGAGAACGATAGTTGAGGAGAACAGCGGATTCAACAGTTCTAGGACCGAATCATTTGCTTTCGCTGCCAACACTACATTTTAATGAGAACGTGTCCAGTCGTAAAATGAATAATGTGGAAAGATATTTCCAGGGAAGGCATGCTACATCTGCAGCAGAGTTGGGAGTGAAAAATTCTCTCACCAGAAAGCCCAGCTTGCCCAAAGCCAAAAATGGAACACAATTGAAAGACTCGCAACACCCGAGAAAACTACTTTGAAACATAGAATGCTCTTCCAGACAGTTTCAGGAACATGAAGAAATATGCATTTGGAGTATTAGCCATCTTGGATCAACATACCTGTGCAAGCAGCTATACAAAATGAACTACATTAAATCAAAATACTGTACCGCAATCGCCTCACAGTCAAGAGCTTGTAGTCATGTCAAGATTAAAGTTAATATTTTACAAGGCTAATTGTGAGAAGCGTTGCAGTGATGTCCGAAAACAGAAGTGACATACATTGTGTAACAATACAATTCTGTCATAGGCATATGTTTAGCAACAGTGTCTGTTTATTACGTGGCTTTTTTTTTTCAGTACATAGATGGAATGACATCAAGGGATATTATTTTGTTACTCAGGCCTGAGGACGGCTGCATTGTCTCGTGCTTGACAAAAAAGAAGATGCTATATTTTACCTTGCACTCACTTAGCATTCGCTGAAAACTATAGATAATACACAGAATTCAAACAAACCATTATTTTTGCGTGGATTAATTCATGCCATAATAGTGCGCCACAAAAGCGTTACTTCCGCCGTCTTTGATCATATCCAAAAGTTTTACTTTTTTTCTGATCGTCATCTTCATCTTCCTCTTGAGAGCTTTGAAGGAAGCTTTCGCATCGGCATAGTGCTTCGGTGGTATTATGAAAATGAGACCCTATTACGCAGTCAACAGCATAGATGGAAATGGCAGAATAGAAGGACAAAGGAATGGGTGCAACAGAGGTTGCTGGGTGAGGTTTGCATGATGCGCAGCAAATCAGCTCACAAGATAAATCCACACATACTCTCATTGGTTGATGTGCTGGGGACCAATCCCACACACCATGTATCAATGCATCTTCCTGAAATCTGCCAATATGGCTGTATTTTTCCAATTTTATATTTTTGATTATTATTTTGGGGGGGCTGCTGTCTTTTGTCAATAACAAAGGTTAACAATCTCAGTACATTGTTCAATACAGTTTGTTAACAATGATGGAGGTCACGTGTTTTCTGTAAGTCTTCACAAGGTTTTCACAGACTGCTGCTGGTATTTTGGCCCATTCCTCAATGCAGATATCTTTGTAAGCATTGATATTTTGGGGCTGTCGCTGGTTAACACAGACTCTCAAGTCCCTCCAAGGATTTAGTATGAAGTTGAGATTTGGGGACTGGCTAAGCCACTCAAGGACCTTGAAATACTTCCTTCAGGGCCACTCCTTCGTAGCTGAGGCAATGTGTTTGAGTTCATTGACAACCTGAAAGCCCTGGCCACGTTTCATCTTCAGTGCCTTTGCTGATGGAAGGGTGTTTTCACTCAAAGTCTCATATTCCATGGCCCCATCCATTCTTTGCTTTTCACAAATAAGTTGTCCTGGTCCCTTTACAGAAAATTCGCCCAAAGCGTGATGTTTTCACCCCCATTCATCACATTAAGGGGGGCTCACAATTCTTCTCCAAACATAAGTTGCGTTTTTAGCATAAAGTTTGAATTTGGTTTCATCGAACCATTCTGGATCATCGAAATGGTCTCTAGCCACCTCCCGCCTTGCCTCTACATGTACTGCAAGACTTGAATCCCTGGTGAAGTAGTGTTACTGATGTAAGCCTTTGTTACTTTGGTCCTAGCTCTCTGCTGGTCATTCAACTGTGAAATGCTCTCTAGCAAACTTCAGACGGGCCTCTACATGTACTGCAAGATTTGAGTCCCTGGTGAAGTAGTGTTATTGATGTAAGCCTTTGTTACTTTTGTCCCAGCTCTTTGCTCGTCATTCAACTGATCCCCCCCGTGTGGTTGACTGATTTTTACTCAACCTTCTTGTGATCCTTTTGACGCCACAAGGTGAGATCTTCCTCGGAGCCCTAAATTGAGGGAGAGGGAGTCTCTGGTCTTGGCCTTACTGGAGTTAGTGTGTAACTGTTTGAAGTTGTGAACGGGTGTATTTTATACTGATAACAAGTTCAAACGGGTGCCATCATTACAGGTAACAAGTGAGCATCATTTTAAAAGAAGATCTGAAGAAGTCTGTGAGAGATTAAAATCTTGTTTGCAGATGACCAAAGACTTATTTACACCATAATTTGATCAAATTGATAATCAACACTGATTTCTGATTTTGTCTCTTTTGGGTGAGGTATACCTATAATTAAATTTACAGGCCTCTGAGTGCGAGAACTTGCACAATCGGTGGCTGACCAAATACTTCTTGTCCCACTGTACATTCAGGTTGTAGTTGAGGAGCATCAAAACAAGCACCAAATCAATTAAGGACTTGTTGCTTAAATTAACAAGTGTGTCAACATTTCATTCTCAGTAAAAAGGCAGTCAAATTACAGTTTTTGTATTTTGTTGTTCCAACAAAAGTAGACTGAGAAATACGGCACATACCCCTGTTCATGAACCAATTAAATTATGAACATTTTTAAATAAATATTGCTTTAGTTCACAAAGTATTCTTCAGATAGCAAACAATCACAGCATCCACATGGTATGGTAATCTGTGCTTTCTTTCAAATGACGTTAACATTATTCACACCATATGTCACGTATTTCAGTTATTTTTGTGCTATCAGGAAGCCTTGCAAAGTCCCCTCTTTACAGAAGTGCCAGGTGAGCTCATACTGAAGAGGTCTACTTGTGTCCCAGCCCACCCCTCCACCCCGGGGGTGCACTGGGCATTTGAGTTACAATGTCCACTCATTTTAAGAAGAAAATTTGCTTTGCTTCACAGTCGCTGAACATATAGTTTCACGTGAAAGTGCTGCTGTTAAATAATGGCTTATGATCACACCCTTGCTGTGTTGCAATTTTTTTTTAAAGTACATATTGGTTTGTCCCAAAGGTCTACGGATTATAATGTTTGTTTTTTTTTAATGGATTTTTCCAGTATACTTACTATGATGTGCTTCCATGCGACAAAGGAGAACCAGTCATCATAGTGCTTTTCATGGTAAAATACAAACGAGGAGACTCATGCAGGAGCTGCTGTCGTCCACAACTCACCCGCGGATACACTGACGTCACTCGCCACCCCACCAAGTCTTTCCCTTAAAGATACATATATAACTTACAGATCCCATAAATGTTTTTGGAATGTGGGAGGAAACCGGAGTGCCCGGAGGAAACCCACGCAGACACGGGAAGGACATGCAAACTCCACACAGGCAGCTCCGGGATTGAACCCGGGATCTCAGAACTGTGAGACCAACGCTTTATCAGCTGATCCACTGTGTCGCCCTGTTCAAGATGTGTGATGTAATAAGTTTGTTAGAAGTAGTGATTTCCAACCTTTATGGAGCCAAGGCACATGACATTCGCGGATGACATTGTGATCTGCAGTGAAAGCAGGGAGCAGGAGGAGGAACAATTAGAAAGACGTAGGTATGCCCTGAAAAGGAGAGGAATGAAAATTACCTGAAGTAAAACACAATATATGTGGGTGAATGAGAGGGGCAGAAGAGTAAGAGTTGAAGCTCCAGGAAGAAGAGAGAGCGAGGGTGGACGACTTCAAATACTTGGGGTCAACAATCCAGAGCAATGGTGATTGTGGTAAGGAAGTGATGAAACTGGTCCAAGGAGGTCGGAACACCTCGCGAAAAGTGTTTGGTGGCTCACATGACAGAAGAGTCTCTGCTAGGATGAAAGGCAAAGTTTATAAAACAGTGGTGAAGCCAGCTATGATGTACGGATTAGAAATGGTGGAACTAAAGAGACAATGGGAAGCACAAATGAAGATGTTGGAGTTCTTTTAGGAATGAGGAGGTTTGATTGGATGACAATAGAGCACATCAGAGGTAACACCAAAGTTAGAAGTTTTGGAGTCAAGGTTCGAGAGAGCAGACTTCGATGGTTTGGACATGTCCAGAGGCGAGAGAGTGAGTATATTGGTTGTAGGGTGGTGAGGATAGAACTGCCAGGCAAAAGAGCGGGAGGAAAACCAAAGAGGTCAGTGGATGTTGTGAGGGAAGACATGACTGCAGTTGGCACAAGGCAAAGGGAAGAGAAGTCAGTACCACCCTAGTACGACATTTAAGTTGAGTACTGACAATAAGAACAAACTAACAAGAACCAACCACAATAGACATTCAAATAATAGGAACTATTCCTTAGAGTCACGGTTGTACAAAATGCAGAGCCTTCTAGCATTTAGAGCAATTAAGAGTGCGTCAACGCCCCAAATATATTCAGATTATCCAGGGTGCCCTTACCCATTCGTGGCTCACCATGATAGTCCAGTGCAATAACAAGTGTGCAAAGGGAGCAGTTTAAAGTGATGAATCGTGTGATATTCTACTGTATATATTACTAATACAAATACTGATTGGACCAGCAGGATATGAGGATACTTGGGGTCAACAATCCAGAGCAATGGTGAGTGTGGCAAGGAAGTGAAGAAACTGGTCCAAGCAGGTTGAAACAGCTAACGAAAGGTGTCTGGTGTGTTATGTGACAGAAGAATCTAGGATGTAGGACAAAGTTTATAAAACAGTGGTGAAGCCGGCCATGATGTACAGGTTAGAGACTGGCACTGAAAAGACAACAGGAAGCAGAGCTGGAGGTGGCAGAAATTAAGAGAATGGAATAGAATAAAGGTTCTCACTAGGGGTGAGCAATTTGGATAGGATTAGAAATGAATTATAAATTAGAGGGCCAGCCAAATTTGAATATTTTGGAGACAAGGTTCGAGAGAGCAGACTTGGCGTTGAGCAGTGATGCGAAGAGAAATCACCCATTGTGATGGTCTCTCACAATGGGCATGCATCTAAGATGAAAATTTCAGACCCTTCCATGATTTCAAAGTGGGATATCTTGCAAGCCTCAAGCCGTCACCTTATCGTGGTGGAGTGTTTTGTTTGTCCCAATGATCCTAGGAGCTAAGTTGTCTGTGGCTTCATGGCCTGCAAACACCAACAGTGCAGGATGCTGTCAAGCTGAAGAATGAGTCCCATTGGGCATTTCTGGCCTGTGGGACTCCCGAGGCAGCTGTTAGGTATCGGCTGGCCAAGCGCAATGCAGCTTCGGTGATCGCTGAGGCGTCGGAGGAGACCACCAAAACCCAGGCGTGGGAGGAGTTCGTTGAGGCCATGGAACCCGACTTTAAGATGGCTTCAAAGAAATTCTGGTCCATCGTCCGGCGTCTCAGGAGGGGAAAGCATTGTACCGTCAATACTGTGTACAGTGGGGACGGGGGGTGCTGCTGACCTCAACTCGGGATGTTGTGGGTCGGCGGGGAGAATACTTCGAGGCCCTCCTCAATTCCACCAACACGCCTTCCCATGAGGAAGCTGAGTAAGGGTGCTCTGAGGTGAGCTCTTCAATCTCTGGGCTTGAGGTCACTGAGGTGGTTAAAAAGTTCCTTCGTGTCAGGGCCCCAGGGGTGGATGAGATTTGTTCAGAGTTCCTAAAGGCTCTGGATGTTGTGGAGCTCTTCTGGTTGACACAACTCTGCAACGTCGCATGGACATCAGGGACAGTCCCTCTGGATTGGCAGACTGGGGTGGTGGTCCCCCTTTTCAAGAAGTGTGATCGGAGGGTGTGTTCCAACTGTAGAGGGATCACACCCCTTAGCTTCCCTGTTAAGGTCTACTCAAGGGTACTGGAGAGGAGGGTCCATTGGGAAGTCGAGTCTCTGATTCAGGAGGAGCAATGTGGTTTTCGCCCTGGCTCTGGAACAGTGGACTAGTTCTACACCCTCAGCAGGATCCTCGAGGGTGCATGGGAGTTCGCCCAACCAGTCTACATGTGTTTTGTGGACTTGGAAAAGGCATTCAACCGTGTCTCTTGGGGAGTCCTGTGGGGGGGGAGTATGGGGTACCCATCCCCCTGATACAAGCCGTTCAGCCCCTGTATGACCGCTGTCAGAGTTTCCGTGAGAGTTGGACTCCGCCAAGGCTGCCCTTTGTCATCGATTTTGTTCATAACTTTTATGGACAGAGTTTCTAGGCCCATCTGAGGCGTAGAGGGTGTCCGGTTTGGTGGCCTTAGCATCGCATCTCTGCTCTTTGCAGATGATGTGGTTCTGTTCTGCTTCATCAAGCCACGGTCTCCAGCTCTCACTGGAGCGATGAGAATCGGCACCTCCAAATCCGAGATGGTCCGATGGTCCTCAGTCGGAAAAGGGTGGGGTGCCCTATCCGGGTCGGGGATGAGATCCTTCCTCAAGTGGAGGTGTTCAAGTATCTTGGAGTCTTGTTCACGAGTAGAGAAGAATGGAGTGGGAGATCGACAGACGGATTGGGTGCAGCGTCTGCAGTGATGCGGACTTTGTATCAGTCCGTTGTGGTAAAGAGGGAGTGAAGTCGAAAGGCGATGCTCTCAATTTTTACCAGTCAGTCTACATTCCTACCCTCACCTATGGGCATGAGCTGTGGGTCGTGACCGAAAGAACAAGATCCTGGATACAAGCGGCTTAAATGAGTTTCTTCCGCAGGGTGTCTGGGTTCTCCTTTAGAGATTGGGTGAAAAGCTTGGTCATCCGGGAGGAGCTCAGTGTTGAGCCACTACTCCTCCGCATTGAGAGGAGCCAGATGAGGTGGCTGTGGCATCTGATTCGGATGCCTCCTGGACGCCTCCCTGGTGAGGTGTTCCCACCGGAACAAGATACCGAGGACGACCCAGGACACGCTGGAGAGACGATGTCCCTCGTCTGGCTTGGGAACACCTCGGGATCCCTCCGTAAAAGCCTGGAAGAAGTGGTTGGGGAAAGGGAAGTCTGGATATCCCTGCTGAAGCTATTTCCCCTGCGACCCGACCCGAAAAAGCGGTAGATAATGGATGGATGGATAACTTGCAAAATCGCACAGTGTTCAAATACCTGTTTTCCTCACTGTATATTGTTCCTACTGTTGTTAAATTAGATATTCACAGACTTTGTACGTTTATTTACAAACCTTGTTTCCAAACAGTGACTGCAACACGGCAGTAAAACAGCTAAAATAAAAATAACAGAAAAGTCATTGTTTTTATTCCCCCTCCTGTTCACTCACTCCACTAATTGTCTTCAGTATCGGAGTTGAAGCAGCTCAGGAAGTCACCGTCACACTAGAACGGTCTCTCTGTCACTCCCGATGTCATTTTCAGAGGTTGCACGGTGTGCCATGGGAAATTTAGAGTGCTCATGACACACTAATGTGTGGGAAGGGTGTATATTTTTTAAATATACCATATTTTACGTACGACAGCATGCACCAGTTAATAGGCTGTGCCCACTCTGTTTAGCGGTTTTTTTTTTTCCCATGAATGAGCCACGCCAGACCATACGCCCCGGATATTATGTATACCATACGCACTGGTACATTGTAAAAATTAGATATTCATACAGAATGACTTTATTTACATATCTTGATTCCAAATAGTGACTGTAAAACAGCTCAAACATAACAGAAAAGTCATTGTTTTTATACATCCTCCTCCTTTTCACTCAAACCACAAACATATCAGTGTTGAAGAGCTTCAGAACGTCACTCCAGTCTCTGTCACTCTGTCATTTTCATCTTGAGTTAACGCTGAAGTTCTGCTATTCTCCTCACGTAGCAGTCCAGCCTTTTAATGCGTTAGTGATAGTAGATTCTTTCAAACTGCTCCACATATTTAAAATCCACCAGAAGACCTTCCCATGTGGCCAATTTTTGAAAGATTAAATATATACAGGGTTCGTACGGGTCAGGGAATTTCTGGAATATCATGGGAAGGAATGTTGCCTTTTCCAGGTCTTGGAAAGTCCGCTAAATAAAAAATAAATTTGGCTTGGTTCAGGGAATTTCATGGGATTTTCAGTCACTGGTGCAATCACACTCGCAAATCTGCACAGTCGAGCACGAAAAATCACGCGCGTAAAATTTGTTGCAAGTAGAAATACATAGACATTCTCAGTGCACATGAAAATCAATCCAGCACGGTGAACCACAGCCTGACTCCTCTTTTTTTTTCCCCTCTCAACACAGAAGCACACTCTCCTGATAGATTACGTGACTCCGCCCCCCTTCGGCTCTTAAAGGGGTACACTCATGATTACGAACACCATTGAACGTGCTGCTTGGGTTTATTCTCGATAATAATGGTAAAAGTAAAAAAAAAAAAGGAAAAAAAAGTGCTGTTGCTTAAATGAATATCGGGTTATGTGGATAATAGAAGAAAAAGTGGTGAAACTGGATGACATTTTCTTTTCTTTTTTTTTTTTTTTTTTTTTTTTTTTGAGTAAAAAAGGTCTCATCTGAACCCAAAGTAGAAAGTACAGGATGAGATGGTGTATGTTAAAATTCCACCTTGGCACAGTCTGATAGAGGATAAAAGCATTGACAATACAGTGCACAAAAAGCTAATTCTGTATTTTAAATATAGGAGACCTCATAACATTAACCTTAAAACTGGTTGGTAGCATCATTCAGCTTTCAACATGCATTGCGAAAGACATTCTGCAAGCAAGAATTCAGTTTTACACCAAGAAAAACAGACAGGGATATCATTGTGGGTTAAAAAAAAAAAATGAAACAAAGTTGGATGCGATGTTTCAAATTTACAGTTCATAGTTGGCTTGGTTTGGTTACTAATGTAAGTTTTTGTGTGTTGACATTTTCATTGTAAGTTTGCAAAAACAAAACATTTTTTCAAAAATGCTGTAATCTGAATCTTTGAATGTAACTTCAATGGATGACACTGATCTGACCACAGTGCATACATCTGATGTTGCTCACCATGGACAAAGGGGACACTCACGGCCTTAATGTGCTTGCTCAGACATGTAAAAAATTAGAGGTATTGTTGGTTGTAGGCAAGTTTGAAGCCCAAGACTTGCTTGCATAAAGCCTTCATAACTAAAGAATACTCTTACCTTAAAACGCAGCAGATAAGAAACCACTTATGAGTGTGCTTTACTGTCATGTTGTAGTGATAGGATAAGCAAACTCAAAGGTGAATGGTAAAAGCATGCCCATGTCCCTGCTGATTACACGCAAAGCCAATGAGTTTCTTATCAGCAGTACTTTTACACTTGTAATTATAGTTTATATTTTTAATAACCATAAATTTCACAGTCATTATGATGCACTTACTATATTGTTAAGCTTTGGCACTTATTATTTAAATGGCAACATCATATCGCTGAAATATTGCTGTCTGCCACAACCAGTCAATCCAATATTAGTCATGGAATTTTGTATTGAGTTGCTGGAAAGTCATGGAAAATTCATGAAATTTTGATTCTCTGGAAGTGTAACAAACCCTGAATGTATATTTTACATGCATGAGTGTTGTACAGCATCCTGATTTTAAGGCACTGAAAACTAGGGCAGTCTTTTTCTACACAGGCTAAAGGTAGCTCCGTCTTCTTCTACAGCCAATTGAGGTGCATTCTTCTAGTTCAGTGATTCAGTGAAAACGACCTAGAGTTGTGCTCTTAAAATATTGCTTCCTCCGGGGTGCCTCTATTTTTAGCCAAGACTTTAGTTTTTTTTTTTTTTTTCGACCGACATGAAATCAGACAAAAAAAAATTTCAGTTTTATGTCAGTTAAGATTACCATAGTTATTTAGATTTGCCAAATGCCAGAATAAATATCCTATTGAAATATTGGCACCCCAGGAGTGCCTATTTATTTTTGGGTGAAAATACTGTATATTAGTTAAAAATAATGTGTCAGAAAATCAAGATGCAAAAACTTGAACATTTATTAATCACTTTGGATCCAATATCCTCTCTAATCTGTTGAGTTCATATGAATTCCTGGCTAAAGAAATGCCTGAACGTGAGAAGATAACTTCAATTTAGACCGGCACTGAAAATATCATTGTAATATTCCCTAAATGTTTGAAGAGAGGCCCCGTAGCTCAGTGGTTAGAGCAATGGTTTGGTAAACCAGGGGTTGTGGGTTCGTATCCCACTGGGGCTTCAGGAAGGGCATCCGGTGTAAAAATTGTGCCAAACATATATATATGCGTTTATCTGAGATGATATGCTGTGGCAACCCCGAAAGGGACAAGCCGCAAGAAACACATTCCCTAAAGGTTTGAAGACGATCCGTGCAATAATTACACCTCTTTGAATTCTGACAAGAAAAAGCCCTTCAGGCACTGCTGTGGACCACAGCAATGTTTTGCTGTATGTTCTTTAGTTTGATCTGTCCATGGTAGCTACAATAATGATTGTCTAAATTTTCTGTAGTACTGCTTGCAAGAAAATATAGTCTCTCAATAGTGACTGACTACCTCATAATGAAGCTTTTCTCGTTTGTTTTTGCAGATGACTTTCACACGTCCAGCAAACCATCGGCAGCTGACCTTTACTGAAATTGCTCAGAGTGCCAAAATCCCTGTTAATGAGGTTTGTGAGATAATGATATTTTGGATAGCCTTTGGATAACGATTTGACAGGATAATGTAATTTGCAAAGTTTCTACCCATTAATCCAGGCATGTCAAACTCAGTTTGGCTCTGGGGCCGGATCCAGAGTTTCTGTTCTCAGGGGAGGCCGGATCAGTAAAAGAATGTCAACTCCAAATATTTAGCTTTGTTTTCCAGTACTATGCTTTATCATTCAGCCTACATTTGTTGCCTACCCTACACATTATAATCACGGTTGACAAGGGATCTTTTCCAAGCACAACACATTTATTCAAACAATGGAGGAAAAAAAAAAAGGATTTGCATGTTTGGTGGTGAATGTGTTAACTGGTTTATTTTAACAGTTGAGTGAATGCAGTTTTACACCACTCACCACACACTAAAGGAACTCAAGTGGGAGCTATGAAAAAATATTTTCGCCTTAATAGTAATACTGTTTTGAAATAAATAAAAAAACGAAATACAAAATAAAATAAATAAAAAGCAATAGCAGTGCATGGGCAATAAGATTACATCAGATCAAACTACTTGGCTGGGCCTACTGAAGGTGAGAATATACTGCACAATATTAATTGCCTTTAATATGAAATCAGAATAATCTTATTTTTAGTGATCTGTATTCATGAGTGCAAACAAATTTCGTGTCATCACACGTTTTTTTCTTCCTCACTGTACTCCTGCAGTCTAGGGTTAACTTAGGCTGCTGGCTCCTGAAACTTGACATGTTTTTGGCTTCACAAGTGCATCAATATTAGGTGTGAAATCCTTATTAGCATCACATTTAACCATGTTATTCAAGTGTTTATTTGTTGACTTTGAGCGCTACTTTATATTATTATTGTTCATTACGGAGAACCCCTGTTCACAAAGATAAGTAGTCCCAAACATGGATAGCACCTTTGCAGCCATGGCTGTTGATTTGGGTAACCTGGCACAAGATATTGATAAAATGTATCCAATCCCATGGATCCAAATTTATCCTTCATAGCGGAATCGCACTGCAAGTCAATAAGCTTGAGTTGAACGTCAGCTGGCATATCAGAAGGCGTCACTGTAAATGGCGAGCGAAAAAAGCCAAATTTGTTCTCAAGTTCACTGAAACCTCTGCTCAATCTCTCGCATCAAATCTGCCATGTTGTCTTTATCCCATAAAGTCATTGCCTTCGTACACACAGGTATGAGACGAGAAATACGCGGTGTCACCCGTTGGATAGCTGCGACTCCCTGTGACAGTTTCATCTTGAACGCACTTATGCTGTTGTAATATTGAGTGACAACTCTGTTACGACCTTGGAATGTAGTGTGGTGCCGAACACTGCAACTGGCTGATTACATACCAAGCACACTGGTTTTGCATTTACTTCTGTGAATCAATATTTCTCAGTCCATTTGTCCTGGAAAACTTTGCACTCCGTGTCCACTTCTTTCTCTTGACAGTCTCATTTTGCGAAGGATGTGTTGACGATAATATTTGAGTAGTGGTGAATAGTGAAGGAAGATTTTTGGTTTATTTTTACATGAACACATCACTTTGCAAATGTTTATTTCCTGTGACTTAACTTGTCGGCGCTATAACACATTTGCTGCCCTCTAGTGGGTGTAGATTACATATATGTATGTACATTTGTTTTGTATTTATTTTAAAAAAAATCACTTTTGATTCTTTTTTTTTTTTACATAAATGTCCGGTTCGACACCCAATCGCCGGACTGAATATGCAATTAATTATGGACAATTAAGAGGTCTTTAATCAGTTCATGAGGAAAACAGGTTTGGCTGACCAGCTGCACCTCCAAACCACGTTCTGAGTCAGCCAAACTGTTGTACTTTTTGTTTTCTCAGTTTACATGGTTACACAGTACAGTTGGCGACACCCACCCCAACATAAACACTAAGGTACATTTGTCTTCAAGGTTGGACAGTGATAAACCCAGGAGAGAAAACAGGGCATTGTTTAAAGACATGTTTATGGCGTTTGGGAGTATCCGCATGTGGTGGAAGCGGAACATTGGCTCCCCGTGTTGAGGAGTATCTGCTTAACAGGGAAATGCACTGAGGTCACAATGGACACATCACTTCCCTGTGTACGGGAGTATCTGCTTGAGGTTGGCAGGGGGGCATCGCCTCCCAGGTGTCGCTGGGTCATACTCTTAAGGCTCGCACGCAGATGACAGGGAGAACAATTCAGAGCAAGAGTAACAAAATAATGGATGCTAAAACAATTCGAACATTAAATAAAATAGTAATAAATCCTTTCACACATACTCGGAAATGTGGGGCCGGACAAAATCATCCAACAGTCCGGGTCCGGCCTGCGGGCTGTATGTTTGAGAAGCCTGCATTAATCTGTGTGGTTTTTTTCCCCCCACACTACATGTACTACATATTGTCTGAACTTTTTTACCCCAAAGTTTCTTGAATTATATAGCATACTGAAGTGCCCTGTTTTGGGGGGCTTGGGGGCTGTACGCTTTGTGTCACCATGGCAGACATATGCCAGGTTCTACTGATGTTAGAGAGGAAAAGGGATTTTTCTAACATCCAAATAAAACTGAAAAAATATCCCAGGCTTCATAAATTGCTTACTTTCAAATTACACTTTTGGTGCCACTCCTGTTTTCCATATCTCATTTGTGGAAATGTTCACGCGTTGTACCTTCTAAAATATAGTGTTTTGGGGTTTTTTTTGTGCAGGTTGAACTTCTGGTGATGAAGGCTCTGTCCGTTGGCCTTATTAAAGGGAACATTGATGAGGTGGACAAGAAGGTGCAGATGACTTGGGTGCAGCCAAGAGTCTTGGACTTGCAGCAAGTGAGACTTGGTTTGCTCCATAAATAGTGAAGAGTTGTGTGTGTGTGTGTGTGTGTGTGTGTGTGTGTGGTGTGTGGTGTGTGTGGTGTGTGGTGTGTGTGTGTGTTGTGTGTGTGTGTGTGTGTGTGTGCGCGTGCGCGTGCGCGCGCGCGCGTAAGATAACCATAAAAAGTCTCATTTAAAATTTGCCAAAGGCCACCGGGGAGACACACCAAACATGAGGAAGGTTCTCTGTTCAGATGAAACCAAAATCAAACTTTTTGGCCACAATGCAAAACAATATGTTTGGCGTAAAAGCAACACTGCTCATCACCCTGAACACACAATCCCCACTGTGTAACATGGTGATGGCATGGTTTGGGCCTGCTTTTCTTCAGCAGAGACAGGAAAGATGGTTAAAAATGATGGGAAGATGAATGGAGCCAAATACAGGACCGTTCATGAAAAAAACCTATTGAAGTCCACAAAAGACCCGAAACTGGGACGGAGATTTATCTTCCTACAGGACAATGATCCAAAACATAAAGCCAAATCTACAATGGAATGGTTCACAAATAAATGTATCCAGGTGTTAGAACGGCCAAGTCAAAGTCAAGGACTGAAGCCAATCGAGAATCTGTGGGGAGGGCTCAAGACTGCTGTTCACAAACGCTCTCCATCCAACCTCAATGAGCTCGAGCTGTTTTGCAAGGAAGAATTGGCAAGAATTTCAGTCTCTCGATGTGCAAAACTGACATACCCCAAGCGACTTGCATCTATAATTGGAGCAAAAGGTGGTGCTACAAAGAATTGACACAAGAATAATATTGCACGCTGCACTTTTCAGGTTTTTATTTGTTTAAAAGTTTAAAATATCCAATAAATCTCGTTCCACTTCACGATTGTGTCCCACTTGTTGATTCTTGACAAAAAATTGTAATTTTATATCTTTGTTTGAAGCCTGAAATGTGGTGAAAGGTTGAAAAGTTCAAGGGGGGCGAATACTTTCACAATGCAGTGTGTGTATATAGACACACACACACTGTGGCTTGAAAGGCTAGGAGTTGCTTTACTTTAATTACTACTACTTTAATTGCAGATTTGTTTTTATTCAATCCTCAAGTCTCACACATGTATGTTACTCCTTGTTTCAGATAAAAGGTATGAAGGAGCGTTTGGACTTCTGGTGTGGAGATGTTAAGAATATGGCCATGCTAGTGGAACAACAAGCCCATGACATCCTCACCTAAGATGGTTACCCTCCTCAATTAATGCCATATCCCTCCATGTTCTTTTTTTTTTTTATCCTCTTTTGGACTGCATCCATTGTTTTTGGCATGTTTCATAATTATATTGCTGTTATTATCACTGTATGGACAAACTGTCTCCCCTTCACCAAAATAAAATGAAAATAAAATCCACTCTTTGCGAATCACTTCTGGAACCGAGGTGTGTTCAACTTTTGCATATGGCACTTACAAATTAATATTAGACGTTAAAGCATGGGTGCCCACACATTTTTGACCTAAGATCTACCTACGTCACCGAAATCACGTGACTGGCTATAATGCCGGTCTAGCAAAGCATTCTTCAATGCTATGTCTGTTGGAGACGACACGAAAATATGTCTTGTAGCACGACGGCCAGAGTTTTCTCCGATACCGTTGTGTGGAAAAATTAGAGATACTCTGCATAGAGTACCCATATTTAATGCAGAAGTCGAAGTTTTTGCCGATAAGAAAGTGGACTATTAACCCGATTCCGCTTGTCTTGGACAACTGGATATACATATGTATCTGGTGAGTAAATTGTTGAGATGTACACAGATGTGTTTGAAAGCATATAAAAGTCAGTACGCATACAAATACTTAGTTGCTGGATGTGTTCTCAATCAAGAATAAAGCCAGACTTGATTTTTCGTTTATCGACGGAATTGCATTGTTTTAGATCGCATTGATAAAAAATGTATATATTCTCCGTTTTATAGCAATATTCCGACTAACCTGCGTGAGAATCCACACTCATTCACATTCCGGTCCGACTTTTGCAAACGAAGTGGAAGATTAGATCCACATCTGTGGATTGATCTAATGTGTTCCTCCTCACCAATGAAAAAGGTTGTTGTATATGAGGTAGATCGTGGGGCCATTTTCAAGTGAACACGATGACTGCTCAAGAGGAAAGACTCCTCTCGAGTAAAAGAAATTGATAGATATGTCAAAAATACGTTCTGATTAGATTGGATGGAACGAGAAATTGTCGATACAGTTGAAAGAAGGAAGTTACTACTCTGTTAAGCGACTCCATTCGCAAAATCGATTGACCTGGTAAAGCATTGGAATTGGCATCACTATTGACTATGGATCAAGAGGTTTCAAAGCATTGGAAGTTCACGTGAAACAACAAAAACATGTCAAACAACTGAAAGCAATGAAAATTAACTTTTCCATAGCTGGTACATTAAGATTTCAACCCAAGGCCAACAACCAACCTCAGTTGCAGACAGGGTAATCAATAACGAGGTGAGAGTTCAGAAGCAATTGCTTGTAAAAATCTCTATTCTTTAAGTGGATTCAAGTGGATCGGACGGGGAGGCGATTTGTCCGCGGCGGCGTCGTCGTCGCTCGTGGGCGGCGTTGTTTATCACCGCCGCGGAGGTGGCTCAAACGGGGAGGTCGTTTGGCCGCGCTGTCGTCGTCGCTCGCAGGTGGCATTGTTTATCATCGCTGCGGAGGTGGATCGGACGGCGAGGTGGTTTGGCCGCATGATGTTTGGTCGTGATCCGCATATCATCTAAATATGGCTCGAAACGATAGAGTAATCTCGCTCCGGTCACTTCACTCGGTTGTGAGATGTTCTCTTCTTCGAAAAGAGCTTCCGTGTCAGAAGGTGTGTTGAAAAAATCTGAATATCTCTGTTGTTCGTCTCCCATACCAGATGGCACAGCGTCTTCTCAATGGTGAATGTCCCAGTGTGATGTCACGGACAGAAGATGCAGCCAATATGGAATTGAATCTCGCATGAGACTTCCGCAACTTTGCACGTGGATGAGGCGCGCTCCGCTCATATTTATTTTTTCTTCTAGACATAGACATTACAAAATCTATTTTAGAATGTTTATAGGCATGACACTTGACCTTTAAGGCTATATGCACCCACATCGCTGTACCGTACAACGTTGTTTTATAGGTTTTTTGGGTGGTGCCTAAATCACCCATTAGAGTAAAACGTTATTGTAAATATTTTTAAAAAGGCTTAGTGTTTTAAAGTTTCACATTTTATCCAAACATACCACATCATTGTGCTTGGTCATGGGGTCATTGTTGACATGAGGAATTGGTGTGCTTCCTCGTTCCAAAGGCAAAAGGATTGACAGTTCCTGTCCCAAAAATGGCACGTTCCAGACTTTTTTTTTTCTTTTCAGATTTTGTGTTAAGCAGAATGGAAGATGTGTACCCCTTTTATGCTGGAACAGTTTTACTCTGTCTCAGTGATGGCTTATGTTTCTTGGTACTATAATTGAAGTTTATTGAGATTCAGTTGAACAGAATAAAGTTTATAGAGGAGAGAGTGAAGCAAAGACAAAAGACCAAGGATTTATTATAAAGATGATGGGAAACTTAAATGACAAAACATAAGGAAACATTGAATGAGTGTTGCATTGGGCTGTCGCGCTACACCATGTGAGCGGATGACAGGACAAAAAAGAAGCATGCAGGACAAGGGTCATGGACCTGGCTGTAGAACTGAAGGGTGGTGAGATTGACTATTTAAATTGTAAAAGACTTCTGTATAAGTGAGGGGATATGCAAGTTATTTGCATATTCATGAGTTACTTGTAATAACGTGAATTTTTGTCTGAATTTTGTTCACAGATATCGCCAGAATGCACCATAGCCATTCATTTTTTTAAAAATTTCCCGGGGGGCATGCCCCCTAGTGCTCAGACTTATATTTTCAGGAATTTTCACAAAAGTCCACTTTCATCTCTAATTAATAACATATTAAAACTCATGCCTTTCATGACAGTGGCCCTTTAAGTGCAACCCTGCCAGAGGAGCTAAAAAGCTTCTTTTCCCCCATTGAAATAACCCAAGCGCACCCATCAGGCTCTCCTCTGCTCTCCTGCCACTCAGCTCCTTCCACCTTAGCATGGCAGTAGGCTGGTGCTTCTGGCAGTGAACGCCCAAAAAGCTGCTGGGCCAGTTGGAGTTCTTGGTAAGGTACTCAGAGCGTGTGCCTCCCATCTCACTTCCATCTTTACCAGGATTTTCAACCTCTCCCTGGCCCAGGCAGTCAACCTTTCATGTTTGAAATTGCCATAATCATCCCGGTATCAAAGAAGTCTCCCACTACCGGCCTGAATGACTAACGCCTGGTGGCCCTCACTTTCGGTAATCATGAAGTGCTTTGAGAGATTGCTTCTTCAACACATCAAGGGGTCATCTTCCCGCCAACCTTAACCCTTATCAGTTATGTACCATGAAAACCGATCTACTGAAGATGCCATTGCCATAGCCCTCCACTCTGCGCAGGTTCACTTGGAGCAGCAGAACAACTGCATCCAAGTGCTTTCTGTAGATTATAGCTCAGCTTTCAATACAATTATCCCAGGCATTTTTATCACCAAATTAAACACCCTTGGAACTTCCAATTCTCATATGTGTACACGTGCCTGTGTAGCAGGTCTAAGTCTGGGTTGTGTATTTTTTTGATGATGGATGAATGAGAAGGCACACGTTGGCTGGTCTCAACTTGATTTAATCCTCTTTCTGTATTATAAAGGAGACACATTCATGGATGTTCACAGATTTCTCTACACAATTACTCCCAAAACTCTTACACTCAGAAGTCTCACAAACAAGAGGAAATATATCACAAAAACAAATAACATATGACTTACATCGCAACAGATGAAAAGAATATAAAAAAAACTTGCATAAACTCACATACTTGTATTTTAAGGGAGACACATTCATGGATGTTCACAGAGTTCTCTTTACAATTACTCTCAAAACTCTCTGAAATCAAGAACAGGGTTACCACGCGGGTTCTGCTAACACTCATCTGGACCGAAAAAACCACATAGTCCTCAGCAACACACACATTGCAACCTCTCCACTCCTCCTCCAACTTGCAGGTTTATGCTTAAAATCAATGAAACGTATTCAACACTGCGCTTCTGTGACTACACCTGCTTTGCAAACGATTTAAACTAACATATATTCACATTCTACATGAAAACTGAAAATATGTGGAGAGAGCAAAATGTGTACCTTACACTCAGAAGTCTCATAAACAAGAGGAAGTAGTTCCTCCCGCCACATGATAAGTATGGCTTCAAAATAAAGCACGTAGCCTACTAACTGTGGTTGTCAGATTTTCCATCAACAATTCAACGGCATTTTCCCCCCTACAATGAACATTTTTAAACACAATTCCTTCAATGATGTTCAAAAGAACAAAAAGGAATAAATGACAGAGAAAGTGCTGCCTTTCAAAATAAAAGTGTGCTTCTGCATCCTGTTCCTATTATAGCGCACAACATCACACCATTACACTTGGATAAAGAACTTTCTCACTCAGCACCAAGTCTCTCAGACTGTGAGACTTGGCCCTTACCTTTCCTTCATACAGACACCGAGCACCGGCTCCCCTCACGGGTGTGTGATGAGCCCCTTCCTGTACTGACTTTACACCAGTGGTGCCCGGACTTTTTTATCCGTGTGGGGGTTGGGGGGGGGGGGGTTTGCACAGTGCCGCGACTGCCGAGGAGAAAGCAAAAGAGACACCGTATATAGGAGGCCAGTTTGCTAGAAAGTGCCTTTATGTGTGTGCAATTGACGTATCTGCCACACCTGAACCAAGCGACGAGATGGATGATGGGCTGACATCTTTTTTTTTGGGGGGGGGCGTCACAAAATTGACAAACTGCCTCCGATCTCGATCGACACATTGAGCACCCCTGTTCTACACCCATTATTGTCATCTGTCTCAAAACAACAACTTCATACTGAAGTTTGCTGATGACACCAGAGTGGTTGGACTAATTTCAGGACGACACGAGACAGGGAGAGGTCCTGTAGCTGGCAACTTGGTGCTCAATTAAAAACCTGACTCTGAACACCAATAAAACCAACGAGATTGCTGTCAACTTCAGGAGGATCATCAACGATGCGGCTCCCCTCTCCATCAACGGCGAACGTGTAGAGAGGATCCACACATTCCCATACCTCGGCGTCCTCATCTCTTCTAACATCTGCTGGACAAACACCATCTCAGCGATCACCAAGAAGACTCAGCAGCAAATAGATTTCCTGAAGACTCTCAGGAAGTCCAACCTTAACTCCACCCTGTGGACCTTCTATCGGTCATTCATTAAGAGTCTGCTTATATACTGCATTACAGTGTGGTATAGAAATGGCTCTATGGCTGACACAGAGAGGCTGCAGATGGTAGTAAAGGCAGCTTGGAAACTCATGGGCTGCCTTCTCCCTTCTCTGACGTACATTTACACCACCCGCTGTCTCAATAGAGCTCAAAACATCATCAAGGACACTTACGACCCTGGAGCTGACCTGTTTGACCTACTGCCCACAGGGAGCACCTCCAGGTGTATCAAAGCCAGGAAAAATTTAATAAAGCCAAATGCCATCATAGCTATGAACGCTAACCCCAACCACCGGTGACCATCCCACAGGTTACCTCTGGAACACCACTGTGCAATAGACTCAGGCTGGAATGCTGTGCAATCTCTTTTCAGTATTTTTAATGTATATTTTATCTTGGATTATTATTTATTATAGAATTATAGGCCATGGCAGAACCTTGATATGCTTCTTTTGGAGCCACTCCTTGGTTTTCCTGGCTGTGTGCTTCGGGTCATTGTCATGTTGAAAGACCCAGCCACAACCCACCTTCAGTGCTCTGATTGAGGGAAAGAGGTTCCCCAAAATCTCACAAGACATGGCCGGGGTTATCCTCTCCTTAATACAGTGAGTCGTCCTGTCCCATTTGCAGAAAAACACCCCCAAAGCACAATGCTACCACCCCATCCTTCGCAACAGGCATGGTGTTCTTGGGATAGGGATCCAAGCACACTTAGTGGAATTATGACCAAAAAGTTACATTTTGGGCTCATTTGACCACAAAACTTTCTCCCATGACTCCTCTGTATCATCCAAATGGTCAGTGGCAAACTTAAGACGGGCCTCGACATGTGCTGGTTTAAGCATGCCTTCCGTGCCATGCATGATTTCAAACCATGACGTCTTAGTGTATTACCAACAGTCACCTTGGAAATGGTGGTCCCAGCTCTTTTCAGGTCATTGACCAAGTCCTGTTGTGTAGTCCTGGGAGGTTTCCTCACCTTTCTAAGGATCATTGAGACCCCAGGGGGTGATATCTTGCATGGGGCTCCACTATGATTGAGATTGACCATCATGTTGAGCTTCTTCCATTTTCTAATGATTGCTTCAACAGTGGACCTTTTTTCACCAAGCTGCTTGGCAATTTAGGGTTAACCCTAATCCTAACCCGTTGCCACGACCCTTGTGAGGATAAGCGGCTAATAAATCGGACAGATCTATCTATCTATCTATCTATCTATCTATCTATCTATCTATATATATATATATATATATATATATATATATAGTCGTGTGAATTTAGATTAAAATCCCCTTTACTTAAACCAGCAAAATGTGACAAAGCACTTTCAGACACTTTAATCACACACACAATACAACACAGGCACGATAAAACAACTAACATAAAATAAAAGTTCAAAGACCGAGTAGTCGAGTCAAACAGCGAATAGTCACCAACGTTGAACGAATATTCCCAAACAGATAAATGTTCTTTCCAGCGAATATTCCAAGTGAGTGAATGTTCCAGAAATGTCCAAAGATGAAAGGCAGAAGGCGTCTGTGTAATTGTCCCAAGCAGCGGTGCGGTCGTAAGAAGCCCCATTGACGGTCTTTCTCATCCTTATAAAGGCACTCCTCAGAACATTCCAGCAAATATTCCAAGTGAGCAAATATTCCAGAAATGTCCAAAGACGAAAGGCAGAAGGTGTCTGTGTAATTGTCCCAAGCACCGGTGCGGTCGTTGGAAGCCCCGTTGACGGTCTTTCTCATCCTTACACAGGCACTCCTCAGAACATTCCAGAATTCCGTATGACAAAAGACCTGCATCATAATAACTTAAAGATGTTAAAGGAAAATAAAGAGAATAAAGAATAAAAATACACGCAAAGTATATATCTATATCAGTGGCTACCGGTGACCTTTTACAATGGTCAGGCTGAAGTGACACACATGCGAGTACCCACTTGGGGTATTTAATTGTATTAATTTATTAAAAAAACACATGGTAGGTTTTTTTTTAACTACTATATCAATTTGAGTTTGATAGACGCTCTGACACACTTGCCCCACATTAACAATAATGTGTTGGAATTTACAGCGTAGGTATAAAATTAATGCGGAAGTATTCAGGACTGACGCAGGTTTATGCACACACACTATAATCAGCACCATTCTGACATCCTTTGTGTCTCACCGATGTGCCTCTCTTCGTTGTATCACATTGTTTTAGCATGCATTTTTCAAACCAACTTTTGCTTGCCAAAAAGCCTCATCCTCAAGTGTGTGTGTTGGGGGAGATCACTCCTTGCAGCTTGAGGTTCGTCATCACTTTCTTCAGCCTCTTCATCATTGTCACCGGGCCGTTTTTCTGCAATCCACTGTCTGCAAAGCTAACACAGCTTCCATTCGAACAATCCTCTTATTTCACAGAGTCGCCACATGTTTTCCTTCCTAAAATTATTAAAGCAGTTTTACAGATTTTATGTCGCGCACCCTGGCGCTCCACAAAAGCGTAACTCCTGTCATCTTTGATCATATGCAAAAGTTTTACATTTTCACTGATTGTCATCGTCTTCCTCTTCTTCTTGGGCACTCCAGAGGAAGCTTTTGCATCAGCACAGCACTTGGCGACATTGAGAACACAAGAGGTTATCACGCAGACAGTGAACAGCATAGAAACCTGGAGGTCCGAGAGTCACCCGGCGAACCACAATCAAGTGTCAATACTCAGGCAGTGGTTTACTGGACTTGATAGGCTTAAAAGCAGTAGGAAGTGCTGCTTGAAGGCAGGTGCATTGTCCAGGTGACGTCTGTTGAGAGGGACAGAGAGTGAAATAGAGAAAGAGAGATAAGTCACAATGTAATGACCAAGTTTCAAAGGGGAAACTGCAGGGCAGGGATCCTATCACAGCAACGTATCCAACTTGCAGGGTTCATCTCCACACATTTTGAAACATTTTAAAAGACGTATGCTACTATATACTGTGTTTGCATGGCTTGGCTGAAGCTGCACAGCGGAATCGCTTGCTTGCACTTCCAATATTGTGTTAAAACTTATATTTATGAAGTCATCCTCCATCCAATGAACAAGGGGTGACCAACAAGAGCGGAGGTAGAAGAATGCAGGCGGATTACATTTTGTGCAGACTGCCATCTGAAGGAGATTGCTGACTGTAAGGTAGTGGTAGGGGAGTGTTTAGCTGGGTTGCATAGGATGGTGGTGTGGAGGATGACTCTGGTGGGAGGGAGGAAGATTACGAAGATAAAGGTAGAGCAGGGAACCATATAGTGGAAGCTGAGAAACGAAGAATGTTGTGCGGTCTTTTGGAAAGAGGGTAGGGAGACAGGCTCTTCTTGGACTACTACAACCAGGGGGTTCATAGAGACAGGCAAGAGAGTACATGGTCTGTCTTGTGGCTAGGAAAAGAGGAAAAGGAGACTTTCTAGTGGAACTCCAAAACACAGGAAGTTATACAAGGAAAGAGGTTAGAGAAAAAGAAGTTGGACACCGAGAGGTCTGAGGAGAGGCGAAAGTAGAAATTGAGATGCGATGTAGGGCAAAGGTAGAGCTGTCAAAGGTTAAACGAGGCATATGACGACACGTACACCAAGTTGGACATAAAAGAAGGAGAAAAGAGTCAGACAGATGGGTAGAGATTGGAAGAATGTGTAGGAGGTAAGGGTATTTAAGGATAGAAATAGAAATGTGCTTATTGGTGCCAGTAGTGTGCTAAATAGATGGAAAGAATATTGATAGAAGAGTTGATTATTGAAGAAAATGAGAGGGAAGGAAGAGTAGAAGAGGCAAGTGTGATGGACCAGGAAGTCACGATGATTAGTCAGGGGAAGTTAGAAAGACACTAAACGATGAAAAATGGAAAAGCAGTTGGTCCTGTGGCTGTGGAGTTTTTGACCAACTTATTCAAAAGAATACTAGCAGGGGAGAAGATTTCCCATTTTTAGAGCTGTGGGAACTATAAGGAATAAAGTTGATAAGCCACAATATGAAGTTATGGGAAAAAGTAGTGGAGGCTAAACTCAGGACAAAAGTATCTGCGAGCAACAGTATGGTTTCATGCCACGAAAGAGTACCACAGCCGCATTATTTGCCTGGAGGATGCTAGTGGAAAAGTACAGAGAAGGTCAGAAGGAGCTATGTTATGTCTTTGTGGATCTAGAGAAAGCCTATGACAGAGGACCCTGAGAGAAACTGTCGAACTGCATGCGTACGTCTGGTGTGGCGGAGAAATATATCAGAATAGTACAGTATATGTAGGAGTGCAGCAGAACAGTGGTGAGGTGTGCCGTAGGTGTGACAGAAGAATTTAAGGTGGAGGTGGGACTGCTTCAGGGATCCACTCTGAGCCCCTTCTTGTTTGCTGTGGTAATGGATAGGCTGACAGATGAGGTTAGACTGAAATCTCTTTGGACCATGATGTTTGCAAATGACATTGCGATTTGCATTGGAAGCAGGGTGCAGGTAGAGGAACAATTAGAATGATGGAGGCATGCACGGGAAAGGAGACGAATGAAGATTAGCCGAAGTAAAACATAATATATGTGCATGAATGCGAGGGGTCAAGGGAGAAGAGTGAGTCTCCAGGGAAAAGAGACAGAGAGGGTGGATGACTTCAAATACTTGGGGTCAACAATTCAGAGCAATGGTGAGTGTGGTAAGGAAGTGAAGAAATGGGTCCAAGCAGGTTGAAAGAGATGGGTGAAGGTGTCTGGTGTGTGATGTGAGGGAAGAGCCGCTGCAAGGATGAAGGGCAAAGTTTATAAAACAGTGGTGAGGCCAGCCATGATGTACATATGAGAGACGGTGGCACTGAAGAGACAACAGGAAGTAAAGCTGGAGGTGGCAGAAAATAAAATGTTGAGGTTCTTTTTAGGAGTGAGCTGGATGGATAACATTAGAAATTAGCTCATTTGGAGGCACAGCTAAAGTAGGATGTTTTGGAGACAAGGTTCGAGAGAGCAGACTTCAATGGTTTAGCCATGTCCAGAGGCGAGAGAGTGAGTATATTGGTAAAAGGGTGCTGAGGATGTAGCTGGCAGGCAAACGAGTGAGAGGAAGACTAAGAGAATGTTGATGATTGTTGTAAGGGAAGACATGAGGGCAGCTGGTTTTAAAGAGGAAGATGCAGGAGATAGGCTTACATGGGAAAAGATGATGTGGTGTTGCGACTCCTAACAGGACTAGCTGAAAGAAAAAGAAGAAGATGACGATCCTCCACACAATGAGCCCAAACACCGCACAATGATGTTTCCGAAATGCTTTGGAATTCCCCCGAAAAATGAAGCCATTTATTCCTGAACTCATCTGACTTGGCCAAGTGATGCAAAGTTGAAGCTTTGCATGAGACACAGCCATATTGTCTTTCAGCCAGTGGATACGGCAACCACGAGGTGTACAGGTACTTGAATACACAAGGAAGTATGATCTGGTTGTTTTGGCCTTCTTATGCCCTAAATTCTCTTTTGCATTCTCTCAATAAATCTCATCCATGTTGAACTTAGAAACAATTAGAAAAACTCATTGTGCACAAAAATGGTAAAAAATGGGGGGGGGGGGGAATCAAAGATTTAGATGGAAGGGCACCTTTATGTACTATTACGTGATTGTAAAGCCATTGTTATTGGACAGTGATGATACAATGTTTTTTTCCATATTCCAGTTTTGAAGATTATTTTGGGATTTTTCATGGCATTAAAGTTCAACCTGGGTCTATGTGGTTCTCAATAAAGCCCATTGAAGTGACGGCTATCAACCACTGGTTCCTAAAAGGCAGTGTGAGAGAGTGAAATGATGCTGGATAATCAAGAAAAGCAGGCTGTATCCCCAAAGGAAGAGCACAGAGAGCTCCATACAGGCTGCTGTTGGCACCATCCTTCTGTCTCTATCTCTTTAAGAGCGTAGAGACGGCATGTGTGTGTGTGTGTGTGTGTGTGTGTCCGTGTGCGCGTATGTGGGGGAGGGCTATTGGCTGGGGTGGAACAGTCCTGTAATGAGTAGATAGAAGAGAGACCAGCGATAGAAAGAGAACTACAATGAGGCCAAAAATCGAGAGAAGGGCAGATGATTTGGTGAAATTGAGAGATTCGACAACAAGTCTGGTTCAGGGAGATGCTGGAATTGAGAAGACAATGGAGAGTAATATTTCCTTTCTGCTTCTCTTGACACCCTAAAGAGAGAGCCTCCTGTGCAGCGTGGTGAGAGGTGAATGAAACGGGAGATGACCACACTCCACTTTACTTAGGCATCTGAATTTTTGCTGTAACGACTACATGTTTGGATTGTTGTTTCAACGTTTGTTTTTGGAGCCTTTCGATAGAGAAATAGCGTCAACTTTATTCTCTTTTTTTCTTCTTCTGAATAACATACCAACGTGTGTAGGACATCAGCTTCACATCTCCATATCTGCCAGCGTGGGAGTGATCCTGGGATGCTGTCATGGATAATTGAGCCGAGCACGCCTGATGGTCCTGTCGTTACTCAGTAGGGCTGTGGGACGAGTAGAAAAGCCTAACCCTCGCTTGTCTGGAGCGCCCTGCTGCACGACTGAGACAAAAGGACGGCAAGCTCTATGACTGCACGAAGGGTGGAGAAGATGGCATCGGACGAGGATAAGAAGCATTGTTAGGCCACTTGTCCAAGAGAAAGAGTACGTATGACATCTGTCTTCCTTGCTGCAGACTCCACACAGAAGCTAAAATTTCCTATACATCATATATGATGCCCATAGAGCCTTCCTGTCATCCCTAAGAGGAAACTGGATTTCACAATTGGATGCAAGGAAGTCAGAGGCCTGTGCCTCCCTGAGACCTGATCCAGACAAGGCCTCCTCCCTTCTTGCTACTGTTGAGTAAACTAGGCCTTTGCATTTCTTTTTCTAGACATTCTAAGGATTTGCCTAAACCTGTTTCATGCATGTCCACTGGAGGAAGGTTTGACTTTGATGACGGCGGGTCGTACTGTGGGGGGTGGGAGCAAGGAAAAGCCCATGGCAGAGGGCTCTGCACGGGGCCACAGGGACAGGGCGAGTATGCAGGGGCATGGAGTCACGGCTTTGAGGTCCTGGGCGTGTACACATGGCCCAGTGGGAATAGCTATCAAGGCACCTGGGCGCAGGGCAAGCGGCATGGCATTGGAGTGGAAAGCAAGGGCCGCTGGAATTATAAAGGGGAATGGACGCAAGGTTTTAAAGGTCGCTACGGACAGTTGGAGAGCACAGCAAGTGGTGCCCGCTATGAGGGGACATGGAGCAACAGCCTCCAGGACGGATATGGAACTGAAACCTACTCTGATGGAGGTAAAGATGATTTAGTGTCTCATTGTGATCTTGTCCCACTCCCGCTGCTATTACAATAAACTACCATTTGCTGATACCAGTGTTTTTCAGGATACAAGCTGGACAAACATTAGCACAGTATCTTTATGCTTAGCCCATCTACCTCACAGTTCTGAAGTTTGGGGTTCGAATTTGGCCCTAATCTACCATGTGGATTTGCTTGTTCTCCCCGTGCTTGCGTAAATTGGCTCCAGCTCACTCATGAGTAGTATAGAAAATGGATGGATAGAAAATGAACAATTTGCTGAGCCTGGTGTAAAATACCGAACTTCTCAAGTGCAGTGACATAGACATGTGGGTCACATCCATTAAAGACATCAGGCAGCCTGTGTCTGTATCATTAATGATAAAACATTTTAATAAAAGGAAAAAAGAGGTACACAATCAGCCTCTTTCCTGCTCAGCAGCCTCTGTGCTGTAAAGTCACCATGGTAACACAAAGACATCAGGTCAGCATGTCATTAGAGACCAGAGTACGGCTGTCCTGCACTCTAATACTTCCAATTTAGGCCGATTTATGTGTAATGCATTGTAGGCTGAATGAAGTGATTGAATGTTGGGTGGAGGAAGAGAGAACAAAGCCCTCTAAAGACGTCTTTTTATTGTGAAGTTTCTGTTACAAAAAGCTCTATTCAGGAAATATAAACTAGACACTGAACGTGAGGGGTGGGGCAAACTCTGCTGTGTCACACAATACGTCTGCCCCAGTCTTCCGATCACGTGAATGACCGCTGACAGAGGGAATACAGCATGCACACGCTGACACATTTTCTCCAAGTCAGTAAATTTAACAACAAAACAAACAGGACAATTGGACATGAATTGGAGGCTTCAAGCAGACACCCAGGCAGCTCAAGCATGCTTCTTTTCAGAACCACATACAGCTCCCAATCACGTTGAAGACAATCAAGCAGTAACTCAGTGCTTCTCAAATAGTGGGGTGAAGCTTTTATTATTGTTTTTATTTAAATGTATTTTTCACGATAAAGTGGGGCGGCACACTGGATCAGCTGGAAAGTGTTGGCCTCACAGTTCTTAGGTCCAGGGTTTGATCCCGGCCCTGCCTGTGTGGAGTTTGCATGTTTTCCTGGTGCCTGCATTGGTTTTCTCTGGGCATGCCGGTTTCCTCCCACATCCTAAAAACATGCAACATTACCGTAATTCCCAGCCTATAGAGTGCACCTGGTTATAAGCCTCGGTACAAAGAAAGAGATTATCCTATCCTAGCACAGCGCTAGCGGAAATTACGGTAATTGAACACTCCAAATCGCCCTTAGGTGTGATTGTGGATGTGGCTGATTGTCTCTATGTGCCCTGCAATTGGGTAGCAACCAGTTCAGGGTGCACTCTGCCTCCTGCCCGTTGACAGCTGGGTTAGGCTCCAGCACTCCTGCAAGTGTGAGGATGAGCAGCTAAGAAATTGGATGGATGGACAATGAATTGGTGCAATAAGTCGGTCAGAAATGTTTACAGTTTAAAAAAAGATTGTTTTTTCTATTTGAGGCAAATTGATGCGCTTAAAATCTTTGCTGTTACAGACTAAAAAACAATGTTAAAGTTATTCTTTGTTGTGAGTTGAACTATATTTCTAATTTATTTTTTGTTTTCTTTAAGAATACAATGTTATGGAAAGCTGTACTGAAATAATTTTATAGACAAATGATAATATTTATAGGTGCAACGGAGAGTGGGGGGGGTGGCGCGAATTGTTTTCTTCTTGCTAGGAGGGGCATAACAGAAAATAATTGAGAACACTGCAGTAACCCAAGACGGCAGATGACAAAAACAAAGTCCTTTATTGCTATATATGCCCTGCGATTGGCTGGCAACCAGTTCAGGGTGTACCCCGCCTCCTGCCCGTCGACAGCTGGAATAGGCCCAATTGGTTTTGCGTGTAATCAACAGGGACATGGGCATGCTTTTACAAAGCCATTCGCCTTTGAGTTTCCTTATCCTATCATTACAACATGGCAGTAAAGCACGCTCGTAAGTGGTTTCTTATCTGCTGTGTTGTAAGGTAAGAGTACTCTTCAGTATGAAGGCTTTATGCAAGCAAGCCTTGGTCTTCAAACTTGCTACAACCAACGTTCCCTCTAATTTTTTACGTGTCTGAGCAAACACACTAAAACCGTGAGCGCCATCAGATGTATGCACTGTGGTCAGACCAGTGTCATCCATTGAAGTTTCACGCCTTATTCAAAGATTCAGATTACAGCATTTACATTCCCATCAGAACATTTTTAAGAACAATTTTGTGTTTTTGCAAACTTACAATGAAAATGTAAACAAACAAAAAAAATACATTGCTAATCAAATCAAGCCAACTATAAACTGTAAATTTGAAATGTCGGATTCAACTTTGTTTCATTTTTTTTAAACCCACAATGATATCCCCGTCTGTTTTTCTTGGTGTAAAACTGAATTGCTGAATTATTGCTTGCAGAATATCTTTAGCAATGCATGTTGAAAGCTGAATGATGCTACAAACCAGTTTTAAGCTTAATCCTATGAGGTCTCCTATATTTAAAATACAGAATTAGCTTTTTGTGCACTGTTTTGTCAAGGCTTTCATCCTCTATCAGGCTGTGCCAAGGTGGAATTTTAACATTATACACCATCTCATCCTGTACTTTGGCTTCAAACTAGACCTTTTTTACTCAAAAAAAAAAGAGAAAATCTCATCCAGTTTCACCACTTTTTCTTCTATTATTCACATAACCCGAGATTCATTAAAGCAACAGAACTTTTTTTTTTTTTTTTTTTTTTACTTTTACCATTATTATTGAGAGTAAACACAAGCAGCATGTTTAACGAAGTTTGTAATTATGAGTGAACCCTATTAAGAGCCGAAGGAGGCGGAGTCAGATGAACTATCAGGAGACCCTGTGCTTCCGTGTTGAGAAAAAAAAAAGTCAGGCTGTGGTTCACCGCACTGGATTGGTTTTTATGTGCGCTGAGAATGTCTATGCATTTCTACTCATAACAAATTTTACACGTTTGATTTTTCGTGCTCGACTGTGCAGATTTGCAAGTGCGATTGCGCCCGCACAGTGACTGAAAATCCCATGACATTCCCTGACCCAAGCCAAATATTTTTTTTTATTTACCAGACTTTCCCAGACCTGGAAAAGGCAACGTTTCTTCCCATGATATTCCAGAAATTCCCCGACCCGTATGAACCCTGCACCCATAAAACTAAAATTGTGCAATATATAAAATGAAAAGTAGCATGGCAGGGGTTGTAACTGTTCTCGAAAATTGTGATTCAGCATTTGTTTTTCTCGGCAGACTCGAATACCAATTTAGGTCACCAGCAATTCATGAACAGCCCTAGTTTTTACTCTGTCAAACTAGTGGTATGGAGCTTGCCCTCCACTTGCAAGGGTTCCCAGAAAATGTATAGAGCCGTTTTAACCCCCTAAAAATCTTTGGCCTGTAGAGTTATCATACTGTCACATTACTAGTACAGCATTTGCTCAACTGTTTGTTCAACTATTCGCCAATTCACTGACTCTTTTCCTGGAGTTACTCATCACCGCACTTGATGGAGAGTCACATCGAAGAAGGCATAGACCCTGTACATAACTTCAGGTTTGCAGGAGGGGACACAGACTGGCACTTCCGTTGATTCATCTCGCAAACCTACACTTCCTAGCCACCAAAATGGATGAATTTCAACTGCGGAGCAAGACCTGTAAAGACTTTGCTTCACAGAGACTTGGCTTTGTGGATGCGTTCCTGGCGGAGTTGTGACGCTACCCTGCTTTCATCATTATCAGGTGGATGCATCGCGGAGCTACCACAGAAATCGAAAAGTGGTGGAATATGGTTTTATATCAATGAGAAATGATGCATGGATGTAACACAGCTCAGCACACACTGCAGCCTGCTTTTGGAGTCATTTTTGAACTGTAACCCATTTACCTCGCCATGTAAATTCGCCTCTTTCATTCTCATAGGTTGCACCCCATATTCCACCCCAAGCTAGCATGAATGCAGAACTGCTAACGCTCGCCGAGCAGGTAAATGAGATTGAGAAAAAACACCCAGATTCACTGCTCATTATCCTAGGAGATATTAACACAGTTAATCTTAAGCACGAACTCCCTACATATAAGCAATACATAAAATGTCCGACGAGGGAAAATAACACACAAGATGACTGCTATACCACATTTAATATGTGCCAAGCCTTTGTTAAAAATCAGTTTAAAAGTGGACCAATGAGGCAAAATTACAACTTCAAAGCTGCTTTGACTGCACAGACTGGAGGCTTTGAAAATTCTATGAAAAGCCGAGATGAATTAAGAGATATTGTGACCACATACTGCATGTCAGTTTCTGTGAGGAGGTGTGTGTCCCAACAAAAACTTTTTGGATGTTGAATAACAACAAGCCGTGGTTTGCAGCCAGACTCTGCCGGGCTAAAAAGGACGCATACCATAGTGGGGATGGGCCCACTCTACTTTTTAAACAATTTATTTGTGTGATACGGCTGCAAATAAGTATTTGAACACCTGATAAAACCAATGTTAATATTTGGTATAGTAACCTTGGTTTGTAATTACAGAGGTCAAACGTTTCCTGTAGTTGTACACCAGGTTTGCACACACTGCAGGATCTTCAATGTTCTGACTGAGGGAAAGAGGTTGTTCCCCAAAATCTCACAATACATGACCGCGATCATCCTCTCCTTAATACAGTGCAGTCGTGCAGAAAAACACCCCCAAAGCATGATGCTACAACCCCCATGCTTCACATTAGGGATGGTGTTCTTGGGATGGAACTCATCATTCGTCTTCCTCCAAACACGGTTCGTGGAATTATGACCAAAAAGTTCCATTTTGGTCTCATCTGACCACAAAACTTTCTCCCATGACTCCTCTGTATCATCCAAATGGTCATTGGCAAACTTTCGATGGGCCTTGACATGTGCTAGTTTAAGCAGGGGAACCTTCCGTGCCATGCATGATTTCAAACCATGACGTATTAGTGTATTACCAACAGTCACGTTGGAAAAGGTGCTCCTGGCACTTTTCAGGTCATTGACCAAGTCCTGTTGTGTTGTCCTAGTTCAGCAGTCGGCAACCCGCGGCTCCGGAGCCTCATGCGGCTCTTTCATCCTTATAATGCGGCTCTGATTGGCTTGGGAAAATAAATTACTAAAAAATTTTTTTTGTATTTAATTGAAGTGCGTTTTATTTGTGTTAGTTTTTTATATTATTTTAGTTTTAAATTTGAAGATTGTGATCTTGAAATATTAAAATATTAATTAAATTATTTGATATTATTTTTTCGTCGCTCAAAATAGACGTCACACTGCGGAAGCGGGTATACCCGCTGAAACGCCGTCTATTTTGAGCGACTTTCAAGCCCGGCAAAGCCAATGGAGAAACATGCTGCGGTAAAGTAGTAGAAGTTTTTTTTTTTTTTCTTCATTTTAGATGTGCGGCTCCCAGTGTTTTCTTTTCCGTGGAAACAGGGTTCAAATGGCTCTTTCGGTGTCAAAGGTTGCCGACCGCTGTCCTAGTTTGATTCCTCAGCTTTCTAAGGACCATTGAATCCCCAAGGGGTGATATCTTGCATGGGACTCCATTCCGATTGAGATTGACCGTCATGTTGAGCTTCTTCCATTTTCTAATGATTGCTTCAACAGTGGATCTTTTTTCACCGAGCTGCTTGGCAATTTCTCTGGAGCCCTTTCCAGCCATGTGAAGTTGTAAAATATTGTCTCTGGTGTCTTTGGATGGCCATGTTACAAGTTTGAGTCTTACTGATTGTATGGGGTTGACAGGTCTCTTTGTCCAGCTAACGACCTCACACAAGTGCATCTGATTCAGGATAATACATGGAGTGGAGGTGGACTTTTAAAAGTGGACTAACAGGTCTTTGAGGGTCAGAATTCTAGCTTAGAGACAGGTGTTCAAATACTTATTTGGCACTGTATTATACAAATAAATCATTTAAAAAAATCATACATTGTAATTTCTGAGATATTTCTTTTTAGATTATCTCTCACTAGTGAAATGCACCTATGATGAAAATTTCAGACTCTCCATGATTTCTAAGTGGGAGAACTTGCAATATAGCAGGGTGTTGAAATACTTGTTTTCTTCACTGTATACAGTATTCCGTTTTATTTTGCCAAATCTTCATTCCTTTTTTCCCAGTGCATGCCTCCATCTTTCTAATTTTTCCTCTCCCTGCACAATGCCATCTGCAAACATCATGGTCCAAGGGGATTCCAGTCCAAACCTCTTCTGTCAGCCTATAATTTATCACAGCAAAATGGAAGGGGCTCAGAGTTGATCCCTGATGCAGTCCCACCTCCACCTTAAATTCTTCTGTCACAGTCACAGCACACCTCACCATTGTTTGATGCTTTCATACATTTCCTGTACTATTCTATCATATTTGTCCACCACACTAGACTTCCACATGCAGTATCACAGTTCCTCTTTTTCTAGATCCACAAAGACATAATGTATCTCCTTCAGACCTTCTTTGTACTTTCCACTTGCATCCTGAAGGCAAATAATACATCTGTTGCCCGCAGATGTTTACTTCTGTCCTGAGTCTAGCCTCCACTGCACTTTACCATAACCTCATTGTGTGGCTCATCAACTTTATTCCTATTTCATTCCCACAGCTCTGCAAATCACATTTGTTCTAAAAAAAATGGGAACTAGCACACTTATCCTCCATCTTCTTGCCCACTAGTATTGTGTTAAAAAAGCTGGTCAAAAACTCAACTACCACCTCTCCTTGCTTCCACACCTTGAAAGGTATATCATAAGGACCAACTGCCTTCCCATTTTTCATCCTTTAGTGCCTTTCTAACTTCCCCCATACTAATCATTGCCGCTTCCTTGTCCTTCACACTTGCATCTTCTACTTTTCCTTCTCTCTCATTTTCTTTATTCATCAACATCAACTCCATCTACTTAGCACACTACTGCCACCAGTCTACACTTTTCCATCTCTTTCCTTAGTCACCCTGACCTGCTGCACTTTCTTTCCATCTCTATCCCTCTGTCTGGCCAACTTGTAGAGATCCTTTTCTACTTCTATCATGTCCAACCTTGTGTTCATGTCTTATGCCTCTTTTTTTAGTCTTCGCCACCTCTACATTTGGCCTACATCGCATCTCAATGTATACCTTTCGTCTCTCGTCAGACCTCTCAGTGTCCCACTTCTTCTTTGGTACCCTCTTTCCTTGTATGAGTTCCTATATTTTGGGGTTCTACCACCAAGTCTCCTTCTCCCCTTTCCAACCAGAAGACACACCAAGTACTCTCCTGCCTGTCTCGCTGATTACCTTTGCCATAGTATTCCAGTCTTCCGGCAGTTGCTCCTGTCCAGCAAGAGTTTGTCTCACCTCTTTCCGAAAGGCCGCACAACATTCTTCCTTTCTCATTTTCCACCACATGGTTCTTTGCTCTACTGTGGTAAGCCCTCTCCAGATTGGGATAAGATCCTGCCCCAATTAGAGGAGTTCAAGTATCTTGGGATTTTGTTCCTGAGTGGGGGAAGAATGGAGCAGGAGATCAACAGACGTATTGGTGTGGCATCTGCAGTGATGTGTGTTATATTATTGGTGGTAAAGAAGAAGCTAAGTCAAAAGGTGACGTCCTCAATTTACTGATCAATCCATAGTCCTACCCTCACCTGTTGTCACAAGCTGTTGATGAAATAAGATCCTGGATACAAGCTGCCAAAATGAGTTCCCTCCGCAGGGTGTCTGGGCTCTCCCTCAGAGATAGGCTGAGATACTCGGTCATCCAGGAGGAACTCAAAATAGAGCCACTGCTCTGCGACATTGAAAGCAGCCAGATGAGTTGGCTGTGGCATCTGACTCGGATGCCTCTTGGAAGCCTCTCAGGTGAGGTGTTCTGAGTACTTCCCATTTGCTGGAGGGATAGGAGATGACGAAGGACACACTGGAGAGACTACATCTCTTGGATGATCTGGGAAGGCCTTGGTATCCTCCCAGAAGTGGTGGATGAAGGAAAGAGGGAAGTCTGGAGATTCCTGCTAACGCAACTGTCCCTGTGATCCGACCTCAAATAAGCAGTTCAAGACGGATGAATGGATGAATATATGAATAATAATAATTATAAGAAACAGGCACACTAGCAGTTAATATCAATAATGGCTCTGACCAGCCATGGCTTCGAAAGCTTTTTCATAATTTAGATCGGGGTTGGCCAACCCGCAGTTCTCGAGCCGCATGGCGCTCTTTGCCCATTTTCATGTGGCTCTCATCAAGGCACATAAGTATATCGAAGTTCTGTTCTTTTTAATGTACGTACACATGCACTTTGCATGAGTTCATTATGGTAATTGCAAGGGTGCTTTGCTTGCATATATTACGATATTTGCGTGCACAATTTTCTCGAGTTTATTGTGGTTGTTTTGGGTATTGTGAAAACAAGCTAAGTGTGTGTGGGGATGTGTGTCTCTGTGAGTGAGACGAGACTGTGCAGGTGTGTACAATGAGTGCAATGGTGACCAGGGAAGAGTAGCTTTAAGGTTCCCACCACGCAGCTCAGCTGAGGAACGAGAGAAGGAAGTTAACTGTGAGGACGACGACCTTGGCCCCGGAGAAGAAATCTCCCTTGTGTCTACTGATCACGACCAGACGACCGTAGGAGGAAAGGTTAAAATGGTATTTTTGCAAAACTGGCAGACACATTGAATGAAAATAGCTTGAACATTCCCAGTCGGAATGTGATCTTTGGAGAAAATAATTTCTTCAATTTTGATCTCAAAATGGAAGGGGAAGATGCAAAGTTAAAAAAAAAAAATATGTGGATGAACACAGTACTAGCCACTCTGTCTTTTGTGTCATACATCATTTCACACTTTCAAAGCTTCACTTCAGCTCATTACAGATTAACATGGACCTGGCATCCATTTTCTGAGCCGTTTATCCTCACAAGAGCACCTTATCTTCACAAGGGTTGTGGGAGTGCTGGAGCCAATCCGAGCTGTCATCGGGAAGAAGCAGGGTTCACCCTGACCTGGTTGCCAACCAATCGCAGGGCACATGGAGACAGACAACAATCACACTCACAATCACACCGAGGGGCAATTTAGGGTCTCAAATTAATGCATGTTTTTGGGATTTGGGAGGAAACCGGAGTGCCCAGAGAAAACCCAAGCAGGCATGGGGAGAACATGCAAACTCCACACAGGCGGAGCCGGGATTTGAACCCTGATTGTCAAAACTGTGAGGCCAACGCTCTACAGCAGTTCCACTGTCCCACAAAAGGAATACAATGAACGAGAATTTATTTTTTTAAAAATGCCTCAGCCACGTCATTGACATCATGTCTCCTGAAAACAAAAATCTCAGACAAATGGTATCAAACCTTCAACTGTCCTGCCACAATGAACAGAGAATACCAGACATTAGCATGGCTACTGATTCACAGTTGCACTCAGACCTCCAGTCATTGAGTATTTTAGTTTTGCATTCAATGAGAGTTGTGACATTCATTGAAGAAAATAAGTATTTGAACACCCTGCTATATTGCAAGTTCTCCCACTTACAAATCATGGAGGGGTCTGGAATTTTCATCGGAGGTTCATATCCACTGTGAGAGAGACCATCTAAAAAGAAAAATCCAGAAATCAAAATGTTTGAATTCTTAACGATTTATTTAAATGACTGTCATGTTTAACTTCTTCCATTTTGTAATGATTGCTCCAACAGTGGGCCTTTTTTCACTAAGCTGCTTGGTAATTTCTCCGTAGCCCTGTGAGCCATGTGAAGTTGTACAATTTTGTCTCTGGTGTCTTTGGACAGCTCTTTGCTCTAGGCCATGTTACAAGTTTGAGTCTTACTGATTGTGTGAGGTGGACAGGTGTCTTTATGCAGCTAACGACCTCACACAGGTGCATTTGATTCAGGATAATACATGGAGTGGAGGTAGACAGGTGCTCAAATACTTATTTGCAGCTGTTTCATACAAAATCATGCATTGTGATTTCTGGATTTTCCTTTTTAGATTATCTCTCTCGCGGTGGACATGCATGTACGATGAAAATTTCAGACCCCTCCATGATTTCTAAGTGGGAGAACTTGCAATATAGCAGGGTGTCCAAATACTCGTTTTCTTCACCGTACAAGACAAGGCTTGGTTCAACCGTGTCTGCGTGCAGAAGAGCACTTTTTTTTTTTTTTTATTAGTGAAGCACAGTGGAACAACTGGTGAGAGCGTTGGCCTCATGGTTCTGGGGACCTGGGTTTAAATACCAGCCCCACCTGTGTGGAGTTCGCATGTTCTTCCAGTGCCTGCGTGGGTTTCGTACGGACACTCCGGTTTCCTCCCATATCTCAAAAACATGCACTGATTGGAGACTCTAAATTGCCCTTTAGTGTGATTGTGAGTGTGTTTCTATGTGCCTTGCGATTGGCTGGCAACCAGTTCAGCATGTACCCCAGCTCCTCCCTGATGATAGCTGGGATAGGCTTCAGCACTCCAGCAACCATTGTAAGGATAAGTGGCTCAGAAAATGGATGGATTTTAAATTACTGGCCTGTTGTCTTGGTATTCTGTAGGGGTTAATTTTTCTTATCATGCTTGTGTGACATTTACAATAAATCTAGCTATATATGCATGTGAGGAGGAATTGATATTAATGTGTATGATGTGGCTCTTTGGCTTTTTCATGTGTCTGATGTGGCTATTTTGCTGTAACAGTAAAAAAAAAAAAAAAAAAAGTGGCTCTTGATCTCTGACTGCTTGGCCACCCCTGCTTTAGATGATGCATGTTTTTAGCATGTTTGTTTTTGAGATTGATATCAGTGTAAGATTGACAAGCTTTCAGGAATCATGTACACTACAGCAATTGTTATCCAAATGCTAATTTCTTTCTGCCCACACATGATGTTTACATTCTTGAATTAATATTTGTGTGCATAATTTCCTGTTTGCATAGCCTAATTGGAAATTAATATAGACATACTGTACTGGACCTTTCAGACCTGTCAATCACTCGTACAATAATAGCCAATCAGATAGCCGCATTATCTAAATCCCTGGTCTTAATCCCTCTTGTCGTCATGTCCCACAAGCAATGCTGGTTATCAATTGCCTGTGCTTTGAAAAGTTGATGTTACGAACAAAATGGTCCTCAGATGCGCTTGGGAAACGTGCAATTCTGATGAAAGATATCGTGCTAGGTTACAAGGGGCTCGGTTGATTAATTTTCCAAAGCCTAAAACACAGTTGACGAAGTGTCTACGATGTATTAAGGCTCGTGGAAGAGCGCACGTACACCTAAGTGTGGACAATATCAACAAACACATGGCTGTATGTTCGCAGGTAAGTGAGATAGAAGTAACTTCTCTGAGTTTGATTTCATTATTATCAGTGCTTTTTACATTGCAGAAGAACAACTTTCACTTTGTTAGCGTCTCACTGACCTGCCAACTTTCACTTTGTTAGCGTATCACTGGCCTGCTGAATGAAGTGTGTAATGTTTTATGCCGAAGAGTCGGGTTAGTGATACGTAAATGGACGATGTCATGCAAGAGAAATGTCTATTTGCCCATTTGTATCACATCGGACTTATAAGACAGAGACATTGGGTTCCATTACGAGCCAAGTGAAATGAATACACCCACTCACTTATAAAGACTACAATAGTTTTACTTGTGATCTTTCCAAGTAAAAAGTACTCACCCTGCTTTACATGCGCAGTACGATTCCACTATTTTATCCTGTTGGACTTCAATAGGAAGTTTGTGAGGAGTCAAAGTTTTTTGCATTGATCACCAACGTTTCGCTGTAACTCTGACATTGCGTCCTGCTCCGTCCAAAATCTGAATTCCGTGTACGTATCCTTACGTGAAAAAGTTGAGACCTCTCTCTAGAACCCTCTTGGGCAAGTCTGGTGCATTTGGCAATAAATACACCGCAATGTTACTGGGAATACAGAATAGAGAATCCACTTCATACCTGTTCTGTTCAATCGCATTTTGGAAGATTGTGGGAGATGCCAACTGTTGCTAAGTGGGGCTGAAGATCGGCAGTCAGAAAGGTCCATTGGGATACTTTTCGTGTGTCCCAGTTACAAACTACAAACTAATTTTACACAGATTTAACCGAACAGTGGTGGCTGAGAAAACAAGACCATGAACCAGGGGTCGGCAACCTTTAACACTCAAAGAGCCATTTCAATCAGGTTTCCATGGAAAAGACAACACTGGGAGCCACAAACACTTTTTGACATCAGCAATGAAGTCTCTCTCTCTCTCTCTCTCTCTCTCTCTCCTCTCTCTCTCTCTCTCTCTCATATATATATATATATATATATATATATATATATATATGTATTTTTTTATTTTTGGGGTGTCCATATGACATTTAAAGAATGTGCGCAGCGGCACGGTGGAACGGAGCGTTGGCCTTACATTTCTGAGGATTTGGGGTCAAATCCCGGCCCCGCCATTGTGGAGTTTGCATGTTCTCCTCGTGCCCAGCGACTGGCTGGCAACCAGTTCAGGGTGTGCCCTGCCTCCTGCCCGATGACAGCTGGGATTTGCTCCAGCACTCCCCGCAACTCGCATGACGATAAGCGGCTCAAACGATGGATGTATGAATGGATATATATTTTCACTTGTAAAATAGTGTATTGCTTATGAAATCCATACAGTCCATCCATGTTTCAGAAAATTTAATTTTATGAATTAAATGAACACATTTTGAACTCCTACAAAAAATATATTAAAATAGCACAGCTGAATGTGTCTTTCAAATGAATTAAAAAGCTGAATTTAGATTATGGATCTAGCAAACTAAAATGCCTTGAGCCATCAGCCTGTGGGCTTTTGTAGCCTGGAGTAAAGTAGACAGGGGGGAGAGTGAGTGTAGTCTTGTTGTTGGAGAGCTCGATGTGCTGCCAGAGCGCTAATTAGCAAAGCAACTAAAAAATCCAGGTGACTCCTGTTCTTCGTCCATCACTGAAATTGCACAAGGTTTGAAGAAAGAAGTTCAAAACTTTGTCTTAATATAAGAAGACATGATACACGTTTTTGAGACAAATAACATACACTTCAATTGGACATTTAAAATTAATTTTCCCAAGCCACGCAGAGCATAAGGATAACAGGAATGAATAAAGGATGAAAGAGCCTGATGCGGCTTCGGAGGCGCAGGTTGCCAACCTCTGCCATGGACGCACCTTTGTTCTTCTACTTCTTGTTGTGCAGTCACTGCAGTGCATACTTGACAGACAACGCAACTTCGTTATGAGTCAAGTCTTAATATTAAGAGCTGCTCAGAATTATTTAACTGTGATATGAAATAAACTTGGAAGAACCTGGGAAACACATTTGTAAATAGACCAAAAAAATTGGACAAATCATAACAAAAAACACAGCTCAACTCAGAGGTTATAATCCTTTTACCGTACAATTAGTTTAAAGTGATTTTATGGTTCAATGCAGTGTAGTCATGCCAAACAACTATCTTTTTCATTTTTGAAAGATTTCACATCTTTGTGTTGACATTTTCTTTTTCTTATCAGGTCATAGGAATGCATTAATGATTTTATTAATAAAAATTCATCTAATACGCTTCTTACCACATAAAAAACAGGTATATTGTCAGGTAAATTACTTTAATGTGAACACAAAGCTGAAGAGGAGGAAGTTACAGTAAGTTACTTCCCTAAAACTAGACGTTGTGCACTGCCCTGCAATATGCTTGTGTTCTCTTCCCACCCCCTCTCTCTTCCAGCACCTGTTCTCAATCAGTCATCACCACCGCTATTTATGCCTGGCTGTTTCCCAAGTTCAACGACAAAGTAATGTAACCTCTCATAGTAGTACTACTGCCCACCAGACTCAAAAAAACGACACTCTTCCTTGTTCCCTTGGTAACTCTTGTCTGTGATATTACAGTAAAACATAAATCTCCGCTTCCCCTCATCGATCCCTCATTTGAAGCACTCTGTGATGCCGTAAAGTTCACCAAAACGGACCTCCAGAACATTTACCATCTCATCCGTATCCGAGAGGGGGATGAGTGGAAAACCGCAATACCCCTTTTGGACACTTTGTGTATCTGGTCATTCCATTCAGTTTAACAAATGCCCCTGCAGTTTTGCAAACAATCACTGACGTACTCCCAAATATTCTCAACTGCTTTGTGTACCTTGATGACATCTTCTTCTCCCACTCCCCCAAAGAACATCGCATCCATGTCCTCCAGCACTTCCTCAAGAATTGTCTATATGTCAAACTGGAAAAATGTAAATTCCACCTGTCCTCAGTACATTTTCTTTGGTATGTCATCTTAAAATGTCAACTACAGCCGGATCCCGCCAAGATCCAAGCCGTCATCAACTGACCCATCCCCACAACACGGAGATAACTGCAATGCTTCCTCGGTTTTGCCAATTTCTACTGTCATTTCATGCTCAACTACAGTAAGGTTGGACTTTCCCTCACATCTACCAGTCCCCCCTATCACTGGAGCCCAGTGGCATCTCAAGCATTCAACAAGCTCAAGTCTCTATTCACCAATGCTCCCGTTCTGTGGCACCATGACCCCTCCCTCAAGTTTGTGGTGGAGGTTGACGCCTCCGGAGCTGGAGCTGTCCTCTCACAGAGAAACACCATGAGCCACAAATAACACCCTTGTTCTTTGTTTTCCCATCGTCTCTTTCCAGCAGAAAGAAACTATGATGTCGGTAACAGGGAATTGCTCGCCATAGTGTGGGCTCTGAAGGAGTGGAGGTACTGCCAGGAGGGGACTGTCCAATGATTTATCTGGACTGGCCACAAAAACCTCGCTTACCTCGATTCCGCTAAATGCCTCAATCTCCAACATGCTTGCTGGGTCCTATTCCTCAGCCCATTTAATTTCAGTCCCTCCTTCCGTCCTGGTTCCAGAGAAACAAAAGCAGATGGCTTGCCCCGTATCCACTCACCACCCAGTACTTCAGCACAACCCGAGCCCATACCTCTGCTCACCTGCCTCATGTGAGCTGCCTCACGGGAGATCGAGCAGGTCATCAAGGAGGCCCAAAAGACCCAACCTGACCCCAAGACTGCGCCCCCTGACCACCTGTTCATCCTAGACTCAGCAAGTTCCAAAGTCCTGTAATGAATCCACAACTCCAAACTAACTTGTCACCCTGCCATTATCTGTACAATCCAATTCTTTCAGCAACACATCTAGCAGCCCAGCCTCATTAAAGACACCTGAGAGTTCAATCAAGCCTGCACTGTCTGTGCTGTGCCCAAGGGAAGCCCTTACCTCAGACCCCAGCTAGTCTGCTGCACTTTTTGCCAATTCCAAGCTGCCCGTGGTCTCACATCGCCGTAGTCGCTCACTGTAGTCAAATGCTTATTTTAAATGTGTCCACTCTATACCCCTCCTGAAATACCCATCTGTCCTGGCAACTGCTAACCTCTTTGTGTTTCATGAGTTCAGCCTCCATTGAATTCCCATTGATATTGTCTCTGACTGAGGTACCCAATTCTCATCACAAGTCTGAAAGTAATTCTGCTAGGCTGTGGATGCAGTATCCAGTTTGTCCTTGGGTTATCACCCACAAATCAAAGGCCAGACGGAGCGGTCAAACCAGAACATTGAATCCCTTTCTGCTGTGTGCCTGCTAACCATCCCATTTCATGGAGTACATTCCTTCCATGGATTACTCGTTCTCAGTACTACCTGGTGTTCCTGTCCCACATCCTTCCTGCCAACTATCCAGCCAAATGTTCTGTCCACTCTGCTAGCATTCTTAGCCGTCATCAATAAACAGTTCATCATACTACATCTGCCTCTGCCTGCTTGTTGGTACAGCTCCTCTCAATTAATGTCACTAGATCTGATTCATTCATCCATCCATCCATCCATCCATCCATTTTCTACCACTTCTCCGGGTCAGGTCGCGGGGGAAGTACCTTCAGCAGGGATACCCAGACTTCCCTTTCCCTAGCCACTTCTTCCAGCTCTTCCGGAGGATTCCCGAGGTGTTCTCAGGCCAGCCAAGAGGCATAGTCTCTCTAGTGTGTCTTGGATCATCCCTGGGGTCTCTATCCGATGGGACATGCCCAGAACACCTCACCAGGGAGGGGTTCGGGAGTCATCTGGAGCAGATGCCCAGCCACCTCATCTGGCTCCTCTCAATGCAGAGGAGCAGTGGCTCAACACTGAGGCCCTCCAGGATGACCGAGCTTCTCATTCTATCTCTAAGGGAGAGCCCGGACACCCTGGGGAGGAAACTCATTTCGGGTGCTTGTATCCGGGATCTTGTTCTTTCACTCACGACCCACATCTCGTTCCCGTAGGTGAGGGTAGGAACGTAGTAAATTGAGAGCTTTGCCTTTCAACTTAGCTCCCCCTTTACCACAATGGACCGATGCAAAGTCTGTATCACTGCAGACGCTGCACCGATCCATCTGTCAATCTCCCGCTCCATTCTTCTCTCACTCGTGAACAAGACCCCAAGATACTTGAAGTCCTCCCATCAGGGCAGGATCTCTCATCCCTGACCTGGAGGGGCCACGCCGCCCTTTTCTGACTGAGGACCATGGTCTCTGATTTGGAGGTGTTGGTTCTCATCCCAGCTGTTTCACACTCGGCTGTGAGAGTGCCAACAGAACCACATCATCTGCAAAGAACAGAGATGCGATACCGCATACCACCAAACCAGACACCCTCTACGCCTCAGCTGCGCTTAGAGATTTTGTCCAAAACAGTTATGAACAAAATCGGTGACAAAGGACAAAGGGCAGTCTTGGTGGAGTCCAACTCTAACCGGAAACAAGTGTGACTTATTGCTGGCAATGTGGACCAAACTCTGATAGATGTCGTACAAGGACCTGAACAGCCCGTATCAGGGGGATTGGTACCCCATACTCCTGAAGAACCCCCCCACAAGACTCCCCGAGGGACACGATGGAATGCCTTGTAGACTGGTTTGGCGAACTCCTATGAACCCTCGAGGATCCTGCCGAGGGTGTAGAGTTGGTCCTCTATTCCACGGCCAGGACGAAAACCACATTGCTCCTCCTGAATCTGAGATTCGCAACAGAACCTCCTCTCTAGCGCCCCTGAATAGGCCATACCAGGGAGGCTGAGGAGTGTGAGCAGCCTATAGTTGGAACAAACTCTCCACTCCCTCTTCTTAAAAAGGGGGACCACCACCCCAATCTGCCAATCCATAGGCACTGTCCCCAATTTCCACGTGATGTTGCAAAGGTGTGTCAACCAGGACAGGCCCGCAACATCCGGAGCCTTTGGGAACTCCGGGTGAATTTCATCCACCCCCAGGACCCTGCCACCAAGGAGCTTTTTAACCACCTCGGTGACTTCAACCCCAGAGATAGAAGAGCCCGCCTCAGAGAACCCAGACTCAGCTTCCTCATGGGAACACATGTTGGTGCAATTGGTGGTGTTCCAAGCATTCTCCCCACCAGCTCACAACATCCCAAGTTGAGGTCAGCAGTGCCGCATCCCCACTGTACAGAGTGTTGACGGTACAATGTTTTCCCCTCCTGAGACGCCGGACGATGGACCAGAATTTCTTTGCAGCCATCTTGAAGTCGGTTTCCATGTCCTCAATGAACTCGTCCCACGCCCAGGTTTTTCCTCTGTGACCTCCGAAGCTGTATTCCGCCTGGAGTGCCGGTACCTATCAGCTCCCTCAGGAGTCCCACAGGCCAAAAATGCCCAACAGGATTCCTTCCTAGGTTGACAGCATCCCTCACTGTTGGTGTCCACCAACGTGTTCGAGGGTTGCCACTATGAGAGGCACCGACAACCTTATGGCCCCTGCTCCAGTCGGACGCCTCAGCAATGGAAGCGAGGAACATCATCCACTTGGACTCAATGTCCCCTGCCTTCTCTGGAACGTGAGCAAAGTTCTTTCGGAGGTGGGAGTTGAAATTCCTTCTGACAGGGGAATCTTCCTGCCGTTCCCAGCAGACTCTTACAACATGTTTGGGCCTGCCATCCCGGACCGGCATCTTCCCCCACCACCGGAGCCAATTCACCACCAGGTGGCGATCAGTGGAGCGTTCCGCCCCTCTCTTCACCCGAGTGTCCAAGATATGCGGTCCCAAGTCCAATGACACAACTACAAAGTTGATCATCAAACTGCGACATAGGGTGTCCTGGTGCCAAGTGCAGATGTGGACATCCTTATACCTGAACATGGTGTTCGTTATGGACAATCCGTGATTAGTACAGAAGTCCAATAATAGAAAACCACTTCTGGGTTCTGATCAGGGGGGCCATTTTTCCCACTCACGCCCTTCCCGGTCTCACTGTCGTTGCCCACGTGGGCATTGAACTCCTTTACCAGAATGATGGACTCCCCAGAGGAAGCGCTCTCCGGCACTCCCTCTAAGGACTCCTAAAAGGGTGGGTACTCTGAACTGCTGTTCGGTGGATAGATACAAACAACAGTTAGGACCTGTCGCCCCAACCTGAAAGCGGAGAGAGGCTACCCTCTCATTCACCGGGGTAAACCCCAACGTACAGGCTTCAATACTTCCTTAAAAGATTGGGTAAAGTGTTTACTTTTCCACACTGAAAATTTGTACTTAGGTTCATATTTTATGGCTTAAAATAGTTTAATCTATTCACACTTCAGCGAGCCCAACTCACACTAAAAAGCTAAAATATCCTCTCATTGAAGATACATTGAGCACAACCAAGGGTTTTATTTTCGTGACTAGCGTAAATTTGGTGTTGTGCTAACTATTATTCTGCATGCGAGGAGACAAGCTACATAGATGCGGTTGGGTTATTTTCTTGGACCAGTGCATTTAAAAGTGGGACATCTCCACTGGTCTGGGTGTGTTCGTAGTCGATTTCAACCCTGCCCAATAAAAGAGGCTTCTCTTGATCCCTTTTAAAAACAGCCCAATAGTCTTGCTTAGAGATGTTTTTATATGCAGAAGAGGACATCAATCCATGTGGGATTGGAGCAATGAAAGTTAGTTTCAAGGTTACTTACTAAATATAGAATGAGTTGGTGAAAACTGCTGGTGACTTAAATATGTACACAGACCTCACATAGCTATCCATTCCTATGGTCGTTCCTTTAAACTTAACTAAGTTGAAGTTATGTTAAAAAGTATTTCTGGTGCCACATTAGTTCTGTGCATCAAGTATTTTCAAATTAATCTTTCTCAGGAAAGTATGTAACGTATACATTAAATTTAACTGTGTGGCATTGCAGAGAGGGAGAGACGGTGAGAGATTTTTGAGATATTTGAGGATGAACAAAATTACAAATGCATGAAACATAGGTAAATCTTTATCTTCCTCCAAACAACTCTAATTCTCTACACAACAATAGCATTTGGAGGAGTTTACAATCATAATCTAATAATATGACAAAAACATCCATCCGTCGTCTGTTCCACTTATCCTCACTAGGGTCGCAGGTGAGTTGAAGCCTATCCCAGCTGACTTTGAACAAGAAGTTGGGTACATCTTGAACTGGTACTTTTTAATTACAATATTTTCCATCCATCCATTTTCAATCTTGCTTATCCTGGTTTGGGTCGCGAGCCACTGGAGCTTTTCCCAGCTGACTTCAGGCAAAAGGCGGACTACTCAGTGAATTGGTTCCCAGTCAGTCGCAATGCACATATTGATACGGACAATTCAAATTCACTGTCACTGAGTGGGAAATGAGCCCACGCTGTCACCACCAAATTCAGGAGAGTGTACCACTACACCATCAGTGACTTAATATTTTCCCATCAATTAATAATAATCTTCTTGTCCTGATGAGCATCATGGATCGGCTGGAGACAATATAACACGCATTCAGTCACATAACACAGAAACAACTATCCATACTCAACTTCTCACATATAGGGAAGTTACACTCTTCAGTTAATCTAACATGCATGTTTTGAGAATGTGGTAAACGTACCGGAATAAAACCTATGCAGGTGGGAGAGCATGCAAAAGCCACAAGGAAAGGTTTGCGATTTGGAGCAGAAACTTTGACAGTGAGCCAGATTTGTAAGCCACATGTGTATCTGTAGTTGTCCTGGTTGTTTTCAATCGAATAATTTAAAGAGCCCATATTTTTTTGTAATTAGACCTTCATAAAGTGACTCTATCGAGTGTCAGTTTCATTTCAAACAACGTTTTGTCATATGAGTGTCTTGAAAAGGCCCCTCTGACTGCAAATTCTGTTAGACCCAGTTTTGTATCCGCTTTGTCCATATTTGGCTAAGACCGTACTGTTTTCTCTGAATGGTTACTTCCATGCAGAAGACCCACTGATGAGAGCACAGTGTTTGTTATGTTGAGAGTGCTGGCACGGGAGCAGAGAGGTAGGCGGAGCTTTTCGGTAGTAACACAGATATGGTCTAGCAATTCCAATGACCTGCTTTCAGGCTTCTTGGCAAAAATAAAACTTCTGGAACTCCATATGCATGGATGATGTTAATTCATATTCATTGAGGCCAGTTTTTATCTATCAGGCTTTTGTCTCTTTATTGTTTAGTTGAACACCCTCAAATAACAAGGTGGGGTTTTTTTGTCCATCAAATTGTTCCACAAGTTGATCCTCAAGGTTAACTCCTCTTGCAACAGGGGAACATGACATTTTGAGAATTATAAAGTCATAAAAGAAAGCTATAGTCCTTGTTTGACTCCTGACACATGTCTCTTTCTGGGCCAGGAACCTACCAGGGCCAGTGGCTGGGTGGGATGCGTCATGGCTACGGTGTGCGCCAGAGTGTACCATACGGCATGGCGGCCATCATCCTATTCCCACTAAGAACATCCATAAACTCTCTCCGTTCTGAGAACAGCCATGACCTCCCGGCCGTGCTTGAAGATGGTGTTGCGAATACACCCACAGATGGGGTGATGGGTGGGTTAGCGGGCAGCCCTGTGGGCCGGGGAGGGTTTGCTTTAACTGCTCCAAGTGAAGCCGAGCGCCAGAGAAAGAGGAAAGGTCGTTTCCGGCAGTCCATCCTGAGCGGCCTAAAGCTTCGACGCTCAGAATCCAAAAGTTCTCTTGCCAGTCAGCTGAGCAAGCAAAGTTCCTTCTGCAGCGAGGCTGGCATTAGTACAGTCAGCTCGGCTGCATCCGACCTCCATTCCAATGCTAGTGAGAATGAACAGGGAAGTCCTGTAGATGCAACTGTGACAGAAATGTATGCAGGTGAATGGCGGAGTGACCACAGGGCTGGCTGGGGGGTGAGTCGACGCACGGATGGCCTACACTATGCAGGTGAATGGGCTGGGAACAAGAAACATGGGTACGGATCCACTACCTTTCCTGATGGCACCAAAGAGGAGGGAAAGTACAAGCAGAATATGTTGGTGAGCGGCAAGCGCAAAAACCTGATTCCACTGAGGCCCAGTAAAATTCGAGAGAAGGTGGATCGAGCAGTTGAGGCTGCAGAAAAGGCTGCAAAAATTGCCATGCAGAAAGCTGAGATTGCTATGTCAAGGTAATTTATCCTTTATAAAACTACTCTATATCCACAGATGAAGGGTTTAACATGCACAGACTTTTTCTGGACAAAATAGCAAAGGGGCTCTCCGATAACATAAATTCAACAAATGCCATCTGATGTATTCTTTCAGAATAAGTATTGTAGGCATTGCCTGTAGTGAAAGAGCACTGAAAATAGATGGTAAATACAAGTGACTGATCAGTGTATGAACTACTGCATCATCTGCATGTTGGTCCATTTTCAGTTTATAAAGATAAACGAAGAGCCTTTCCATTACCTCTGAGAACTTTGAAATGTATGAGGGAAATGTTTCTAACTGATATCTAGAATGAGCCACGCTCGTGTAAAGGCAGAGGCGGCTGAGAAAGTAGCCCAGAAGGCTATGGAAGAATGTCGACTGTCCCGGATAACTGCCAAAGAGCTCTCACCCTCTTTTCATATCTACGGCAACGGTGAGTACATAATCAAAAATGTATGAAAAAAACCCCCAAAATTGTTTCATACCCATGAAATTTGTCATCAGTAAAGTCTTGCTTACTTACTGGAAATAAGGATGCAATATTGCCCACTTTCAATACTTTTGGATCTATACATGGATCATGTTCTAAAATGTAATGTTTTTTTTCATAATTCACAAAAATTCAACATTTCTATTTTTAACATACTAAAATCACTAATACTCAAATGACTAAAGCAGAAATTGAAAAATATCAAAATGTGCGGAGCACATAATGGACCTACAGTGAATAAAATAAGCATTTGAACACCCTGCTATATTGCAAGTTCTCCCACATAAAAATTCATGGAGGGGTCTGAAATTTTCATCATAGGTGCATGTCCACTGTGAGAGAGATAATCTAAAAAGAAAAATCCAGAAATCACAATGTATGTTTTTTTAAGGATTTATTTGTGTGATACAGCTGCAAATAAGTATTTGAACACCTGTCTATCAGCTGGAATTCTGACTCTCAAAGACCTATTCGTCAACTTTTAAAAGTCCACCTGTGTGAGATCGTTACTTGCATAAAGACACCTGTCCACCCCATACAACCAGAAAGACTCAAACTTGTAACATGGTCAAGACCAAAGAGCTGTCCAAAGACCCAGACACAAAATTGTACAACTCCACATGACTGAAAAGGGCTATGGAGAAATTGCCAAGCAGCGTGGTGAAAAAAGGTCCACTGTTGGAGCAATCATTAGAAAATGGAAGAAATATGAATTTGTATTAAATAAGTAAATTAATGTCAAGACCACACAAAATAAGCGACATCTTGAGAGAATGCAAGGGGAGGAGCGTTACTGTTACTAGTGTTAGTGCCTCAACATGGCTACGCTCATGAAAGCAAAACACGTTGGGTCAATGTTGTCAACTAATATCTGGATTAATTTTAGGCAATTTTTCCTCAATTTTCCTGGGCTATTTTCATGAAAATTTAAAAATCCGGAATTCAGAAATCAGAGGACTTTCATCACTGTTAGAAAGGTGAGGAATCAGCCCAGGACCACACGACAGGACTTGGTCAATGACCTGAAAAGAGCTCGGACCACCGTTTCCACGGTGACTGTTGGTAATACACTAAGACGTCATGGTTTGAAGTCATGCATGGCACGGAAGGTTTCCCTGCTTAAACCAGCACATTTCAAGGCCCATCTTAAGTTTGCCAATGACCATTTGGATGATACAGAGGAGGCATGTGAGAAGGCTTTGTGGTCAGATGAGACCAAAATGGAACTTTTTGGGCATAATTCTACTCACCGTGTTTGGAGGAAGACAAATGATGAGTTCTATCCCAAGGACACCATCCTTACTGTGAAGCATCATGGGATGTTTTTCTGCACATGGGACAGGACGACTACACTGTACAGTGGCACCTCGGTCGAACGTCTTGGTTTTCATACAAATCAGTCTTCAAATGAAAAGTTGGAGATTTTTTTTGCCTTGGATTTTGAATGAAAATCGGTATTTGAACGGCGACGAACGACGATTTGTTATTGTGCTTTCGAACGAACCCCCGAAAAAAAACGGAAAGACGTAACCCGCGCGACTGCGCATGGCGCAACCAGTTGACTCACACTTTGCTCGCGGACGCGCACCAGTACTGTAGTGACTTTTTTTTCTTGAAATTGAGCAACATTAACCCCCGATCATGGCGCAAAGAATGCAAGTGGAACTGTTGGTGCTGAAAAAAGGAAAGTGGTGCATAAAACTGTCGACTTCAAGAAGGATTTGCTCGCCGAACATGAATCTGGTGTGCATGTTTCTGATCTATCGAAGAAGTATAGGTCACTTGCACAACTTCAGAGCAAGTGCATTGTGGGTAAGAATTTTTTGTGAGGTTGTAAACAGTTCTTAAAGTTTGTCTACATACCAGCATCGCGTTCAATGTATCTGCACTTTCTATGGCGTTTTCCAAGTATTTCGAGGATCTGTTGGCTGACATTTCAGTAAGGCAAATGTGAACAAATAGAAAGCCACTACTGTTGTATTAGGGCTAGCCTGAATGATGCCCTGGTAAGCGATAGGTGCTACATGCATAATCGTGTTGTTTTTAATATATGTACGGTATATTTCCTTCTTAAAAATAATTTGACGTTTACAGACAGTAAACAGACAGCAAACACACATTCATACGTTTGTATCCTAAACTGTAGATGAAAAGTGGCACATCCAACTCGGCAGCCGATTTCGATCGGCGGCCGAGTTGGATGTGCATGTAGACCTATCAAACACCGTTAGTCTTGTAATATAAAACACAGCAAACAACACATACATGTAAAAATAGCGGAAGGAGGATATGGTCAAAGTGCAATACTAGGCTTAAACTTACCATTTATGAAGTGATCGCATGACTTGAAACTGTGGGTTGAGTGAGATCTGCACCCGAGATATTACTGAGCCACTTCGCTTGCCGTTTGCTCGACATTTCTTCTGTTTGGCGTCCTTGGTGCGAAATTATTTCCGGAAATCGGAAAAACCGTCTGTTCCCTTCTTTGCTGAACTTGTTATAGCAGCCAGTCACACAACACGTGTGCACCATCGTCTCAGAAGTCAAAAAGCGTCTTATGTAATCTAATGTAACCAGCGAAATGAGACCTCCCAATATGGCGACCAGAAAAAATTAAAAACGGGTGTGACGTCACCTGCAAGTCACCTATTGAATGGCAAAATCAACGACCATCACCATTCTGATACACAAGGATGCCCTCAAAACAAATAATGTTGCTAAAGGAGCAACTGTGTTGACCAAGCAGTGGCCACAGATCTTGGAGGAAGTCGAAAAGTTGCTTCTTATTTTTGTAAACGAGCAGCAGTTTGCTGGGCATAGTGTTGGTGAGGAAGGGAGGAGATGTCGTCTGATGAGGCTGAAAGCAGGAAGGATGTCTCAAGTGCCGATATTAAAGCTATCTGCGCTAAATGGAACGACATCCATAATTTTGTAGAACTTCATCACCTGAATAAAGCTGAATGTTGCATAGCATTGCCAAATTTTAATGATGTTGTTATGAGCCACTTCAGAAAAGTGTTTGAGACGGCAGAAACAAACAGATTCTTTGTTAAAAAGGGGTGAGTCACCCCCCACCGAAGACATCTGAAACTGTTGTTTTGCATTGCTTTTTTCTTTTGTTCCATTACCCTACCTCTAGTTGCAAGGTATTTTTTTTCATGTTACATACTTTCTGTGCAAATAAAAAAAAACATTTGTTTTTACCTGCTCATTATTGCTTGTTTTTAAAGTTATTCTGCACTTTTGTTAATAAAAAAAGGTTTACAAGGCTGGGGCCCGAGTCGCTACAGATACAGCAATCCACTCCCAACCTAGCATACTCTACTAGGCTAAAGTATACATTTTCAGCAAGAAAATATAGTTCTTAAATTATTTCATTTTATAAAGTATTTAAACTATGCATGTATTCCTACTATACCGTTTACTATCAGGAAAAAGCTTAGAAAAAAAAAATCACTTAAAAAACATTTTTTAGGCTTGGAACACATTTCATTTTCCATTCATTGTAATGAGAAAATGTTCTTTGGTTTTCAAACGTTTTGATTTTCAACCAGCCTTCTGGAATGAATTGTGCTCAAGAACCAAGTCACCACTGTATTAAGAGGATGACCGTGGCCATGTATTGTGAGATTTTGGGGACAACCTCTTTCCTTCAGTCAGAGCATTGAAGATGGGTCGTAGCTGGGTCTTTCATCATGACAATGACCCGAAGCACACAGCCAGGAAAACTAAGGAGTGGCTCCATAAGAAGCATATCAAGCTTCTGGCATGGCCTAGCCAGTCTCCAGACCTAAACTCAATAAAAAATCTTTGGAGGGAGATGAAACGCCGTGTTTCTCAGCGACAGTCCAGAAACCTGTCTGATCTAGAGAAGATCTGAGTAGAGGAGTGGGCTAAAATCCCTCCTGCAGTGTGTGCAAACCTGGTGAACAACTACAGGAAACGTTTGACCTCTGTAATTGCAAACAAAGGCTACTGTACTAAATATTAACATTGGTTTTCTCAGGCGTTCAAATACTTATTTGTAGCTGTATTATATATTTATATAATATATATAGTATATTTCTGGATTGGTGGCATGCTGTATCAGCTGGTAAAGCCTCACAATTCTGAGGACCTGGGTTTGATCCCGGCTCCGCCTGTGTGGAGTTTGCATGTTCTCCCCGTGCCTGCATGGGTTTTCTCCGGGCACTCCGGTTTCCTCCCCCATCCCCAAAAACATGCAACATTAATTGGACACTCTAAATTGCCCCTAGATGTGATTGTGAGTGCAAATGGTTGTCTGTATGTGCCCTGGGATTGGCTGGCAACTAGTTCAGGGTGTACCCTGCCTCCTGCCTGTTGACACCTGGGATAAGTTCCAGCACTCCCCATGACCCTCTTGAGGATAAGCGGCAAAGAAAATGGATGGATGGATGGATGGATGGATGGATTTCTGGATTTTTCTTTTTAGATTATCTCTGTCACAGTAGACATGCACCTACGATGAAAATTTCAGACCCCTCCATGATTTCTAAGTGGGAGAACTTGCAATATAGCAGGGTGTTCAAATACTCATTTTCTTCACTGCATAAAAAGTTCACTGTCCTGGGCAGACAATAGCTTTTTGGATTGTAACACAACTATTCCAATATTTCAGATAGTAGTGGACCAGATACAGTGGTCATGACTTTGCATCTGGATTTTGAGAGGCACTGTAAGCTTTTGTTTTTGGTGGAAAAAAAAAAAAAGTCTTTTAAAACACTTAAATATTCACTTACTCCTTGACCTACTGTATGTCACGAGCAACCAACATGGGGTAGGACCCAAATGCAGGACTCCAAGGCAGGGACATGATTTTCAGGGGTAGTTTAATTATGGAAGAGGTCATACACATGTAAGAAGTCTAAAAAGGCAGAAGCACAGAAACTTCATAGCAAAAAGCCAAAGTTCAGAAATCCAGAAATGAGGTTGGATAACTTTGAGGAACAACTTGAAACATGAACAAGACTTAACTAGGTGGCACAGAAACAGTCTAACGAGAGATACTCTCAACCACAACGAACTGGCAACTGACAATGCTAATCACAAGGCGTATATGGATGGCCTAATTAGCATCAATGAGGCGTAGGTGAAGAGCTGCTGCTAGAGCCAGCTGCACACAGGGCAGTGGCCAGGCTACGCCCCTGACAGAGCCCCCTCCGAAGGCGCAGGTCCCAGACACGACAAAATAAACAAATACCAACCAGGGGCGGACAGAAATGGGCTTTTGTCTGGTGGCGGCTGCTGCTGCTGCTGGTGGTCAAGCATCGCTGAGGTATGGTGGAGAGGCGGCGGGTGCTGCTGCTGGTGCTGGTCGAATGCCGCCAAGGCATGGTGGAGAGGCAGCGGCTGCAGCTGCTGCTGGTTGAGTGCCACTGAGGCATTGCGGAGAGGCAGTGGCTGCTGCTGGTAGAGTGACGAGACATGGTGGAGAGGCAGTGACTGATGGCACTGGTGGTTGCGGGCAACCAAGACATGGGCAAGAGGCGTCTCGGGGTCAGGAGCCGCCGAGGCGTGGGCGAGAGTCAGCTTGGGGTCGGGCGCTGCTGGGGCTTGGCTGAGAGTTGGCTGGGGCTTGGGTTGCACTGAGGCATGGATGGAAGTCAGCTGGTGGTTGGGCGTCGCCGAGATGTGGGCGAGAGTCAGCTGGGGCTCACATGCTGTCGAGACTTGATCAAGGTTCGACAGGGGCTCGGGGGATGCCGAGGCTTTGGTGAGATTCGACTGGGGCTTGGGCACCCCCCAAGGCTTGGGTGAGAGTTGGCTGGGACTTGGGCTCCGACGAAGCGTAAACAAGAGGTTGCTGGGGCTCGGGATCTTGCAAGACGTGAAGAAGAGGCAGCTGGAGGTCAGGTGGGGCCGTGGTGTGAACAAGAGGTGGTTGAAGGTCATGCGCTGTTGCGACAAGAGCAAGAGGCAGGTGGGGGTCCGGCGCCACCACAACAAGACCAAGAAGCAGCTGGGGGTCAGGCCCCGCCGCGACATAACAGTATCATCCACAATGAACTGGCAACTGACAATGCAAAACACAAGGCATATTATATACCTGGCCTAATTAGCATCAATGAGGTGCAGGTGAGGAGCTGCTCCCAGAGGCACCTACGCACAGGGCAGTGACCTGGTCATTCCCCTCACACTGTATGAGTATGTTTAGTCTTGTCGTTGTAGTATGTAGGGTAATAGAATTGCACTGTATCATGCAGGGTGGCACGGTGAATAGCTTGTAAAGCCTTGGCCTCACAGTTCTGAGATCCCAGGTTCAATCCCAGACCCGCCTGTGTGGAGTTTTCATGTTCTCACCCGTGCCTGCATGGGTTTTCTCCGGGCACTCCAGTTTCCTCCCACATCCCGAAAACATGCAACATTAATTGGGCACTCTAAATTGCCCCTAAGTGTGATTGTGAGTGCGACTGTTGTCTGTCTCCATGTGCCCCGCGATTGGGTGGTGACCAGTTTGAGGTGTACCCCGCCTCCTGCCTGTTCACACCTGGGAAAGTCTCCAGGACTCCCCGTGACCCTTGTGAGGACAAGTGGCTAAGAAAATGGATGGATGGATGGATGGATGGATGGATCAGGCAGTTTCCTCTTGTCTACCTCAAAGAAGGCAATCCAAACAAATATACAATCAAGCCTCACTATAATACAAGTTGTACACCACTGCAAGTAACAACAAAATTGCTAATTAATGTGCCAATTAATACTAAATATTATTATCTAATGTTAGACATACTATAGCTCTGTCATTACCTGTTTTAAGATTGTATATGTGTATCTAAGGATCAAGTTCAAAATGAAAATCAATGGTAACTTTGAGTACCTGTACAAAATTTAATTTGTTGATTTTATTTTGTAACGCAGCATACTATTAGGCTAATGAATTTACTGTGGGTTTCTTTCAGATCACTTCATTGGTGTTATAATATAACTGTTTTGCTAGGGCTCGGATGTCAGGACCTCCAGCATCAGAATGCTAAGGACAAAGACCACGAGATCATCTCCACTGGAACAGATAGTCCTGAGCTGTGTACTCCGGACACGACACCGCCTGATCTCAGCCCACCCAATCATCTCCATCGTCCCAGAAATGCTTGCTTCATGAGACAAAGTGCCGTGGATGATCAAGGCAGGTCAGAAATCCAGGTGCTGAGAGAGTCACGTGGTGTGGAACTGCTGAAAGGGGGTGCTAATGACTGGGCAGATGACATATACCCAGATCAAGGATGTAGCAGCCGCTCAACAACACCCTCTTTATTAGAAGAACAGGAGGGACAAATTAATGGCCATGATCAAGTCCCTTTGTTCAACCACAAGCTACATGAAAGATTGTCTAACCACATGGTCTGGGAGGACAATTCTTCCCACAGAGCATGGGAGCAATCTGTGTCCAACCAAAAGTCCTCCAAGCATGCCTCTAATCACAAGTCAAGGGAATACACATCATCCATTCACAAAACATGGGATCATTCTTCTACCAACCACAACGCCTGTCAGCACGCCTCTTCTAAGTATAGACAGGTACAAAGTTTATCCAATCACAATGCCTTGGAACATAACATGACCAATCACAAGACCTCTGAGCATGGTTCCTCCAATCACAAGTCCCAAGATTATATCTCCTCCAACCACAACCCCAATGACCATGTTGCCTCTAGTTACAACTTTGAAGACCCTGTCTTCACCAGTCACATTCTAAAGCAGCACAATCCCTCCAACCACAAGGTTAGTGAGCATGCTGCATCTGACCAAAGGCAGGATGACCTCGACGAGGGTTGGACTGGAGAAAATAACATTAGGTGGAGTCTCACCCACTCTTGCCTCACAGAGCGGGATGAGGAAAGAATGAATGAATACACAGTAGACATGATGCTTCAGTGTCAGGAATCGCAGGTATCCTGGAGGTTGGCCCAGGAATCACCAGCCCCTCAAAACAACAGGCTGCGATACCGAGGCTTGAGGCCAGTCAGAGAAGGATCCGTGGACTCTGTCCAAATGCTGGACAATTTAAGTGTGGGAACAGAGCTTGAGAACTGGCCACTACATAGGGACCTCACACTCTCCCCACCACTTCAGTCTCAGCCCATCGTTCTGGAACAGGAAGGAGAGCTTCTCACCCTCAAATCAAACTCAGTAAGTCCAGTACTGTCTTTGGTTAGAAATTTTAGAATTACAAACATTTCTTCACACCACAGGAGAGACATGCAATATAATCATCAACAATGCTTAAGTAAATGCATGGGTCATTTTCATATAATTTGATAAAAACCTATGACGTAAATGAAAAAAAATTCAAACTTTAGCCATTCATCGTAAAGACAGTCCTAATTAGAAGAGCAAATGGTGGTGGCCAAATGTAACACATTTCTTTTCATTACAGTGAAGATAAAAACACTTAACGGTAAAAAAATAGCACTATAAAAAAATCATGTACATTGCAAACGTGCTGCCTTTCTTTTCGGATACGAGTCCAAATATGATCCTAACTAAACATTAAAACCATTACACTTTTGTCTTTATATAATTGTAGTCTTGGTAAAGACATTCAATAGTTCTGACGCTTTCACAAATTAATCATTGAATATGTATGTATGTCTGTATTTATGTAGTATTAATGAATTAATTTATTTGTCTATTTATTTATTTGCTATCTTCTATTGTGTAACTACAAAATGGCGGCCTCATCAAGACATTGCAGTTCACAGATCCCTGTGTTGCATTGCAACAACAATGAGTAACAAATAAGGACAGTTTATAAAACAAAGCGGAACTCTCACTAAAATGTATTTTTGTTAGTTTTCATGGAATAGGAAATACTTGTATAAGCAAATATTTTATTTTATTATTAATTACTTACTATAATGCTTTCCTAAGCCATAGGACAAAAATTCTATGTCAAAAATGTAATTAGTATCTTCAGAAAACATCGATCATCACAATTGTGAATCTTCATTTCTGCCAACTAAAGATAAAAGACATTTTCACTTTAAAAGTTAAATAAATAAATCGTTAGAATATTTATTTCTAAGAAATAATTACGACCTATTGATGTTAAACTGCCACTACTTTAAATGCTCTGATGAGTAAAATTAAGTGATTTTCCAAAGGAAATTCAGTGCACTATTTCGCTATTGTTATTGATCAATATTAAATATATATGAAGACAACCCGCATACACCTTTTTGTATTAGCATTCTTCAAAGAAAACTGGACTAATCTCTTGTTTTCACACTCCCATCTTCTAGGGCTCCAGCTCCATTCTGGTGGTTATGGTCATCTTACTCAATATCGGAATAGCCATTCTTTTTATTCATTTCTTTATTTAAACTAAAACAGGTACAATCTACAAAGAGCTTTTGATCGCTACAGTATATTATTACTTATTGTGATGGACATTCTGCTTATTCTCATAGAGTCCACAGCCTGAATGATGGACACAGAACCTTAGTGAAGAGCTCCATCATTACGGTTTCTGCCTGCATGCCATTCCTTTAACCTCTTATTTTGACCTTGCAACCATTAAAAGATGACTCAAATAAAACTCACTATAATGTGAAGAGCGCAACTTAACCTGAATGTGGCATTTTTGGACACAAATGCATGAGTGTCCATTGCATACTGTTGCTTGAACTGTCACAGGGTGATTGGGTCCATTTTCCACCACTCAAGGAAAAGAAAAATTAAGCAGGTTATCATGTACATTACAAACCAATAATGCCAAACTTCCACTACTTTCTGCACTGCACATAAAAACAAACATTTTGTCTTTCAGCTTTTTCTGATCTTGGTCTAATTTATTAATGTTATACCCATACTGGCACTATGCGCTCCAAACAGAATTTTGCTGCCAGAGTAGATCCATTTAAAGGGCTAGGGCGTTTTTTTATTTATTGATTTCTTTCATTTATTCTAAACCCACTTGAAACCTTTGCAGGAGGCTATGTGGGGTGTTGAAATTGTCAATCCCTTTAACATTACTATTCTGTCTTCATTTGGTTGGGCTCCAACTTAGAAATCACTTCTCAGTGCACTTGTTTGAGGTCGCCACACTCAACACAACTAAATCTTTGGATCCAGGGGGGGAAAAAAAATCATTCATGTATGATTTGTGGACTTTTTTTTAGGTCACCAACATATTGCAAGGTGCACATTTAAGCTCAAGCAACTTTTTTGGCAGAAATAATTTTTTATCTCAGCACTCCTTGTACATCAGCAAACATTCAATACAAATAACTGCTGACAAACTAAGAAGAATTCAACATTGTCTGTTTGTACAGCCTCCAGACTATGTTATGACCACTAATTATATTACAATATGCGTATGTGTCATTATTATTATTGTTATTCTAATTTGACATATTTTGTGAGCCAGAGAGAATGCAGAGTGCCTCATATTTATTTGGTTACCCTGTCAAAAAATGTCCCCTTAAACTGCGAGAAAACAAGATGATGCCAGGCTAAGAGGAAACAAATAACCTTCAACACAACTCACACACTTCCCACTTAACCAGCAATGGCATGCACTGTTTTGACTTTGTCTCTTCATTACCCTTTGCTCACAATGGGAAGGTGGGATTTCTACAGCGTCATTTCTTGTCACTTTTTGGGCCAGTTGAGGTTTTTTCCGCATGTTTGTTAAGCCTGCTTAATCTGGTGTCAATTTGTAAAGGCTCTCCTTGTTGTCTATTTCATCAAGTAACAATAGGCTACACGAGACATGGAGAGCAGTGTAAAATAAACGCTAGCTTTTAACTCTCAGTGGAATATGAAATGTCCTTAGTTTATGAATGACATGAAAACAAACTCGACTATTATATGTTTTATATTTCTCACCCAGTGGCATCATTATGTTGTGAAACTATTGCATGCCTGAGCATGCTCTTTCTTACTCTTTGGTTTATGAAGTTGTTAATGTGGAGAAAATAAAAAAAAATTGAAATATTAAGTCTGTCATGACTCATGATTACTGCAAATTGAAACTTGTTTAGTAAAAGCTAATGACGGAGATGAGGAGAATATAGTACAGGAATATGAAGCCACATGTGAAAATACTTGTACATGCACACAGTAATGTATTATGAACTCATGACTCTTCACTGGATCCCCCACATTAAGCCAGTGTTTTTCAAAAAGTGGGGCGTCATGACCAGGGGGCGGATTGATTCAGCTGTAGAGCATTGGCCTCACAGTTCGGAGGACTAGGGTTCAAATCTCGGTCCCGCCTGTGTGTAGTTTTTTGCATGTTCTCCCCGTGGCTCCGTGGATTTTCCCGGGCATTCCGGTTTCCTCCCACATCCCAAAAACATGCATTAAATGGACACTCTAAATTGGCCCTGGCGGCACGGTGCTCAGCTGGTAAAGCATTGGGCTTACAGTTCTGAGGACCCGGGTTCGATGTTGGCCCCACCTGTGTGGAGTTTGGCAAGGCTTAAGTACATGGCATGATTAGCAATAATAAGGTGCAGGTGGGGAGCTGCTTCCGGAGGCGGTCCGTGCACAGAATCAGCTTTATTGGCCATGTGTGTAAAAACACACAAGGAATTTTTCTCCGACAGTCTATGCTGCCCTGATACGACATTCAGAACAAAGAAAAAGAAAGCAACAACAACAAAAAACAAAAGACATTTCTGTTTATATAGATCATGCATGTGACGTCACCGTTTTCACAGCGCCATATTGCTGGTCAAACAAAGCTGCTCGGCAGTGTGGGAGCCATTGAACTGGAGCAGATTTTTCACCATGCCCGAGACCTGTTGTGCTGCTGGTTGTCACAATAGACGAGACGGTTCTTCACATATATCATTCAATGGAATACCATCTTAAAAGACAAGAAAAGATCAATAGATTTCGGCAATTAAACGGGATGGATTGTGCCCAACAAAATACACACGCCTATGCAGCGATCATTTCATTTCAGGTAGGAATTATTCCTCTTAATCTGAAATTATGAAGAAGTATTTATAATGCCAAATTGACTCATTTGAGAACAATGCGTATTTAAAAAATGTTAATAAAATGTCTGTCACAGAGAGGTTTACAGAGGTAAGCATATGTTAGCAATACGCATCTCTGAATGGAGGAGTCAACTCCCTGTCCTAAATTTTTTTTTCTAATCATAGTTAATGAACGCAAATTAGTCTAAAACCAGGGGTCATTTATTTAAATATTGGTATTTGTATTGAAAAAAATCTGAGTGGGTCCATCATATGTGGGATTTATTCTAGATTGAGAACAGATCCAGCAATGAAGTATTTGTATGCGTTACAGACTTTTATGCGCTTTCAAACTCTTCTGTGTTAATCTCGAAGATTTATTCACCGGATGCATGTGTATATCCAGTTGTCCAAGACAAGCAGAAGCGGATTAACAGTCAAATTTTTTATCAGTGAAAACATTCGAAAACTTCGGCATTAAATATGGATCCTCTATGCCAAGGGTCAATAATTTTTCCACGTACCTTTGTTTATTATTACCTAAATGTTTAATGGTATCGGACAAAACTCTGGGTGTCGTGCTATAAGACATTTTAATTTCGTCTCAACAATGCTTTGTTTGACCAGCAATATGACGACGTAAACAAAAATCACGTGATTTTATGACGTAGATGCACAATCTCTATTGGAACTATTCCTTATAAGAGTCATGCAAGATGTAAAATCTTCTTCATTTAGAACAGGTAAAATATGAGTGTGTCGACGTCCCAAGCTTGTAAAGAGTGCCTTTATGCGTTCGCAGTTCCTGTTATTGACCAGTGCAATGACAATTGTGCAAAGGAAGTAGTTTTAAGTGACGAATTGTGCGATAGTTTACAAAATATATTACTCATACTGATACTGAGTGGACCAGCAGGATTAAGTGAGTGTCCCAGCACGAGGCAGAAAATAGTAAGTTCGCTGATCAAGTTTTCAATACTTGCCAGTTTTGACTTGCATTAATCTGTAGCGCTTTCTCGACAGAAGGAGCTGGAAGAGCTGGTGGTCAGGATGTGGAGGGTCCGAAAGGATCCTGCCTGCTCTGGACCTAGTTCGCGTTGTGTGCAAGTTTTCAATTGTGGGTGGAATGGTGCCGACAATCTGTTCAGCGGTTTTGATTGTCCGTTGCAGTCAAAGTTTGTCTTTTTTTTTGTGGTGGTCCCAAACCAGACTATGATGGGGATACACACTACTGATTGGATGACCGCTGTGTAGAACTGTCTCAGCAGAGACCAGATTCCATTGGAAAGGTTCATGCACTTAACAACAAAGCTCCTGGATGGAGTCCAGCATTCAGGGGTTCGAGTCTCCAGGTGCAAGTTCAATATGCAAGGGTGTAGCATATGTTAGCATTGAACAAAACATTTTTAGGTGGTACTGTGGAACAGCTGTAGCCCTCCCACATCCTAAAAACATGCACTGTTTGGAGGAGACTCTAAATTGCTCCTAGGCGTGATTGTGAGAGTGACTGTTGTCTGTCTCCATGTTCCCTGCAATTGCCTGGCAAGCAGTTCAGCGTGTACTCTGCCACCTGCTCGATGACAGGTGGGATTGGCTCTAACACTCCCATGACCCTCATGAGAATAAGTGGCTCAGAAAATTGATGGATGGATGGATAATTTATTTGGGAAGTCAATTTAACAGAGTTGGACGTTTGCATTCAACTTCTGGCTTCATCTGATTTGTGTTTTAGCAATAAAAATAAAATGTCCTTCCTCTCGAAGGGCACCACTTACATTTATAATGTATAACACTTGGGAAAAGGGGACGACACAACCTTTTATCAGTCTCAGACTCATAAAGGCTGCCAGATTTTGGAGATACAAGTTCTTGATGTAAGCAGTTGTACTAATCACTTCAAGACACACAAACGACGACAAGCAGTGAAATTTTGTATGGAATTTAATGTAATCTACAAGAACACCCAACTACAATCTAAAAAAATAAATAAACCCCATTCCAATGAAGTTGGGGCATTGAGTTAAATGATTAAATACATTAAAACAATGGAATGATTTTCAAATTATGTTCAGCCAATGGTCAATTGAATACAGTACAAAGACAAGATATTTAATGTTCAAACTGATTAACTCTATTGTTTTAAGCAAATAATCATGAACATTGAATTTTATGGCTGCAACATTTTCCCGTTTAAAGTGTGTCTGCAGTTCCCAACCGGATCAACATGCCCTCCAGCAGTGCACCGCCACTGTCTCCGCCTCTTGGTCTGGTGTATATGCCTCTGGCCATTTTGTGAAATAGTCCATCACACACAACACATACTTAGTCTACTCCATGGGTGCCCAAACCCCTTGCTGCTAAACCGGTGTATGGGACTGGTCCTGGGGTTCCTCACTAGGTCCACACGCATCGCAGCTCCAGCAGAAATCCTCCACTCCTCGCCTGTGCTGACCCTAGTAGAACCCTTGGCACAGTCGACTGAGGGTCTTTGTGCTCCCAAAGTGCCCTGAGCCGATGCCCCCATGACATGCTCTCAACACAGCATCTCTGAGGGACCTGGGCACCACCACCTGCCACCTTTCTTCTCTGGTGGCTGGCTGCTTCCATGTATGTTTCATTACACTATCACTCATGCGTAATGCTATAAACCAGGGGTGCTCATTGCAATCATGAGTCTTGGTCGATCGCAGAGCCGTGTGTCAAAAAACAAAAAGAGATGTCAGCCAATGTTCCCTCTAAACTGTGCGCGTGTGCAATTGTGCACCGCTGATGCAGTCTCTTCGCAGATATTCTGTGTTCCACACACACACAAAAAAAATCTAAAGCAAATTGAAAGTATAACATACAGCTATTCAGATATTGGCATTTTGCAATGTGGTTCAATGAGTGATGTCTGACTGTTACATCCAATGGCACAATTCACATACGTACGGTAAAAAATGAAAAGAAGAAGCCACTGGTTTCTTTTAGGCAGCACACAGAACTTTCTCTAACAATGACTACTGCTCCGCCACACTCTTTTTCCTAGTTTACCTTACACCTGCCCCTCCCCTTGCACCTCCGCTCTTAAAGACGTACACTCATAATTACTAATGTTCCAGTACTTATGCAGCCCATAAATGTATTTTATAATGACAGCATCCACCAACGCTGCTTTAGTTAGCAACACAGTCTGGGCAACGTAGAGCAAAGATGAGTTAGACATGCCGCTTATGTTTACATTCAATGTTAATGGAGGAAGTAAAAAATAAATGCTGTTGTTTTAAGATGCAATGACTGTCAGAGTATGTGAATAATCAAAGAAAAAGTGGTTAAACTGGATGAGATTTTCTCTTTTCTGAGTGGGAAAGGTCTGGTCTGAAGCCAAAGTAGAAAGTGCAGGATGAGATGGTGTGTAATTTTAAAATTCCACCTTGGCACAGCCTGATTCAGGATGAAAGCACAGACAATACAGTGCACCAAAAGCTAATTCTGTATTTTAAATATAGGAGGCAACATAACATTAACCTGAACACACAAACACCCCTCACCCCGATGAACCATGCTGAAGTTGAAAGACTACAACTCCTCAAACCATTGTGCTACCAGTCCTTCCAGTTCCTTGAAAGACTTCAACCACTGTAGCGCAGCTTGGTCTGTCCTATTTGTAAAAAGCACACGATACAGGTAGTATCGGAAATGCCGTGCGATCAATACAACTGCCAACAGTTCATGTCTAGTCACGCAGTAGCGCCTTCGCTCTTTTTGAAGCTGTGGCCAAATTAGGCCACCACACATTCACCTTTTGACCTCCCCAGCTGTGACAGAATGGGTTCCATGCCTAGATTGCTTCCATCTGTGTCCAACACAAAGGGTAGGGCTGGATCTGGGGAGACGAGGACAGGGGCGTTCATGAGGGCTCTCTTGAGGTTGGTAAATGCCTCCTGGCAGTTCCCAAACCATACAAAAGGCTGATTGTTCTGGAGGAGACAGAAACATGGAGCGCCAACACAAGAAAATCCCTTCCCAAACCTCCAACAATAACAGGCTTTTCCCAAGAAGTTTTGTGTCTGGTCCTTTAGGACTGGCCAGTCTCAAATTGCTCAGTGCTTCCCCTTGTCACAGTGTTGCTTTGCCACTATAGTCTTGTTACATCTTGTTCACGTTTCCAAGTTTTGCTCATCACCCAGGTTGATGCAGTTCTTTTCCCAGATGGAGCGGATCGCCTCTGTCCGATACTCCGTTGACAGACTTTGGGAATGCACCACTGCTATGGGAGGACCGGATGGTGCTACCCCCCACTCAGCGGTGGGTATCACAGGCTGAGCAAACTCTGCCCATCCAGCCAATGGTGGTTGTAGAGTTTGTTGTTCCACTTCACCAGTTGGACCGGCCATGTTTGGGTGAGAGGACTCTGCCCATTCTACTGGCAAATGTCGAGGGGTCGATAACGCTGCCTCCTCTCTGCGGCTACTCCCCCTCCAGTTGTACAGACCCCGTGGCGATGGATGATATAGCAGTAGTCTGTTGCGAGGGGACAGTCAGCTTGACACACCGGCCGCTTGGAAGAATGAGCACCCTGGCTCCCATGTCCACTCCACATTTTGTGGCTTTCAAGAAGTCCCGTCCCAGTATGCATGGGTCACTTACATCAGCCACCCAAACTGAGAAGGAAATCGATAGGTCCCCTTGGACAAAAACAAATTTCTGCTTCCCTTCCATCAGGGATGTCTCACCAGTCACAAAGTACTTTTCTGACTGGTGATCTTCAGCTCCGCCCCCCTTAGCTACAGTTGCCATGCCCCACAATCTTCCAAAATGCCGACTGAACATAATAGGTTTGAACTGGGTCCTCTATCACATATTTCATATAATATTGGGGTATGTATTTTGCCAAATACGTCGGACTTCTCCAACAGAGTCCTACAGAGAGGTCTCAACTATTCCATGCAAGAATATGTACAATGAATTAAGATTTTGGACGGAGCAGGACGCAATGTCAGAGTTACACCGGAACGTTGGCGATCGATGCAAAAAAGTTTGACGCCTCACAAACTTCATATTGAAATCCAACAGGATAAAATAGTGGAATCGTAATGCGCTTGTAAAGCAGGGTGAGTACTTTTTACTTGGAAAGATCACAAGTAATATCATTGTAGTCTTTATAAGTGAGTGGATGTATTCATTTGACTTGGCTCGTAATGGAACCTGGTGCTATGTCTTAAAGGTCCGATGTGATATAAATAGGTAAATAGACATTTCTCTTGCATGACATTGTGCATTTATGTATCGCGAACCCGACTCGTCGGCATAAAACATGACACACTTCATTCAGCAGGTCAGTGATACACTAACAAAGTGAAAGTTGTTCTCCTGCAATGTATAAAGCACTGATAATAATTCAATCAAACTCAGAGAAGATATTTCTCCCTCACTTACCTTTGAACATGCAGCCTTATGTTTGTTGATATTTTTCACACTGAGTTGTACATGAGGTCTTCCGCAAACTTTAATCCATCAGAGACACTTTGCCAACTGTGTTTTAGGCTTTGGAAAATTAATCAACCGAGTGCATTGTAACCTAGGATATCTTTCGTCAGAATTGCATGTTCTCCAAGCACATCTGAGGACCATTTTCTTCCTAACATTAACTTTTCAAAACGCACGCTACCGTCAAACAGTGTTGTTTGTGGGACATGGCTGTGGGAGGGGCGGGACAAGCCAGGGGTTAAGATAAGGCGGCTATCTGATTGGCTTTTATTATATGAGTGATTGACATGTCGGAAAGGTCCATTCTCAACCTTTTGCAGGGTCTTTCCAGAACGGTGCCGACTGGTACAACAACATCAGGTTGCACAATTGTGGCTGAAGATCCAGAGTCCATCAAATGTACATGAAATGTTCCCGATCTGCACTGGAACATGGCAAGGGTCCCCCACTTCCGTCCAACCCACTGTAGCAACAGCTTCATCATGGGTGTGTGGATCCCCACTCACAGTGTTGTGCAGGAGAGGATGACCACGGCCATGTATTGTGAGATTTTGGAGAATAACCTCTTTCCCTGAGTCAGAGCATTGAAGATGGGTCGTGGCCGGGTCTTTCAACATGAAAATGACCCGAAGCACACAGCCAGGAAAACCAAGGAGTGGCTCCGTAAGAAGCATATCAAGGTTCTGGCGTGGCCTAGCCAGTCTCCAGACCCAAACCCAATAGAAAATCTTTGGAGGGAGCTGAAACTCCATGTTTCTCCGCGACAGCCCAGAAACCTGTCTGATCTAGAGAAGACCTGTGTGGAGGAAAGGACCAAAATCTCTCCTGCAGTATGTTAAAACCTGGTGAACAACTACAGGAAATGTTTGACCTCTGTAATTGCAAACAAAGGGGACCAAATATTAAAATTGGTTTTCTCCGGTGTTCAAATATATTTGCAGCTATATCACACAAATAAATTGATAGAAAAAAAATCATACATTGTGATTTTCTGGATTTTTCTTTTTAGATTATCTCTCTCACAGTGGACATTCACCTATGATGAAAATTTCAGACCCCTCCATGATTTCTAAGCGGGAGAACTTGCAATACAGGAGGGTGTTCAAATACTTATTTTCTTCACCGTACGTGTGTGAATGGGAGGGGTGAAGGGGGAAGAGTGAGACTCCAGGAGATAGCGAGGGTGGACGACTTCAAATGCTTGGCGTCAAAAATCCAGAGCAATGGTGAGTATGGTAAGGTATTGAATTGAATTGAACAGAACACATCCAAGCAGGTTAGAACAGCTGGCACAAAGTCTTTGGTGTGTTATGTGAGGGAAGAGTCTCTTCTACAACGAAGGGCAAAGTTTATAAAACAGTGGTGAGGCCAGCCCTAATGTACGGATTAGAGACGGTGGCACTGAAGAGACAGCAGGAAGCAGAGGTGGAGGTGGCAGAAGATGTTGAGGTTCTCTCTCGGAGTGAGCAGGTTGGATCGGATAAGAAATGAGCACATCATAGAGACAGCCAAAGCAACATGTTTTGGAGACAAGGTTCAAGAGAGCAGACTTCAATGGTTTGGACATGTCCAGAGGTGGGAGAGTGAGTATATTGGTAGAAGGGTGCTGAGGATGGAGCTGCCAGGCAAAAGAGAGAGAGGAAGACCAAAGAGAAGCTTGATGAATTCTGTGAATTATGAATGGGGAAGACATGAGGGCAGTTGGTGTTAGAGAGGAATATGCAGGAGATTAGATGGAAAAAGATGACACGCTGTGGCGACCCCCAACGGGACAATCCGAAAGGAAAAGAATGAAAGCATGTTGACTCAGTAAAAGTTATTGCCTCCCAACATGCCAGTGCTCAGTAACTTCATTTTGTTTTACCCCAAGTTTGCTCATCTTGACCTTGTTGATCAAATATTGTCACTGTCAGCAAATTTCAACTAATTTTAACATATTCTGTTTCCTTTACTTCTGACAATCTACACAATTGTGGAATGAAGTGTATGGAATACAGTACATTAAAAATGATAAATTATTATTTTGTGGTATTTACATAATTCACCTGCGGGACCTTGAATTGGGTTGTGGGGTTCCACACGGAATGTTTTGTTTGTTACACTTCCAGTGTTAGAGAAAGTAGAATGTTCCCGCCGTAATGCGTTAGTCTGCCATTAAAACGAGGTTTGCTCCTGTGTTCGACACTCTGGCTCCGACACTTTTCTTCGGCGCTACACTGGTGACCCCAATGTCAGTCCCGGCGTTTCCGAGACTGAACCGGACATGGCAACCGCCATCCTCAAATTGCTGGAGTTTTGGGAGACGTCCGTGGCAGCGCGGTTGGCACGGACGGAGGCTCAATTCACGCTACACGGGATCTCGGATGATACCGTGCGCTTACCACATTGTCTCAGGCCTCGGGAGCTCAACGGCGGCCAGAGCAGTGAGTTTCATCACATCTCCCCCGGGCCGAGATAAATATGCTGGGCCCAAGGCTCACCTCCTCAAGGTTTTCAAGCTTTCACGGCCAGAGCATGCCCGGCATCTTTTGGCTATTAATGGACTGAGGGACTGCAAACCTTCCGAACTCATGGAAATGACTCTAAACCTGCTAGGCCCGGAGGAGCCCAACTTCCTTTTCATGGACTGTTTCTCAGGCACATGCCACCACATGTTCAGACAGCGCAGAGACTCGCCCCCGTGCACAGGGGTGCCATCCAGCAGGGGCCCCATCGCCACAGACGGCCGTGCTGTCACAGGCTTGTGCTACTTCCACGCCCGTTTTGGCGCGAAAGCGAAGAGGTGCTGCGCCCCTTGCAACTACGATGTGGCAGGAAACACCAAAGTCTGCGCTCCGTAGCGGCCGTGAGCTTGGGCATGAAGAACTGGCTGCTATCCGTCAAGGACACCCTTTCCAGGCGCAAATTCCTTTCCGACACCGGCGCCCAGAAGACGGTCCTGACTGCCTGATGAGGCCTCTGGTGGGACTCAGAGGCCACCCCGACTGTCCGCTAATGGATCCCCTATCCGCTCTAATGGTATAAAGACTGTGGACTTGTGTTTCAGGGGTCAGCGCTTCACATGGAACTTTGTAACTGCCGATGTCTTGTTCCCTCTCCTCGGCGCTGATTTATTTTTTGTGCCCGTGGGCTGCTGGTGGACGTTAAGAAGGGCCGTCTGGTGGATGCACTGACTTTCTCCACGGTCGCCTGCGTCCGCAATGAGGCGACTTATGGCGGTCTCCAGTTCACTCTCAGATGGTACCAAGTATCAGCTCCTCCTTGGTGAGTTCCCTGGCTTGACACAGCCCACTTTCTCCTCTGCCGCAACTAAACATGGGGTCGAGCACCACATCGACCCCAAGGGCCCCCCCCCCCGATTCATGCTAGAGCCCGACGGCTCGACCCCGAGAAGCTAGCAGTCGCTAACTCGGAGTTTGTATAGTCCGTGGGCCTTGCCGCTACACCTCGTCCCTAAACCAAGTGGCGGGTGGCGCCTGTGTGGTGACTACCGCCGCCTTAATGCCGCCACTACACCCGACCGCTACCCTGTTCCACAAATTCAGGACTTCTCTGCCCACCTGGTGGGAAAAATCCTGTTCTCCAAGGTCGACCTGGTGAGCGATTATCACCAGGTCCCAATGCACCCCTGAGACGTTCCCAAGACAGCTGTAATCACACCGTTTGGCCTGTTAGAGTTTCTGAGGATGCCGTTTGGTCTCAAAAACACGGCCCAATCTTTCCAAAGGTTCATGGATTCGGTACTCAGAGACATGCCCTTTGTGTTTGTTTATTTGGACGACATCCTTGTCACCAGCTCCTCGGAGGAAGAACATCTGATGCACCTCCGAGACCTCTACGCGAGACTCGAGCAGCATGGCCTGATCATCAACCTGGCGAAGTGTGTTTTCGGGGTGCACTCCATGCAGTTCCTCGGGCACCTCATCGACAAGAGCAGTGCCAACCCCCTTCCAGCAAAGGTGGAGGCCTTCTCCGCTTTTCCCCGATCTCGCTCGGCTCGGGGGCTCCGGGAGTTTCTGGGGATGGTGACTTTCTATCATCGGTTCACACACCGGGCGGCCCACAACATGCACCCACTGTATGAGGCTCTTAAGGGCAAGGCCCCAACCAGGACATTGTACGGACGGCCGAGATGGTGGAGGTAATCGCTGTTGGTGACTCAGGCGTCAGGTTGTTGTGCGACCTCTCGACTGGCCAGCCTCAGCCGCTGGTCCCTGCGAACCGGCGGCGGGCTGTTTTCGAGGCGGTCCACAACCTCTGCGACCCCGGCAGGAAACCGTCCGTGAGACTGGTGGCCCAGGCGTTTGTGTGGCACGGGCTTAAGAAGGATGTGCAGGCCTGGATCGATTCGTGTGTGGCCTGTCAGCATGCTAAGGTGCATTGCCACACAAAAGCTCCCTTAGAGCCCTTCGCTGTCCCCGAGAGGAGGTTCGACCACGTCAATGTCGACTTGGTAGGTCCACTTCCTCCCTCACACGGTTTCACCTACTTGCTCACCATGGCGGACAGGACAACCCGCTTGCCCGAAGCCGTTCCCTCTCCTCGACGATGTCCTTGGACGTAGCCCGGGCGTTCATTGGCACGTGGGTTGCACACTTTGAGACCCCGTGGTCCTCAGTTTCCCTCCGAACTCTGGAACGCAGTCGCTGAGAGTTTGTGGGTCAAGTTGCACTGCACTACCGCCGTGACCCCAGGGGAATGGTCCCTGCAAGCAGTACCACAGCTCCATGAACTGTGCGCTGGCTTGACGGACGGCAACTGGTTGGATAAGCTCCCGTGGGTCATGCTCGGCCTCAGGTGCACCCCCAAGGAGGACCTGATGTTCTCGTCCGCTGAGCTCGTCTATGGCCAGCCACTGCGGGTCCCCGGCGAATTCATCCCAGACACCACGGCACCTTGGTCTGCAGCCATGCAACAGTCCTCCCTGCAGGAGGCCGCCAAAGGGTTCGCGCCGGTTCCCACGTCACAACATGCTTGCCCGCTGCCCCGTTGCCTGCGCTCAGCGGATTTTGTGTTCATACGACATGACACCCACCACGGACCCCTCCGCCCCTAATATGACAGCCCGTTCAAGGTCTTAGAGCACGGGGATAAGAGCCTGCTCATGGACATTGGTGGGAGACCCGAGACCGTTTCCGTGAACAGGGTCAAGATCAACTGGACATTGCCTAGCCTTTGGGGTTGGCCCTCCCTCCGCACCGGGGTCCTTCCGCTTTGCCCTGCGCCCCTGCACCTGCCAGGGCGCCCTCGACACCGCCAGGGCCGTTGTCCCTTGACTCAATGGACAGTGCGGCCCCACCCCCCTCGGCCCCTGCAGTGCACACCCGCCGGGGTTGGGTTGTCGTCCCTCCATGGCATGGGGATTTTGACTATGGGTGAATTCTGGGGGGGGCTTGTGTTTACATAATTCACCTGTGGGACCTCGAGTTGGGTTGTGGGGTTCCGCACGGACTGTTTTGTTTGGTACACTACCGGTGTTAGAGGAAGTACAGACATCCCGCTGTAATGCGTTAGTCTGTTGATGTCTGCCATTAAAACGAGGTTTGCTCCTGTGTTCGACACTCCGCTTCCAACTCCTTTTCTTCGGTGCTACAATTTATCTTTTTATCACTTTTCGTCTCCCAAGTGTTATGACTATTTCTTCAAAGCATTGATAGAGGCATAAGGACTGTTTTTTTTTTATGTGAATCAACTCTTGTGAATATGTAAGCCGTTACATGTTATATATTTGTAAATAAGCATGAGAGCAAGCAAATGATTGTATTGTAAGACTGAATAACCTTTTAATTGCTGAGTGACATCTCTGTCTATATCTGAAATTGAAAATTAGGTATTATATTTCAACTCTATGCTTCCATATCATGTTGGAGACTCTGCATTACATTTTTTGGCTTTTGTTTTTAGACAGCATGTTTTAAGTCAATAACTAAGAACGCCCAATCTCGTCAGATCTCAGAACCTAAGCGGGTTTGGCCCTGGATAGTACTTGGACGGGAGACCACCTGGGTATACAGGGTGCGTAAGCTTCTCTCCCTGGCTAAAATGTAGAGTGATTGTACCGGGAAGGGCATCCGTTGTACAGCAATGCCACACAACTATGCATTCAACTGAGGTGACTCGCTGTGGCGACCCCTAAACGGACAAGCTGAAAGGAAAAGAAGAAGAATACTGATCACAAGCATTGACGGTTTCTAAACATGTATCCTATTAATGATCAACTTAAGTCTTTGGCGTAGTCCATTTTCATCCATCTTCATTTTGCACTCAACTGAACGCTCCGGATGAGATCTTCCTCAACATCCCTTCCTCGAATAGATGCTTAGCAGTTGCAGCCTCAGCTCCACCACAGACCACGTTACATCCAAACATGCTTTCCAATAATTTAACACCCTCATCTATTTCATCCACGTGTATCACATTGCCTCTTGTTTACCCTTCACCACCTCTACCTTTTCCCTACATTGCATTGCAATTTATTCCTTTCACCTTTTCTCAGTCCTTTCACTGTCCCACTTGCTAATCTCTGTCCTTGTATGACTTCCTGTATTTTGGGGTTCCATCACCAGGCTTCCTTCTCCCCTTTCCTCCCAGAAGAGACACCAAGTAGTCCTGCCTGTCTCTCTGATCACCTTGGCTAGTAGTCCAGTCTTCTGGGAGCTCCTCCAGTTCATCTAGAGCCTATCTCACCCCTACCCGGAAGGCCGCATGGCATTTTTCATTTCTCATGGTTCTCTGCTCTACCTTTGTCTTCTTAATTTTCCTACCCACCACCAGAGTCGTCCTTCACACCACCATTCTGTGTTGTCGAGGTACACTCTCCCCTACGACTACTTTACAGTCAGTAACCTTCAAATTACATTGTCTGCACAGAATATAATGCACCTGCGTGCTTCTACCTACGCTCTTGTAGGTCACTCTATGTTCCTGCCTCTTCTGGAAATAAGTGTTCACCACTGCCAATTCCATTCTTTTTGCGAAGATCACCACCATCTGGTCCTCAAAGTTCCTTTGCTGAATGCCGTACTTATTCATCACATCTTCATCACCCCTGTTTCCTTCGCCAACATGTCCATTTAAATCTGCACCAATAACAATTCTCTCTCTCTCTGGGATGCTCAGGACAACTTCGTCTAGTTCCTTCCAAAATTTCTCTTTCAACTCAAGGTCACATCCTACTTGTGGGGCATAGCCACTAATCACATTATTCATAACACCCTCAATTTCACATTTCAGCCTCATCACTCGATCTGATATTCTTTTCACCTCCAAGTCATTATCAGCCAGGTCTTCCTTTAAAATAACCCCTACTGCATTTCTCTTCCCATCAACTCCATGGTAAAAGAATTTAAACACTGCTCCTAAGCTTCTAGTCTTACTCCCTTTCCACTAGCTCTCTTGGATCCACAATACATCAACCTTTCTCCTCATCATGTCAACTAACTCCTGAGCTTTTCCTGTCATAGTCCCAACATTCAAAGTCCCTACACACAATTGTAGGGACTGTGCATGCCTCTTTACATACTACTTTAATCTATGTTAAAGTTTAAGTCAGATAAAAGCTATCAAATAAACACAGTCAGCACGTAAGGTATACAAATCACATATTACCTGTGTGAAAATATAATGGATATGACAATTCAAAGGATATGTGGATGTAAGGGATTAGATAAAGTTGTTAGGGCGTTAGGCTAAACTTGGGCTGAGCAGCTTCTACGCGAACGATACGGCTTGCATTTGGGTACGACTTGTTAAATTTCCTATCAGTCCTCACGTCCCTCGTTGTACCCGTTGTTTAGGTCGTACACGTTATGAATTTAAACACGTTTGATGCTTCTTCACCGGCACTGTTTGATCGCAAATGCTACTCGTTGTTAGCCAGCTAAGCTAGGGCGATCTGGGCCTTATAGGCACGTTTAAATTGGTATCGATAATTAAGTAAATACTCACGGTCCTCATAGTAAACGAAACATAGGTTTTGCAGGTCGTGTAAGTACTCACTTTTGCATGTTTACCTCCTCAGCAGATATTTGATTACATATGTTGCTTGATTTTCCCGAGCTAGGCTAAGCCGCGCACCTTCAACACGAATGCAAGCCGCTCCGATTTGGGTACCAAAATTATACAACTGATGATTAATACGGCGTCTCAGACGAACACTCTTATTTGGAGAGAAAGACAACCTTTTTGACATCTGAAATTAAGATGTTAGGCTATATAGGTAGAGCCATCCATTTTCTGAGCCGCTTATCCTCACGAGGGTCACATGAGTCTTGGAGCCTGTTATATTTTCAATTTGCACTGGATTTTTTTTTTTTGCGTGCAACGCAGAATATCTGCGAAGAGACTGCAACAGTGGTGCACAATTGCGCCCGAGTGCAGTTTCGAGGGAACATTGTTACACAATGAGCACTCCTGTTGTTGATCAAATGCACTCACTGTTAGCAAAGTTAAACTTGACCAACATACATTGTTTACTTATGGAAGAGTACTGCTCTCTCTCTCTCTCACACACACACACACACACACACACACCACACACACACAAAATACATCGTGCAGGACAGCAAAAAACAGGTACCTGCACAGAGGTTTGAATTTTTTATGCAACTCATGTTTACATTGAAGTGAAAATGTTAATGGATTTGTTAAATCAAACTCTTATCATGCATGCATTCCTCTCTCCAAACATCCACGCACCCAACCCAGTCATCTCAACATTTTAGGCCTTAAACCAATGGTTGTATCGTAGGAGAAGCAGCTTCTCAAACTTGAGGTCAGAGAGTCTGTTCCTCTTTGGTGTGAAGACCACCTTCCCCACACTTGACATGCACATTTTTACCTTTCATCTCAATGAAGTTAAAGTAGTGTCTGAATCTCCATTTGGGAAATGCCGTCTTCTCACTGAAGTCTGAGTCTTCCTCATTTGCCATCTCTCGCTATGCGCTATAAACACGTGCCACTACGGTTGCGCGCTATACACCCGCCCACCTAATTTCTCTGATTGGCTGTAGACGTAACCTTAATATACCTTAGCCAATCATCATTGCTAAGATGATTATCTCAACCTCCCCTCCTTTGTCACTCTGCAACACTCACACACACACACAAGACACGCACTTGCGCCTGAGTCCTATGTCTGATTGTGGGCAGTCGGATGACAGCTTATATGTTTTTCATTGGGCTGGTTCAGTAACGTGCAGTAATGGATGTTGATAACGGTAATTTTTCATTATATTATTATATACAGTCGGCATTATACTGACAGTCAGAGTAATTAGTTAGATTACCTGTTATTGAAAAGAGTAACGACGTTAGTAACACCATTTATTTAAACTCTGTTATTCCCATCACTGTTGACCAATGAGAACATGAGTAAGTTAGTCCCATGAGCTGATTGGTTGTGTATCAAATGCTCACCCAGCAACTTCCCTTGTCCCACCCATTTTTTTGTTTTGCCTGTTGACTCATCCACGCTGCTGACCTTCTCGCATAAGTACTATATCTTAGTGTTGTGTTTGTGAGAACTTTTTTTTTAAAAAGTGATGAAAAATTTTTGATCATGTAGTTATAATACCACCTCAGTGTTGTGCCCCAGCAAAAGCTTCCTCCATGGTGCCCAAAAAGTGGTAACTCTTCGGGAACCTTTCTCTTTTAGGGATCTAGCGGGAGGAATGGAGTCCTATTTGGGAGGACTTTTATCCCATTTGGGACCCAGCAGGAGGAATCAACCACCGTGTGCAGCAAATGGCACGGGCACTGTGGCACCTACTGGGATGTCCTCCAGTGCTCCTTCTTGGTCCCTGCATTGTGATTGACCCCCTTGAGGATGAAGCTTTTTGGCCAGCAAAGGCTGGTTTGAAATTTTTCAAAAAAGATACAGCCTCAACAATGTGCCTCTGTATGGTGCCGCTCGTCATTACTTGGAAGAAGAGTTTTCTAACCTCATCAGTGAGGGATGGCGGCAGCAAGTTTTTTTTAACATGGATGAAACAGGCCTTTTTTGGAAAAGGACGCCTATGTATACTTCAAGGATGGTGTTTACAATCATCTTGTGAAAATGCTGCAGGTGAGTGAACTTAATGCCTCTGCGAGCCTTTCCTCTGCCATCAACACAACCAAGCCTCTTTGCCTCTCTCAGAAGGAAACTTTTAGAGAGAGATAGAAAGAGACACACAGTGTGATGAGACTGCGCAGGGGTGTGGAGCAGTAAGTGAGAAGGGATAGAAACACAGCGCGAACAGTTGCTAGTGTGTACAGTTTACAAGTTTAGCAAGGACGACCGGGGAAGAACGGTGTTTAAGAGAGGACACATTGAATCTGAGTACTTAAATGACCTGATAAAGCCTTCCAAGCAGCAAACTGGTGCTTCGTACCATTATTGCTCCCGCTACCTAGGCGTCTCCCCTGTTTCCAACCATGGTCAGGCAACTGTTGCAGGAAAGATTAACAAAGGTTTATAATTAAAGATAAGTAACTATACGTGCACTGGTGTAATCTTAGTCTAAAATATATAAAATATAAATACTGTTTACATATTTTAATCATTCTGGTACACAGGTGTGTGAGAAAGAGAGAGAGTGAGTGACTTTCTGTGCAAAGAGCACAGGGATTACCGGTACTCTCTCATTACTGGCGACAACACAAAATTGGAAGACCTTTCTGACAATGATGATGTGGTCCTAGAGCAGGCATGTCAAACTCAGCTTGGCTCTGGATCCAGACTCTCTGTTTTCCTGTTTGCTGGATCAGTAAAAGAATGTCAACATTGTTTTTCAGGACTATGTTTTATCATCCAGCCTACATATTAAAATCATTGATGACAATGGACCTTTTCAAAGCATAACACATTTATTCACAAACAATGGAAAAAATGCTGAATAGATGGATAGAATACTTTGAGAAGTTGATGAATGAAGAAAATTAGAGAGAAGGAAGAGTAGAAGAGGCAAGTGTGAAGGACCAGGAAGTGGCAATGATTAGCAGGGGGTAAGTTCGTAACGCACTACAAATGATGAAAAATGGAAAGGCAGTTGGTCCTGATGACACACCAGTGGGGGTATGGAAGCAATTTGGAGAGGTGGCTGTGGAGTTTTTGACCAACTTATTCAACAGAATACTAGCGGGTGAAAAGATGGCTGAAGAATGGAGGGAAAGTGTGCTCGTTCCCATTTTTTAGAACAAAGGGGACTTGCAGAGCTGCGGCAACTATAGAGGAATAAAGTTGATGAGCCACACAATTAAGTTATGGGAAAGAGTAGTGGAGGGTAGACTCAGGTCAGAAGTCAGTATCTGCGAGTAACAATATGGTTTCATGCCTAGAAAAAGTACAACAGATGCATTATTTGCCTCAAAATATGCTCGTGAAAAAGTACAAAGAAGGTCAGAAGGAGCTACATTGTGTCTTCCTGGATCTAGAGAAAGCCCAAGACAGAGTACCAAGAGAGGAACTCTGGTACTGCATGCGGAAGTCTGGTGTGGCAGAGAAATATGTTACAATAGTACAGGACATGTATGAGGGTAGCAGAACATTGGTGAGGTGTGCCGTAGGCATAAGAGAAGAATTTAAGGTGGAAGTGGGATGACATCAGGGATCATCTCTGAACCCCTTCCTGTCTGCTGTAGTAATGGATAGGCTGACAGATGAGGTTAGACTGGAATCCCCTTGGACCATGATGTTCGCAGATGATATTGTGATATGCAGTGAAAGTAGGGAGCAGGTGGAGGAACAATTACAAAGGTAGAGGCATGCACTGGAAAGGAGAGGAATGAAGATTAGCTGAAGTAAAACAGAATATTTATGAATGCGTGAATGAGAAAGGTGGAGGGGGAAGAGTGAGGCTACGGGGACAAGAGATAGCGAGGGTGGTCGACTTCAAATACTTGGGGGATCAACAATCCAGAGAAATTGTGAGTGTTGTAAGGAAGTGAAGAAACAGGTCCAAGCAGGTTGGAACAGCTCTGCTCGGATGAAGGGCAAAGTTTATAAAACAGTGGTGAGGCTGTACGGATTTGAGATGGTGGCACTGAAGAAACAATAGGAAGCAGAACTGGAGGTGGCAGAAATAAAGATGTTGAGGTTCTCGCTCGGAGTGAGCAGGTTGGATTGGATTAGAAATGAGCTCATTAGAGTGATAGCCAAAGTTGGATGTTTTGGAAACAAGGTTCGAGAGACCAGACTTCGATGGTTTGGCCATGTCCAGAGGCGAGAGAGTGAATATATTGGTTGAAGGGTGCTGAGGATGGAGCTTCCTGGCAAAAGAGCGAGACGAAGACCAAACAGAAGGTTGATGGATGTTGTGAGGGAAGACTTGAGGGCAGTTGGTGTGAGAGAGGAAAATGCATTGAACCATTGATGGATGGTTGGGTAATATGAACAATACATTATTTTTCCTCAACTTTAAGTGTATGTCATAAATTTTACTCAAAAGTCAATTATGAGAAAGTTTGAAAGGGAAGTCAGATTAATACATACCCTGTCATTTTGCGGTAAGTGATTAAAGCCACTTAGGATGTAAATGTGAAAGAGCACAGCATATTGTCATAATATTGTCATACTGAGACACAAGGTTAATTCTCATAGTTGTACTTAGAATCTTAACATTTTTAACATGCTCGATGGCTCTCTCCACATGAATCCTCACACGAGCTAACCTCCTCGCTGTCTCGATTTCCTTAGGGCTGAGCTGTAACTTCCCTCTTGTAAAATCCGGAATGGCCAGAGATGCACCACGGGCAGGAAGATCATCAGCAATGAAAAAAACACGTTCTGCCAAAACAAGATCACCGTGTCCTAACAGTTATAGAAATCTAGACCTCTGAGTGATGACCTTGTCTGAAACTCTTCCTCCGAAGGCTTTTGAAACAAAAGTCAGAGCCCCAACTTGTGAAATGGCAATCAAAACTTTCAGTGTTAGACTGTTATAGTTAGACCCAGTCAATCCTCGAATAGTGAAATTTCCTGGTCTTTCTATGAACACCACACAACAGTCAATTATTACCCTGCAATGCTTATAGATATCCTTAATTATTTTTGGCATATTCATGATAATTTCCCCCTTTTCTGCCCAGTGCACCAAAAATGCCAATTTATTTGCTAATCCAGGAAGTGGTTTGTTAACCATTTCATTAACAGTTTGTGTTGGCAAATAAGATAGGTCTTGATCCACCAAATTAAGCCTTAGTTTCATCAGTACCATCAAGACCACACTTGCAGGAGTAAGTGTCATAGATATCGATAGTATGTTTACACACAAGTTCACCAACCAAAAGAAAGTTAAATGGTTGAGAACTCCAGTGAAAAACACTGTCCTTGCATCCTTGTTTCCTTCACTAAGAAAAGTGTCCCCAAATTTGCAAGATCTAAGTTGACGTCGACACTCTTTCAGGTCATCTTGAAGTTTGGTGACCTCACTAAGCAACTTCTTCTCAGCCTGCAGCTTTGTGACGATACTTAGGCAAGGGTCATTAATGCCACTTTTTTTCATCATAAGGGAATTTAATTGAATGTAATGAGTACTGTATATATATATATATATAAAATTCTAAATACACTGATCTTGTGGTTGTTTGTCTTTAAAAAAAATGGGATTTCTGTTTAAAATGGGGTTTGAAATATTTACCTGCAGCAGGTTGGTTTTCTTCTTCTTCATTGTCTCCAAGTTCCCCTTCTTCTTGATCAATGTTACTGGTACTGTTAGATAGTTCCAGAAGAATTGATGCAGCGTTGCTTGTTTCTTGCTGGATTCTTACTGTCCTATGCTTGTCATCTTCCCGACGTTGTACTCGCTGATCCCTTTTGTCATGGTCCTGCCGCTCTAGCCCTGGCTGGGCGTGTCCCAGCACACCGGCGCTGATTAGGAGGCGCACACCGGCGCTGATTAGGAGGCGCACACCTGTGCCTCATCCTCGTTGATTAACCCCTGTATTTATAGGACCCAGGGGACGACTGGTCTTCGCCAGATCGTCGCAACTCATGCCCCGTTCCTGCACTCCCGTATTCTTGATCGTGAACCCTGGTATACTGACCACCACCTGACCTCCGACCGACCCCGTAAGATTGACATCTTTGATACTCCTGCCTTCTCTGATCGATCTCCCGTGTACCGACCCCTGCCTGCCCGCGGACCTGCTCTCTAAGCCCGATGTCCTGACTACCGCTGCTCCACTGCCTGATCCCCGATTTTGGACCGAATAAACACTTTTCCCAAACTGCCTCTGCATCTCATGAGTCCTCCTCCATACTGAGGGGTCGTGACACCTTTTCTTTGAATCATCAGGAGTTAACATGGATGAAGTTTTATATCAGGTTTCATATTAACATGTGAGGCATAATCAGGATCATTTGGATCATTGCTAGCAGATCCTGTGGATGTAAGAAGTGATAAAATTTAGCAACTTAATTTCTGCATAATACCTACAAAACAATCTAGTCATGGAAATCAATTAATACATAGAAATAGCCTCTTATACATTTAGGAGACACTGACAAAAGAATCATGTAACAAAATAAAAATATATTAACTCTTATGATTGTGCCAGGATATAACTTGTACTTGGTGAATGAACAATGAAAAAGTATAGTTGAATATGCATGCAATGCATTAAGTTGATTAAAAAAAAAAAAAACATCCAAATCTTTCTTGACACAATTAGATATTTAAGGGGGAAAAAAAACTGAAGAAAAATTATCTCCACAAACTATCTCCAATATGTTCTGGTGCCCAATTCTTTCGATTGATGGCCTGAAGCCATAGCTGTTTTCGTCCTTCTGCGATCAGTATTCGTGAAATTTTAAGCCGGATCCTTTCACAAAACAGTTTGTACAGCCAATATAACCATTGTACTCAAATGCAAAGAATTTCATTCATCAAAACCGAAAATTAAATGCATAATCTTACAAATCAATGATCGCACTCGCTGACAACTGTTGTGTTTACTTGGCTTTCTGCCAACCGGAAGTTCTCGACCGATCACGTAATCATAACAAATGACGACACGCTCGCATCTCCCATACTGTTGTAATATTGAGTGACTATTACGGCCCTGCAATGTAGTGTGGCGCCGAACACTGCAACTTGCTGATTACATAGCAAGCACATTGGTTTTGCATTTAGTTCTGTGAATAAATACTATAGTCTATTTTTCCTGGAAAATTCTGCACTCCTTGTCCACTTTTCCTTTTTTTTTTTTTTTGACAGTGCCATTTTGGTAAGGTTGTCTTGACCGATAATTTGTTGAGTTGTGGTGAATGGTAAAGCAAGATTCCCGGTTTACTTGAACACGTCACTTTGCGAATGTTTATTTCGCGTGACGAACTCGTGTCAGTACCGGATGTGAGCGCTTTTGGACATTTACTGTCCTCTAGCGGCTGTTAGGGAGCATTTGTTTTGTATTTATTAAAAAAAAAAAAATCACAATTTTTGATAGTAATGTGCGAGAGACTCTACAAAACATCTCGGACCTAGATGCTGGCTATAAACTCCAGGAGCAAAATAGCAGTGAGGGTGACAGTGGTAATGAGGATGCAGTTCCACAGTCCACTGAGCACAGCAGGGGATGTAAATGTCTCTGGAAAAAAAAAAATCTTTTTGGTAGTTAGGAATTCAAGGCTAGGTGAAAGATTGGGAAGAAAACACAAACATCACCGTCCATTGTTTGTGGCAGAATGCTAATTTACAACAGTTGATAGTTTCACTTTTGGGTTATGATATTGCCAGATCCCACATTTACAAATGTTGCCCCCAAACTCAGCAGATTAAGTCTGATGGGTCAAATGATGACCCGGAACCCAACACCACGGCCAAGAACATGGACTATGCAGTTTAGATAATTGTTCTTATTTTGGCAGGCCTTGAAGGCAAACCTTTACATTTCATTAAAACGTTCATGTAGATTCAGCTTTGATGTGCCATCTTCTTCTTTTCCTTTCAGGTTGTTCCGTTAAGGGTTGCCACAGAGTAAAATTGCTTGCATGTGTAATTGTGAGTGCCTTTGCCATCAGTTTTACTTTAATTATGTCTCTGATTGTGCAGGATGTTTAATGCAATGGAGGATTTCTTCATTGGAATCAGACCTTGTCGAGTTTGAGCCCGAGGATAAAATTGACCAGGCCAGACACCACTGAACTATTTTTAACAGGACATATACAGAGAGATTTGATTAAACGTACTATTATTTCAGGTTGCTCTAATGTCATGTCACTGAATATAAGTGGGGATCTACCCAACACAATGATAGATGAGGTTAACCAATTTTTTTGGGTGCCTGTAGATGCACATCTCTCAGCAATGGTCAGTTTAAACAACGCAGCATACTGCAGAGTAGTAGGATGCACTGGGAAAACACAAGTGCATTATGTGACCTGTGTGACCGGTGGTCTGCTGGGTTGCGTGGGTTTCAAGGATGATGTGAGACCGGAAACTTTTTGGAGATTATTTCCTTTTATTCTGATGGAATAACAGAAAAAACCTCTGTATAAACTTAGAATGCTCGCCCAAGCTCCTCTCCCAGTGGAAGACTGTACAAAAGGGCCACTGCGACTACGCGGTAAAATCCATACATAACAAATTTAACAAAACATACTTGATGTAATAAAATAAAAATCTCGGTAAAAATTTAGATTGTCCACTTGAGCTCCTAAACAAAGAAAAAACAGATGAGATTGGCAATCCGGAAGTCTGTTTACCATGTCACACCATCATACTTGTGATCCTCAACTGTCAGAAATACATCCTTTTTATATGTGACTCAACTGACATATATCCACTATGTGACAAGAAAAGACATACCAATACCAATGACACTAAAAGATGCACAATAAACAGAGAAACATGAGCGTGGTTAAGGGTTACCAACTGACAAACACGGTCACCCACCTGTCCCAGAGGAAGACTGTACAAAGGGGCAGAGGTGGGGCCGGAATAAACATTAAGTGGGAACCACAGAATAAGAAACATTACAGAGGAGGAGCACCAAGCTAATACACAGTTTACACAGGATAGTGATGCATTTTCTTGTCAAATTTTGTGTGATTATACAGACACTTCTTTCAGTACACAGATTGACCGGGTTACATTCACCCCTCCAGAATTACAAAAAAATCAAAAACCTCAGTAAAAAACTGTCCAAACAAGCACACAAATAAGCCAACCACCCAGGCAGAAGTGGAAGATGTGTGATAAGGTCTGAGTTGACTGGAGACTGATGGATCCATGGTGGGGATCAGCAAGGAAGTCACTTGTTGCAGCTCCAGTGTCCACAGCTGACACTTGAGGCTCATGAACAGAAGAGTTCATGTTAATATTTATTGTTTGTTTGTTACAAGGACCTGAAGAGGAGAGTACAGAGGACCCAGGTCTCCGGATGATTTAAAGAGATTCTGCAAAGCGGAATGGCTTAAGATCCCTCTTTTCCCATCTTGTGAAACATTATTGGAAAAGATTAGGTGCTGTTTTGTTGGCAAAAGGGGGTTGTACAAAGTATTAACACCAGGGGTGCTAATAATTGTGACACGCATGATTTGACGTCAAATAATTATTTCTTTATGTGGGATTTTTTTTCCCCACTGAATAAATGCACTTGTATTGAAGGTTGGATTTTTCTCTTCTTTCCATTAAGGTCCCATATTTTTTAGAAAAAAAATATTAGAAGCTACTCTGAACGAGGTTACTGACTGCAAAGTAGAGGTAGGGGAGAGTGTAGCTCGACAAAACAGGATGGTGGTGTGTAGGACGACTCTGTTGGTGGGTAGGAAGATTAAGAAGACAAAGGTAGAGCAGAGAACTAGGTGGTGGAAGGTGACAAAGGAAGAATGCTGTCCGGCCTTCTGGAAAGAGGTGAGACAGGCTCTCAATGGACAGGAGGAGCTCCCAGAAGACTGGACTACTGCAGCCAAGGTGATCAGAGAGACAGGCAGGAGAGTACTTGGTGTGTCCTCTGGTAGGAAAGGGGAAAATGAGACCTGGTGGTGGAACCCCAAAATACAGGAAGCCATACATGGAAAGAGATTAGGGAAGAAGAAGTGGGATAGTGAGAGGACTGAGGAGAGGTGAAATGAATACATGGAGATGTGACGTAGGGAAAAGGTACAGGTGCGAACGCTAAACAAGAGGCATATGACGACATGTACACCAGGTTGGACACGAAAGAAGGAGAAAAGGATCTCTACAGGTTGGCCAGACAGCGAGATTGAGATGGGAAGGATGTGCAGCAGGTAAGCGTAATTAAGGATAGAGATGGAAATGTGTTGACTGGTGCGAGTAGTGTGCTGAATAGATGGATAGAATACTTTGAGAAGTTGATGAAGAAAATGAGAAAGAAGGAAGAGTAGAAGAGGCAAGTGTGAAGGACCAGGAAGTGGCAATGATTAGCTGGGGGGAAGTTCGAAACGCACTACAAATGATGAAAAATGGAAAGGCAGTTGGTCCTGATTACACACCGGTGGAGGTATGGAAGCAATTTGGTGAGGTGGCTGTGGAGTTTTTGACCAACTTATTCAACAGAATATTAGCGGGTGAGAAGAGGCCTGAAGAATAGAGGAAAAGTATGCTCGTTCCCATTTTTTTAGAACAAAGGGGACTTGCAGAGCTGTGGCAACGATAGAGGAATAAAGTTGATGAGCCACACAATGAAGTTATGGGAAATAGTAGTGGAGGCTAGACTCAGGACAGAAGTAAGTATCTGCGAGCAACAGTATGGTTTCATGCCGAGAAAGAGTACCACAGATGCATTATTTGCCTCAAAGATGCTCGTGAAAAAGTACAAAGAAGGTCAGAAGGAGCTACATTCTGTCTTTGTGGCTCGAGAGAAAGCCCATGACAGAGTACCAAGGGAGGAACTGTGGTACTGCATGCGGAAGTCTGGTGTGCCAGAGAATTATGTTAAAATAGTACAGGACATGTATGAGGGTAGGGAAGGTAAGGTCTTCTTGTGCTTGTAAACCGACCGGAATTCTTTCACAGCCTTTCACACATTGGTATACGTACATAAAAGGCTGTAAAATGCTGTGAATGTTACTGTGAATGTTGTAATACAATGATGAGTCATGTTCAAATTTATGTGTAATTATATAGTTTGTATTTCTTTGTAATACATATAATATGTGTGCATATTGAAAAGTGTTGTGCACACACAACATCCCACATCAGTCCCATCCCATACGTTTTATGAACATCAGTTCCCACCCCCACTCCCCGCTCTATAACTACATCATCTGAAAGACCATCCTGTGTTTTTATAATTAGAACTTAGACGAAAAAAAAACCCATCAAAACAGAGCTCGAGTCTGAAGAGGGCAACTATTTCATGGTGGAGGGTAGTTTATGGAAACGTATTGACCTGTGGTGTGTGATGTTGAATGGGCGCAACACTGCCACCGAGCGTCGTGCTGTGAAATCAACAATTTGGTTTGCTTTTCAGTTCCGCGTACCGTCTTTGTTTTAGCTTGTTCTTTTGAGAAACCCTGTGAGTCGTTACTCGCCCTGTCCTGCTGCAACTGTTTTCATCGACTGTGGTGGAGCTGCCCGCTGGCACGGCTTGGGTCGTACCAAAGCTCCCTGCGCGGTTTCCGGTGTTCATTCGTCTGCAGGAGGATGGCGTCTGCTCTCACCGCATCCCGTCTCCTGCCGGTCCTCCGACTCCCATTCACGGTCGAATGTTGTCGGCTTAGCTCCAGATACAGGAGTGAAAAACATCATTAAGCAACAAGGGTATGTTTTGGCTCATGAGCGTTTGCAGAATGTAACCTTTGCAGATGTTAGGAGCAAGGGCTGCAAAAGGCGAGTTTCTCCACACGGCTCGGCAGAGGCCTAGTTTAGATTCGGGGTCAGTTCTCCACGGAAGCTTTCATCCAACGTTAGTCTACGCAATCCCATTGTGGCCTTTCATCAAACGGTATAGCGGGGAGTTTTTCAGCGTCCAAACTGTCGCTATGTCGTAAAGGACAATGAGTTGTTACGAAACGGTAAGTAGTTAACGGAAGGACGAAAGCAGAGAGGAGGTTCATTTGCTAAGTAACGTTCAGTGTGCATAGCTGTTAGCTGCTCCGGCTATTAGCTACAGCTATCTACGGTCCGAAATGGTGTACATTACGTTTCTAATCGTTACCAGTTTTGTATGTGCAATGGGGTGGCTAGAGAAATGTGGTTATGTAAAAAATACAAACATAAAGGGCACATGATTTAAATGCAAATACATTTTAGGTGCATTTAACTGAGTTCAGGAAATAGACTGCGCCCGGGTCTGTTCGAACGCTGCTTGTTTATTTGCAGCAGTATTTTAGCTATGTTCTAACGATGTATAAATTAAAGTGTCGCCATCCTTTCATACCACTGACCTAACAGTACACTACCGCAAAGTTGTGTTTTCTAAAAGAGTACTTTGCCCATGTATTAATATTTTAGTTGTTGTGTGAAGAAGACCTGACTAAAAGTACTTTTAGACTTTTTGATGTTTAGGTGCTATACTTTTTCTCGGCCAAAACTGTGTTGTTACTCAAGCATTCATATCTTATAAGTCTCTTTATGTCCAATGTGAGTATGGGCAACATCCCACATAAATTCAACAATTGCGTTTGTCTTTTAATTCTTTGGTTGTTTTCTGTCCTTCCAGGTGTTCATATGCATCTCTAAGAACGTGTGTAACCTTCAGAGAACTCACCACACTGGTTACCATTTCATAAACTACATCAATCTGCTCTGTGTGGCATTAAAAAAAAACTCATCTCCTGAGCTCTATTTCCTAAAGTGGAAGAATGACAGAGGCGTGGCAGCAGCAGCACACAGTGGCTCCACCTTCTGTAGTGCACACACTTCCCCAGACGACGGACGGTCTGGCTTGCACTGTATACGGTGTGGTCCTGCAACCAGATTCCTCCCTGCAGCAGCAGCAGCAGCAGCTGGGCCAGCAGCATGTTGTGCAAACTCAGCAGGCCTCCATACAGCTAGGGGCTGAAAGAGTGCACAAGTGTGGCGCCTGTGGACATGACATATCTCACCTGGCCAATCCCCATGAACACCAGTGCATGGTGACCCAAGACAGGTCTTTCCAGTGCACACAGTGCATGAAAATCTTCAGCCAAGCCACAGACCTCTTGGAGCATCAGTGTGTGCAGGTGGAGCAGAAGCCTTTTGTGTGTGGTGTTTGTAAGATGGGTTTCTCATTGCTGACATCCTTGGCCCAGCATCATAATTCCCATGGCAATGGAAACAACCCAATGAAGTGTTCAATTTGTGAGAAAACATACCGTCCCGGATCCGGAAATGTCACTCCTACCTCATCTGCGGCCAATCCTCAGCAGCCTTCCACCGGAGAGACATCTGGTGGCGGCGCGGCGATGAGTGCCTCATCCCCACCTGCTTTTGAGGCCTCTGCACCAGATAGGCCGTACAAGTGCTCAGTGTGCCATAAGTCATTCCGGCATTTGTCCGAGCTAACCCGCCACGAAAGGGTACACACAGGTGAGAAGCCGTACAAATGTGATACATGCGATAAAAGCTTCAGCCAATCTTCCCACTTGGCTCATCACCAGCGCACACACAGCTCTGAACGTCCGTATAAATGTGCTGTGTGTGAGAAGAGCTTTAAGCATCGTTCTCACCTTGTGCGCCACATGTACGCCCATTCTGGTGAGCACCTATTCAAGTGCAACTTGTGTGAAATGCACTTTAAAGAGTCATCAGAGCTTCTGCACCATCAATGCCAGCCAGAAGGAGAAAGGCCTTTTCGATGTGGCTCGTGCGGCAAGAGCTTCAAACGGCCGTCGGACCTGCGGCAGCACGAACGCACTCATTCTGAGGATCGTCCGTTCCAATGTGAGGAGTGCCAGATGAGCTTCAAGCAGCAATATGCTCTCGTACGCCACCGTCGCACTCATAAAAATCCGGCTGACCGCCCTTTCAAGTGTAATCTCTGTGATAAAGGTTTTCTTCAGCCGTCACACCTGCTTTACCATCAGCAGGTGCATGGTATGGAAAGCTTGTTCAAATGTGCATCTTGCCAGAAGTCTTTTAGCCAATCTGGAGAACTGCTAAGGCACAAATGTGGAGGTGAAGTAGAGAAGCCGTACAAATGTGATGTGTGTGGCAAAGGTTACAAAAAGAACTCCACACTGCAGCGCCACCAAAACACTCACTGCACAGAGAAGCCACTGAAATGCTCTCTGTGTGACAAGCGCTTTGTGTCATCCTCAGAGTTTGTCCAGCACCGCTGTGACCCGACCCGCGAGAAACCGCTGAAATGTCCCGATTGTGAGAAACGCTTCAGGTACTCGTCCGAGCTGCAGCGCCATCGCCGGGTCCACACTGGGGAGAAACCTTTCAAGTGCGCTAGCTGCGACAAGAGTTTCAAACAACGCGAGCACCTGGCCAAGCATCAAAGCGTTCACTCGCGAGAAACACAGTTTAAATGCGTGTGGTGTGGTGAGCGTTTTGTCGAACTGGCTGCTCTGCAGGAACACACGGTCCAGCACACTGCTGAAGGAGAGAGTTTCCCGGAAGCGCCCTGTATCCCGTAACCCGCTGTCATCCTGCAAGCTTTTGGTCAGCGAACAGCAATGTGTTTCATCCAAATCACTCACCTTTCTTGCTTCAAACACCCACTCATTAAACAAGGTCCCTGCTTTCTACTAAAGTGTACATTTACTCAGTTATCTTTCCTTGAGTAAAAGGTGAAACTCAGGATCAGGAATCCTTTAGTCAACCTGTGGGGAGTATTTTTTCTTTTCTAATGTTGCATGTGATGTGATTGCATCCATTTTTTTAATTGTTTACCCTGTTGTGGATTGTAAGATTGCCGTCACGTGTTCTCATGTATATTGCTCCTGACTTCTATGTGCCTTTTTTTTTTTTAAACAGATCTTGTTTTATTGAGTTGTAGACCAGTAATAACTGACTTTTGCCCATCCATGCAGTCTGCCCTGTGCAGCAGTATATGTCCACATAATACACTTTAGATAGTATTGTCTGTGCATGAATATTTATAACAGTATCACTATTATAGGTTTGTTTTATTTAGAAAAAATAACTGAAGAAACAAATGTGGATTTGTGAAAAGTGTATAGGCTATGTTCTGTAAAATGTGTTATTGCATCATTGTATCAAAACATGACATTTGGTAACTTGACATATCTATCATGTCATGAGAAGACTTGATGTGCAATAGTAATGTGCACAATGTAATATAACTACTGATTCATTGCTGTCCTACCCTGTTCAAGATGGTGCGTATTCTCATGTAAACATTGAAAATATGTAGTGCTTCTGTTACCTTTTGCTTTTACCATTAAGCTTGCTGATATTTTGCAAGGATTTACGCTTCTGTTTGAACTCTGACATTCTAATGAACTATCAAATATTATAATGTTCACTTGTAAGAATGAATAACTGTGTAGTAACTAAAAATTTGGTTCGTTAAATCCTCTCAGAATTCCTCATCTCTACTTGAGTACTTGACTCACAACAGCTTCTTGCTGCAACATGTACACTTGTTTTGTACTGAGGATAAAGTGGCAAAATGTATGAGTCATTATACAGTGTGATATTTCTCAAACGTTTTTGCAGTATATTTAAAAAATGGTTCGAGATATTCTGTTATCTTGGTCATGGGGACTGGCAGAGTATAATTGCTTCACCCTGAATTTGTCTTAAAAACCATATTCAATTTAGACTCCTGTACACATTCAAGTAAAATAAACCACCTTGAGGAATATCTCAGTGTTTATGGATTATATAGATTATAGTTATTTCATTTTTAATCACAAATCATGTAAAATGCTGTGATATATAGTTATTCACGGAGTGGTTTCTAAATGCAGAGGCACATCTTTCCACAGATTAATTTGATGATGTACAATTCTAACTTGCTTAGAACCATAGATTCCACAGCTGTGTATTTTGTGTTGTAAATCATCCAGACAGGCATTATATTGAAGAGAGGTAATTGGTGTTGTACCGCTGAGAACTTTGGGGTTTGAGGCCTTGGTTAGCACTTTGTTTATGCAGTAAAATGCCTTTTGGGTTTTTAAAAGGTACTGAATGTCAGTGTTTTTATTTGATGGTCTCAGAAGAGTGGGGTTTGCACAACAAAAGGCTTGCTTTTTTTTTAAATATATAATCACCTCACGATCTAAACATGGGTAATGCAGCAAATAATAACGTGTTCACCTACAACAGAAAGTTGCTTTTATGTCTACCTGCCGAGTGCCATATCTTCATTCTGTCGCTTGGCAAGACTCTTAATCCACATTTCTTATGAATGGGAGTGGTAGGGTTTTTGGTGCTGGTCATAGGGGCCATGGGCACAGAATGTCAGCCACCTTTCTGTAAAATTGAGTAAATGAAAGGCGGCAACGATGATATAGGTAGCTAGAGCAAAGGGAATGGAGGGAAAAGGGACAATCATTTTGAGTTAGGAGATATAAAAAAAAGGATGACACGGAATTCTTTGGGAGAAAAAAAATGTTGGGAGGAAATTCAAAGTAGTTGTTTTTTTTTCCACCCCTCTTAAGAGTCATTACATTTTTGCTGAAACAGGTTACATATACAGTGCCTTGTGAAAGTATTCGGGCCCCCTTGAACTTTTCAACATTTCGCCACATTTGAGGCTTCAAACAAAGATATATATATATATAATTTTTGTCAAGAATCAAAAACAAGTGGGACACAATTTTATATATTTTAAGCTTTTTTAACAAATAAAAACCTGAAAAGTGGGGCATGTAATATTGTTCATCCCCCTTCCATTGATACTTTGTGGTGCCACCTTTTGCCACATTTTCAGCTGCAAGTCGCTTGGGGTATGTCTATCAGTTTTGCACATAGAGAGACTGAAATTCTTGCTTATTCTTCCTTGCAAAACAGCTCGAGCTCAGTCAGGTTGGATGGAGAGCATTTGTGAACAGCACTCTGGCCACAGTTTCTCGATTGGATTCAGGTCTGGACTTTGACTTTGCCATTCTAACACATGAATTTGTGAACTATTCCATTGTAAATTTGGCTTTATGTTTTGGATCATTGTCCTGTTGGAAGATAAATCTTCATCCCAGTTTCAGGTCTTTTGCAGACTCCAACAAGTTTTCTTCCAGAATGGTTCTGTATTTGGCTCTATTCATCTTCGCATCAATTTCAACCATCGTCCCTTTCCCTGGTGAAGAAAAGCAGGCTCAAACCATGAGGCTGCCACCACCATGTTTGACAGTGGGGATGGTGTTTTCAGGGTGATGAGCTGTGTTGCTTTTACGCCAAACATCTTTTGCATTGTGACCAAAAAGTTCGATTTTGGTTTCATCTGACCAGAGAACCTTCTTCCACATGTTTGGTGTGTCTCCCAGGTGGCTTGTGGCAAACATTAAACGAGACTTTTTATAGATATCTTTGAGAAATGGCTTTCTTCTTGCCACTATTCCATAAAGGCCAGATTTGTGCAGTGTACGACTGATTGTTGTCCTATGGACAGAGTCCTCAGCTGTAGATCTCTGGATTCATCCGGAGCGATCGTGGGCCTCTTGGCTGCAGCTCTGATCAGTCTTCTCCTTGTTCAAGGTGAAAGTTTAGAGGGACGTCTGGGTCTTGGTAGATTTGCAGTGGTCTGATACTCCTTCCATTTCAATATGATTGCTTGCACAGTGCTCCTTGAGATGTTTAAAGCTTTGGAAATGCTTTTGTATCCAAATCCGGCTTTAAACTTCTCCACAACAGTATCTCAGACCTGCCTGGTGTGTTCCTTGGTCTTTAGGATGCTCTCTGGACTTTAAACAGAACTGTGAGACTATCAGAGAGCAGCTGCATTTATACAGAGACTTGATTACACACAGGTGGATTCCATTTATCATCATTAGTCAATAAAGGGGCCGAATAATACTGCACGCCCCACTTTTCAGTTTTTTTGTTTGTTAAAAAAGTATACAATATCCAATAAATTTCGTTCCACTTCACGATTGTGTCCCACTTGTTGATTCTTGGCAAAAAAATGAAAATTTTGTATCTTTATGTTTGAAGCCTGAAATGTGGTGAAAGGTTGAAAAGTTCACGGTGGGTGGTGGTGGGGGGGATACTTTCAGAAGGCACTGTAGGAGTGTCACTTTTTGTTTCAGATTGAGCTTTATGGAAGTGAAACAAAATAAAGTATCCAAAATGAGATCCAAAAGGCAATAGTGCCAGTTGAGAAATGTTCATACAAGAGAGGATTCAAGTTTTATGTTGAAAACACAAAGGTACTTTACTAGGAAACTGCTAAAAGCTATAAAGTATAAATTTTAGAGCAGAATATAATTCCGTAAACTGTTCATTTGCACAATTATTATTCCATCCATCCATTTTTGTAGGCGTTTATCCTCACATGGGTGGCGGAGAGTGCAGGAGCCTATCCCAGCTGTCAACGGGCAGGGAGTGGTGTGCACTCTGGACTGGTTGCCAGCCAATCGCAGGGAACATCGAGACAAACAGGCACACTCACAATCACACCTTGGGGCAATTGAGAGTGTCAAATTAATGTTGCATGTTTTTGGGATATGGGCAGAAACCGGAGTGCCCAGAGGAAACCAGGTGAAAGCAGAAAACCAGGTGGTGGAAGCTGAGAAAGGAAGACTGTTGTGGGACCTTCCGGAAGGGTGACAGGCTGTCGATGGACAGGAGGAGCTTCTGGAAGAAGACTTCTACAACCAAGGTGATCGACAACAGGATGGTGGTGTGTAGGACGACTGTTGGTGGGGAGCAAAGTTAAGATGACAAAGGTAGAGCAGAGAACTAGGTGGAAGCTGAGAAAGGAAGAATGCTGTGCGGCCTTCTGGAAAGAGGTGAGTCAGGCTCTCAATGGACAGGAGGAGCTCCCAGAAGACTGGACTACTGCAGCCAAGGTGATCAGAGAGACAGGCAGGAGAGTACTTGGTGTGTCTTCTGGTAGGAAAGGGGAGAAGGAGACCTGGTGGTGGAAGTAATACAAGGAAAGAGATTAGCGAAGAAGAAGTGGGACACTGAGAGAATGAGAGAGAAGGAAGAGTTGAAGAGGCAAGTGTGAAGGACCAGAAAGTGGCAATGATTAGTAAGGGGGAAGTCAGAAAGGCACTACAAAGGATGAAAAATGGAAAGGCAGTTGGTCCTGATGACATACCGGTGAAGGTATGGAAGCAATTTGGAGAGATCGCTGTGGAGTTTTTGACCAACTTATTCAACAGAATACTAGCTGGCAAAAAGATGCCTGAAGAATGGAGGAAAAGTGTTCTAGTTCCCATTTTTAAGAACAAAGGTGATGTTCTAAAGTGTGGGAATTATAGAGGAATAAAGTTGATGAGGCACACAATGAAGCTATGTGAAAGAGTCGTGGAGGCTAGACTCAGGACAGGAGTAAGTATCTGCGAGCAACAGTATGGTTTCAAGCCTAGAAAGAGTACCACACATTATTTGCCTTGAGGATGCTAGTGGAAAAGTACAGAGAAGGTCGGAAGGAGCTACATTGTGTCTTTGTGGATCTAGAGAAAGCCTATGACAGAGTACCAAGAGAGGAACTGTGGTACTGCATGCACAAGTCTGGTGTGGCGGAGAAATATGTTAGAATAGTACAGGACGTATATGAGGGCAGCAGAACAGCGGTGAGGTGTGCCTTTGGTGAGACAGAAGAATTTAAGGTGGAGGTGGGACTGCATCAGGGATCAGCTCTGAGCCCCTTCTTGTTTGCAGTGGTAATGAATAGGCTGACAGATGAGGTTAGACTGGAATCCCCTTGGACCATGATGTTCGCAGATGATATTGTGATATGAAGTGAAAGCAGGGAGCATGCAGAGGAACAATTAGAAAGATGGAGACATGCACTGGAATGGAGAGGAATGAAGATTAGCCGAAGTAAAACAGAATATATATGAATGCGTGAATGAGAAAGGTGGAGGGGGAAGAGTGAGGCTACGGGGACAAGAGATAGCGAGGGTGGAGGACTTCAAATATTTAGGGTCAACAGGGTGACAGAAGAGTCTCTGCGAGGATGAAGGGCAAAGTTTACAAAACAGTGGTGAGGCCGGCCATGATGTACGGACTAGAGACGGTGTCGCTGAGGAAACAACAGGAAGCAGAACTGGAGGTAACAGAAATGAAGATATTGAGGTTCTCGCTCTGAGTGAGCAGGTTGGTTAGGATTAGAATTGACCTCATTAGAGGGACAGCCAAAGTTGGATGTTTTGGAGACAAGGCTAGAGAGAGCAGACTTTGATGGTTTGGACATGTTCAGAGGCGAGAGAGTGAGTATATTGGTGGAAGGGTGCTGAGGATGGAGCTGCCAGGCAAAAGAGCGAGAGGAAGACCAAAGAGGTTTATGGATGTGGTGAGGGAAGACATGAGGGCAGTTGGGGTTAGAGAGGAAGATGCAGGAGATAGGCTAAGATGGAAAAAGATGACATGCTGTGGCGACCCCTAACGGGACAAGCCGAAAGGAAAGAAGAAGAAGCTACAAAGAAAGTGATTAGCGAAGAAGAAGTGGGACAGTGAGAGGACTGAGGAGAGGTGAAAGGAATACATTGAGATGCGACACAGGGCAAAGGTAGAGGTGGCAAAGGCTAAACAGGTGGCATCTGACGACATGTACACCAGCATGCATGCAGCATGATGATAACACAATGACTAGCTAGGCTCATAACGTTGTGTTACCTGCTTGGAAGCCGTATTGTATTAAAAGTGTGTGAACATAGCTCAAGCAAGCCTTACACAAATGTCCTCTCCTGTTCTGAGCACCAGTGACCAACACATTTTTTACCCCGTTTTCTTCTTATCATAAGAGTCGGCTCGATCCACTCGTGTCGTCATCACCATGGCACAGAGTGTTTCTGGTCACATTTGAGTTGCCAAGATAAAGCCCAGTTATTGTAAAAAAATGGGATGTGGTGGTATAAGAATGGAAGATCTTATTGCTGTAGTCTGACAGTACAATCATAATACTAATTTGTTTTGTAGTCTGATCCAGGCTTGATGTCCAATACCAGCGACATGTTTTTTTAAGCAACTTAATTGGCCGTCAAATATTTACAGTACTATGTCAAAAGCCTGACTGAGACTGAGAGGACTGAGGAGAGATGAAAGGAATACATTGAAATGCGACATAAGGCAAAGGTAGAGGTGTTGAAGGCGAAGCAAGAGGCGTATGATGACATACAGTGAAGAAAATAAGTATTTGAACACGCTGCTATATTGCAAGTTCTCCCACTTAGAAATCATGGAGAGGTCTGAAATTTTCATCGTAGGTGCATGTCTACTGTGAGAGAGATAATCTGAAAAGAAAAATCCAGAAATCACAATGTATGAGTTTTTAACGATATATATGTGTGATACAGCTGCAAATAAGTATTTGAACACCTGAGAAAACCAATGTTTATAATTGGTACAGTGGCCTTTGTTTGCAATTACAGAGGTCAAACCTTTCCTGTAGTTGTTCACCAGGTTTGCACACACTGCAGGAGGGACTTTGGCCACTCCTCTACGCAGGTCTTCTCTAGATCAGACAGGTTTCTGGGCTGCCACTGAAAAACACGGCGTTCCAACTCCCTCCAAAGATTTTCTATTGGGTTTAGGTCTGGAGACTGCCGAGGCCACGCCAGAACCTTGATATGCCTCTTACGGAGCCACTCCTTGATTTTCCTGCCTGTGTGCTTCGGATCATTGTCATGTTGAAAGACCCAGCCACGACCCATCTTCAATCCTCTGACTGAGGGAAAGAGGTTGTTCTCCAAAATCTCACAATACATGGCCGTGGTCATCCTCTACTTAATACAGTGCAGTCGTACTGAACAATGTGCAGAAAAACACCCCCAAAGCACGATGCTACCACCCACATGCTTCACAGTAGGGAGAGTGTTCTGGGGATGGAACTCATCATTCGTCTTACTCCAAAAACGGATAGTGGAATTATGACCAAAAAGTTCAATTTTGGTCTCATCTGACCACAAAACGTTCTCCTATGACTCCTCTGTATCTTCCAAATGGTGATTGGGAAACTTGGGACGGGCTTTGACATGTGCTGGTTTAACCAGGGGAACCTTCTGTGCCATGCATGATTTCAAACCATGACATCTTACCAACAGTCACCTTGGAAACAGTTGTCCCAGCTCTTTTTAGGTCATTGACCAAGTCCTGTCGTGTAGTCCTGGGTTGATTCCTCACCTTTCTAAGGATCATTGAGACCCCACGAGGTGATATCTTGCATGGGGCTCCACTATGATTGAGATTGACCATTATGTTTAGCTTCTTCCATTTTGTAATGATTGCTCCAACAGTGGACCTTTTTTCACCAAGCTGCCTGACAGTTTCTCTGTAGACCTTTCTAGCCATGTGGAATTGTACAATTTTGTCTCTGGTGTATTTGGACAGCTCTTTGCTCTTGGCCATGTTACAAGTTAGAGTCTTACTGATTGTATGGGGTGGACAGGTGTCTTTATGCAGCTAACGAACTCACACAGGTGCATCTGATTCAGGATAATCCATGATCTAGAGGTGGACTTTTAATGGTGGACTAACAGGTCTTTGAGGGTCAGAATTCTAGATAATAGACAGGTGTTTAAATACTTATTTGCAGCTGTGTCACACAAATCGTTAAAAAAAAAAATCATACATTGTGATGTCTTGATTTTTCTTTTCAGATTAACTCTCTTACAGTGGACATGCACATACAATGAAAATTTCAGACCTCTCCATGCTTTCTCAGTGGGAGAACTTGCAATATTGCAGGGTGTTCAAATGCTCATTTTCTTTACTGTATGATCACATATGTATAATTTTAATGGTCCGGTCCACTTGACATGTCCTGAGGCCATATTTGGCCCACAATGTGAAATGAGTTTGACACCCCTGCAAATAATGTGACCAAGCCTGGGCTGAATGCATTTGTTGAGGAAATCTTGGAATATATTGCTGGATGCGTAGTGCGTACAGTCACAAAGATGTCTTGCAGCGAATGTTCAGTGGCACTGATCAGGCCTGCCTCAGAATGTACATTAGCCTTGCTTACCTTGAAAAATAATGGTGGACTTGTTGTCCCAGTAGAAAGTGTTATATGTTTTGTAAAACACTATGAAAATTTGTTGAGGCAAGCAAGTTGTTCGTGCACAGTGGAAGATGTTGATATCTATAATGTTGATTGACCTTCCAAATGATTTGTTTCCTGAAATGATTTTATAGAAACTACAAATGCTGTTATACAATGATCAAATTAATTTGTGAACACTTCGTATCATACCAATCTCAGTCTTACAGGGAACAGTGTCAGACACCAGTTGAACAAAAACTGTGTTATTTAAACACCAGTTGGACAAAAAGCAGGATAGTGGTACTAGACTGGTACTCAAATGGCATGTGCATGTACTGGATAGATTTTTGGCCATTGTACATCAATATCTCAGGTGAACTTGTATCTGTGTCTTGAATGAGTTAACATGTTTACATAACAAGCTCTCTTATTGTGTATATCTGCAATCAATACAAACTCATGTTGCTACAGCTCATTTATATGATGTAATATTACATGTGTCGCTTAACTGTGTTTGTGGTTGTAAATGTGCAGTAATCCATCCATCCATTTTCTTAACCGCTTATCCTCACTTGGGTCGGGGGTAATACTGGAGCCTATCCCACCTGTCAACGGGTAGGAGGCGGGGTACACCCTGAACTGGTTGCCAGCTAGTTGCAGGACACATAGAGACAAACAGCCGCACTCACAATCACACCTAGGGGCAATTGAGAGTCTAAATAATGTTGGATGTTTTTGGGATGTGGGAGGAAACCGGAGTGCCCGGAGAAAACCCACACAGGCCCCGGGACCTCAGAACTGTGAGGCACCGCTGATTCACCATCCTGCATGTGTCGCAATGGTTTGTATATTTTATATGTCCTTCAAATTGATGATACCATTGAGGTACTTAATGCTGGAAATTTTACATTGTTAAATAATAGTATTCGGAATTTTTGGTTACAAGTGAATATGTATATTGTGAACATTTTTATGTTCACTTTTAAATACCTTATACCACAAAAAAAAAATACTAGATTTCGGTGTACAACAAACTTTTCTGTTGTATTTTATTACTATGAAATAATAAACATGAAAGAAAGACATACGTTAAGAAGAAAAGGATAGTGGGTGTAACATTTAGTAGGCCTATTTGGATAAACAAAACTAATGTAAATGCCTCAGATGATTGATTTATAAACCTGATCGCGATACTGTGGAATTTATTGATAAGATTTCTAAGATTGTTAATCCTCTTGTCTAAAAAATGGCTGAAAAATTACTTGTAATTTGTGGAATATATAAATTGAAATTCTTGCTACACTAAAACGAGAGGTGGGCGTGGCAGTTGACATGTTTGGCATGGGGAAAATAATTAAGGTCTGTACCTCCTATTAAATATGTATGTCAATGTATCTTCTCAACCTTCCTGGGCATGCGGCAAATATTTAGATTATATTCATGTCTCTCGGGATCCAAAACATCCCAAGTATTTAGATTTGTCGCATTGTTTTCCATAACAATGTCTGTATGTTTACCTTGCTTTTTGCCTTGATCAGAAGTGACAGCCTATTGGCCAGGGCGGCATACATAATGTATGCAGAATGCGCAGTCCAGTTTTTCTTCTACGTCATTGTCTCAGCCATCTTGTGGCGGGGCATGGCCAGTCCAATCCCGTGGGTGGTGCTTCCTGTGGGGGGCATGGCCAAGCCACTGCCATGGGCGGTGCCACCTCTCACAGCTGTGTTACATTTTGGACACTAATTGACCAAGCATTTAAGTGGTGAATATGTCTCGGCATTTGCCAGTTCGTTGCGTATGCTTTACTGCATCCTGGGATACTCCACTACTGTGTGTAAGTTTGCAAGTTTACTGTAAAGCAGGGGTGGCCAACTAGTCAGAGACTAAGAGCCACTTTTTTCTGTGTTACTGCAAAGAGCCAGATCATACACATTGGTACACATGAATATCATCTTTTAATCATGTATGCACGCATACACAGATGTCTGCTCAGCCAGATCTAATGAAAATAACCACACCTCACAACTCTCATCCAATGCCACACTAAAATACCCACATGCTTGAAGTTCAGAGTGCAACTGTGATTCAACAGCTGTATTAATATCAGATATTCTGCGTTCAACACTGTGGCGGGACAGTTGAACGTCTTATACGCTCCGTTTTAGTTTGTCCTCTCCAGGAGCCAAGATTTCAAAGGCGTCAATGAGGCATTTTTAATGAAGTCTCCTTCGTTGTATAACTTTTTAGCTATGTTCCAAGCCAGCTGATATGATGCAAGCATTACGGTCTCCGAGTGTTTCATAAATTTTTGGAAAAACTGCACCTGCTTTTCTGGATGCTTTTCAAAGCGACCAACTTGTTCTTGCGAAGTTCAGTCCCTTTTGGAAATTCCTGTTCGATGTTAGGGTGGAGTGAGAAAGTGACGCTGAAGATTTGAAGCTTTGAAATGCGCTTATGCTGTGTGACATATAAAGCAGATCAGCTTGCCATTACGTTCAACAACAAAAATATAAACTCTCCCACTCTGGCAAAAACGTCCTGTGTTCTTCATATTTTCATTTGGTTGTGCTTTTTTTCCCTGCCATTTCAAGAGGTAACTTGACGGAAATTGTTTACAACACAAATAAATGATGTCACACCAAAGATTCTCTCATCGCTTGTTTGACGTCACTCAAACAAGTTTACATGGTCAGTGTGCCATCTAGCTGTAGGGGGAGTGAATGACAGTGCCAGCCAAGCATTTTTGACGCATGTCATGTGAAAGTTCCTGAAGAGCCGCATGAAACTAGTTAAAGAGCTGCATGAGGCTCGCGAGCTGCGGGTTGGCCAGGCCAAATTAGCGCATTCCTTTGTCACGGCGAGCCTGTGTTTCTTTTGGTGACCACGTCTTGTCCACATTTCCAAGTTTCTCTCGTAGTCATCGGACCTTGGTGTGTTTTTGGATCTTGTCTGTTGCCTAGCGTTTTTGTGCTTCCACCTGTTTTGGACTGCCTTTTCGTATTCGACCCCCTTCTGGAATAAAACCACTCTTAATATCATGCCCTCACCTTGCAGTCCTGCATTTGGGTCTGCCCCCGTGCCGCTGGTTCATGACAGAATGAACAGGCTGGAACAGGACCCAGCAGGGAAAAGACAGTGTAGCTGCCCATGCCGCCGGGCATGCCGCCTGTGTGCCTCCCAGCGCTCACAGCCTGAGGACCAAGCATCTCCTATCCGGGTGGGTTCCGTCTTGTTGACTTCGCCTACTGCGCCATCTGCACTATTCGGGTGTCCTGATTATTTCCCCACCATGACCCACTCACCACCATCTATTTTGCTGGACTTACGAGGAAGCCCTGAATTTATACGACCGGCTGCCTAATTCTGACTTGGAGACTGACTTGGGTTTTTCTCTCCCGGTGTTCAAAGCAAAGCAAAGCAAGCAAATTTATTTGTAAAGCGCATATTATACACTAGGTAATTCAATGTGCTTTACATAATCAAAGGCATTTGAAAATAAAGAGATAAAACATTTAACACTGGATAAAAACAATAAAAATGACAAGCAATAATAAAAAAGAGAAAACTGCATACAGTGCAAGTAATATGATCAAAAAGTGGATATATTCTAAAAAGCAAATTTAAATCTGATGGTGTTGCCTCATTTAAAATGGTGTTACAGCTACTTTCTGTTAACGTTTCATTGAATAACAAAAAGTCCAGACCATACGTTGTAATGATGTCATTGATCAACGTTGATTTGTTACCCAGTGACCTGATATTAAAAAGAGCTCGTCTCGCAGAGATGGCTGGAGGGAATGGTTTGATAGGATTTTTTGAGAGATATCAGGCACCGTGCCATTCATAAAACACAGTACTTTGGTGTTCATCCTTGATGGCTCCATCACCAACTATTAACGTTTGGGGTCCCAATTTTTACTTGAATGATTTAATTTCACACCTTTCAGTGGTGGTGGAGGATGAGCATTCTTGGCCTGGGTCTTGTAAGAGTGCCTCAAATCTATTTGCAAGTCTGACAGCAATATTTTGCACTGACTCACATTCTTTTTTTTTTTTTCCCCCCTTTCTCTTTGCTGTAACGACAGTCTATGGCCGCTCACTTGGTGTTGAGGCGGCCCGCGCCGCAGGCCAGCCAAATTTTTCGGTAATCTCCTGGTGCTGTTGTATCTTCTTTTTTAAATGTCCCATATGTTTGGGCTTTGCTCCCAGTAAATTCTAGGGAGAACTGCTGGGGTATCCGTTATCCTTTCCACAGTTCACTTCAGTCTTCGTTGTTGAGCTAGGTGGTTGTCTGTTAGCACACCTCTGCTCACCATTTTGAGACATCTGTAGAGTGGCTGTCCATTTACATCCACATAGACTTCAAGACGGCAGATTTTCGATTCCACCCTCTGCAGTAGTCCATGACAGTCCTCAGTCGAGAAGGGAGGGATCTTGATGGCTGGTCTTCTTGCCAACACCAGGCTTGTGCTAATTAGCAGGCCACGCCCATGTAATGATGAAACAACTGATTATCTACAAAAAAGAAAAACACAGTTCCAGGAGTCGCTGCTTCTAAGAAATATTTTAGAAGAAAACGAGCTTATCAGCAAGAAAAAAAAAAGTGTCAACAGAGGCAAAGCAAGCAGAGTAAGAGCAGAGAAAAGAGCGTCTGCACTGTATAAGAAGCGAGTCAGTCGCAGTTAGTTTATTTTACTGCCCCATTCTTCCAGCCTGCTGAGTGTCTTCGACCTGTGTGTCCAAGTCCACTTCCTCCTACCTTTACTGGGGGACCGGTTTGGCCATCTATCCGGGCCGTCCCGTGGACGGCCAGAGGAGACGCCGAAGTAGGGTTCCGCCTTGTACCTCCCACTGCTCACCGACCAAGCCACAGCGGAATATCACTTCCGCCCCAGCGACATCCGTCCAAAGCCTCGCTGGCGACCGTAGCACAGCTGATTTCTGCAACCAAGCCACAGTGGACTATTGCTTCCCCCCCAGCGGCGACCAAGCCACAGCCGATGTTCACGCACACCTTGCCGGCGACCAAGACTCCGCAGACTATCACTCATGCCGCGCTGACAACCAGCCAGAGCGGAATCCTGCTTCCGCTCCAGTGATGGCCAAGCCACAGCTGACGTCCATCCATGTCTTGCTGGCCACCAAGCCTCAGCCGACTTCCGCCAACGCTTCGCCGAGGACCAAGCCAGTGGACTCTAAATCGATTGCGAAGCTTCCGGCCCAGAGGGATGATGAGTTCAAAGCCCTTGCAGTGTAGCGGACCGAGGTCTATGATGGCTTCTTCCGCCATATGCAGGAGCAATTGTAACGGAGGAGTGCTGAAATTGCGGTCCTCATGGACCGGGTTCAGCAAGAATTAGACTACCGGCTAAGTCCCCTATTTTTCTTCTTCTCACGTCCATGCCTGGGCGGCGACCGATCCCCGGCCGCCTGATGACCACGCCTTGATGGCGTCTGATTCTCGGCCACCCTCTGCTCCTGTTTCAGTGGCGACACATCCTCGGCCGCCTCCCGCTCCTGTTTCAGCGGAGACTGATCCATGGCCGCCTCATGACAACGCCTTAATGACGTCTGATTCTCGGCCGCCCTCTGCTCCTGTTTCAGTGGCAACCCATCCTCGGCCGCCTCCCTCTCCTGTTTTGGTGGAGACTGATTCACAGCCACCTCATGACCACGCCTCAGCGGCAACTAATCCCCGGCCACCTGATGACCACGCCTTGATGGCGACCGATTCTTGGCCGCTCTCCACTCCTATTTCGGCGGCGACCGATCCACGGCCACCCGATGACCACAGCTCGATGGCAACTGATCCTCGGCTGCCAGATGACCACGTCTCGATGGCGACTGATCCTTGGCAGCCTCCTGCTCCTGTTTCAGTGGCGACTGATCTTTTACTGCCTCACGACTCGGCGGCGACCGATCCTCAGCCAACTGACAACCACGTCTCAGCGGCAACAGACCCACGGCAGTCTTATGCCCAAGCCTTGCTGATCCTCTACAGCCACTGGCTCGCGACCATGTCTCGGGAAGCCTTTGTCTGAAGCAGTCACCTGCTCCCGTCTGGTTCCTGCTATGCCTTTGGGCTCCTCCCCAAGGACGTCTGCCCCAGTCGCCCCGTGGGGAACCCTGGTGTGTGGCGTTCTGGCTGACCTCCTGACCTGCTTGGCTGGACTCCTCACTTTGGAGACTGGTGTGGGGGGCTTCTCCCCTCCCCCGGGGCCCCGTCCGCCCTCCCCTGGTCTTTTTTGGGGGGGATCTGTGCCTGGGGCGGGGGCAGTAAAGCATTTCCTTGTCAAAGTGAGGCTTTGCATCTTTAGTTGACCACGTCTTGTCCATGTTTCTAAGTTTGCTTCGTAGTCATCGGACCTTGTGCGCATTTTTGGATCTTGTCTGTTGCCTAGCATTTTTGTGCTTCCACCTGTTTTAGACTGCCTTTTCGTATTTGACCTCCTTCTGGAATAAAACAACTCTTAATATCATGCCCTCGCCTCGGAGTCCTGCATTTGGGCAAACCCCTGTGCCGCTGGTTCATGACACCTTGCTGCCTTGGTGTTTCATTTCTGGCTGACCGGGGAACTTGACCGCAACGATATAGCCGGCAGCGATTGATTCCTTCCAGTGAAGCCCAAAGAACACCACTTGGAGAGAGTGCAAGTCCATCTGGAGATACAGGCTGACCACTGATGCTTGTGTAGTCTGCAAGAGCAACAGGTTCATGAAGGATGCCCCACTCCACAGCCTGAAAAAAAACCTATGCTCAATTTGGATTCATCATACATGGAATAGTTTAGCAAAAATAAAAATGGTTTAAATCTTTAACATTGATTCCTTCATTAATATTGTTTTGTCCTCGCAAAGTCTTACACAGTGAGGGAGGGTAAGAGTTGCGTCCAACTGCAGCCAATACTCGACCAAAGTTGCTAGCAGTGACGCGATTCTTCCCGTTGGCACACCTCAATAGGTTCAAGACAAATATGAATAATTAGAAATGTACGGTCACTCATGACCTCTGGCATGTATACTGATATAGTAGTGAATTGGGTGCATATAAATGAATTGCCTTTTATTTGTACTTAATCCTACTGTCTTTATAAATCTTGTCAAAGCATTCAACATTTTGTTGGAATCATGCTGAAAGGATATCATTGATGCAGAGTACACTAAAGATTAAGCCACTATCACCAACACCACAAAAACTGACAAAAATAATCCTTACAAATCTTCTTTATTTAGATAGAGGCCGTTAGCCCCGGACGCCGAAGCTGGGCTGAAGGCCTCCGCCCCAGGCGGGCTGCGAACTCTGGCGGCGGGCCGCGAGCCGAGCGTTGACATCCGGGGAGGCCTTTAGCCGAGCTTTGGCATCTGGTGCGAACAGCCTCCGCCGCCTGGAAGCTCGGCTCGTGGCCCGCCGCCAGACTCCGCGTCATTCCTGTCCGAAGAACCATCCGTGGGTGCCAGCCCGGAGGTCCCGGGGGACTTTGTTTACGTACTTATGTCATGCGTCGGCCTCCAAGTAGTCAGACTCAGCGTCATTCCGCCCGAAGAACCATCGGAATATTCAACATTTACAGCCACAGGTTTAAATCTGTATGGAAGTATTCTTCCGTCTTCCCGATCAACCGATACTGCTATTTCTTAATCAGATGAAAAATCAGAGAAATCAGCACTGGGCATAATGGTGTCTGATGTAATCGAGCCCTTGTTGTGGCACGATACACGTCACATCCGCGCATGTAGGTCATATGACTTGTGAAAATGGCAGCGCCCCTGAAAATTCGTAATTGTTGACAAAAATCTTCTCAGAACACTATTAAATGAGGGAGGATTTAACATCACGTTGTCAAAATAGGGTACATATTACGTGACCTATTGGATACACTGTTCATGCAAAGCACTGGATTTTCCCTTTAAGTATTTGCACTTTGCATTAAAAAAAAATGTTCTGCTTCTTTATCCACCCTTTTCTTGAACAGTTGTGAAGTTTGCGTCATTTTAATGACATACAAGTGGGATGCACACCATTTGCGTGTCCATGCTGCACTCCCGTCGCATACATATCCAAATGATTTTCGCATTTGAAAATTGATGTGAAAAAAATCAGATGCCTCCCCCCATTTGCCAAAAAAGTCAGAATTGACCTGCAGCGTAAACATAACATAATTGTCCTCAGTCCCACCACCACTGTGCCACTGCTCACCACTGCAAACGGGAAAGGGCTCAGGGGTGATCCCTGATGCAGTCCCACGTCTACCTTAAACTTCTCTGTCACACCGACTGAACACCTCACCACTATTCTGCTGCCCTCATGTCCTGTATTATTCTAACATTCTGTTATTAGAATATAAACTGCCACTCCAGACGTCTGCTTGCAGTACCATAGCTCTTCTCTTGGTATTCTGTCATGGGCTTTCTCTAAATCCACAAAGACACAATGTAGTTCTTTCTGACCTCTGTATTTTCTGTCAACATCCTCATGCATCTGTAGTACTCTTTCTAGGTATGAAACCATACTGTTGGTCACAAATACTCACTTCCATCCCGAGTATATCCTCCATTCCTCTTTACCATAACTTATCTCTCTAAATCATAAACTTTATTCCTCTGTAGGTCTTACAACTCTCCACATCCTCCTCCTCTCTTCCTCAGGTCAAGTCTCGCCCGCAAGAACTCTGTTGAACAGGGTTAGGGTTAAGGGCCATACCTCCAAAGGAATCTTATCAAGACCGATTTCTTTTCAATTTTTCATCCTTTGAAATCCCTTTCTAACTTCTCCCTTACTAATCATTGCCACTTGCCTGGTCCATCACACTTGTCTCTTCTAACCTTCCTTCTCTCTTTTTTCTCATTCATCGACTCAAAATATCCTTTCCATCTATCCAGCACATTAATGGCGCCAGTGAATAAATGTCCATTTCTCTATCCTTATTCACCCTAAACTGCTGCAGACCCATCTCGCTCAGGCTCTATGGCCAAGCTGTATAGATCCTTTTCTTTCGTGTCCAACCTGGCATACATTTCATCATATGCCTCTTGTTTGACCTGCACCACATCTCAATGTATTCCTTTCGCCTCTTCTATTTCCTCTGCATCGCACTTCTTCTGAGCTAACCTCTTTCCTAGAATGATTTTCTGTAGTGTGAGGTTCCACCATTAAGTCACCTTCAGTCCTATCCTGCTAGAGGATACACCTGGTCCTGTGTGTCTCATCACCTTGGCTTTAGTGTTCCAGTCTTCTGGATGGTCCTCCACAGAGAGGCTGTCTCACCTGTACCCAAAAAGCCACAAAAGGTTCTTCCTTTCTCAGCTTCCGCCACATGATTTGCTTTTCTGCCTTTGTCTTCTAAATCTTCCTCCCACCACCATAGTAATTTTACACACAACCATCCTATGGTTTCTGCCCACACTCTCCCCTACCACTACCTTACCCTCAGCAACCTCCTTCAGATTACATCATTTGCACAGGATGGAATCCACCTCCTCGCTTCTACCACCACTATTGTTAGTCACCCTATCTTACTCTCTCTTTGTGTTCACTTCAGCCATTTCCATCTTTTTTGCAAAGCCTACCACCATATGTCCCTTCAAGATCCATTCCTGGATGCTGTACTTACCCATAATGTCTTCATCACCCCTGTTTCCGTCAGCAACATGTCAATTGCAATCTGCACCAATCACAACTCTCTCTGTGTCTGGGATACTCAGAACTACAGTGCTTCATCGAGTTACTTTCAGAATTCTCTTGGTCACATCATACACATGGACATAGCCATTAATCACATTATACATAACAACATTTCAATTTCACGTTTAGCTTCATCACTCAAGCTTATAACGTTTTACCTCAAACATTCTCAGCTTTCTCTTCCTTTAAAATCACCCCTACTCAACTTCTCTTCCCATCTACACCATTATAGAATAATTTGAACCCACCAGCTAAACTTCTAACCGTATTGCCTTTCCATATGCTCTCTTAGATGCAAAATCTATCAAACTTTCTCCTCATCATCATGTCAAAGAACTCCCAATAATATTCCGTAATAGTTCCAACATTCAAAGTCCCAACATTCAATTCTCACCTTTGTGCTTTCTTCTTCTTTTTCTGCCCAAGAACTCGCTTTCCACCTCTCGTTTGACCGACAGTAGTGGAATTTCCACCAGCATCCTGCAAGTTAATGTTTTAACTCTTTAACCAGGGCATTCTTCACCCAGCCCAGGACCGATCTGATCAGGAATTCTTCAGATAAGCACTCACTAATTACAAGCGACGATACACCCCGAGAAGACAAAAATAGTAGGCTAGCCGATGACCTGAACAGCTTGTATTGCAGGTTGGCAAAGGACATTTTCACGCCACACACCCACCAAATCCAGACCTTGTGTCCCCATTCTGCCTCAAAGTCTGCGCAGACCAACTTGCTCCTGTCTTCATAAAGATCTTCAACACGTCTCTAGATCTGTGTGAAGTACCAACCTGCTTCAAAGGCTCCACCATGATACCGGTTCCAAAAAAAAAGCAACAGTCTCAGGTCTTAATGACTACAGGCTGTTGCCTTGACATCTGTGGTTATGAATCTTTGTGCTGGACCACCTCAAGAGTGTCACAGATCTCCAGCTCAGTGTCTTGCCTGCCATCTCCCGGTGGATCTACAGCTTCCTGACAGACAGGACACAGCAGGTGAGGCTGGAGGACACCACCTCATCCACGCGCACTATCAGCACTTGGCCACCCCAAGGGTGTGTCCTCTCCTCTCTGCTCTTCTCGCCCTACACAAACAACTAGACCTTCAGGCACCCGGCTGTTAAATTCCTGAAGTCCACAGATGACACCACAATCATTGTGCTCATCAAAGACGGTGACAAGTCTGTGTATCGTCATGAAGTAGTGAGACTTGAGCTTTGGTGAGGTAATTATCAAGTTTCTACCACAACCTGACACTGAACCATCAACTCAATGCTCAAAAAAAGCCCAGAAAAGGATTGACTTCTTTCAGCTTCTGAAGAAGCATGACCTGTAACAAGAGCTGCTGTAAGAGTTTACAGTGATCATCGAATCAGTACTATTTACCTCCATCACAGACTGGTTGGGCTGCCAAAAAAAAGGACAAACTGTAATAGACAATCAAAACCACTGAACGGATTGTCGGCACCACCCTACCAACCCTTGAAAACTTGCACGCCACTCGAACAAGTCTGTCGGAATTGCTCTGCTCTAGATAACATGGCAGCCGCTTAGCAGGTGATTGATCTAATCCTCAGAACTGTTAGAACCAGGAGCACCTGTTGTCTGTTAAAGAAATAATTACCACACATTTACTCAGCAATCTTCCACACATACACACAAACTTGAACAAACAAGTACACTTTGTTTCAAACTGTTTTGCTCCCCTGTCTCCTTTTTGTAACATCCATGTAAATAAGGGCCGTTTGAAACCAAATAAATAGAGGTGCTGGGGAGAGGATAATCAGAGAGTACAGTGGTGAATTGTACGAGACAGTTCCTCTCCTTTCTCCTCACGAGCTGTCATACTTGAACAGGTGTCTTTGCTTTTTTGACGTTTCCAGGGGCTAAGTCGACACCCGGGCAAAGACCGTGGCCATGGCATTTGAGACCCTTTCCGAGACTGGGCCTTGACTTTGTGTCTGGTGACTGAGGTTTGACAGGAAGACGAAGAAAGTGGAGACATCTCTGATGAGTAGGAAACTCACACACTCATGACGAATGAGTGAAATGCGCATCTTGGTGACTGCGACAGAAGCAAAACCTCAAGAACACTTGCCCCTTTCGAGTAGACAAAGTCGTCTATATAACAAAGAACAGGGCAACGGGTGTCCTGTACGTACCTAAACTCTGTGAAACGTGTGCATGTGTAAAAGTGTGAGTGGAGGTTTACTAGCTCATTTGAAGAGGAAATTAAAAGTGCAAACTGTTTGGGGATGCAGAGGCAAGAATTCTTCGCCACTTGTGGTAGAAACCTGAGAATTACCTCAAATAGAAAGTAATTGTCACCCTGTTCAGGGGGAAGTCAGTATAGTCACCCTAGGTGAACCACTGACTCCAACATGGGAAAAACAAACAGCAAAATAGTTGATACAGAGGGTCTGAAATAAAAATTAACGTGTGAGGACTAGATCTTTGTAGAAAGCCAATGTCCTAAGATAAAACATCTAAATTTGTGGATAACAAAATATGACTTTACTGGGCAGCTTAACACGCATAAAATAGGTGACCTGCAGGATAAAATAAGAACCACACACAAAAATGATGAAAAAAATGAACAAAGATGGCTATGAAGATACAGAGTTTTGGATGTTAATGGCTCAAAAGAGAAAAGAGAGAAAATTTAAAAGGACGGAAAAGCAGAAACAGGTAACAAAGACAATAAGAAAGCGGAAGCAATGATGTTTCATTGAAAGGAAGATGATGAGACCGGACCAGTAGGAGTAAGGCAGGAAGGGAAACGGGGAGTTACACACACTCACACGCACGCACGCATGCACACACACATCACCACGACAGTTAGAACACCAATTACTTTGGGGTATTCAGTGGTGTATCTGGTCCTTACCCCCTTTTACCTCCCTCACACTATGGAGGAGGAAATGAGAGAGTAAGTAGGTCAGGAGGAGCAGAATTGGAATGGTCAAAAACTTTCTCCCCCATGCCAAAAATAGAACAGTGACATGAGAGCATTGAAGAAAGATACCCCATGATAGAAATGCAAATCCTAATATTCCAGATGATCAACTACCCACCATTTCATTACACAGAACCTGGACTCAAGATGATGTGAAAAAGGCCATTGAAGGCATTACATCTCATAAAGTTGATGTAACAGAATTCATCCAGAGAATGGAAGACTTGAGAAGGTCATACCACTTAAATGGTGTGGAAATACAACAAATTTGGATGACAGCAACGAAAGGAGATTGGCATAGCATCAAGAGAGATTGGAATCCAAAAGAAAAAAATGAGGTTTAATAAATCACACTTCTGCTATATTCAGACAAAGAGCAAATTATACTGCCTTTGGAAGAGCAAAACAAAAATATGAACCATTTGAAGAATAGAGAATTAGAATGACTCCATGTTTTAAAGCAAACAGCAGCATTCCTGAAGGTCACAGTCCAGAGAGTGTGTATCAAGAGCAATTAAAAATGCTTTCCATGCGAATTCAAATAACCCTATAAAACAATGGATCGAAAAACACTGGGTTGACAAACCAACTGGCAGCCTGGAACAATATATTAACCAAGCACTACATGCAGAAAGAGTGCTGTTGACACCTTTCTGGCAGAGGAATGAAGGAGAATTGTGGCCGCAGATGAGGAAGAGGCATCTATTGAAGTTACATGGCTCATTAAAAGTTTCAGATTACAGCATTTACATTCCCATCAGAACATTTTTAAGAACAATTTTATTTGTCCATCCATCCATTTTCTTCACCACTCATCCTAATGAGAGTTGCGGGGAGTGCTGGAGCCTATCCCACCTGTCAACGGGCAGGAGGTGCGGTACAACCTGTACTGGTTGCCAGCCAATCGCAGGGCACATCAAGACAAACAGCCGCACTCACAATCACACCTATGGGCAATTTAGAGTGTCCAATTAATGTTGCATGTTTTTGGAATTTGGGAGGAAACCGGACCGCCCGGGGGAAACCCATGCAGGCATGAGGAGAACATGCAAACTCCACACAGGTAGGTCCGGGATTGAACCCGGGACCTCAAAACTGTGAGGCCAACGCTTTACCAGCTGAGTCACCGTACCGCTCCAATTTTATTTGCGTTTTTGCAAATTTACAATGAAAATATCAATAAATAAAAAAATATATTGCTAACCAAACCAAGCCAACTATGAACTATAAATTTGAAAGGTTGCTTCCAACTTTGCTTCATTTCTTTTTTTTTAATCCACACTGATATCACTGTCTGTTTTTCTTGGTGCAAAACTGAATTATTGCAAGCAAATTGTTCTTTAGCAATGCTTGTTGAAAGTTGAATGATGCTCCCAAAGAGTTTTAAGGTTATTGTTATGTTGCCTCCTATATTTAAAATACAGAATTAGCTTTTTGTGCTCTGTATTGTCTGTGCTTTCATCCTGGATCAGGCTGTGCCAACATGGAATTTTAACATTACACACATCTCATCCTTCACGTTCTACTTTAGCTTCAGACCAGCTCTTTCTCACTTGAAAAAGAGAAAATCTCATCCAGTTTCACCACTTTTTCTTTGATTAGCAACAGTCATTGCATCTTAAAACAACAGCATTTATTTTTTAATTTTCACCATTATTATCGAGAGTAAACATAAGAAGTATGTCTAGCTCGTCTTTGCTCTACGTTACCAAGACTGTTATGCTAACTAAAGCAGCGGTGGTGGGCGGAGCATAAGGACGCTGTCTTTTCAAACCACATTGATGGGCTACATAAGTACTGTAAGATTCGTAATTATGTGTACCCCTTTAAGAGCAGTGGGGTGCGGTGTAAGGTAAACTAGGAAAATAGTGTGTGGCCGAGCAGCAGGTCATTGTTAGAGAAAGTTCCGTGTGCTGCCTAACAGAAACCAGTGGCTTCTCCTTTTCCTTTTTTACTGTACGTATGTGAATTGTGCCATTGGATGTAGCAACCAGTCATCCCTCACTCATTGAATTATATTGCAAAATGCCACAAACTGAATTGCTATATGTTATGCTTTCAATTTGCATTGGATTTTTTTTTTGCATGCAATGCAAAATATTTGTGCGAAGAGACCACATCAGTGATGTGCAATTGCACATGCGTGGTTTAGAGGGAACATTGGCTGACTTTTTTTTTTTTTTTTTGGAATACCATCCATCGACACCTTGAGCACCCCTCCTGTAGACTAATTGCACGATTCATCACTTTAAACTGTGCCGTTTGCACAAATTGTCATTGCACTGGTCTATAATGGTGAACCGCGAACAGGTAAGGGCACTCTGTATAAGCTTAACATAATGTGGGGTGTTGACGCATTCTACCTGCACAAAATGCATACTCCACATTTTTGCACAATTGTGGCTCTTGTAAGGAATAATTTCATATTCATTGAATGTTTATTGATCTTTGTTCTTGTTAGTTCGTTTGTTCTTATTCCCAGTACTCATGAATGTTGTACCAGGGCAGTGCCGACTGCCGGAGACAAAATCCTTATGTTGTTCCATACTTGGCCATTAAATCTGATTTGTATTTTAATATTTGTTTGGCAAAGTTTTAAACTCGATGCCCTTCTTCACACAGACTTCTACATTTATCTGTGTTTGGGACCAGGCTACAGTTTCCACTGGCTTGTGCCACCCATAGGGCTGGATTCTGTTCTTTGCTGTGTATTCAATTGAATAAACAGCGGCTGAAATACTCAACATATTTCTCTCACTAAATATACAATAGTCCCAAAGGTGCCATTGCCTGAAATTTTCACCACATTTTGGGAGCAACCTGAGTAATTCATAAATACAAAGAAAGTACAACCATTAATATCAGAAATTAAGTATTGTGAAATGACACGGGGAAAGAGTAGTGAAGCCATGGAGAAAGGGAAGTGTAAAAAGGCATTGAAAGTGATAACCACACTTAAACTCTATCAATTGGCAAACAACAGTCCAGCCCCTTGTCAGTCCAACAAATCTCAGCTGGTTCAGTCCTAATTGGTAGGTCTCATTGCAAAGGTGTGAGTCAAGACCAATCTCATGTTGGGTAACAGTAGAGAATTGCCTCAAGACCATCACGAACTAATTGTTACAAAACATAACAATGGCATTGGTTCTGGGCAGATGTCAAAGCTTCTTAACATTCCAGTGAGCATGGTTGTGGGCAAAATATGTAAGTGAAAAGCCAGTCATACCACCATAGATTTGTCTTGAGTCAGGTGCTACTCTCAAGGTTTCTGACAGAGTGCAAAGAAGAATCACAAAAGTTCTCCAATAGCCAATGATCACGCGTGTGCAGATGACACACAATTATTTAGCAGTGTCTCCAGATGACGACAGTTCAATTGAGGTTTTGTGCCACTGTCTAAATCAGATAAATAACTGGATGAGGCAAAATTTTCTTCAACTAAACCATAACAAAACTGAGACAATTGTTTTTGGCAATAAAGAAAAGAGAATTGATGTTAGTAAACACCTTGACTCTCTATCTTTAAAAACCAAAGACCAAGTCCGAAACTTTGGTATTCTTACTGATTCCGACCTGACTTTCAGTCATATCAAATCAATCACAAAAAGTGCCTTTTACCATCAGAAGAACATTTGTAGAGTGAAGGCTTGTATGTGTCAAGCAGACCAGGAAATGCTCATCCATGCTTTTATCTCAAGTAGACTTGACTACAGTAATGGTCTTCTGACTGGACTCCCCAAAAAGAGTATTAAATAGCTGCAGCTCATTCAGTATGCTACAGCTCACTTTCTGACCAGAAAAAAAAAAAAAAACAGTCAGAGCATATAACTTCAATCCTAAAGTCCTTGCAGTGGCTTCCAGGCAGCTTAAGAATAGATTTTAAAGTTCTGCTACTGGTCTATAAATCACTAAATCCTTTAGGGCCTGAATACATGAAAGAAATGCCTATGGAATACAAACCCAGTAGAGCTTTGAGATTGACTGACTCAGGTCAAATAGTAGAGCGAGTCCAAAGCAAACATGGTGAAGCAGCATTTAGCTATTATGCTGCACAGAAATGGAATAAGTTGCCAACAGAGGTGAGGTCAGCCTCAAGTGTGAATGTTTTTAAAGGGGAATTCTGGTGGTTTGGATTAACAATGTATCCAATGGGTCATGTCATATGTACTGTATCTTGAAAATGTAATGTTAATCCTCTCATTTAATGATGCAAACAGTGAACCATTGGTGGTGGCAGTGTGATAGTCTGGGGCTGAATTCTGCTGGGCACCAGAATATCCTGAAGGAGAACATCCAACCATCAGTTCATGCCCTCAAACTCAAGCGCTCTTGGATCATGCAGTAGGACAATGATCCGAAACACACCAAGTCCACCTCTGAATGGTTAAAAAAAAAAAAAAGCCTTTCTGAGCAGCCAAGTCAAAGTCCTGATTTAAATAAGAGATGCTGCAGTGTAACTTTAAACAAGCAGTGCATGCTCGAAAACCCTCCAATATTTCAGAGTTGAAACAATTTTACTAAGAAAAGTGGGACAGAATTCCTCCAGAGCGATGTGAAAGATTCATCACAATTATCGTAAATGCTTGACTTCAGTTATTAATGCCAAGGGTGGCACAACCTGTGATTCGGTTTAGGAGACAATTACTTTTTCACAGATGCTCAGAAAAATTTGGATTTTTTTTTTGTGCCCGAATAAATGTAATTGTCATTTGAAAATGGCATTTTGTATTTCCTTGGATTGTCTCTAAGTGATATCAAAATTGGTTTGATGATTTGATTCCTTTGTGTGTGTAATAAAAAAACAGATCAGAAAAAAAAAGCGACTGCACCCTGCCCAGTCCTAATATATGCATTCTTTCAAATGATTTGTTGGTACAACTCTTTAAAAGCATTTTCCTTTCTTTGCTGTTACAGTAATCTCACTGTGTAAAAATGGGATCAACCCTCTCACCTGCAGTTTTCCTCGAATGCTGTACTTTGTTAATGTTGTATTGTTGTGTAGCTAGGATCACATCACAGTACCTTATTGATAAGAACACCAAAAACAATGCTACAACAATGTATCCTCTAAATAACATACTGCATATCCTTGCTGAAGCCACTGGCACGTGATTTTATGAGATTCATGGCCTCCTACGATTTCAAATTGATGTTCATTTCCACTATAAAGATGCTCTGAGGGAAATAAATGATGTTTAAAGCTAATGGCAATAACATTCAGTTTCAGTCCTCAAAAATCATTGTATAGACACGTAATTGTTGAAATCACATTACAACAGTGTCTTGTACAGGTATTGGTTTAAATTATAGTAAATTATTCTCCATTTATATGTTTGTTATGGTGTACATTGAGGTAACCACTTACCAAGAGGGACTGAAGGTGAGTGAAAGAGCTCTTGAAATTACACTTGGCTGGGTGTAAAAGCCTTACAAACATGCATTAGATAAAAGTGAGAGTGAGCTACAGGTGCTAGGGTGTATATTCATTTTTGTTTGTACCATTCAAGTGGAAAAAAATGTGGTCAGAGCATTATTAATACTTTATTGATGAAGTGCTATTCAGGCCAGTGCACAACAGCAGTGCCTGCAGAGGCGTCCAGCAGCTCCTCTGGCTTCCGGTGGTGCAAACAAGGTTATGGAAGCAGTTGCTGCAACATTAAATCGTCAACTTTGTTCACAGCAACGATGTGATCCAGATGTTCCAGGTACTGATTCTGGTCTTGCATGAAATATGGGATTCTGGCGTTGTTGACCACTGCCAAGTCCCGCAGCTTCTCCACATCTTCAAAGGACACCTACAGGAGTGAATGTTGTTAGTGTGTACAGCCAGGTTAAAAAAATTGCCATTTATTTGGCTTTGGAGCTTTTATGTGTTAACATGTAAGATGCAGCTAATTAATGAATTGTGTACTGAGTTGTAATGCCTTCGCTACCATCTTCCTGGAAGTCCCAAAGGTACCCCTTTTATCCTCAATCTTGATACGCATCTGTTTTCAATTAACCCTGTTTACCTTTGGAAACAGGTGTGTCTTGAGTCCCAGCTTTTTGGTAATGTGGTGTGCCATCAAACTTAAAATGATGTAATATTTGCAAAATAAATAATAATTGCATTGTGTTTATTTACATTTTACACATCACAGCTTCAAGGGGTTTAGGGTTTGTACTTAAAATACAAATAAATGCAATTACTAAATACAATGAAAAGTCAATTTATTTTATGTTTTCTGTATCATGGTGATCTATAAATGATTAAAACAATAAACTTTGGGTCACATTTAACTAAAAAAACGCAGATACTCAAGAGGTAAAATCGCCCAGTATAATTTCCTCACATTGAAACAATGATTTAAAAATAACAGCAATACCACCACCCTTATTCCTTGTTTGACACTTGTTCTTAAAAATAAAATTTACTGGTATTCCCTCATTTTAAATGCTGTTATATAATATATAATATATTATAATTATATTTCTGTCACCCACATTTCATTTAATAACAAAAAACCCACATCATAGGTTGTGGAGATGTCATTAATCAACATTGATTTGTTACCCTGTGACCTGATACAGGGAGTTCTCGGTTTAAGTCGGTCTCGACCTAAGTTGTTTCGACTTTATGACACCAGTCTCCCATCCGGCATTTTGTCAAACTATGTAATGGTAATTGTCCTCGTCTGTGTTTGTGCGCTCTGAGTATGTTCTTTTTCACCCTTTTTTTTAAACACGATGGCCCCAAAAAAGAAAGATGTTTCTTTTAGCAATGCCCCTGCAGCCAAATGAAAATCTGTTACAATGGAAACAAAGCTCAAGATCATAAAAAGATCGGAGAAAGGGGATAGAGCGACCAGCATTGGTAAAGAGGTAGGCTACAGTCGGACAACCGTGGTGACAATTATAAACGACAAAGGTCGCATTTTAGCGCATGTGAAGGCTTCCGTTTCTATGTCGGACACAGTAACAACAAAACAACATTCTTTAATAATCCAATTCAGGAAAAGTTATGTCATATTTTCTGAAAGCTGAAAGAGCAAAAAAGCAAGGACGCTGAGAAGGAGGAATTTACCAAAAGTAAAGGCTGGCGCGATTTGAGGCACAGGATTCCAATATGGAACGATTTTTAGAAGTTTCAAGGGGAGTGACGGACAGTGTACGGTGCTACCATGAGATCTGGGAGGAAAAAAAGAAACTTTCCTACCAGACTGTAATCAGCAAATACTTCACCAAGGTGGAGAGGACTGTACAACCTGCACATGCTTCCTCAGCAACACCTCTCACAGCCTCTCCTTCTTCTTCTCCGTCCACCGCTCAGCAGCAACAATAAGTACACCATCTTATTTTTCTGTATTTGTTTATTATACAAAGTATTTTGACGTAATTTCTGACTTTAATGGTGAAATTTGAGTTACAACGAAATTCGAGTTAAGTCACCACCATAGGAACAGAACTCTGTCGTAAACCGAGGACTCCCTGTATTAAGAAGAGCTAATGTTGTAGAGATAACTGAAGACAATTGTTTGATAGATTTACATTTTCTGACCACTAAGTTAGTAGTTGTACTTTTTTGTGCCATATCTCTGACCAATTTTCTGTCCCTTGTAATTACAGGGATGAAAAATGCCTGATCTCCATAGGGGTCTGAGTTTTTCTGGAAAAGACCGGGCAAATAGGGTGTGGGAGATTTAAAGTGCTGGCAGATTCCATTTGTCATTTGCTTCGCTGATTGTTTGGATGACCCAAACAAGTCTGTCTGCACCTTGTCTTGCCTTGTCTCTTGTTCCTCCAACTGTTTAGGAACAACTGCATCCTTTAAGCCTTGATTTTTCTAACATTTTCTTTTTGGGGCGGTGAATGACGCACACAGTAAAAACAGTTGTCAGACAATAACTTAACACCTTGTCCATTTAGATAGAAACAGTCTGCTTGTAAAGATGTCTTCGCTCCCAAAAACGGCAAAAATTGTCAATGAAAATAAGGGATAGTGCAGTACACACTTCACTTAACCACTTATTCAATTGATGGAGCCTCGAGAAACGTTCATCTCCGAATTATACGAGTGGGGAAAGGTCCGCTTATAAAAACCTCAGCATGACATTATACACGAGAAATTACGGTCTTCTACTTCTTTTCCTTTCGGCTTGTCCCGTTAGGGTCACTAAGTTTGATTCTTGTGCACTATCTTCTTTAGTTTTTGACAGATGCTCAGTAATTCAGTGCAAGGTAAAAACAGTAAAAAGTAAAAACCATCCTCTTCTCATTTGTCATACACACTACAATGCAGCAAGTTTCCTGGGTGTTGCGATGCTTTCGGTTTCGCTCCTTTTGTGGCTTTGAGCAAGCTGAGCTTTCTGGTGAGTGACCTTTTTTTGTGGAAAATTGTAGCCTATTCTGCACATGCCTTTTTTTTTTTTTTTTTTTAACAGAGGGACTTTGCAGGGGATTCTCAGGTTAGTTTCACACAGATGTCTTCCCAATGTCACCTACAGGTGACTCCAGGCTGTCTTTGATCATCCTGGAGCTGATCACTGGCTGAGCCTTTGCCATTCTGATTATTCTGCGATCCATTTTGATGGTTGTCTTCAGTTTTCTGCCCTGTGTCTCTAGTTTTGCTCTCTATTTCTATATTCTATTTCTATATTCTATCTCTATTATCTATCTCTATTAAGGCATTAGAGATTGTTTCAGCTGAACAGCCTATGATTTTTTGGACCTCTTTATAAGGTTTCCGCTTTTCAATCAAACTTTTCATCAATGTACACTGTTGTTCTGTGCTGAACGACCCATTTACCTCAGGCTTTCAAGGAGAAATAAATGTATGTTCATCAGGTGCTTGCTTCATCCTTAAATAGGGCCCCCCTGATTCACAACAATTTTTTACAAAACTTATGACCTCACTGATTGAATGCCAAGCTGCTATTTTTTTTTAACACACCCCTTTCAATAAATTGCCTAATTGCACAGGCTTAAGAGTGTGTATATCATGAATGCTGAGACTTGTTGATTTTCTTACTGCACCAACCAGTAATTTGTTAGAGTAATTTGTCTAGCAATAACAAATATGCTGAAATTGTGGATTAATCTAGTCACATTGGACTGCACCTATTTTGAACACGACTGTATTTATTACATCTTTACAGCATCAGCAATGTTTTTCATGATTCTCCTCCTACATAAACCATATTAAAACCAAAAATATGTTTTTATTCCCCATCTTTTTTCATTTTCATACATTTTTGAAAGAGCTCCAGGGAGCCACTAGGCCCGAGTGACTAGGGCGATGCTGAAGAGCCGCATGTGGCGCAAGAGCCACGGGTTGCCGACACCTACTCTAGACCAACTGTTGGTATGCAGGTTTTCTGTTAACATTTGAACCATGTTTTTGTTTTGTTTTGCTGTTATATATATGATTTTGTAAGTAAAAAAAAAACACACACACGGAAAAACATTGACAAGTAAGAGTTTGTTGCGACATACAAATGCAAGTTAAAACTCTACCATGCAAAGCGAACGGCGTATAGGCCTTTCAACAACACCCAAAAATATTGAGGTCATCTCAGATGAACTGACACCAAGTGGAAAAGACGAGTCCACATTTCAAATTGTTTTGGAAAATCATTGATGTCATGTCCTAAGAGGTAAAGGAAATCGGGATTGTTTACAGCGCAAAGTTCAAAAGCGAGTCTCTGGGTGTCTATTACTGCACATGGCATAGGTGACTTGAATATCTGTGAAGGCACAGTTAATGCTGAAACGTACATTCAAGTTTTGGAGGATCATATGCTCCTATTCAAGCAAGGTCTCTTTCAGGGGTGTCCCTGCTTATTTCAGAAAGACAAAGCCAAGCCACATTTTAAAGGCAGCGTGGCTTTGTAGTAAAAGAGTGCGGATACTAGACTGGCCTACAGGGAGTCCAGACCTGTCACCCATTGAAACTGTGTGCATTATGAAGCACAATATGACAATAGAGACACCGGAGTGTTGAAGAACTGAAGCTGTACATCATACATGAAAGAATTCCAACTTCAAAGACTAGTGTTCTCAGTTTCCAAACGCTGACTGCTGATGAGTTGTGTTGTTGTCGTCATTCTTGTTGGTGTTGAGTGTTGTTGGAAGGAAAGGTAATGGAAGGCAGTTGAAAACATGCCATCTTTTTTGGAATGTGTTGCAGCCATCACAATCAAAATGAGGAAATATTTAAAGTTTATCAGTGTGAACATTAATATATTTTCTTTGTGAGCAAAAGCAAAATTACGTAGTGTTAAATAAAAACACAATACAATGATTTACAAATCACATTCAACCTATATTTAATTGACTACACTATAAAAGACAAGCGAGTTAAGGTTCAAACAATAAACATTGTTTTTAGCAAATAATTTTCAACTTTAAATTTTATGGCAGAAAGGCGTTCCAAAATGCTGGAGAAAGGTTGGGGAATGCTCATCAAACACCCTTTAAAACATTCCACAGGTGAACAGGCTAATTGGGAACAATTGTGTGCCATGAATGGGTAGAAAAAGAGCTTCGTTTACAAGCAAAGATGGGGTGAGCTTCACCTCCTTGTGAACAAGTGCATTGAGGAAATAATTGAACAACTTAAGGACAATGTTCCTCAGTGTACAATGTATGATTTCGGGATTTCATCATCTACAGTCCTTAATCTTAACAAAACTTTCAGAGAATCTGGAGAATATTAAATAACATGATAAAGGCTGACTTCATTCAAACCACGGGAAAAAAATGTAGCTTCTCCAAACAGTAGTAGCTTTCCCTCGCTCTCAAAAAAAAAAGATTCATTTAAAGATTAGAAATGGCTGAGAAAATATACTTTAGCTTCTGTGGACGCGACCGTGTTGTGTGACCACAAAAGTACCACTGAAAGGAAAGCTATTTGGTGTTGAAAACTGCAACATTTTGAACACACAAAAATGTTGTTCTACTTGCAATGTCATTACAGCCCAATACTGGTGGGAGGTTGGAGGACCACTGTGAATCAAAAACTACATTTACACATTTGGACAGATTTTGTGAGGCCAGTTTAAATGTCAAGTCAGAAGTGACAAGTAAAAATTACTGAGGAGTTCTAACCTCTCACTTGCCTTTCATATACAACATCCATTCACCTTTTATTATGGTGCTTGTCCTCAGAGTTACGGATGAGCTGAAGCAGGGGTTACCACAGGGGTGAGGGTGTGGGGGGTGCTGAGGACTGCCGTGGAGAAAGCAAGAGACAGACGGTAAATAGGCTTGCTAGAACCCGCCTTTATGTGCACATGCGCAATGACACATGTCAGGAAAGGCCAGGATTGGTCAAACCACGTCAATCAATCCACTCCCGCGATGGACCAAAATTGCCTCAGAAATCAACTGGTGGATCGCGATGGACACATTGGGCACCCCTGAGCTGGAGTGTTGCAGTCTTTTAAGCAAGATGTGGAGTACAATCTGGACCGGTCTCCAGCCATTCGCACTTTCACACCTATGGAAGATTTTGAGTCCTCAATCACCCAACATGCATGTTTTAAGGGATGTGGGGACAACTCGGCAGTGAGGTAAAGTATTTAATTAGTCATTATTATTCCTGCCCTGTAATTGGCTGGCGACCAGTTCAGGGTTAACCAGTTCATAGCTGGGATAGGCTCCAGCATGCCCGTGGCCGTTGTGAGGAAAAGCAGTATGGATGTAGTTATAGATCTATGTATGTAAGGATGGATATTTATTATTCCTAATCCTCATAGTAAAGATGGAAGTCAAGGTTATTTCTTTATTCTTGGTTGTATTGTAACATTTATTGAAACATTATGAAGGTTTTGTGTTGCCCAAACACTTTATATAGTGTACAAGCTATGTCAACAGGACACTTTGTCCCTACACAACAGCTAAAAATGGCATGACTGTGTTGATGTATAAAAGTGACAGACCTTTCCTAACGAAGTCAACATCTTGAAGTCAATGTTTCTTCGATAACGAAGTATCCGCAGGATCCCATCTAAGTAAACTTGGTCTTTACTGAAGCACCCTGAAAAAGTAGCACACAGTATCCAGAGTGCATAAACATAAAGGCATTAGATATCAAGAACTTAATGATAGTCTCACTTAAGACATTCAGTATATATCTTATTCACTACAGTCAGTGGTGAGAAGCAACAAAGTACACCACAAACAGTACATTTTCTTAAGGTGTCTACTTGAGTGTTCATCTTATGACTATTTTTACTCCATTTAAAAACAGATACAGTACATAGTCTGTACTTCTACTCAAAATGGACTACTTTTTCCAGTTTACATGAATAATATGTTGTACAAAAGACGTAAGTTCAGTGAGTTAAAGTGAACCTGAGAATACAGAGCATAGGCGTTAAATTCAAGGCATAGGGAGCCAGAGCTGTCTCACCCCATCATTTTATGTGGCCCGCACAAGGAAATCATGTGCATCAACTTCAATGAGTCTTGCTAAAATCTGAACAAAAATTAAAAATTGTCAAATGTAATCAACAATAATGCTGATACAGTAATCCCTCTCTACTATGCGCATCACATATTGCAGCTTCAGTGCATCGCACCCCGCCGCCCCCTCCAAAAAAGCCAGATGGCATACTGTACTGTATTACGGGAAGACGCATTGATACAAGGCGAGTGATGGTCCCAAGCGCGGCATTGACCAATGAGAGCACAGAAAAAAAAAATGGAAGATCAGCATACAATATGTATTGTATTATGGGAAGAAGCATTGATACAGGTCAAGTGATGGTCCTTGGCGCGACATCGACCGATAAAAGCAAAAAAAAAAAAGTCAGATCGGCATACAGTCCTGTATTACGAGGAGACACCGATACAAGGTGAGTGATTGGTACCCGACACGACCAATGAGAGCATGTGTGGATTTATCTCGTGAGCTGATTGGCTGCGCATCATTAAAGCCCCACCAAGCAACTTATGTTCGACCCTCTCCCTTGTCCTTCCTATCTCCCATTTTCTACGGTGTTGATTGTGTGCGCGATAACCTCTCTAGTTCACAATGCTCCAAAAGGGCTGCACTGAAGTTAAAGCTTCCTCCGAAGCAAGCAAGCGGACAAAGAAGATACTGACAATCGGTGAAAAAGTAAAACTTTTGGATATGATCAAAGATGGTAGAAGTTACGCTTTTGGGCACCATTATGGCATGATTGAATCAGCGGTGCGCTACCTGAAGGATGTGGTAAACATCTGTAAAACTGCTTCAATAACGCTCATCAGGAAGCGAAATGTGTGATGATGAACCTCAAGCTGCTATGAGGGATTCACCCCCTCTCAAGCACAAGGCTTTTTGGCAAGCAAAGGTTGGTTTGAAAAATTTCAAAAGCATGCAACAATATGGTACGAGCTGTCGAGTTTAACAATTGTGTTCATGAAGTTATGTCTTTGTCAAGGGTGTTGGATTAAATGGTTTAATTGAACATACAGTAAAGTTATCTCACATTTTCTCTCTTGTTTTGCTTTGAATGTTTTGCTATGCTTAATATGGTTACATTGAGACACGTTTGCTTTGTTAGCTAACGGTTGCTTTAACATATTTGCTGTGTTACGTTTTGGACCACCCTAAGGAAATAAAGGATTTGTGAAGATGTGGCAAAAAAAGGGCTGGAGATAGTGACAGAGATACATACTCCGTTCTCCTCAAGAGCAACAGTTCCTCTTGTCAAGGAGGGGGTGCCACACCAGTGAAATGAAAGTAGTGGAACAACGGCGCGCCGGACGTGACGTCACAACAGTGAGTCATTGACATTCAGTGCTACACGAGAAGATATCATGTGTTTGTTTTGTTTGTGACTTTGTGTACTGCAATAAAAATTTAATTTTATTGTTATTGTTTAACTAGACACTTGTACGGTTGTAATTTTTGTCATAAGTATGCAAAGTATAAATGCTGTACTGTGAATTAAACATTCTGGTCCCCAGACGGCAGCTCCAGCAAATGTCTCCGAGTGATGAATGGTAACTATACAATAATATAATACAGTAAGTGTTTTATAATTTATATTTATATTATAAATTTAGTATACTGTGCATATTATATTTATAAGGTTTTATAATTAAAGATTGAACGAAATACCTCTTTTTGTCTCAAATATGCAAATACTGTTTATATATTTTGAATAAAGTGTCATGGTGTAGTGGGACACACGGCTCACGCTCAGTGATGGTGTCAATATCTCCCCTGCGACTGGCTGGCGACCAGTTCAGGGGTGTAGTACGCCTTTCGTCCGAAGCTAGCTTGGATCGGCGCCAGCTTTCCCGTAAACCTTATGAGGCTAAGCGGCTTGGATAATGGATGGATGCATATTTTAAATAAATTCGCAGTTTTTCACTTTTTGGAGGTGGTTGTTAACCGCGAAAAATGAAGAATTATTGTATATGGCATTTTTCTGCTACCAATCCCCTTTTTAAAGTAGCCTGATTAATAGTTGAGCAAACTATTACCCTACTGATTTGAAAACTACTAACTTATTTCTCTATTTCAGAATCAGAACTAGGATCAGTGTCATATTTAATGGCCAAATAATTGACAACACACTAGGAATTTGTCTCCGGCAGTCAATGCCACCCTGGTACGACATTCATGTTGAGCACTGAGAAGAAGAACAAACAAAGCCAACAAACAACAAACAAGAATGAAGCACAATAGACAATTCAATTGATCGGGAACTATTCTGTGTTGTGCAAAAATACAGAGTCTTCTAGCATTTAGAGCAGTTAGAATGATTCAACCCCTCACATTATGTTAAAGGTCCACTGTCATCAAATGCATGATTTTTAGAAATGAAAAAAAAACGGCAGCCGGTATGGACCCAGCCGTTTTTTTTTTCCACCAAAAAACATTATTTTGACATATATGGCTTTTTGTAACTCCTGCCATGAAAATCCTCCCAGGGATTTGTTTTCGAGAAGAAGCAGGAAGTGACGTACAGGGCAGTAGCGCACTCAAGCGGTCTTGTCTGTTTATACTAATTTTACCTGCTGGAAGGTAGCTCGTTGTTCCTTCGTGTTAGCCAAAATAACGGCTCGTTCCATTACTGGATATTGCTCAAACACTAGAGAGGATGGATTTGCTCTTCATACTTTTGCAAAAGAGCCGGTTCGTCGTGAAATATGGATTGCACAGGTTCAAAGGACGAGATCTTCGTGGGTTTCAAATGACAGGTAGCTGTGTACAGAGCTACTAAAAAAAAAAAAAAAAAAATAGTTGGGGGGGTCGTAATCCGTAAGTCAGGGGTGCTAAACGTGTCTGTGCGCATCGGAAAGCTTCCGTGCAGCGGCCGCTGTAGGACAGCCTCCGCAGGCCTTGTGGATCGCCACCGGCCTTGTTGACAAGGCCGAGCCAGCCGCTGGCCTTGTCAGCCAGGGAGGCTTGCCGTGGCTGGGCCGGGGTGGCTCATTTCCGCCGCGGAAGTGGATCGGATGGGGAGGCGGTTTGGCCACGGCGTTTTGGTCGTTGCTTGTTTAATAAACTGTCGTGCGGAGGTGGTTTGGCCGTGATCCGCATATCATTTAAATATGACTCGAAACAATAGAGTAATATGCCCCGGTAACTTCACTCGGTGGTGAGATGTTCTCTTCTCCGAAGAGTTTCCGTGGCTGAAGGGGCGTGTCCCATAGTAGGTGCCACAGCGTGTTTTCAATGGCGAATGTCCGGGGTGACATCAAAGACAGGATACAGGACATGACAGCCAATTTGGCGACCATTTGGATGTCGAATGACACTTCCGCAACCTTGCGCATGGATGACGCACTAATTTATTTTTTCGTTCAGACATTGAAGTGAATAATTTTATTTGTATTTTTCATTACAATATCTATTTTAGAATGTTTATAGGGATGACACTTGGGCTTTAAGCTTAAACAGTGGGCCCTTAACCATCCATGGTTCACCGTTAGACGACTGCAATGACAATTGTGCAAATGGTGCATCTTAAAGTGACAAATCCTGCGATTGTTGTGTAAATGGAAGGATATGATGAGGTCCAAGTCCCTGATGGCGCCTACTCGCGTGGTTGCCTCAGTACATTGGTCTCTGGTATTTACATTTATGTGTTTTTCGGTCGTCTCTGGACTCAAGTACACAAGAGATGACGACCCAACCATCACAGAGTCTTCCCCATACTTTTTCCCTTTCTCTCACAAATCCGCGGAGATTTTTCCACGAGTTACTCACTAGCACAGCGACAGTGTCTGCACTCTACAGAGCGAGGAGGCGAAGAGGGCGCAGGGAGATGTGAGGCATAATCCAAGTGAAACTCCTTAAGAGAGGACACAAATTGCCACTCCCGTCAATTGACCTACTCCCTTCCCAACAAAATAGATGAGCTTCATCTCCTGATAAGGACCAGCATAACATTTTATTAATACTGTTAACACATATTACAGTCTTACTTAAACTATTTTAAGTGTTTAACTTAAATATTTTTTCCATTACATATTTGTCCATCAAGCATTTGTGCAGAGTGAAGTTTACCCACTATATTAAACATCCTTGTCCAAGACTTTAAAAGAAGCATCTGATTCATCTCCAAACTGAAAAATATCCAATCAAGCTAACTTTGTGCATCACTGTCAAACTCATCATTGATGACTTGGTCCAGTTCTGATGCCTCCTGCATTCATGAACAGTGATAACATCTTGCTCGCACAGCAACTCATCCTCTGTGCCATCCATGCCATTTGTGAATATACATTTTTTGAATCCCAAGAGTCTTGGTTCCCTTTATTCCTCATTATTGTCAGCGCTTTGAGGGGAAGGTCCACTGTGCTAACAGTGCAGGCTCTTGTTTCCATTCGGCTACAATCTTCATAGCGTCACGTTGGTATCAAAATGAGAGCTCAAACTACATAGAAATAACCGTAATGGGCAGTTTTAAAAACGCAAGCATTTCAATTGTGTGCACTATTTTTTAAACGATTGTAAGATTGTACGACGTAGTTTCAGCTCATGTTGTTATGCTTCCTGTTTGGTCGCGTCATCAGCCGGACACATTTCGTTTAAAAGCGGCTGCACAACTAGCCCTTGTATTCGATATTTTTTGTCTTTGTTTAAGTTAAAACAAACTCACGGGCAGTCATTTCTGATGTTTGGTGTAGTAGCAACAAATATGCCACACTAACAATCGTAAAATGCAAAGCCCCCCCGCGCGGAGGTCAGAGTTCAGATTGGTGGCGCACATGACCGAAATATATATAAATGTGTAACATAAGACTTCGAATATCATATCAAAATTTATATGAAAACCTTTTTTTTTTACAACTATGTACCTGTATGCGACTATACAATGTGTTTGTATTTTTCTTTTTCCTCCATATATAATGCACTGTATTGACTTTAGTAAATATTTTTGAGAAATTACGGTATGTAGGGCCAAACAACACCAGCATCCTGTGCCATCTTCTTGACGTTTGGAACTTTGGCTACATTTAATGAAGCATAAAACTCATCCAGTCTCAGGGAGTTTAATTTGTCCTTTAACACCATGTCACA